>NW_026593286.1:4725346-4742674 GCF_907164565.1 Psammomys obesus
GTAGACAAGATGGCTCGGCGGGTAGACAAGATGGCTCGGCGGGTAGAGGCCTGCTGCACACACCCGAGTACTTTCGTTCAGCTCTCCAGAATACACATAACAAGTTTGGTGGGTATGGCGGCTCGTCTGCGACGGGAGTAGGGCAATGGCGTGGCGCACATCGCAGGCCCAGCCAGGGGCTGTTCGCCCAATCATTATCAGCCGGGAGAGGTCTGATAGACCGAGACCCTAATGGTGTCCACTAGTTGTCCATCTTGGCAGGTGTTGGTTTAGCTGTTAATAATTATGGTTTTTTTTTTCTGTTTTCAAGTTACAGAAGCTTATAGTTGACCATAGGCCCCATTTATTGCCTAGAGAGAGTCAACTCTTGTCACAGATACTAAAATATAGCTGCAGTTTTTCTCGGACCGCAGGCCTTTGCCCACACTGGACACACTAAGGTGTGGTTTTAATCCCTATTTTATTTTGTATTGATTTTTGTATGTATGTGTACTCATGTATGTATGCTTGTACATATAGATGTGTGACAAGGCCAGAGGTCAATGTTGGGCTTCTTCCTCACGGCTGTCCACCTCGCTTTTTAAGACAGTCTCTCCCTGAGCCTGGAGTTTATGCTTTGGTAATGCTGGTTGAGCAGCGAGCCCCGGGGTGCACCTGCCTTCGCCTCCACAGCTCTCCCGTCACAGACGCAGGCCTCTGAGCCTGACTTGACATGGGTGCCGAGGGTCTGAACTCCAATCCTCGCGGCTGTACAGTGAGCACCTTACCACTGCGCCACCTCCCTAGCCCTGCCGCATTCAGTCTCTTCATCCAGGAGACAGGAAATGCTCAGGTTCATTTTATGGTCTGCTGAGTCTCATAACTGCAGAAAGTGGCCTCCTTTTGTTTTATTTTATAGCGGCAGCTAGAACACTGATGTCAACAGAACAAATACCAAGGTGTTCTCTGAAGGGCTTGACTTGTTCAGCATTCACACACCCATGATGGCCTTGGTGAGGCGGGTGCATGCTGTGAGGCCTGCTTCTGAGACAATGTCTTCTTTCCTTTTAGGCCTTCGCCAGCTGGGTATCCTTGTCCTCTCCAAACATCCACATCCATCTCATTATGTGACCTGCGCATAACAACACTAATCCACAGTCTATTCGGAGAGTCTGTGAGAAGTGTGTAGGCTCTATGCAAGCCACAGAGCATGCTGGATCCTTCTGAGCACAGGACGCTCCCAAAAGTAATTAGTTTTTGGCACACTGCTCATTCTGGCATGGCCCTTTTCCTGGCCTTTTGCTAACATCTGATATATGCGACAGGTATATTGCCACTCTTAGATCAGGCTGGCAGAGCGAGCAACAGTAATGAGGCCCTGCCTAGTTACATGCTGAAAGAGAGTTAAAGTTGATGGAAACACATTTTCCTGTCTGCCATGCCTGTCTTCCCTTTACCACGCGCTTATAGGATGTTCATTTTGTTCCAGGCTGTGATCAAGAACTTGAATTCATCCCTTAGAATAACAAGCAATAATGATGACAAAAACTGCAGCCACTGTTTTTGGAGAGCAAATAGCCTGTCAAGGTTACAAACACAAAAATTCCAATAAGTAAGAAAAGCACACAGCACAGGCAAAGGTGGTGAAAATGATGGAAAGCAGGAGCCACAGACTAGGGTTAGGGGTCCAGCAGTCAGAGGCAGGAGTGGGCTGCAGTTTTAGATGAGGTGGTCAGCTTGACCCACTGCAAAAGTGGCGTTTGAACAAATACCACAAAAAAAGTGACGTGGTGAGCTGCAGGGCTCTTTGGAGGGGCAGAGCTGGTTGCCAGTGAGAAGGTCCTGAGGCAGGAGGGTCCTTGGCAGGTAGGAAGGATCTTAGAAAGGCCAGTGTAGCTGGAGAAAGGTGCATATAGGACAGGAGTCAGACAGAGTAGAGAACAGGAAGGAGTCAGAGCACACAGGGCCATGAGGTCACTGACAAGAGTTAGGACTTGACTTTTCTTTGAGGAAAAAGAGGTTTTGTGAAGGATGAGGAATGGGGAGGGGTGCAGTGGGATTTAGGATCTTAATGGGTCCTTCTAGACACCTTGTTGAGAGCACAGCAGGGAACCAGGGTAGAAGTTGGGGGACAGGTTAGGAAGTAAACATAAGAAGTGGAGACAGTGTTGTTGGCGGCTTGAACTGGAATTGACAAGACTTTTTTTTGTTAATTTATTTATTCATTACAGTTTATTCACTCTGTATCCCAGCTATAGCCCCCTCCCTTGTCAAATCCCAATCCCACCATCCTCTCTCTTTTTCTCCCATGCCCCTCCTTCAGTCCAGAGATAGAGGAGGTCTTCCTCCACTTCCATCTGATCCTAGTCTATCAGATCTCATGAGGACTGGCTGCATTGTCTTCCTCTGTTGCCTGGTAAAGCTGCTCTCCCCTCAGGGGGAGGTGATCAAAGAGCCAGCCACTGAGTTCATGTCAGAGACAGTCCCTGTTCCCATTACTAGGGAATCCACTTAGATACTGACAAGACTTAAGAGAAAGGACGTCTAGGCCCCTCCTCAGCCCATATGAGGTCCTGGCCCCTGGGCTTCTGGACGTGGGCCACAGGCTGCTGGCATTCTTTGAAGTGTATTCTTCGCAGCCACAAGCCTGGAGGTCAGTCCTAGCTGACTGTGTTGGGTTTTACCCTGGTTCTCCTGCTGGGCCTTGGGGAATCTCTTATCAAGCAGATGCTTTGGCATGGGATGCCATAAAAAATCCCTTCTGCCCAGAGCAGCAGTCACTCCTGTCCTTTGAAGCTCTCTCTTTTCCTTTTTTCCCTTCCTTCCTTCCTTCCTTCCTTCCTTCCTTCCTTCCTTCCTTCCTTCCTTCCTTCCTCCCTTTCTTCCTTCCTTAGTCCCCCTCCCTCCATCCTCCTCCTTCTTCTTGATGTGCATATATTTATGTTTCTCTGTGTGTGTGTGTGTTTCATGTTAGATGTGTTTCTCAATCATCGCCCACCCTATTTTTGAGACAGGATCTTTTACTGAACACGGAGGCCACTGATTCAGCTGGACCAGCGGTTCTCAATCAGATAGCCTGCACATCGGATATTTACATTACGATTCTTACAGCAGCAAAAGTACAGTTACGAAGTAGCAATGAAATCGTTTTATTGCTGGTGGGTTCCACAACACCGGGAACTGTATTAAAGTGTCACAGCATTAGGAAGGTGAGAACCACTGAGCAGGACAGACTGGCAGCAATCCCCCTGTCTCCATCTCCCCAGGGCTGGGTTATAAGCATGAAATTCCACCCCTGGTTTAACCCGGGTTCTCGTGCTGACTCTTCTCTACACCCATTGGAGTTCTTGGCTTTTTTTTATTTATTAAAAAAAATAAAAATATTAAAATTATTTTAATATATTTATTTAAAATAAAAAATATTAAATCCTCTAGACTTTTCTAACTGAAGTCATTGCCAGTGTTTGTTTGTTTGTTTGTTTTGAGTCTTTCTGTCTGGCTAGATTGTGGATTGCAGATTTTGTGCTCTCAGGCTTTCACATGAGTATACACACATGCACACACACACACACACACACACGGGTAGGGGCACACACACACACACACACACACACACACACACACACACGTGCTAAATCCTACTGTTCTTCTTGGGCAGCCATCTCCTCCAAAATGAAGTCGTCTTTCCTAGAGGAAGAGAAAAGTTCACGAAATACATCAGACTTGGGAAATTCAGAAAGTTACAGGATTCACAAGCCCCTCCCCAGAGTTATGTAAGCAGTCACGGTTGCAGAGGAAGAAGACTCTTCAATAAAGTCTCCAGCAAGTGGGGGAGGGCGAGGGGGGGGCATCAGGAATGCAGATTCTGTAAATGGTCACCCAGATGTGTCTCCCTTTGTGTCCTCTGAGCTCCTGTAAGTAACCTCAATAAACTCCACCATTCACTAGTCTAGACTCAGTGGAATCAATTTTTGATTGCTGGTTGGTGTAGGAGGGCCGCGCACTGTGGGCGGCACCATCCCTAAGTAGATATCCTGGGTTGTATTAGAAAGGTTGCTGAATATGAGCTGGAGCAAGCCAGTAAGCAGTGGTCCTTCCTGGTGTCTGGTTCCCTTCCTGTCTCCAGGTTCCTGCTTTGAGTTCCTGCCTTGGCTTCCCTCAGTAATAGACTGTAACCGGTAGGTAAGCCAAATGAATGCTTTCCTCCCCTAAACTGCTTTTGGCATGGTGTTTATCACACTGGAATGCAATGTAAGGAATTCAGTGTGTACAATTCTGATGATTATTTTCCAGATTTTATATAAAAATAAAGTATGGTCTTTAAATAGGTAAGTCAAGTCAGAGAAGTGGGGGAAAGCACCTTAGATAACATATTTGTGAACTAAAAGCAAGAGTCTTAAATGTTAATTTAATTTTAAAATTTTATTTATTTATTATTAATTACAGTTTTTTTCACTTTGTATCCCAACTGTAGCCCCCTCCTTCTTAAACGTGAGATACACATTTGGTACACATTGGGACAAAATCCCGAAGTTTCTAAAGGGCTTAAAGAGGACATCTCACTCTCTGTTCCTGCCAATCTCTCTTCTCAAGAGAATGGATCTCAGGTACCTTTGGGGACAAGCTACAAATAGACAACAGCCACATAATGTAATATGCATAAGCAAACGCATAATGGAACTGTTCCTGGTGCCCGTAAGGTGAGAAGAGCGTCGTTGCTGGGCATCTATTTGATGTCGAAGGAATGCATAATTCATAAATAAAGAGAAAAATATCCAAGAAGACACAAGGCCAGTGCTGTGAGCAGCGTGACAAAGCCTCGTTGGTATTCATTGTATCTGGAACACAGTTACACTGGTTTTTGTTTTTTAACACTTTAAGTTATGATTGTTTATAAGTCAATGTAACATAGGAAAAATGTGGCACCTTATACATGTTTTTTTTTTTTTTTTTTTTTTTTCTGGTTCTTGACTTGGGAAACTCACAGTACATTCAGGTAATGATAGTTTTGCTGGCAGCTTTAATGCCTGCTTGTCCTGGCTGCTCTACTGTGCGACTGTGCAGGCCACACGACCCATCTTCCAATACTAGTCCCATGACCTTGTTTTCTGCAGGAGGAAGATGTTGGCCACAGAAGTCCCTTGTCCAAGACCTCACAGCAAGAAAAATGGCTGAACTGGTTGGCTCTAGTTTCTGAAGTGGTTAAGGCTTTCTCTTGAGTGGAGAAGCACTGGATGGTATGGGGACTTAAACTGTACAGGGCTTGGGCAGGAATCTGTGGTGTGGTGTGCTCCTCTAGGCTGGAGGAAGCCTATGGTCTTCAGGCAAGAGGCTTTTTGCAAAGTGAGAGTCTGAGGGGCTGGTTCTCGGGGACTCTTTGTTCTTAAATTTTCTGCTTTCCGTTCTCCTTCATTTCTGCGGTAGTACACAGCAAATCCACCTTGAATGTTTGGAAAGTCACATTCAATCCCCATACGATTTGGCAACGGGAAATTCAATCATAGTAAGGAAATGGAGATAAGGCAAGAGCTTTAGGGTAATGGAGGGTAGAGAATAGAAAAGATGTTTTACCCTGATTGGTTGCTTTCAATTGGTTGGCAGTGTTTGGAGTTAGTGTAAGTATCACGTAGGACGGCTCATTACCAGTTACACTGGAGTGGGCTTTTTTTCTTTCTTTTAAATGCAAGGCTCAGCTCCCCAAATCACAAAACGAACACTAACGCATAGAGACACAAATCCTCGAGACCATTAGCTGTGCCAGCAATGCCCTTCACAGATCAGGGAGCAGTCAGGGTCACCCAGTGCACTGGGCAGTTGGCTTTCTCTGTTGTACTTGCTTGGCCCACTCCTTAATGAGGTAGGAAATTGACACCCTCCCACTGTGAAGAGTGGGTGTTTGTTTCCTTGTGTCTGGACTCCGGTTTTTAGCTTTGTTACTCACCTCACTACATAGTTTCTGCTGCATCATACTGCCGATTGCTTGTTAGTATCAGTGCTGTGTATAAGCATTATACTGCTGGTGTTGCATGGAGGCTCTTATGTGTTGAGTGTGAGCTCTTATGTCCAGAGGTGTGCTTCTACTTACTTGCTGCGATGGTTAGGGTTTGTTTGTTTGTTTGTTTGTTTGTTTTGTTTTGTTTTGTTTCTTAACATAAAGGTGTATCACATCTGGGAAGAAGGAACCTTAATTGAGGGATTGCCCTTGTCAGATTGGCCCGCAAGAGATCTGTCAGACATTTTCTTGGTTAATCTTGGGCAGATGGTCCTGGGTTCTAGAAGCAAGCAGGCTGAGCGAGCCATGAGAGCAAGCCAGTGAACAGCATTCTTCTGTGGTCTCTGCTTCAGGTCCTGCTGCAGGTTCCTTGCCTGAGCTCCTGTCCTTGCTTCCCTTGACGGTGGAAACCATAAGGCAAATAAACCCTTCCCTGCCCTCATGCTATGTTGCTATTAGTGTTTATCACGGCACAAAGAAACAAACTATGACATTTGTCTCGTGGTTAAATTGTTACTTAAAGGTCATTTTTGTTTAGTATTTTCTTGGCGTATATTTTTGGGTTTTGTATTTGCATGGTTGGTTTATTTTTGTTTTTTAAAAAAATAGTGTCTTACTCTGTAATCCTGGCTTGCCTCAAAGCTAAAGTCCTCCTCCTCCTACCTCTGCAGTGTTGGAATCACAGCCTGCACCAGCCAGGCCTATACAGTGTCCCCCAATGTCTGTCTGTCTGATGTTTCCTTGTGGCTGAATCCAGAGATGAGTTTTTAGCAGCAGCACCACTGATGTGAGGCTGTGCCTTTCTTACTGCATCCCACCTGGAAGCGTGTGTGGGTGGTGGATTCCACCTCTGGGCAAACCGGTCATTTTATCACTTACAGACTTCTCTGTTGTGTAGCATATAAACACAAGTTGTGAGGCTATTGATTAGTAGATGATTAATAACAGCCCCAGACAGAGAGAGAATTTGAGACTGAGCAAACACTGTATCACATTAGAATTCTCATCCAGAATCAGCATCGGCTGGTGAGTTTTGTCTGAGTCGTTGTCACTGTGTTGGTTGCTGGTAGCACTTTATTCTCAACACTTCAGTTCATTGTCCTTTTGAAAGTCACTGGCTCTTCTTTGTTTTCATTGTCCTGAAAACTGCAGTACAGTTTATTAATAGCCATTCTACTGAAAGGAATAACTTCTTAGTATTTGCTAATGATCACATTTTACCAATTTTACCATAAACTGTTATGAATTAATGACTAATTAAGTTAGATTTCTATTTTTCTTAGTTCTAATCCATTTTTATTGTTGTTGTTTTCTTTTGATGCTCAGTCATTCTGGAGCAGTGGAAGCCTCTGCACTTCTGTTATTATTTTTAAGATCTATTTTGTTTTTATTTATGTATGTGAGTATAAGCATATGTGAGTGCAGGTATCTGCAGAGGCCAGAAGAGGGCACTAGATCCTATGGTGCAGGACTAACAGGTGATTGTGAGCCTGTTTGTGCTTCTAACCACTGAGCCATCTCTCCAGCCCCCTGTGTTATTTTGATGTTCCCTCCATCCCTTTGCCAAGTGCCTCCATATTTTTTGGTACTGTATCTCAACTTTGTATTTTCTTTGTCCTGGATGGAATTAACCATTTGTTTGGTCCTTTCATTAATTGTATCAGAATTTGAAAAACCTCCCAATAACCTAGCAGGTATTTCCTTTTGCAGTTGAGCTCATTTCTGGGCTGTTCGTAAGTCTGGCCGATGGGTACATCTGCCTGCTGTGTGGTGCCATTGGTGTTATGAGTAGCCCCTTCTGTCCAGAGGCACTTTTACGCTTATTTGACTTATGATTGACTAGTTTATCTGTTACTAATTAAGGGCTCTGTTTTTGTTTAATATTTTCCCAGAATACATTTTTAAGTTTTTGCTTTTAATCTCTTTGTTTCTGTATAATTTACTGTGTCTGTTATAAATAAAGGTAGTTGAATTTGTTTTTTTAAAAATCTGAGATGTCGACCAAAAAAAAAAAAAGTTTTTCAAAGCCAGGCATGGTGGCACATTCCTTTAATCCCAGCACTTGGGGAGGCAGAGGCCGGAGGATCCTTGTGAGTTCAAGGCCACCCTGGTCTACAAAGCAAGTTCTAGGACAGCCAGGGCTACACAGAGACACCCTGTCTAGAAATTAGCAAAACAAACAAACATTTGAGATGTCTAGAACGAGAAGTTGGCAGCCGGTAGCCTAAGCACCTGTCTCCTTTAGGCCATGTAGGTGTTGATGTATTTGGGGTCATTCTGTTTTGTTTGAGCTTTCCATTTACCCTGATTTCTGTTATCCTCTTCTTCACCCCTTTCCTTGGGTTATTGCTTAGTAGTTTTTATATTTCAGCTCCCCTTTCTTCTAGTCTGCTCCTTATATATTTTATGTGTCTTCGATTTGTGGTTTCTCTAGAAGTGAACCATAACATGAAAATCCACTATTTAAAATCTTAACACTCAAAGGCCCTGACTAGTTTCAAGGAGACTTCTCAACTGATGCTGCACATATTATATTTCTCTTAAGAAAAAAATATAAGCCTCCAAGAAATTATTACTGTTTCAAATAGCCAACTTTTGTTTAGATTTGCCTGCATCTTTCACTGTCTCTCCTTGTGATTGCATTTTAATTCTGCACCGTCAGTGAGGAAGCGTACCCCTTTTCCTGAAGTACGTGTTTGCTACTGTTAGTGAAGTTGGTTCTCATTTTTGATTATCTGAAAATGACCCTACTCTGCTGTGAAAACTATCTTTCTTTATCTCCCATAATTTTATTTGACTCTTATTTTCTCCCAGTTTATTAGAGCTATCTTTCTGCCGCCTCCTGGCTTTCTTTATTACTCTCTAGAAATCTATCACTCCAATCTGCTGTCGCTTTGAAAGTCATCTGCCTTTATTTCTTTGTCTTTGGTGCACTGAAAACTGCACAGAGATCTGTCACATTGTGGGTTTCTTTTTATTTATCTTGGCTTGAAATTCATTCAGCAATTATATCCCAAGTAATATAAACATTGTATCATTTTCCCCTGTGGAGCTGTGAATAGCCTCACATCCCATATCCTCTATATATGTATTTGTTATCTTATCACCATTTCTGATGTGAGGTTTTCTTAGGTGAGAGATTTCTTCCAATCTATCTTTTAGCTCACTAATTTTCTCTTTAACTGTGTTTCATTTTTAATTTGAATTCTTATAGATTTATGTCTAGGAGTTTACATTTGTTTTATAGATCTTCTTGTTCATAACTTTAGCCTTTGATATATAACTCTTAAAAATTTTCCCTTAATTCCTAAAATTACTTAATCTCTGTGGCTGATAGCTGAATAACTGTTCTCTGCATTCACATGCTTGAGGGTTCTGTTTCCTCCAAGTCACCTTGCCTTACTTCCTTCTATGGTTTCTGGTTTCCAAAAGGGATTCCTTATTCTTGAGAACTTTACTTATTTGCAGAAATGCCTCAAGGCTTGGCTGATGGTGACTAGACCAGTACACACTTGCATATTCTTCCACAGATCCCGAGGGTGGTTACCAAGCTCAGGCTTCTTATTCTCAATTCCCAGATGAAGGGCTCTCAGACCATGCAGTTTGTGTTAACCAGATTTCAGCTGTGCTGTTGGCTGACACGTGCCTACACATTTCTCATGTGTCTTTCATCACTCAGCGCCTGCATGGAGGCAGTCTCTCTCCAGTTTCACTGGTGACTTATTCATAGGCTCATGGCCCCACCTTTAGGCTCTGAGTGAAGGCTTTTTGGCTCATCACTTTGGGTGTCTCTGGGCTTTGTCTCTTAGTTTTTTGTTGTTGTTTTGTTTTGTTTTCTTGGGTTTTGTTGGTGTGTGTGTCTTCTGAAGCAATGGGCACTGGTGTTGTAGCTCTCCTAGGTTTAACCAAAACCCTCAGAGTAGAATGCTGCCTCTTATAACTCCCACTTTCCTTTCTACGTCTCTGAACATGTCATTTTCATGGCCACCACAACCTGAGTGGTTCAAAACAACAGCACATTTTTACTCTCTCCGTTGATAGAAATCTAAAATTCAGGTGTTGGCAGGGATGTTCTCTCTGAAATATCCAAGAAAAAAAAATTCCTTCTGGCCTTTTCCAGCTGTTTCCATCCTTTCTGCTCTTGGCTTGTGGTAGCATCGCTCCAGCCTTCAGGTCTGGCCACACACGGCCTCTTCTCTGTGTTTGTGTCTCCATCACCCATCTACCCTCTTCTTATAATGAGGCCAAACACTCTATTCTATATGATCTCATTTGAACTCACTAATATCTTCAAAATCTCCATTTCTTTGGAAAATCATCTTTATAGGTTCTTTGTTGACATGAGTTCCTAGAGTCTACTTTTCAACACAGTGTATATATTCTAATTCTTTCAGTCTATCAGTAAATTAAAAAAAAAAAAAACCTTTATTTTGTTTAGGAAATTTTTTATTTCAGCTGGAGGGTGGGAATCCCAGGATCCATTCAGTTGTACTTCAGAATGGGCTGCACATTTACTGGTTGTTGAGATGCTAAGCATCATGCCAGCAGAGTCTATATTTCATGCGTGATGTGTGCAGTTATGTGGGTGTGCTTATGTGCACAGATATGTACCTAGCACAGCATGCATGTGTAGGTCACAGAACAACCTCGAATGTTGGTCTTCGCCTTCGGCCTTGCTTGCAGCAGGGTCCCTCCTGTCACTTGCCACTGCAGTGCATACCTTAAGTACTCTCAGCTCAGCACAGGTTTGCCATTGCCGTCACACACCACCACATCCAAACTTTACATGGGTTTTGGGGATCTAAATGCAGTTTAGCTAGTTTGAGTGGCAAGTTCTTTTATCTACTGAGCTTTTATCTCCCTGACCCAACATTTAACTTTTTGAAATTGTCTTTCACCTGACAGTTTTTCCAATATCCATAAACAAATTACTCACGCTATTGAAAACAGAAATATGCTACATATTTACAATGGTTTGTTTAAATAAAATCTTTTCTGAAATGCTTTCTTTCTGTCTGCCATTTATGATGACAAAATAGTTCCCAAATTTCTTTAATTTTCACTTTATTTTCTATCATTTTGTATAATTGTACTAATCACGTCTTAGCATTATGTTTAAGTTTAGAAAATAATGTAAATGACCTTTTATGTGAAAGGCATCTCACTTGAAACAAATGACATCTCAGAACAGTGGCTCTCAACCTGCAGGTCTGTTGATTTATCTGCTCATGGGCATCAAGTGATTGCATATCTTGGCTATGTTACATAGTTCCGAAATAAATATGGCTGTGTAAGGTATTTCTTTACATTGACTTTACATCCTTCAGGCACATACATTCTCAGGGGTGTTATAACTGAATTGTGCAATAGTTCTACTTTTATGAGAAAGCCTCACACCAACTTTCATATCGTGTGTGTGTGTGTGTGTGTGTGTGTGTGTGTGTGTGTGTGTGATGAAAGCGGAAAGGAGCCAGTTAGAAGGAGGGAGGAATAAGAGGAGATCTTAAAGGAGCAGGGAAGAAGGGAAAAGCCAGAGAGCTTAATAGAATACATATGATATGAAAGCAAAAGGGAATTCGCTCTTGGCAAGAGGAAGGGACCACCATGGGAGAAGCAGGGGAGGAGGGGGATGCTTTGGGAGTAAGATGAAAGACAGAGTCTAATGATGTGTGTGTTTGTGTGTGTGTGTGTGTATGTGGAAATGCCCTAATCAAACACACTTCTTTGCATGCAAGCTTAAAAATAACATGTTTTTTGAGAGCAGATGTGCTATTGATTGGCATTTGCTAGTGCACTAGCCCTGTCCTCTTGGAGTCTTGCCCTCTCCTGCTCAAAGACTATTGATGGGATTGGCGGCTCTGAGATGCTGCTTATTCTGAATACTGTATCACTAAGTAAATGGCTTTAAGAAAGGGAGCATGGAGATCAAGATCAACAATAAAATGGACCATTCCATACTATGTAGTCCTCTCCCACACAGATGGTTGGGTGAGCAATGGTGGTGCAACCAACCAAAACATGCTTGAAACTTACCAAAAAAGGTCCCAGCATCAAAGATCTACATAGATAATTTGAACTTACCTGGTAGTAAGTGACGGTGTCAGTGGTATATAATAGGAAGTTAGGGACAAAGTCAGCCACTTTGAGAAGGTCTTTCTAGCTTTTAAAATAGCCCCTCACTGGGACCATGGAGAGTGAGCCAGCAACACAGCCTCCACGTGTTCACAGCTTGGACAAGAAGGTCAATGTTAAAAGAGTTACACTGATCTTTGGTGGTAGGAATAGTCTTCTGATTATCCATTCTCCCTTCAGAAGACATTTCTGTCAGAAATCCACCTGAAAATCTAGTAGAAGAATCTGAACACTGTCATTACCAAGCACGAGCATAAGAAGGGCTGGAAGGCTGTGCATTACCACGGTATCTGCATGACAGTCACCTCCACCAGTAAGACCCAGGTCCCCATGAAGTGATGGGGATTCTGAATGGGCACCCATGAGTTGAAGAACTGGATGTTTTCTTCACTGCTCCTCTGCCTGGCCCTTCAGAATGGCAAGCTTGGTGACAGATTTGCTTTGGTGAGATGCTCTTCACAGATAAGGCCATGTCACAATCCTTCAATGGAAGGTGAAGCTTCTACTTCATGTATAAATGATCACTTCATCTGAGACAGATCTTGAAACAGCCAGGAATTTCCTTCTGTATGTTCCGGTCCCTGGGAGAGTCTCAGTTAGAGTCAGTATGTCCTGATCTGATGGGACATGGAGCCATGCCTGGCTCTAACATAGCACAACCAAACACTCAGGTTCATGAAAGTGAAGAGCAATGACCAATTGAATACTGCCTGTCACCCATGACCTTTCAGACATTGATGGAAAATGCTACAACAGGCCAAAAGCAAGCTGGCCGGCTCTGCAGGTTACACTGATTTTTTACACAACACATTGAGCAAGCCTGTGACTATGGAGGACAAAGCATGTCTTTAAGAAAAGAAGACACTGAGCTCAGGGTTCGTGAAGCCGAGTGACCTGAGGCTGGAGAGGAGATTCATGGAGACCAGCTGCCTCTCAACAACACACTTAGCTCCTGTATATTTTGTAATCAGGACAGCATGGAAGGTGGGAAACACCAGGTCAAGAGCAATGACATCATTAACTGGCTGGACAAGGGGCGTTCAAGCAGAAAGAGGACTTCCCGAAACCAAAGGGGCCCCTGCCAGCCACTGCCGCTAGTGTGACCCTCTTGTTACTCCAAGAGGCTGGCCCAAGGGTTCAGAGGGCTTAGCTCCTGTGCTCTAGACTCATTGTCAAGTTGGTGGTCACACGATCGATCACTCATCTGCTCACACACACAAAGGACAAGTGTATAGCCACATCTCTACACCAGTGTCTGTTGCTATCCACCTTCCATGTGAATAAAGAAGCTAAAGGCTTCCTTACCCGGCTCTGAGAAAGTGTAGAAAACACAATTCATATTCTCAATAAAGAATGATTTTTCTAAAGCAGATTTTTTATGCAATATAGTTGAATCTGTTTTCCCTCTTCTAACTCCTTGAAGATCCTCCCCATCTCCCCACCCACCCAAATCCACAATCTTTCTTTCTTTCTCTCATTAGAAAACAAACAGCCAACTAAAAACACAATTAAATAAAAAAAAAACAGAATGGGACAAAATACACAAACACCCCCCCCCAAAAAAAAAGAGACAAAGAAAATGCAGGAGAAACCCATACAGAAGCAAGGGCACATGTTTGCTTACACAGAAAAAAAAAATCATAAAAACAAAAAATCTGAAAACACAATATGGAAGCCAAAGAACTATAAGGTAAAAAAAAAAAAAAAAAAAAAAAAAAAAAAAAAAAAAAAACAAAAAAAAAAAAAAAAAAAAAAAAAAAAAAAAAAAAAAAAAAAAAAAAGCCCAAACAAAACATTATGAGACAAAAGGAAAAAAAAAAAAACTTCAAAAATATCACTGAGTTTGAGTCATGCTGGCCGTCAACTCCTGGACATGGGACCTGCCCTTAGTGCGGTTTATATAACAGGGAGATTCCTTTGAAGGAAACTAATTTTTCCTTTGTGAGTGGTTATCAGTTGGAGATGGGCTGGGGCTGAGGGCTCATGTCTGCTTCTCTGCTCAGCCCTGGGATCCTCCCTGGACGCTGTGCAGACCCTGTGCCTGCTGCCACAATCTCTGTGAGCTCACCTGCGAGCCAGCCCTTGTCTGCAGGCAAGTTTCCTTGGAGCCCTCCATCCCCATTGGCTCTTACAGTCTTCTGCCTCCTCTGACACAGAGTTCTCTGAGCACTGATTTGATTTTTAAATGACTGTCTAATGCCCTAACACTTAAGCCACAGCACTTGGGAAAGTAAAGCAGGAGGACCCGAACTTCACACACATCCTTGTCTACATAGCAAGTTTGAGGCCAGCCTGGGCATGAAGAAGAAAGTGTGGATTATGTCATTCTCATCACTAGATCCCATTTCATGAGAATACTGACTCTTTGAGGGTAAAATTCAGAGAAGAATTTATCTTGCAGATCCTTCTAACAGGAACATTGAGCAAGCTAATGGCTGAAGTCTCTGTGAAGTTTTACAGAAAATCCAGGAACAACTTTTATGGAAGTAGTTCTTAAAGGAATCCCTGAGAAAATCTGGGACTCAAGGGAGGCCATGATGCCTGACTTGAAATCGACAGTCATACCTTGGAAGCCACTGGGTACCAGGTGCAGGACCAGGTATTGTCACACAGTGTGGGGCAGACTCCACAGAGAGCTCATGTCTGTTTGAGCTTTAGGATGTGCGCAAAGAGACAGAACAAATGAGAACAAATTATGCTCACTGATGGGTGTTGGACTATATAATGTTTATTATTAGCCCTAAGATTATCACTGCAGTATTATCTAAGCCGCTATCACAAATAATAAAACACAGACACCTGTTAGATTTTAAAATTGCCTCATTTACCTTGTGCCGGGCAGATTTTCACCTGTGCTGTCTCAATAACCTCACCATCCACCTCCCAGCCCCCATCCAATGCCATCTGCCTTAACCATCCTCATCTGAGCTACCTTCCATCCATAATCTTATAAACACTTGCTTTTATTCTTCATGTGGGCCTTTCCACGCCATTATTGGAGTCCTTCCTCCAGGCCCGCGTGATTCCTGCTCCACACTAACCCACGCCAGCATCCTCCTCCCTCCCCTCATCTTGTCTATTTCCCATGATTCTCCTGTCCTCAAAAGCCTGAGAACCTTAGCCATGCCTACCCCATTATGCCTTGCCCAGGTATAGGCCATTTAATTAGCCAATCAGGTAGGTTTACAGAACAAGGCTAGGTGTACCCAGATCTTGAGGGCCAGTAACAGGCATCAGACCAACTTCCAACAGAAGGCATACAAGCTATCTAGGACATTCCATGGAACCTCTATTTCCCATTCTTGTCATTCATTTTCAACTCTGTACTTGGTTCATTATTTTTGTGAAGTTGAAGGGTTCTCTTTTGTGTGTTCATCACATGCATGGCAAATTCCATCAAGAATCTTGCTATAATTTTAACTTTTTGTCTAAGAGTTATGTGCCTAAGATTTAAAGAATCAAAGCACAAGAGAAGGGAGCTAGCCTAAAAAGTAGGGGCCCATCGGTTTCCAGTACATTCAAGAGACACATTCAAACTGTAGCACAGAACAGCATAGTCACCAGAAAACATGGGGCATCAGCAACACCAGCTGGGTGCTTTGAAAAAGAAATGCCCCTCATAGTCTCAGACACGTGAATGCCTGGTCCCAGGTTGGTGGCACTGTTTGGGAAGGCTCAGGAGGTGTGGCCTTGCTGGAAAAAGTATGCCATGGTGGAGGGCTTTAAGCACATACCCTACTTTCAGTTTCCTCTCTCTGAGTTTTGCTTGAGGTTGAAATGTTATCTTTCGGGCTGAAGAGTTGGCTCAGCGGTTAGGAGCACTGTCTGCTCTTCCAGAGGTCCTGAGTTCAATTCCCAGCAACCACGTGGTGGCTCCCAGCCATCTAGAGTGGGAACTGGTCCCTCTCCTGGCACACAGGTATGCATGTAGATAGAGCACTCATATATAAAGTAAACAAATAAACCTTAAAAAAAGAAAATGTGATCTCTCAGCTCCCTGCTCCTGCCACCAGCCTGTGGCTTAGTGAGGGACTCTTGTCCCTCTGGAACCGGAGACCCTAATAAAGTCTTATGTGAGTGCTTTGATCACGGTGTCTGTCACAGCAACAGAAAAGTGACTAAAACAAAGGCTGAAATATTTAACTTTTGGTAGTGGTGATGGTGATGAAGGAGGGCCACAAGGAGTTGTGATTATCCAAAGCCTTTCTCAGAGTCAGGCTGGTCTCAGACTCACAGAGAGCCACCTGTCTCTGTCTTCCAAGTGCTGAGATTAGAGGTGCGCACCATCACCTCCCAGCACTTGGGAGGCAGAGACAGGTGGCTCTCTGTGAGTCTGAGACCAGCCTAGTCTGCAGAGCGAGTTCCAGGACAGCCAGGGCTACACAGAGAAAACCCTGACCCAAAAAGAAAAATAAAGAAAGATAAGAAAAAGAAAGCCATATGCTTGCTTTTTAGAGGTATTGATTCTAGTAGAAAGATAACAACTCAAGATAAACGTACTGCATCTGTAAGGCCGTCAGCTTTGCCCTAGTGGCCTCACTGATGTCACACCCACTTGGCTGGACTCCTGAGGAGGTCACGGTGTAGGTGGTAGGTGGGGATTCTGAAGTCCCTCTCCTGGGGTTTTAAACTCTCCACACTGGTTAGCCATGGGCTACCACTCTTCTGAGGCTGTGGCTGTGAGAAGTACTTGCCAGCAGGTACTGCTGTCCAGCAGTAGGTTATCCCGGGAGTTTGGCTCACTGGTGAGTGAGGAAGTGTTGGTTTTTAATACATTTGATGGTTTATGGCTATGATGGTGAGACTGAAGCTTACATGTCAGATGAAAACCAAAATTTTCTGTTTCCTAAAAAGATTTATTTATCTTAGTGTATGAGAGTTTTGTCCATGTATGTGTGTGTGTGTGTGTGTGTGTGTGTGTCTACCATATTCACTCAGTGTCCATAAGAAAGGGTCCAGATCTTCTAGAACTGTAGTTACAGGTAACTGTCACCACATGGGTGCTGGGAACTGAACTCAGGTCCTCTGGAAGAGCAGCAAGTGCGCTTAATCATGGAGCCATCTCTCCAGCCCCCAAGAACCCATAATTGTTTTTATAGAACAGTTGTGTGTGTGTGTTTGTGTGTGCGAACACACATACATTCATTTTCATTCCTTCCTTCGTTCCTTCCATTATGCCTTTCTTTCTTTCTTTCTTTCTTTCTTTCTTTCTTTCTTTCTTTCTT
>NW_026593286.1:4742684-4818680 GCF_907164565.1 Psammomys obesus
CTTTCTTTCTTTCTTTCTTTCTTTCTTTCTTTCTTTCTTTCTTTCTTTATGTGTATTCACATTTGAGCCTGAGGGACATGGCATGCGTGTAAAGGTCAGGGAAACTTACTGGAGTCCATTCTTCTCCTATCATGTTTGTACTGAGGATCAAACTCAGATCATCAGGCTTGGAAGCAGGTGCTTTTCCCCTCTGCGCCATTTCTCTGGCCCCATTCATTGATTTATTTTTTTAAATGGTAGGCCAATCTCAGAGTGCTGAACTAGACTTGATTTGGTTGTAATATATTATTCTGTTTATGCATGATGGAATTCAATTTGCTCGCATTTTGCTCAGGATCTTGAATTTACATTCATGAAAGAAATTGACTGGCAATGTTTCTTGTACAGCCCTTGTCAGCTCTCCATAAAGCTATGCTGTCTCGTGAAGTGAATTAGAAAGATGTTTACATGGCATGAAAACAAAGTTTAAGGAGAGAAATCTCCACTTAAAGCATTGAGTCAATTTGGACCTGGGCTTATGGGAATGTTTGACATTGAGATTTAATTTATTTGATAGGCCTAAAAACACTCCTATTTTCGTGGGATTTACTAAAATTTGTAGATAATATTTTTAATATGATCTTATAATTTATTTCATTCTCTATATCAATAATTTATGCTTTCTCCATTCTCCTTGAGGAAAGTTTTATAGACTTACTAATTTTATCAGGTCTTTCTCCCCCCTGGAGGATCAACTTTTCTTTTAGGCTGACCTTTCCATTGAATGGTTGCATTAAAACCTGTATTCTAACTTCAACATCTTCTGTGCTTCTATTTTCTTGGAGATGGTTTCCTTTTGAGCTTCTTTATTGCTCTTTGTGGCTCACTTATGCTTTAGTATTTCTCTTTCTCGTGTATAAATTTAGCATGACAAATTTCCAAGTATGCTTCCATTTAGATACTATGAAAATTTTCCACTTTGATTTACATCTAACTACTAACTGCACTGCATTGCATTGCAATTTCTTCTTGACACATAAGATCAAGACAGACTTCAGAAGTGAAGAGGTTCATTTTCAAACACTGGGATTGCCATGGCTTTTCAGATTCAGTTTGGGGGGCTGGAGAGATGGCTCAGTGGTGAAGAGGGCTTGCTGTTCTTCCAGGAGACCTGAGTTCAGTTTCCAGCACCTACACTGAGCTGCTCCCAACTGCCTATAACCCCCATTCTAGGGGCTCTAACAACCCCTTCTGGCCCCTACCAACACTGC
Source organism: Psammomys obesus (assembly GCF_907164565.1). Taxonomy (NCBI): domain Eukaryota; kingdom Metazoa; phylum Chordata; class Mammalia; order Rodentia; family Muridae; genus Psammomys; species Psammomys obesus. Next base: position 4,743,935 of record NW_026593286.1, read on the forward strand.
ATCTACCCACCCAAAAAGCCATACACTTACAGAGAGAAACAAATATACACAGAAATACAATTTTATTTTAAACTTAATTCTGCTGTGATATGGGAACCTATTCTGAACAATTTCAAAATTTTGTCAAGACTTGCTCATTTGTAGCTTGGTATATATTGAATTTTGATGAATATTCTTCAGAAGAATCCTGGTGAGCCCTAACTGTGAGCTTGTCACAACGTAGAAATCCCATGAGAGGAAACCCCAGCTGAGGAATTTCTGAGGTTGGATTGCCCTGTGGCATGTCTGTGTAAGACTGTCTTGATTGTTAATTGTCATAGGGAGACCCAGCCCATGGTGGGGGGTGCCATTCCCTGGGCAGGGAAACCTGGGCTGTGTAAGAAAGCAAGCTGTGCAAGACCCCGCACAAGCAAGCGAGCAGTGCTCTGCTGTGGTTTTTACTGCACTCCCTTGGCTGTGAGTGAGGTCCTTGGTCATAGATGAAGCTGTGTGGAAAAGCAAGCAGCCTCCCTCCCAGCACCTGGTTGAATTCCTGCCCTGACTTTCCTCAGTGATGAACTGTAACCTGTAAACTGAAATCAGCCCTTTCCTCTCCTATGTTGCTTTTGGTCTGAGATCTCAGTGACTGAAAAGATACTAGAACAACAGGTGATGCTCAAGCCTTTTAGTCTCAGGCTCCCTTTGTACCAATCCCTTGGGACTCCAGATTCACTGGCTGGGGTGCGATTACTTTTTTCCCCCAATCTTTTTTTGACATCTGGCTTCATAAAAAGATGATTGGGATATTGTTTCAGTTTCCACATCCAATCCAGTCTGATATGTTGTTTTGACTAACATGTGTGATGAAGACAGCTGTGCACAAGTGTGTCTCGGAGAAGGGAAGGGTGCACCCACATGCTTTGCCCATAAGATGGTTTCTTCAGTGCAGAGAAGCTCAGCCAGAGGTAGCTGCTCTAGACTGGATGCAATGTGGAATCCGAAGCTATAGAAAGGGATATTTTGTACTGTGATATTAAAATCCACGACATTGGCTGGAGAGATGGCTCAGGGTTTAAGAGAACTGGCTGCTCTTCCAGAGCATCTGGGTACAATTCCCAGCACCCACATGGCAGCTCACCACTGTCTGTAACTCCAGTTCCAGGGGATCCAAGCCCCTCCTCACACAGTCATACATACAGGCAAAACACAAATGCACATTAAATAGTAAGTAAGTAAATAATTTTTAAAACTCCATGACTCTCTAGAATAGAATGACTGGAATGACCTGGTAGACAATGCCAGGAACTGACTTATGGAACTCTTACCAATGCAGCCACATCTTATTACACAGTATCAGGAGCCATACTCACATCACCAGCCATGGAAAAGTCAGAGCGACATCAATGATGGCAGACTCAAGTTTCCCTAAATTCCAACTTGTGCATGAACTAAAGTGTCATCATGGACAACATGGACTTCGGATACTTCTCCTTGAGAAGACAGGCTTATGCACAGTTCAAGAATGCTTGCCACTTCAAATCTAAGTGGCCATGTCAGTTGTTCTTTCAAGTAATAGCACTCTCCCACAGGAAAAGAAAAGTGAGAGAAAGGAAAAAAAAAGAGGCCATTTAGCTTGTGGTTTAAAACGAATCATGCAATTGGTTTTCTTGAGCCAGTGTGGAATTCCAGTTGGCCAGCAGTGATGTAACCTGTTTCGTTGTGTCACACAGAACACTGAGAAGCTGTGGCCTGATGGCTATAGACTTAATTAAATGAATGGTCCTCCAGTCACATCAAGGATTTTCATGGTGACACTGGTTGCCCTCCTGGTCCACTTCTGAGCATCTGCTGGAGATGGACAGAATGGCTACTTTTGGTTCCTCTATTCCCCCATTGTCTCTTTGGCAACATCAGACAAGTGTCCACAGTAAAAAAATGAAATCAAATGACATCGTTTATAGTCTCTGGAACCCCCAGGGATCTGGGGACCACCTTTTGAGGAACTGTGCTAGGAGAAGGGAGAGGCTCTTCTTGGTTCTGGGTGGCTGTCTAGGGCAATGGAAGGAATTGACTTGTCATGAAAGACAAAATGCCAGAGACACACTTCTCAGCAAAGCAGCCCTGCTTCAGATTTTCAGTCATGCAAGACCGCTTTGGGGCAATGGTGATGAGCTGTTTCTAGCTGCACACTGTGAGCACAGGGGAAAGAGAAAACCTGAATCTCCAGACGACAGTAAAGCATTGGCTTTGTTATCTGCATCTCGCTGGACCTCCCATAAGAGTTTCTCAGGGGTGATGTAGCCATATCCCACGCCTGGGGAGCTTCCTGATCAGAAATCCTGTCCAACAGTTCTGGAAGCTGATGTCTGGGCTCAGGTGCTCGTTCCCTCTGAGAGACCTGAGGGAGATAATTCCAGGTGGTAGCTGGTGACCCATAGCATTCCTTGGCTTACATATCCATCATCCAATCTCTGCCTTCATCTTCTCTCTTTGTCTCCAAATGATACTTTGGCTTGTGTCCAAATTTCCATTGTTACATTTAAAAACTTTATTCATACAAACATAATTTGAACATGGAGTATATCCTTCCCTCATTTTCTCTTTCTCAGAAAGACGTCAGTTATATCACAGAAGGGTGCACCCCACTGGTTACATCTGCAGCAACCCTATTTCCAAGAAGGTCATATATTCTGAGGTACTGGAAGTTAGGTCTTCCACATGTAAGGCTGGATCAACACAGTTTTATCTATAGCACCTACCTAACCTTTGCTTAGATACTAAATATTAATTTCTTCTCTTCCTCCAGCTTTCTCTTTGTATATATTCTATCTATCTATCTATCTATCTATCTATCTATCTATCTACCTACCTACCTACCTACCTATCTATGTTTCCTTCATTCACAGACAATAAACTGCTGAGCATATGAAAGGTGATTTTTGTCTAGAATTCTGAAGCCAAAAAAAGTAGGATGTGCTGATAACATCAAGCCAAGCTGAAGGTGGAACAATGATGGGCTAATTTAGGGCTTGATCAAGAAGGGCCCGTCTTATGAAGGAGACAGGAACCCAAGAGAAGGGGGCTCTCGTCAGATGGCCAACTGGCCACTGTAGACTCAAGAGCAGGACCAGTTCCATCTCCTCTAGAAATAGCAAAGTTATGAGGCTGCAAGCTGTGTGGAAGAAGCAATTGCTGAGGCCCCAATAAACACTGACATCTTATTTTTACCAGAGTGGCAATCCCAGGAGGGATGTAAGCAGAGCAGGCCATAGCTTGTATTTGCAAGCCTTTTCTTAAGTGTCTTTGTATGACCTGTTACATAACTGAGTCAGAAACCAGCAGGCAGGAGCTGGAGGACCTCTTTTAGGTCACAGACTTGTTAGGTGAGTAGCCTAGTTGAAATATGCAAAGTCCTGGTGCTTCCTGCATTATGAGAAGCGAGTCTTGTGTCTCTACACAAGACTTCCGTGTGAAAGGCAATAAATTATCCAACCCACACTTTCATTGTCTCCTTCTTTAAATTGGTTTCCCGCAGGGGGTGAAAAAAACTGGGTCACATGTGGAGAATGGGCTCATGTCAAATGGGAACACTGGACAGATTTTTTTAGCAGGCTGAGGTATCTCAGAAGCTATTGGCTGGAGGACGATGCTGCCTGCACAGGGCTGTACCCACAGTCTGACCTGTGTGGCCCAGTGCCATTGGCAAATCTATTACCTTCAGCCAGTCTTGTACATTATAGGATGGCAAGAAGATTCAATAGCTCATGGGTTTATGGCTTTGTGACTCAAAGAACTATAATCTTAGGCAGTGCTGTCAGTTCGTGCCTCCTGGGAGGAGTGAGTGATGACTGTTCATCATTCATTTCCTTTAGGTCAGGGCTTGGGGGTGTCTACGTAATGAAGAGACCCTGGCAATAGAAAGGGAGGTGCAACCCCGTCATCTAACCAAACACACCGGCACCTACGAGCTGCACCGTCAGCTGACTGCATCCTGCTCTGCTCTCCCAGGACCTTGGAACGTCTCAAAATTTATAGAGACATTTATAGACACCCGCAGTCGGGACAGAGTATAGGCCATGTGTGCGACTGTAAATGTTCTGATGGACACACAGGGAACAGGGGTTAGCTTTGGTGAGCTTGACCAGCACATTATGTTTAACCTCTTTATTCAGAATAACCGTATTCCACTATATAGCTAACATGAGCCACTGTCAAGTGGATTTTTACACTATGTAGTGTATCTTCAAAAATCCGTTACGTGCTTTCCACCCCAGCACACCTCACAATCATTTCAGAGGCTGAGCAGGCATGGCCTCCAAGTTGGGGCAGCCAGCTCTGCAGAGAATGAGCGCAAGGCCTAACCCCCCTGGGTCTTGTGTCTGTGTCCTAGAAGAGAGCAGGAGCACAGACTGAGCAGCTAGCCTGGCTGTATTTTGTGTGGACTGTGGTGGACTTTTAGAGCCAAGACAGACAGTGTCTATGTGTGTGTTGGGTGTTCGTGTGTGCACATCGGAAGAAAAGGAGTGCGAGAGGTGAACGCAAGGGAGGGAGAGTCAGAAACAGAGGAAAGAGGAAAAGGAGATGGGGTGTGGAGAATGACATAGAGAGGAAAAGGAGAGAGAAGCAGGTATCTCTCTGTTCTTTGTGCCTTCAAGCTGATAACTTTCCTCATGCCCTAACGATGGAGGGTGCTTTGTGTTTTGTGTTTTGTTTTTCTCCCCTGACAGTTTCAATCGTATGGTGTATGCATACACATACATGCATACAAGCACATGGGCATTTAAAGAGAATGAATGATCTTGTATCTGTATCTCTGGAACCACATTCTGAGGGACACAAGGCTCTTCCCCAAACTTTTCCATCTGCTTTCTGAAGCTGTGGACTGAAGAGGAGGAAAGGAAGATGGTTTGAGTGGAGATTGAAGACACATGTCTGTGGTGTCCTTTCTTCACTGATGTCTGTGTTGGAGCCAGAGGGGGCTCTGCTTATAATGACAAACTGGACAATGGGCTTCAGGCCAGGCTCCACCAAGGCACTGTGTTCGGTGAAGTGGCACCTGCCACGGCTGTCATCTCAGCCCTGTCCTGAGCAGTCAACTGTCTTAGCCAAGTGGCAGAATGTGTCTGCACTCCCCTGGTTTTAGCAATCAGTTCCCCTCTGAACTTGGAGGTTTGTGCTTGGGAGCAACTTAGGTTCTCACTTTTATGAAAATAGAAATATGCATGTTACTTTAGGTCTAACATAAAGATCAACAGCAGGTTAGATTTCCCTCATGTCTCTTTTTAGAATCCTTGAACATCATGGTTGCTCCAGGCAGCCTCATGTTGACAGTACATTCTGCTATAGAATTTTCTAAAGTCAGTCAACTGTAAGCCAAGAGTCTTTTCAGGCCCACTAAAGGAATGCTTAACTGAAGAAAACCACAGTTTGCCTGCCTGACTAAATCCAAGGATCCAGAAAATTTTATTTAGTGAAGCTCTAAATATTACCACTTGGGTGCTTCTAAGAATCTCCAAATCCTGTTTAGTTGTTCATTTCTTCCTGGCCTTGGATCATTTGAGCACTACTTTCACCCCACAGCTCAGAGCCCTTTATAGACTCTGTGGCTGTATAATCAGCTTGTGAGGCGGGCAGAGCTGCCAGGAATGGGCAGAATGAGGCTGCCTTGGTTTCCTCTCTGTTGCTATGGAAAATGCCCTATCAAAAGCAACTTAAGAAAGAAAGGGTTTATTTTAGCTTACAATTCGATGTCACAGTCCATCGCAGAGTAGAATTTTGGGGACCAGGAGCTTGAGGCACTGAATGAGCGCAAGGCCTAACCTCCCTGGGTCTTCTGTCTGTGTCCTAGAAGATGAGGATAATCAGGGGCCTATGCTGCTATAATCAGACCTTTGGAGAACAGGAGATTGAGCTCTGGAGTGCAAAGAATGGTTGTGAACCCCAGTGGCTCTGAGGCCATTGAGAGTTTAATTGTCCCAGCACAGCTTTCCTGGACTTGTAACAATGAGTTTAAATCTTAACACACAGACATTGTTCCTGCCCTGGGGTAGAAAGAGGTGGCAAAGGATGTTTCAAAGATTGAAGCTAGAAGGCTCCACTGACAATTTTTTTCTAAGCAGTGCCATGGGTGGATGAGGCTCTTTGAATTGTTTTAGAGACTTCTTCTAGGAATGGTAATATATCCTGAATTGCAGTATTTATTAGTTGACAATGTAATGAGGGAGACAATTTTTATTTAAACCCAAAATGACTTGATAACAGCAGCTTTTCTTGCCTTCTTAGAAAGTAGAAATCACACTGCAATCTCCACAGCCTTCCTTGTATGTTAGGAAGAAAGAAACAGGTATTTGGAATGAAAGCACCATCACTTAGAGATGCCTAGAATCCAATGGAGGAAGGTAGAGGAGAGAGGGGGCAGGGAAAGAGGGGAGGGGAGAGGAGGAAGGAGAGAAAGAGACAGAGAGAAAGAGAGAGGATTTTGCACACACAAAGGATTCTTTGTGTGATGGGAGATGTGGGTTGTGAAGCAAACCAGATGATGGACACAGGAGTCAGGGAGGTGAGAACCGTCAGGGGTTTTAGGAGCCAGAAGTCTGAGTGGTCCATTATACCTGGCGCTTGACTAAGAGGGATTGTGTCACTCAGGGGAAGGGAGCCTCCACAGGCAGTCTGTGGTGGGAAGAGGCTGCTGGGAGGTTTGGGGTTCTGCTGAAAGTCAAATGTGATATGCAGAGATCTCCAGGAGACTTTGGCGAGGGCTCAAGACAGCAAGAGAACATCTTGATGTACGCTCAGTAAGGAGTGTTCCAAGAAGGCTCATCTGATGCCAAGGCCGCCCTAACCAGCAGGACAGACCACCCCTGTTGCTCAGAAGCCTGAAGCATCTGGAACACAGCCACAATTTAACTAAAGACATGCAAGGGGGGACGGGCTACAGATAAATGCTGGAGAGAAGACTGTAGATGTCTGAGCAACCAAGAGAAGGGCTGAGGGAGGGAGAGCATGGCCACGCTCAGGGTGGGCCTTGTTAGGATTCTGGGGGGCAAATTTGGAACCAAAAGACAGAAATAGTAGGGGGCAGTAACTTGGCCTCATCTACAGCAATTAGACCACAGTGGTTGAACAAGAAAGAGACTTTCATCAGTACTGAAAGCTCTTGTCCCCCACAGTGGACGTCGGGGCAGAGAAGGTGAGTGTCTAGCATGGATAAGATGACCTTGGCTTTTGCAATGAGTCTTGCTAATTGTCAACTAGACAAGCTGTAGAGTCACCTGGTATGTGGGCCTCTGAGCATGCGTGTTGGGAATCATATAGACAGTGCTGACCCATGTGAGAAGACCTGTCTCAGATGTAGGCAGAGCTGTTCATCTTCACTCGTTAGCACAGACAATATTTATGGACACCTGCTGGGTATACCAGAAACTTGGATGTCTGTGAGAACACAGCAGGGTGGGACAGACTCCACTGTCATTCAGCTAAAAGCACACCAGAGCAGTTGAACATAATGAGACCTTCATCTAGTACAGGGAACACAGACACATCTGGGCCATGGAAACTTTAATGCCAGTTGTTTTTCTTAAGGAACAAGATAAACCTTCTCTGCCCTCTTGGCTGTGGGCTGTCACCCAGGGCTTCTTCACACACTTTGCAAGGAATGTTTCTGAGTATTTTGTCTTGGTTGTTGGGATGGTGTATGGAGTTCTCCTCTGTGGCATTTTCCTCCAGGTCAGTGGTGGTGCAAAGCAAAGCTACTGATTTATTTTGAGCTAGACACCTTATTCAATCTTTTTACCATGCTTCATAATTTGAGAATAGCTTTTCCACCAAAAGCCATCTATGCTACCCTCAGAACATTGTTCTCTCTGTAAGTTGTCCTGTTTACCCAGCCATGTTCACAGTAGCAAAAGAAAGTGTGCTACAAAACTCTTGGGAGATAATTCTCTCCCATTCTAGGAGCAAGCCCTGTTCTCACAGGATGCATGTTCTGATGCATTAAAATCCTGCCATCTCCTGAACACCCTCATCCTTGTGGACATCTCGTGACTTCCATCTATCCCACTGCTACCTGGGGAGGCTGAGTGCTTCCTGTCCTCCCCGACATTTTGTTAATACATTTAGCAGCTAGTGCTCTCAGAGGGCTAAGCAGAGGGTAGACCATGGGTCAGAATCAAGTGGGCATGCCACACCAGAAGGAAAAAACTCAGAAAGGCAAGCGAGGGACGTGTACTTGGACATGAAGGATGGCTAGCAGAGCCCACACCTGAGCCCTGAGATGGTGGCCATTCAAAGAAAGCCTTCTTTCTGTGTTTCTCTGGCTGCTTGATGTGTGTCCTGCAGGAAGTGGTGTAGAGGTGGGATCCTGGGCTCTGGGGCCTCAGGAACAGGGGAGGGAGAAACAGGGCAGAGGGACACTGGGTATCTTGGAGGTACTCTGCCTGTTCTAGGCTGTTCAGTTAAGCTTTGGGTTAAATTCAAACAAATCTCCCAGGGCAGGGGCCCAGATGGTATTTAATATTTAAATGTCTCCCAGGTGACATTTAATAACAATCACAGTGGCTGATGTGTGATCTCGGCCTTTGAGACACTATTATCCTGGTGGTGTGGGAACCACACCCTCACCCTGCAATGACAGATTCCAGAGACTCAGTTTTGCAGAAAGGAATACTGGTACAGGGAAAAGGCCAAGATGGCTGGAGTACTGAATTGGTGCGAGACAGTGGTTCTAAAAGTCCCTGATCATGAAAAATTCTGCCCTTTTCCCTCAAAGGCTGGTTCTCAAGAGAGTTTCAGGAGCTGGAGAGATGGCTCTCTAGTTGGAAGCACTGGTTGCTCTTGCACATGACCTGAGTTCAATTCCCATCACCCACACGGCAGCTCAGGACCGTCTGTAACTCCTGTTCTAGAAGTTACTTCTTCTGACTTCCATGGGCATGTGGTAGACATACATGCAAGCAGGCAAAACTCACATACGCTTCTAGCCTATTGCCTTTCTCCTAATTAGCCATCCTTTGGTTGAGGACACAAAGTCTTATCTAATCTTGGGGCTACCCCCTCTTCTGATCATAGATTCAGACTGCCGGGAACTCTCAGGCTGGAAGGACTGTGAGACAGGCAGGCACCGGTGAGCTAGAGGAGAGAGGGACCACCGCCTCCTTGGGCTACTGCTCTGTGACTCTCTAATGAATGCTGAGTGTGCCTCATACTGAAACTGGACCATAATAATCATTCCTTACCATGGCAGAAGGCTGAGGCAGCTAGTCACTTTGCACCTGTGGTCAGAAAGGAGAGATGGAGCTGGTGCTCTGCTCATGGTAAGCTTGACATTCAGTCTAGGACCTCAACTTACAGGATGGCACTGCCCAGTCAGGGCAGGGCATCTTCACTCCATTAGACATCTTTGGAAACATCCTCACAAACACACCCAGAGGCATCTCCAAGGTGATTCCAAATTCTGTCCAGTTGTTAGTGAAGACTAAGCTGTTCGTGTCTGGTGAGTATTTGTTGAAACAACAGAATCTTTTAGTACTGTATTTTTATACATGCATTGATTCCAGTGCCCATGCTAGCCAGAGAAGTGTCCTGGTCCGGTGTGATGTTTAGTTATTTATATGTTTGTTTCTTTATGTGTATATAGAGTACAAGTGTGTGTGTGTGGTGTGTACATGTGTCTATAAGTATGTATGTGCACATTTGTGGAGGCTAGAGGTTGATGTCAGATGTTTTCCTCAATTATTCTCCCACTTAAATATCCAGGCAAGGTCTCTCACTTGAATCTGAAGCTGGCTAGCTTGCTCAGGGTGGGGATGTGAACCTTCTGTCTCTGCCTTCTTACTTGTGGGTTTATATGCTAGTCACCACACTCACATAATCTGTATGCAGTGCTTGGTACATGAGCTCCAGAGCCTCATGCTTGCATGTCCAGTTTTTCACCCACTGAGCCATCTTCCCAGCCCTTGACAGTTTCACTATGATATAAAAATCATTCTCAAGGCCCTGGTGAGTACAGTAAGGCAGATACGAAGTTTTAAAAAAAATCTGTCAGGAAGGCAGCTGTTAGAAGGACCAGGCATGGTCCATAATGCCACAGGTAGACACCCTAAATGCACAATGGCTGTGACTTTGCATCTGGTTTTATGAAGCAAAACCTGAGTGTAGGAAGAGATGTACCTTTTGTTTTTCTTTCTTTCTAGAAGCTAGTGGTGTGAGCTGTGGCCTTTTTCACGGCCCATTGCCTCCTGGCAAAATCCCAGAAAACCACAGACACTAAGTAGCCTGTGGTCTGCTGTGTGCTTTGTGGAGTCTGAACAGCTCCTCAGATCAGCTGGTGGCAGGCCTTGCTGGGTACTGCTGAGCCTAACAGCAGTTCCTGGTGCTGTGTCCCTCCACTCATAGGAGGAGTGGCGGCGTGGGGGAGGGGGAATTGGGAGGGAAGAACAGCTAAACTGCTCAGACTGTTTTTTAAAGAAAACATTTGCGAGGAACACACACACACACACACACACACACACACACACACAAATACACTGAATGTATATGTTTAGATGAATAAGTACCATAGATACAGCTAACTCCTGCGGTGGCCCATGGGAGGCATTTTCCAGCCCCCAGAAGACAATTGGATTTGCTTCTCTTGGAAATTCTCTATTGTGTTTAAGCCTCTCACTCTAAGCACGGCTATGGCTGAAAATGAAAATGCCCTCTGACCCAATAACTTCACTCCAAGGTGAATAACAAAGGTTGATTTGCAAAGACATTCCTGGCAGGGTTACTTAAGATGGAAAAATATGCAAAGTTCCCAAATGCCTAGTAAGGAGGAATGAGTCAGGACATACCAATGCCTGAGCACAGGGGCAGCAAATTAAAGATTTACCACACACACAAATATTTAGAATACATTCCTAAGGGACAGAGGGACACAAAATTGTGCTTTCTGCCACACTATAGTTATAGGGGATATAAAAATACATGTACATGTGCTGTGCAGACCTTCACTTCCTCCAGTTTAGCTGAATCTCTGTACCCTCTGACCAAGGCCCCCCAAAGATACCCTATCCCCAGTCTAGGGTGACTGTTCCTCTGCTCTCTGCTGTACTGAGATTGACACTAGTGAGCACAGGGAGTATCTGCCCTTTTTCTTTTACCCATTCACCTCCATTTCCCTCTTTGCTCACATTGCTTAGGGTCCCAGTGATGGCTGCCACACCCTTCCGTGTGGGCTACCATTCGCTTCGACTAGGTCACAGTAAGTAACACATGTATGGATGAAAATGTCTGCTGAGGTCTGCCTCACCACAGTGACCATTTACAACTGGTTGATGTCCATACCCTCCAGAAGAGATCCGCTGGTGGAAGCAAAGAAAGCACCCTCATGGTGAGCATGGGCACAATGAACAAGAGTCAACTCCCCTAGAAGGCTGAAGTTCCTGACGAGTTTAGACAAGTTGGGTTTGTCAGCAACAAACACAATCAAAATGAGAGACCAGGAAAACAAGTACTTCTCACTTAGACCCATTCCTTTCTTCTTAAAGAGCTTGTCCATCTTCCAGAACCAACAGAATAGGGATTTTTATCAATAGAGTCCATGAAGACAGCAACTCACTTCCTCTAGGGCGGCTCCACCTTCTAACTGCTTCACAATGTCCCCAGTGTCACCAGCTAGGAATCAAGTTTTCAAATATTTGAGAGACATTCCAAATTCCCATCACAGCAGACCCTCCCAGCCTTTTGCCAGCGGAGCTTACACACCAGCAATAAGCAAAGCATCTTGGATGTTGCTTTATTTTTTACCCCTTACTGTTGTGATACTCAGACTTAATAAGGAGAAGGCAAAGAGGAAGATGGGAAAGCCATGGTGAGACTGATGTTAATTCACTGGGGACAGTGTCATATATGAATCCTGAGAGAGCCAGAATGACACAGGGATGGGAGGCGGGAACAGGGCTGGCTCTGAGCCAGGTACTGCTTTGTTTTGCCCTCAGGTCCCAACTGTGCTGAGATCTTTGGATTAGGAAATCTGGGTGGGCCGGTATCAGGAGGCCACCTACTCTTTATTTCTCTAGTTCTATATGGGGGCACAAGACTTAGAGGTGCTTGGTGGCTTACTCATAATTACCTAAGTCCTAGTGACTCCCCATTCTCCTCATCTTCTTGCCTTGAGAAGGCTGCCCCAATTATTTCACACTGATATCTAATCATGGCCAAAGCCGTTTGGGGCCAGGCAAGAAGCCGTTTCCTCCCTCAGAAGTTGGATTCTTAGCAGAATATTCTCTTAAAACGCAGCTCAGTTTTTCTTGAAGATGGATTAAGGTTCTATTAGATCATATTTGTGGAAGAAGAACCTACAGCCTCTATGAAAGCTGTGCAGACAGGCGTGATACTGTGGGAGGGGACTCTCAGAGCCAGAAGAGGGCCAACCAGCTGAGAAATACCATCTCCTGGGCAAGACACAGCCATGGAAACCATAGACAACTCCAGATTCCTCAGCTTCTGCGGAGGAAAAGGCCCATCTGAAGCATGGCAAGTGCGGAGGAGGGGCTTGGGGCCCCACTCTCGATGCTGAACTATTTCCTAGGGATAAATTCATAGAATTGCTGGTGACCCCATCAGGCTCCAAGGACAGCCCCAATCTCTAATAGTCACACAAATGGCTCAGGTAAAGTAAATGGGTCTCACAACAAACCCAAAAGTCGTGAATCTAGGAAAGTGACAGGCAGGGAAAAGGAGGGTAGATAGAAGTGGGGGAGAGGGTCCAGTGGGGAGGTGGCCAGAACACACTGTAAATATGTATGAAATTGTCAAAGAACTAATATAAAATAATAACCAACAACAGTTGTGGGAAAGCGAGGTAAAGCATGAATTCCTTTCTTCTTCCTATCCTTTTGGATTACATTTATTGGATAGAATTTATTTAAGGGACAGACTTCCCAAAGGCTAGAAGAGTTCTAGTCACCTTTGACATTTTATGAGCTGACAGGCAATGCTCTACTTAGCAGGCCTCCTTAGCTGTCTCAGAGAGCAGTAAAGCCAACAGCAGTGTGTGTGTGTGTGTGTGTGTGTGTGTGTGTGTGTGTGTGTGTGTGTCAAAGAACAACCTCAGCTGTCATTCTTCAGGTGCCTCCCACCTTTTCTGAGACAAACATCTCTCAATGACCTGGATCTTGCCAAGCAGTCTCGGTGAGCAGGCCAGCAGGGCTCAGGGATCCTCCTGTCTCCACCTCCACAGTGCTGATGTTACAAGCACCTGGATTTTTTTTCCCCATAGTTTCTGGCAATCAAACTCAGGTCCTCAAGGTTGCCTGGAGAGTGCTTTGTTGACAGAGCTCTCCCCTGTCCCAGCAAGATGCTCAGGTTCCCCTCCGTCCTCACTCAGTCTGAGGCTGGTTAGGCTGTGTGCAGCAGTGAAGGCAAGAGACTGGAAGGATCTTGCTCAGCATCTGCAGAAGCAGAACAGAGGGAGCCTGGTGCTCTCAGGTGGGAGAGGCAATCTCCCCTCCTCCACCCAGCCCCTCTACTGCCCAGGCCACTTCCCTTTATCTACTTCCCCCTCTTCCCTCTCTGGTGGAGCCACTTTCCCTGATGGGAGCCGTGAACCACCCACTTGCAAGCCTCAGGGATGCAGCTGCCTCCACCCCACAACCACCACCCGCGAAGAAAGGAGCCCAGACAAACACCGGCCTCCCTCCCTCAGGCCTTGCCATCCCTAGGCCTGGAGATAATCGACTTTTTCAATCACTCTTCACACATCACCTCTGTACCCAAGCTGATGTCTGTCATTCCTCCTCCCCTGCCTCTGGCATGCTTCCTCCTAGCTGTGTCTGGGTACAACTTTCCTGTTGACTGAGGCACCACTGAGCCACTCGAACCAGCCTGAGAGCAAAGTCATCTTCTAGGGCAGGTTAACTTCACTCCAGTGGCAGGCCCCAAAGACCATTTGAGGAGCTCGTGACATGACAAGGACCTGCAGGGAGATCGATGGTATTAGGAGGTCTGGCCTTGGGGAAGTGATCAAGTCCTCTGAAGAGGCTGGAGCTTATGCTAGTCATCTGAACACACTGAGAGGAAGCCTTACCTTTGAACCAGGAAGTGAACTGTCACTGGACTCCAGCTCTGACTACACCTCCTTCTTATGCTTCCAGCCTCCAGAACTGTAGGAACAAGCTTTGGTTGCTTATAGGCAACCAGCTTGTAGCATTTTGTTATAGCAGCTCAAAAAGACAGTGTGGGATGATGGTCAAGATAATAAGGATGACCGTCCTTAGCTGACTCTTCATGTAGTAAGTGTGAGCAGTCACCGTTTAATTCACATGTGACCCAGGCACTGGTGCGACCCCTCTTCTGTTTAAACAGTGAAACAGGCTCACACTGTTACCCTTTCATTTATTTGAGCTTTTCTCCTTGGCTAACTCTTTCTCCGCGATGAAGAATCTCCTACCGCATAGCCACAATATCTTCTCTAAGCTGCAGGCATGAACTGTGGTACCATGATTGGTGGGTGCCAGAGAAAGACTTTCATGGCCAAGAAAAGGCCTGGGAGAGAACTGGTTGGTAATTACTTTGAATCACCTAAAGGAATGTCAGGCCCCAACTGAAGTCTGAACTGGCTCCAAAGGCTGCAGTTCAAGGGGAAGAAGGAGGCACAGTAGACAGTGGGGAACTGGGCTCCAGGGCTGGGTGGTATTCTGCATGCTGCTGCTAGAGTGCTCCCAGGGTGACCTGTTCAGGGGTCCTCTGGGGCATGTTCTTTGGCCCATGTTGAGAAGCAGGGCCATAGATGGCATGGGCAGTCTCCAAGTCTCAAAGGCCAGATGCTGGGATAACCTGCTGTAGCTGACGCTTGGGCATGGGGACACTCCTGCTGTCACCTGGTCTTAGCCCTCTACATGGCACTTCTGACAGGCTCTGTCTCCATCTCTGCTCTGTGCTCAGGGCACTGCCTCCTGTCTCCTCTTAGGACATGCTCTCTGCCTGTGCTCTCCTCTTTCTCCCTGTGTTTCCATGGCTCACAGCCTCCCTACCTGTGACTTCCTGTGGGATTGTCCTCTTATTAGAGGCCTGGGCTATGTAAAACATACCTCTTGCCATGACACCCATGGCCCTCCGCTGCCCTTTGCCCCACTGTTTCTTCTCAGTGCATCCCTCATTTCCATTCCAGCAGGTTCTGCATCATGTGCTATCCCTCAGAAGTCCCTCAGCTGCAGTTGACTGCTGGTGACTCCAAGTCTGGCGTCATAGTGGGCTATAACAAAGTCCCACAGGCTGGGAAGCTGAGAGACAAAAGAACATCATTATCTACAGCTGTGAAGGCTGAAAAGTTTCCAACCAGTGGAGGCCCATTTGGCATCTGTCGAGAGTCTGCTTCCTAGTCCATAGGTGACGGGTTCTAGCTGTAAGCTTACATGATGGAGGGTGATATGGGAGCTCTCTGAGGTCTCTTCTGTAGGGGCACGGATCTCATGAATGCTCTGCTCTTGTGATCTGGTCACAACCTACCCATCCATCTGTCTCCAAAGCATCATTTTGGGGGAAGACAAACAGGTACAGCCTAACAATGCTTTTGTTTTCTGCTAAAATACTATTAAGGCCTTCCATGTAGCAAGGAATTAAAAATATATATTGCTAGGGGGAAAAAATCTATAAGGAAGACAATTTATTACAACCGTACTTGTAATAACAGAAGCCTGGAAGAATGTAAGTTTCCCTGGACAGGTGACCAGGAGTACCTTAGTTACTACTCAGTTGCTATGAGGAGACACCTTGACCAAGGCAAATTTAGTTTGGGATCTTGCTTACAGTTTTAGAGGGTGAGATCATGATCATCATGTTGGGAAGCAAACATGCATGGCACTGGAGCGGTAGGTACGAGCCTGATCCATGAGGAATAGGCAGAGAGAGGAGTGGGAAAGGAGGGGGGGAAGGAGGGAGAAGGGGAAGGGGCTGTGGGCCTGTGAAACCCATTCCCAGTGACACAGCTCCTCCAACAAAAGCTCCCAATCCTTCCCAAACAGTTCCACTAACTGGTGACTAAGCGTTCAAGTATGTGAGCCTGGGGGCCATTCTCACTCAAACCACCACTGCCTGTGAACTGCAGTGCTGCCTGTGATGGAACCATCACACCCAGAAAAAGGAAGGTGGCCTCAGGCTACAAATGGGGTGAGAGCTAAGGAAGAAGACTGTGGTGCAGTTCCAGTTCCTGAGGGAGGAAATGTGGATATGTGAAAAGACAATGGTGTATGGACGTAAAGATGACAGACATACAAAGGCTAAAATTCAAGTAGAGCCCTTCCCAGGGAAGCTCTCGTGTCAGGGAAGGAAGCTGAGGATGCTGAAGCTGAGAGGACCTGATTACAGTCAGGCTTTGGAACCACGTACTGAAGCAGACTTCAGGAAGATGTGTTCATTCCATATCAGAAACACGTATGAGGAGTTATTTCAGGTAATTTCAAAATCAGTCATTTGATGACATACCACAGAGGGCTAAGGAAAAAGAATAAAATGGAAACAAAAGCAAAGCTACCGAAAGGCTGAGCAGCATTTCTGGTAGCCATTTTGTCTTGTTCCCTGACTATGCTATGGAGAGGGCAGGATTTTGTGTCACCAAGACCATGTTTTTCAGCCTTGGAGAATGGAGATGGAGAATTAATGTCAGCGAATATGAGTAGAAAGCTATAGTATTTGGCATCTGGATGGGGTATCAGTGTGTAAATCAAGGTAAGTTGTATCTGAAATTGTATCCTGAGCCTGGATTGACCTCAGAGCCCTAAGTACCATTTTTTGCAAAACAGAGACAAGGTTTTGTGGGAAACGGTTGGCTTAGATATTAAGGTGAGAAAAACACAGACTACACTTAGCACTCACTATGACATCAAGCCAGAGAGTATTAGATCCTATTGTGGCACATGTAAAGGCCTCAGGAGCAGACAGGCTAACTGAGCCATAGTGATGGGAAGCAGATCTGGTTGCCTGAAGCCCCATTCAGGGATAGTATAACAGTATAAGAGAAATAACCTTCCATTTCCCTGTTGGGGGACCTTGAACCTCACACTGAGGTCTGTTTGTTTGATGGCTTCCAGATGGCTGGTCAGGTGACTATTTAAGATCTTCCTGGGATGGTCAGGGAGGGCAGAAACTAACACCAGCTTTTCCAGTCTCTCCTCCCTCTCTAAATAGTGTCTTCCCCTCATCTCTCCATGTTGTGACCTGTTGCTTGACCTTGCAATAAAGAGTTTACCATCCCCAAGTCCTATGCTTATTTGGTGATCTCCTTCCCCAGCTCCTAAGTATTCAAGTGAATCCAGGCCTTTCCATTTCTGAGAGGTGTTACTCCCTCCAAAGCTCAGTGGTTCCCATGAGAACATGGTACTCTCCTGGGTGCTCCCATGCTGATTCCCCAACACCCAGTGGATCAAGAGCTATTGATTCTGCTTTGAACTTGACCTTTTTTGCTCCAGGGTTGTCAGGACTGCTCTGTGCAGCTGCCTATGAATCTCCTTTGGATTACAATGAGTTTCTACTCTGCCCACTAGATCTCTCCTCCACAAAGCAGCAGGTGACCTTATACAGGATGCAAGTCATGCTAATGCCCTCATACAATAGCTTCCTGACTGTCTATGCTTGGTCCTGTAGATTTCTACCCCTTACTCCCAGACTCAGGCTTTCATTCCATACTCTTTGCTTGGCACCTTGGAAACACCAGCTTCATTTTCTCAGAGGTCTTGAACCCCAGTGTTTCCGCTTTTGCAATGTCTCCAATGCATGCTGTAGCCCCACCCCTGACAGATACCCCATTTTTAGCTCTCACTGATCTCTTGGTACCCACATTTAACATCAGCCCCTTCACACTGCCTCACCTCTGGCTCTCCTGCCTGGATAGTCAGAGAAAACAAAAGTCCATGGACATCACCTGTATTCTTTACTTCTATTTCTGTGATAAAATACCTGACAAGAAGAGTTGATGGGAGGAAGGATTTATGCTGGCTTATTCCACCATGATGGAGAAGACATGGCAGCAGGCAGGGACTGAATGGCAGCAGGGGGACAGCTGGTCACATCTGCCATCATGAAGCAGACAATAAACAGGAAGTGAGGCTGGACTATATGCCTCAATATCTGCTCTCACTGAGCCACCTCCTCCAGCAAGGCTCTACCTCCTACCAGTTCCACAACCTTCCCGAACAGTTCAACACTCGGCTGGACACCTGTTCAAGCACTGAGGCCATGAGAAACAGCTCACATTCAAACCATCACACTATGTTAAGTAACTGCCTGTCCTCCATGCCTCTCTCCCACTTGTATACACTAACACCTATGTGGCTGTACTGTCTGTTCATTCTTGTTGACCCATAAAACTGTGAGGTCCAGGGAACAGGAGCCTGTCACGTCTGATACCTGCCACTTTATCTTTCAAATATTTATTGGGAGAAAGAGTGAGTGAGTGAGCGAGCGAGCGAGCAACTCCCTCCTTCTCGGGGCTTATGTATATCAATGCTTTGGTTAAACATCCTTAAAGCCCTCCAGTTGCCTTCTGAGACAAAGCAGTCCATCTTCCTTGCCTCTAGAGGCTTGCCTGCCTGCCCTCACTCTACTTTCCAGCTCATTGCCCACTACCGTCACGCGCCTGTCACCACTTCTGCAGCAGCCTGTCCACCTACCACAGTCCCGTTCCCCCATTTAAGCCTTGAGCACCCCTCACCTTCAACTCTAAAGACCCCTTTACGACTGTGGTCCCTCCTGTTCTAGAAGCTCAGGACATTTGCTGTTACACTCTGAAGCTTGTGTCTCTCCCCACCTTGTAGCAAGCAAACACTTGCATGCCTTCCTTTCCCATCAGATCATAAGAAGGCCAGTCTCTTGGCTGTCTCTGTATCTTTCCAGGTTTTCAGCTTCTAGGAGCAGCTAGAGAGATGTTTACGGCATTAATGGCTGTGTTTGTCTGGAGGGCGAGCATGGCGGTGTAAGCCATTGCCTTGTGGATCATCTCAGAGTTGCCAGAACCTTGCTTTTTCTTTTTAATTTTGTGTATATGTGCATGGCAGTTTGTGCGCATGCAAGCATAGGTGTCAGGAGTCCAGAAGAGGATGTCAGATCTCCTGGAGCTGGAGACACAGACAGCTGCTGCATTCCTAATATGAGTGTCAGGAATTGAACCAGGAACCCCTGAAGAGTGTTGAGTGCTCTTAACCACTGGAGCCATCACTCAAGTCCCTGTTTAAACCTTCCTATGTAGGATTTCTATCAATCCTTTAGTTTCGGGATCCTTGGGAGGCCATCTCTGAGGAAAAACAATGGGAGCAGGAGGCAAGGCCTCCCGGTGCACGGTGCCCCTTGCTCAGCCTGGTCTCTGAGTTGCCTTTGTAGATGGAAAGGCGGCATGGCCTTAGCAGAGAGAAGACAGACTGCTTTCATTTATCTTACATTATACTTCAGAACCTAAATATAAATATTCCAGCCCTTCATCTCAGCATGATTTGGTTATGGAAACATAATTGGAATTGTTTGAGAGATGCAGGCAGCTTCTATTTTAGTCCTGGCACAGGAAATTTGTCCTTTGTCCATTTTTGCAGTTTTGATTTATGTGAGGTTAAAAATTCATAACACAGGAGCCAACCTCAAGCAAATATTGTTTCTTGCATGAGCCAATTCAAACAGTCTTTCTACTAAGGTTTCCTGTTCAAAGACTCTGAAATGAGGGTTTGAGCTGCCACAGATCTAGTTGATTGACAGAAAAGCCTTTGTTGGGTGCATAGGCAAGGGGCTCATCCCAGGTTAGAAAGAGGGAATAAGGAGCTCTCTCTCTCTCTCCTCGTGTTTGCTGTCTTGTTTAATCCTCCCATGGTCCTATGATGGAGCCCAATTATCTTTACCTTCCAGAAGCAGGGGCAGAGACAGGTCCAGGAACCTGCCTGAATAGCTGCCCTGTGGGTGAATGGCCAGGCAGCCTGCTCTGACTCTTGAGGTGCATGTCCAACACCCAGTGCATGAATGCATGACGGGTGATGAATCTGTCTATGGTTCACTTGCTCTTTACTTTGCTACCAAATGCAGAATTCCAACTTGCAATCCATGTCATTTCAAAGACTTAACAGAGCCAGGCAACTTCATGTTCTTCCCGGAAATAATATGTTTGGGCCGTAAATAGAGCATGAACTGTGCTCTGTAGTGTTTTATGCTCAGAAGGCTCCATATCTTGCCATGGCCAGGTACAGGCCCACTCCCGTAGCTCATGGATACTGAGTGTTTCACTTTGCTTCAACCTCACAGGGCTCTCAAATACCCTGTGGACAAGCCCAGGTACACACATCACTGATTATGGGGACGAAGCATCAGAGCCTGAAATCTGGTTAAATCAGTGTCATCTGCAAAAGTCTGCAGGGTGTCACAGTAGCACCGCCCCAGGAGCCCAGGCTCACCAGGACACTATGTGAGCTCACAGCCTGGAGAGCAAGTATTGGCTGCACACAGTCAATTTAAAACTTTCCCCGAGATACTAAGATGCTAACCCATTCTAAGGATAGGCAGCAGTGCAGCCAGACATGGAGACTAGATGGAGAAAGGGTGAAGGGATAAACACATGATGGGTTTACTTGCCACCGAGGGCTTCACCCTCAGGTGGTGCAGGGTTTAAGTGGATGCTGCCACACTGGAGACTCAGCAGGCTCCATCTAAGCTCCCGTGCCTCTGTGATAAAAAGAGGGCATAGATTTCCTGGTCAGTGTTGACCTGGACAGGCTCCTCCACTTCCTTCCCAAATATTCCTGAACATGAAAACTGCTAGCAACTTTGGAAAGAATTACCAAGATTGGACCTCGAGTTTTGGGTGATTCTATGGCTTTGACTGAGAAACGTGGTAGACTCCCCCCTATCCACTGTGCTTGAGGCATCCCTACCACATAAGAGTCACCATGGAAACCACAACCAATAACTTCACTCTGACTGCTATGATTCTTCTATTTCTTCAGTTTCTCATTTCTTAGCATGGCTGGTGGCCCCTGGCTGTGGAAGACCATATTCTGCGTGACCACTGCTTTAACAGGTCACTCTTCCACCAACAAATCCACAGGAGAACTCGATGTAGACAATCCCTCACTGAGACTCTCTTCCCAGGAGACTGTAGGTTGTGTCAAGTTAACAAAAGGCAAGCATTGAACACCGGGCAAGAGAGGGATCTGGCTGAGCCCAGTCTAGGTCAGTGTCCCTGGAACTCAGGGTGGACCACAGAGAAACATGCCTCGGAAGAACTGAAAGAGCCAAATGGTACTGGCTACTGCCCTGTCACCAAGTCCCAGCTCAGTGCCTGACTCACGGTAGCCCCTCCATGAGCTAGAGGGGAAAAATGAGCTAGAGGAAAAAAATGACCACAAACAACAACAAAATCAGGACAGTTTCTACTTTAAATTATTACATAGAGCAAGGATTATGTATTATGTATTGATCTAGGTCAGTAATGCAAATAGAATGAATGAAAAGCAGAAATAGTTGTGATTATGGGATGTTAAAGTACAAAGAATTGCAAGCCTTATATAAGAAGAAGCAAAAAAAAAAGTCTTTGTTCTTGACTTAAACAGAGAAGTGTACATTCAAATAGATGCTTGAAAGCATTAAAGGTATTTAAGGGCATAGGTTTTAAAAAATAACCAGTGTGCATCACACAAAATGGAATGGGAAGTTTCAAGAAGCAAAAATGGAAAGCATGGCTGAGCAAGGGAAAGATGGAGGGTCAGACACCTTGGTTGTGATAATGCATGTGGGAGGTTTAAACTCTTCCACATGACAGCAAATTCTTATGGTGGGAATCCAAAATAGACATGAAAGAAGATCTAAAATAAGACAGTACAGGTAAGAGAGGCAAGCTCCCTAAGCAGAAAGGAGGAATGGTGATTTTAATAGTCATCAAATATAGACAGCAACTCAAGGAGCCCTGAAGGAGAGATGGAAGTCACGGGGGTCACAAATGCAGAAGTGGAGTCAGTAGCTGTCATGTGTTGGTCATCATAATCCTTGTGTTCATGAATTTGTATTTCAAAGATCAGGAAGACACGTGAACAAAAACTTTTTTGGCAGATGCTGGGGAGATGGCTCAATGGGTAAAAAGCTTGCCATGTAAGGATGAGGCCCTGAGTTTGACGCTCCAGGATCCATGTAAAGCCAAACACTGTAGCACACATCTGCAATCCCAGTGCTCCTGCCGAGAGATGGGAGAGTGAAAGAAGAGAATCCACATATGCCCGCCAGGCAGCTAGCGTGGTGTCCACTGTAGCAGACAGAAGGCCCTGTCTCCAGCAAGGCAGAAGATGATGGTTGATACTCAAGGTTGTCCTCTGACCTCTCTACATGTACCATGGAAGATGGTGTCTGAAGTCACACACACGCGCACACACACACACACGCACACGCACACGCACATACGACCAGTGGGGAGAACCCAGTATTCTATGAAGTGTGGAAGCTAAGTGGCTGCCTCAGCAGTTGTGACTATTGTGACATTTCAGAAAGCTTCATGGCTCAAATAACACATATTTATTTTCTCAGGGTTTGGGGGTCAAAAGCTATGCTAGCTCTCAAAATGCAGACTCCTCTGAATCTGTGGCCAGAGCTCTCCTGCCTTTCTACACCCAGTGCTACAGTCCTCATCTGCTTAGCTCTGACTACTCTCTCTGACAGCCAGCAGCACAATGCTGTGCTTCAGAGGTCACACTGCCTCGTCCTTTAAGGCAAATCTTCCTCCCTCATAGAAGGCACCAGAGACCCTGTTGCTTGGGGTCATTTCTCCACCTCCATATCTGTCAACGCATTTGCAAAATCTCTTTTTCTGTATAAAGTAATAATATCCAGAGGCTCAAGGATCAGGACCTAGATACATTTGGGGACATTATTCAGCCAACACTATGACAGTGAGGCTCACAGAGATCAAGCTTGCCTGTTGGGACTGGTTATTTTCAAGTGTGCATGGAAGAAGTTGTGTAAATTTGGTTTTATGCTCCCCAGAGGGGGGAAAATGTTATTTACTGACACAATATTCTCAAATTCAAAATTATAACAAGCACTCAGAAAGGATAACCCAATTACTTGGATATAACAAATGGAATGCAAGCTTTCTGCAATAGCTCATGAGACTCCAAGGTTATTCCAGATTACCCAGAATATTGTAAAGAAGACGGCCTCTGTTACCAAGTTAATGTTGTCACAGATGTCTGGACAGATCGATTTTTTACCCCAATTCTTTCATTACCAAATAAAAAAGAAAAGATTATGTAACAGGACACAAAAAAGAAAGTAACATTGATAAGACAGAAATAAATAAGATGCTAAGGTTAGGAAACGAGCTGCAATGTTGCTAATTTGTAAAGAAATAAACACCTCTGCCAAGGATAGCCAGAAGAAAGAAATACAGCAGAATGACAGACCTGGGAAATAAGGCTCTCCATCTCTGACATTATCCAATGCCTTGCTGGGGTCTTTGGGGAGAGTTCAGAAATGGAGAACACATTCCTGGTTTACTTCTCAGTTGCTGTGATGAACACTATCACCAGAAATGGAGTGGAAAGGGCTTGTTCGGCTTATAGCGTACAGAGTATCTTGAAGGGCATCAGGGCAGGACCTGAAGCAGGGGCCATGGAGGAACGCTGTTCACTGGTTTGCTCTCTATGGCTTTCTCAGCCTGCTTCCTTATACCACCCAGGACCACTTGTCCAGTGGAAGTACTGTGCAAGGTGGGCTGGGCCCTCCCAGATCAATCATTAACCAGGAGGATGCCTCACAGACTTGCCTAGGGGCCAATATGACCAGGCAGGTTTTCATCTGAGGTTCCCTCTTCCCAAGTGACTCGTTTATGTCTAGTGACAAGAACTAGCCAGCATATCTGGTGTGAAGAAGACGAAAGCAACGTTTATAGCCAAGGTGACCTTTTAATGTAACTACTACAGAGTGTCCTTTAAGGTAGTGTCTGGATTATTTATAGAATTCAGTGGCTGATTATGTAACTAATGAACTAAACCCAGGTCTTTGTGTTTCCTTGCCTGTAAATTAACACACAGCAGCCGCTGTTATTAGTACCACCATTACTGCCGTTTTATCACCACCATCACTGTGACCTTCACCATCACCCTCAACACCATCATAACTACCAGGGTTATGGTTATGATAATCACCACATCCTCGTGACCATGGGGCACCACCATCACCACCACCATCATCATCACCATCACCTCTCCAGCCATGATCCCCATCATCAGCATCACCTCCACCACTCTCCCCTCTGCCGTCATCGTGGTCATCACTAACACCGCCCCCAGTCATAACCACCACTATCACCTCTGTCATCATTATTCTCCTTGCCACTATCACCTCCACCGTCATCACCGTCACCACCATCATAGTCACCATCGTCACTTCCACCACCATCAAGACACCTTCTATCACTATCAGCACCACCATTACTCTTACCTTCACTACCAAAACCACCGTCAGCCCCAGAACCATCGTTACTACTGTTGTCATCACCACATTACAGCCACCGTAGGCATCACCTCCAGTACCATCAGAACCGCTATCATCACCACCACCATTACCATCACTGCCTCTATCGCCACCGTCACTGTTATTGCTACCACCTCCACCACTGTCAAAGTCATTAGCACCATCGTCTGTCACCTCCCCTACTGTCAGCGCGTTGTCGCTTCCACCACCAGCATAACCACTGACAGCACCGGTGCCGCACCCTCCGCCACGTGCCCCTGAGGTGGGAAACACAGTTCCTAGAACCCCATTCCTTGGGTGGTTTTGGTTTACGGTTTGTCCGGGATGGGTGACATGAAATTGGAAAGCAGAAGCAGTAGTTACCGGTTCAGTGCCTATGGTTAGACTGAGTCATACCAAATTAATTAAGCCATAGAAAGACAGATATCACATGTGCATTTGTGTTTCCTAAGTTTCATATAGATAACATGAAATTACAAATAAGGCTGTCTAGAAGGACAAGGAGACTAGTGGGAGGGGGAAGGGACGGTGAGGGTTATGTTCAATGTACAGTATATGCTCCCATGGAAATATCCTTCTGGAACATAGTGCCATGGAAATGGGGGTGGGGAGAAGCCCCAGATCCTGCATATTTATTTGTTTCTTATGCCTCCATCATCATCATCATAGAGGATACGTTTTGGGATAGTCTCCTCCCAAGTTGGTGCCTGGTCCCAGAAGGTCAGTGAAGAGACATGTGGCACAGCTCCTGCAGAGCCTGAAGGCAGAGGGTCCCTAGATGACTTTGAAGAAAGAGAGGGTCACACCGCACAGTACTGAAACTTGTCACTCTCTGTGACATGGCACTTTTGTGGCCATAGCTGCCTAATGAAAGCATACAGACTTCACCTTGCTTTTCTTACCCTCCTCTCTCATGATATCTACTGTTTCTTTCACTTGAAAAAAATACCCTTACTTTATTATAATACTGAGTTGTTTTGAATACTTTCTGGAGCAAGGTGAAGTATAAACCAGAATACTAATAAGATGTTTCAGAGAATGCGACTTTATCTCTTTTTGTTTCCATGAGTGGCTTGGGTCATTTTTAAATTGAATTGCATGACAGTTCTTAATATTAGTTTGGAATGCAGCCATTAAGGAGACATGGAGAATGAAGAACTCAAATGAGAATAATGTCAGCCTCCTCAGCCATGGACAGAGGAGGGAGGGGCAGGAAGCCAGGCACTGGATCCCACGTGGGAAATGCAAATATGCAAATGGGTTAGTGATCAAACAGAGAGTGCATTAGTGCATAGATATGAATGATGTTTTCCTCTTACTTGAATGATCCTATGTATAATCACATTTGTGTGTGTGTGTGTGTGTGCTCGCATACACATACACGCACATCAAGAGTTTTCTTCTGTTTGCATTTTCTGATCTTACCACTTTTAAGACCCACTGCAGCTAAATATCGTGAAGGAGGAAGTTTCAAAGTCATAATGCAACGAGATCTTAGTAGAATTACGTTATAAATCATTACAATTATTTTTTGCCTTAAGGCCAGAGTGCTAATGTGCTTTAGAATGCTTTTTATGTACCATCCTTCATCCTCGAAATCTAACATTTACGGCCATCTGTAACTGGAACTGGGGCACTTCTAATGCTCAGTGACCTGAGAACACAGTGCCAATTGACAATGATACAGGGAGGGGATCAATCATTGCCCATATGAAGCCCTGGGGAAATCAGCTGACATGGGAAACCATATATTTTCCACAGAGGCCTGAAAGACAGGAAAATGATGGCTTTGTTGGGGTTTTCCCATGTTCCACAAGCACACAGCAGGCCTGGATGATTTATTCTCCCAAGCCTCTCTATAAGCGTATGCTGCCATGCCATGAGCACCACTGTGAAATGGCTCATTAATTCTCTGCCCATTTTGCTGCATTGAAGCTGACGATGATAATTAAGCAGGCAACGTGGGGAAATAACTGAGGTCTCTTAGGCCCTGGAGTGGGCAGACTTTCTAATTGTAGCTGGCCAATCCGACATTTCCTTCTCTTTTATCAAGGTAACTTTATTCCCTTCGTTTACCTAAGTTCTGAGCTGCATTATCCAATGCGGGAGTGTTTATGCCCCATCTTCATTCTTTGGGACATATGTAATAGGGTAGACCTGCTCTTTCTCAGCCAGGGCTAAGGCAGAGCTGATGGAGGAAGCAGCAGCACACTAGGAGGGTGAGACATGTCTGGTGCCTGAAGAGGCAGATGAAGGGTACTTGAGATAATGCGGGCCGAGAGTAGAAAGTTCTAGAGCTTCGTTTAGACACAAAAAGAAATGACCTTATGCATGTGTAACAACTCCTCCAGCTGAGCGATCAGAGGTAAGACTGGGCTGTAGGGCTGGATCTGGGGTCCCTGAGCTGCACTCTGTGGGCCACTTCCTTCTGTCTTTCTCTCCTGCTGCTCATGAGGCTGGGTACCGAGAGTGTGAAAGGGTCGCTAGACCCCTCCCTACCTGGTCTGCCCCCAGATACTCGGTCATGTCCAATGGGCGAAAATGTCTGCGGTAGGGGCCTGTGAAGGAGGACAGTCCCTGCTTCAGGCTACCTGAGGAACAAATTCAGTCTGCAAGTTATTGCTAGGTGGTGCCTGCCTGGACTCCCAGGACCTGGCAAGTGGAGGCTGCATAGAAAAGTCATTCATTTTCCAGCTTAGCCTTCAATGCATCCAGACAGTGATATGCTTACCACATTTTGTGCTTGCTGCTGGTGATTTTGTGATTGAGATGCCTCCTCCCACGGGAGTACTCATTTGCTGCTCTGAAATGGCCAGGCTCATTCCTGTCACCAGAAGGCTGCTGTGTGCACACAGAGGAAAGCCTTCAGGCAGACGGTACGGTCTGTTCTAAATCCCACTTCTTATTCCTTCTTTACACTTTCCACTCACCTGGAAACTGCGCAGGTTTCTGTGGGGGCCTAACCTCTTCCTTCTGTCTTTCTCTCCTGCTGCTCATGAGGCCAGGTGTCAGGGATGTGAAAGTATGCCTAGATGATGCCCCCATCACCATCGTGTGGGCAGATAAGGCACCAAGGCAATGGCAAGTGCCCACAGAATTAACACTTTGAGATGACTGAACCTGGGAGATCCACACGAATTCACAGGGACCCAGACCCAAAGCCGGGGAAGGCATGGGTTCCTTCTAGCATGCAAACGATGAGTTGTCTGATACTGGACAGGCCCCTTTCATCCTGAGAAGACAACAGCTGTCACTGATCTGTCCCCAGCAGTCCTGTCCCCACTGGATCATAAAGCCACTGTTTGCAGTTAACTTTCTTTTGTTTTTGTTAATGATTCATTTTGCATCATTTTATCTTAGCCTGTACACATGTCTGGGCATAGCTTGTTCCCACAGAAACCAGAAGTGGACCACGGGTCACCTGGAACTAGATTACAGACTGTTGTAAAACAGAATCTGGGTCCTCTTAAGAACATCCAGTGCTCTTAACCAGTGAGCCATCTCCCCCGCCCCTAGTCCAGGCTTCTTTTTACGAGGCCCCTATCTTTTTTCCTTTAGGTTAAGAGTGGGATTTGGAGTGTGCATTCAATGCCTTCCTTCCTATGCTTGATTTTCTTTGCATCTGTGGCTGGTGGCCCAGTGGAAGAATATCATCATGTTAGTTTAACTTTCTCTCTCTCCCTGGGCATTAGGATTCCCTCTTTTTTCTTCTTCACTACCACCATTCACTTAGAGCCAGAGAGACAAGAGATGCTGCTCCAAGTGAGGGAAGAGGAGAACAAAGTGGCTCAAAGTCTACATAGAATAAACGTCTGGGTCTATTCTAATGTCACTGAACGTGATAGTGCATCTCCAAGGGAGTGGATAGATTTATTAGGTAATATTACTGTATCTCACGATATTAAGAAATAAAGTAAGATGGAACATGCAGGAAAAGGAAAGCATAGGAAAGTGGAAGTGAAGAAGGATTTGTGTAAAATAAGGGTTTTCCTAAATGAAGATGGCTGATTGCTTCCAGAGTGAGGAAGATAAAGATCAAAAGCCTAAGTAAGTCCTGCATTGTCTGAGTAAGTAATATAAGGCATATTAGAGATGATATATGTACAGTGATTAAAGGTTATTGCTATTTCTAGGGTCAAAGCTCATTCAAACTTCCATTTAAATCAATAGAATTCTCTTAAGTTATTGATCTGCTCTTAACATTTACAAGAACCAATTTTAAAGGCAAAGACTATATGTCTAATAAAAGTAAGTTGAAAAACTGAGTCTTAACAAATGAAGATTTGTTTGGTTTTTACCCAAATTTTATCTAAATGTTACACAGAAGTCAAAAATAATAGAATGGTAATACTGACTCTCTCTGTTAACTACCATTCTTGGTGGCCTATACCTGTTTGGACAAAGGTACGAAGGGGACCAATATTTTAGCTGTTCCCCAAGATCAACTATGTCCCAGAAGACTTCTGTACATCACTCACAATGCCCAGAAACTTTTTTAAAAATTTTCTTCGCTCATTCAGAACATCCTCATTGCAATTTCTTCTCCCTGTACTTCTCCTGGTTCCCCCCACCAGCTACTATCTCCCTCAGATCCCCCCCTCCACTGCTTCCCTTCAGAAAAGACAGCCTCCCATGGACATCAACTGAACATGGCATAACAAGTTACAATGAGACTAGGCACAAGCCGTCATATCAGGGCTGGATGAGGTGACCAGTAGAAGGAAAAGGATCCCAAGGGCAGGTGAAAGAGTCAGAGACAGCTCCGCTGTCACTGTTAGGAACCTCACAGAAACACCAAGCTAATGAGAGACGTTGTGGAAACCGAGAAGTTGGACGCTAATCAGTGTAATTATGCAAGGCATTTCTCTGAGCTTCCAAAGGACACAACACAGTCAGTAAGATGCTGACTCATCACAGCGCATACCACAAATGGCAACAGAAAGATTAAAGGAGCCATCTTGGAGTGGTGATGCACGCATGTGATCACAGCGCTCAGAGAGGCAGAGGCAAGTGGATCTCTGTGAGTTCGAGGCTAGCCTGATCTACAAATAAAGTCTAGGACAGCCAAGGCTACACAGAGAAACTGTATCTAGAAAAACCAAAAGAAAAACAAAAAAGATTAAAGGAGCCAGATGATTCTCAAAATCCCAAGTGACACCACTGGAGGACCTGTGGTAGTTTAAGGAGAATGGACTTTACAGGCTCATATGTTTGAATACTTAGTTCCCAGGTGGTGGAACTGTTTGGGCAGGATTAGGGGGTATGGCCTTGTTGGGAGAAGTGTGTCATAGGAGGTGGGCTTGAGGTTTTTACAAAACTCCATGCTGTTTCCACTGTGTTCTCTGATTCCTGTTTGTGGATCAGGGCATAAACTCTCAGCTCCTGCTCCAGCACCATGCCTGCCTGTAGCCATGCTCCCTGCCACAAGGGTGATGGACTCCTTTCCATCTGGAGCTATAAGCCCCAAATAAATCTTGAGTGTGGTGTTTTATCACAGCAATATGAAAGTAAGTAAACTAGGAGCAGTCTCTCAACTGAATTGACAATGAAAAAAATGGTTAATTTTTGCCATGTGAATGTTCTTAAACAGGCAACAGAAATATAACCAAAGACAACATATCTGGCATTTTTCTTTAATCTAAGGTATCACCCTCCTGAGGCATTAGACAACCATTTCTCGCTAATGATGTCTTTCCCCCCGTTTTAAGAAAAATATTGCATGGTAATGGAGCATTGTGGGTTTAGTTTAATTTCAGCACTGCACTGAGAGGTAGCGTACATTGTGATTCTAGCCACTTCCAACTGCTACTGAAGTGTCTAGAAACAACCGTGGACCTAAAAGAATGAGATGCCATAGCTATGCTCTTGGTTTTGAATGAGTGAGTTTATGGGGCTCATAATAAGCAAAGGTAAAAGAATATGAGGCGCAGAGCAAATAAAGAGAAGCATCGGAGAGAGAATAAAACATCATCTCATTGATATTTACACCATCCAGCAGAAATCAACCAAGGAAGCCCTGCTAAAGCTCTAAGTCTGGAGTTACTGACTGATGTTCAAGCACAGAGTTCCCTTTGTCCTCTCTAAACATGAGCTTTCCCCTGGTCATCTTTATAAGGACTTCTTTAGGTCATGGGATAATAATGGTGACCTCTGTTATAAATTTTTTATCTTTTAGCTGTTCTCAAAGACACAATGCCTTTACTTCGGGATGACTTGTTCTTTTCTCCCCCTATTGGAGAGTCAGGGGGCACAGCCTGACAAAGACAGCAGGACTTGGAGGATGCTTCGAGACAAACATGCTTGGGTCTGAAAGAGGATAGTTAGCGAATGACAACTCACTAGTGTAATGTATGCCCATAAGATGTTTGTTCTTCTGCAAAACTGAAGATAGCAAACAGTTGCATCCCCTTGAAAAAACAGAGAAAGAGAAGGAATCCAGTGGTGATCACTGGACAGAAGCCTTGCTGTTGAGTCCAGTGATGACCAGCTGGTCCCAAAGCTTCCATCCTGTTCCCAACCTGTATAGATTTTTCAAGTCAAGCTGCCATTGCCTGCTATTCTGTGCATTGCAGCGGGGGTAGGAGTTGATAAGAGACAAAGGAGGTTTTTTGGTATTGTGTTTGTTTGTTTGTCCTTAGACTGTTATCAGTTCTTAAAGTGTCATCCTCTGAGAGCTTTAAATTTTGTAAGGTTCTGGACACACGGCAACCAGCACCCACCATCAGGGAGGATTAAGACAATGGAAATATCTGTCTTTACCAAGGCTAACTTGAGATTCCTCCTGGCCAAATGTGTGGTGACGAATTTCTTGAAAGCCTGTGCCCACAATCAGTTAATGTGTGCTTGCAAAGGAAGCAGGCAACCTGAAAAACTTAATGAGTACCAGCTCTCCTATAAAAAGATAATATTATGATTGATATTTTCCTCTGGAGGCCACTTTTAGTCCCCTAGTTTAAATTTAGGACAGGCTTGAGTGCAGGAAATTTTCAGGTATTTTTCTTTCAAGGTTTGTGGGTCAAATGAATTAGGGTTGGTTATCTATCCAAAAGATCAATAGAACACACTCTGGTTTCTCCTTCCCCAACTAGGTGTCCCTGACGATTCCTTCACATTTCCCATATCAGTGTCACCTATTCAAAGGGGACACATTCGTCTCCTTTTGCACGTTTCATTATCGAAAAATAAGTCTCAGGTTCCTCCCACATTCAAGAGGGTTATACAAAGTGGCAGGGGTGAGTGAGGCTTTGTACTGCACAGGCATAACCAAAGTCTTCCAGAAGCTTCTATCAAAGTGCCCTGGTTATTATTATTTTTATTTCTTAATAAAACACCATAAGAGACACCCAGAAGCCTGACCACACTCATACCACGTGGCACCTCATGGCACGAGTGGATGGAAGCCACCAGAGGCCCACCGGCCACGTGGCCTGCCAGCAGCAGGAACCACTATATATGCAAGCATGTGGTGGACAGATGGGAGAGAAAGAGAAGTCTGCGCATCGTGAAGAGAGGTGAAAGTGGAGCTGCAAGGGTGGAGAGGAGTAGTCTGTTGTGCGTAACCCGCCCTGCGCCCTGAGGCCATGGTGAAATCCCAGCTGTGCTGACAGTGGGGGCCATGTCTGGGTCCCTGGACATGCAGCAGCGTGAGTCTGAGTGGATGTCCACGAGTCCTGCTTTCAAAACCATGTGGATGTCTCTGGTCTGGGCTGCTGCCTTGGACCAAGGGCTGTGAAGAGCTGGCCATGCCACTCACTGGTTGTGACACTCTGGAGAGCTGGCCCCATACCTCACCAGCTGCAGCACTCATGAGAGCTGGCCTGCACCTCAACTGGGCAGGACAGAAGAGCTGGCTCTGGTGGCATGAGCCAGTCCCAAAGGCATGAGAGGTGGGGGGTGGGGGAAAGCTGGTGCTGCCTCTCACTGGCTGACACCTTGGATGAGCTGGTGCGGGAGGCAGTGCTGAGAGCTCTCTCCATAGGTGTGAGTGCTGGAGAGCTGTCAGGCTGACCAGCTCAGCTACCACCCAGGCTCAGATCCAGGGTGTGGGGTGTGGGTTCTATGGGGATAGGGAGACTGTTAACTCCAAATGTACCATCCACTTTTCCCTTACTATCTCTGGCAATTCACATATAGTATTCTGAAGCATAGCCCTCCTGATCCAGGAGCATAGAAGGGAAGTAAGACTGGAGGAGTCTCCACAGCACATTATCTGTGTGGCTGGATTAGGCACGTTTGGGCAGACCGCTCATCAACAGAGCCTCCCCCCCCCCCCGAGAACTGCATTCAGACTGCAGTCCTTTTGTTCAGATTGTTCTGTTTCCTTTTACTTGAGCCCCAAAGCCATTAGGTCTCACACTCCGGGCCTTGTGTGGGCGTTCAGACAGGGGCTGCGGATGGCTGGACAGTAGGGGCCTTGTGCTTTCAGCTGGATTTGCCCCGGGAGCTGCCTCTACTCTACAGAGTCTTTCACTAACATTTGCTCTTTCAAAGCCATCTTCCTGCACAGAGCTTCTTTCTGTACAGACACAAATCCTGCCTCCACTTTTCTTCTCTATGAGGTTATTTGTTTCAAGCCTTTTGCAGAAACACAGCCCTGGCTTCTTTAGCAGCGCAGACGGTGGATTCTCTACCCCCAAAATATGGTTTCCTCCCCATTGATCACACTGGGTGTCGTCTACCCCCGCCCCTCTCTCTCCTCCCACCCCACTCATCTCTCACTCCATGTCTTTTTTTCTGTAAAGCGGAGAGACCGGGTTAGATCATCTTCAGGTTCCTCTTTTGTTCTCTAAGATGCCAGTGCCTGGAGCAGGAATGCAGCACATGCCTCCCAACTGCTATTCCTCCCAGGCAGCCGTGGCGCTTTCAGCATTTAGATCCCTGCCCGCTGAGCAGACCCTCGGGTAACTGCAGCATGGGAAGTTTGTATTCACAGCAGGCGCCCCAGGTGTTTCAGACCTGTAGACCTGGGAACAAGTAGATGCAGCAGCCTGCTTCTGCTCGCAGGGATAATAGTCCATTCAGAAGCAGGGCATTAGGTGGGGGAGGCGGGAGGGAGCACCTGCTTCTGAGGCTGCCTAAGCGGTCTTGGCTTTGCTGCAGGACACAGGTGTGTGGGATTTGGCACAAAGAGAAAACACAGCAGACAGCATGGAAACTAATGATCTCTGGCAACTCCCTTCCCTGAAGCTTTTATCTAGGGTTTAACCCAGTGAAAACCAAGTACAAGCTTAGCCTAGTTGAGCACTGGCCATGAAGTTACTAGCCACATGCAGCAATGGCCTCTTTACACAGGCTCCATCCTTCAACCAATCTCCCCACAGGAGGATCTAGGAGGTGAAGGGAAAGTGTGCCCTCTCCTCACATATTATACAGGGCACCTGAACCGGGGGACTTGGCTCTTCATGTGCACGGTGTGGGGGGAGCACACGGGACCACCTCAGTGTGGCCTTTGTTGTGTTCTGCTAACCGCAGTGTCGTTCTGGCTCTCCTAGGGAGCGTCTGGGTAGATGTTTCTCTGAGCAGCATCCCTGGTATGCATTGGGAAGACTGCCGCCCAGGCAGGACAACACGCTTGATTTGTTTCCCGGCGGTGTCTAGCCACTGGCGTGGCTTTGTTCTGTCTCTCTGTCCTCATGAGTACTGCTGGGGAGTAGGGAGGAGTGCACGGAACACAAGGTTGTACTTTGGATGAGATAAGCTGACTGACATGCAGAAACCTCTCAAAAGAAAGAAAAGTCTTAGCCTGAGAAATGAGCCTGGGATGGAGTGTAGCTTCATCTCAATGAGAACCTTTATCTCTCTTCAATTTCGCTGACAAATAAACGGCACCTTTGAGTCACAAGAAGAGAAGACTCATCATAGCTCTAATTCTGACAGCATGGATCTGAGGGTTCTTTCTATAGCAGCCCCCAATCCTCTGGCAAATGAACGGCAAGTTGGGTGTTCTGGGCTGTGAGTGGTAGCTTTTTGGTATTTGTGAGAAAGAAGGCAAGATTATGAGGGCACACTGGGCGGGTAGCCTCAGAAAGAGCCAATTGCAGCCTTTTTCTGCTGTCCTTCAGCGTGGGGTCACCAAGAACCCACATGCTGAGGCTATACAGAAAAGCCCAAGTCCAGTGCTGCCTGCTAAGCCTT
Organism: Psammomys obesus; assembly: GCF_907164565.1. Lineage (NCBI taxonomy): Eukaryota > Metazoa > Chordata > Mammalia > Rodentia > Muridae > Psammomys > Psammomys obesus. Next base: position 4,778,519 of record NW_026593286.1, read on the forward strand.
CAGCGGTCTCAGGGCTGAGAAGGGATGGGCCATATGCACTGCTCTTATCTCGAAAGATTAGGCTGGATGGACCATTTCATCCCAAGATGGAAGTCTAATTCCACCCACACCATGGCAAGGAAAACTTACATAAAGTTCTAACTTTAGCCAGAAAGAGACAAAGGGTGCTTAGAGAAGCCAGGGAACTCTGGCTGAGACACACACACACACACACAGAGAGAGAGAGAAACACAGAGAGAGACAGAAACAGAGGGGCAGACAGACAGAAGGACACCGACACAGAGAGACAAACAGACACAAAGAGAGAGAGACAGACACAGTCACAAAGACAGACAGAGGTACAGAGAACCTACTTCCCTGTTGGCCTTTACTTTATTGACCTTGGGGTGATGCTGTTCCATTCCTTGCCCCTGTGTCAGCTGCCTGTGGAAGACACTGGGAGAAGGGGAAAGGGTGGTTCTGGTTGTGGTCTTGCTACCCCTGCTCTCTGGAAGGCCAGCAATGCGGGCACATTGCTTTACTTGTTATCCTGAGAAGAGGAGTGTGAACACTTAGGGGAGATCTGCTCACGCCTGGGAGCAGCTTCCCAGCTCTGACTTCATACCTGTTTCCCCAAACAATCCATGTCTGCCTCTTAATTGTTTTGAAGAGAGATTTCCAGTGAGCCAGGATGTCGTTCCAGCACTGCTGTGCCCCACTCCTGCCCAGGTAAAGGGCAGGCTTCTTCCAGGTCCTCAGAGACCTCCTATGGGAAGCCCCACACGGTCCCAACACACAACATAAGAAGTTGTACAGGGAAATTCTACACCTGTGCTGCGGTATAAAACAGGAGTTCCCCACCTCTAAAATAAACCAGCAAAGAACGAAATTTCCCCCATGCAGCCTGTGTTTTGCCTTCTGCCACCGAAACTATCAGGTTTCTGGGAGCCTCAAGACTGATTGTTCCCACCTCTCCCTTCCCCAAATGTCCAGAAGACTAGGGAGCACAAGAAAGCCCTGTGCTAGTCTCATATCCACCAAGTCTTGCTCACAAAGCTTCCGCTTGATCGCTCAGTAGGCCGCTTCCAACGAGCATATAGATCCTGCTTGGATCTTGTTCCAGCCTGGGGACAGCTCCTGGCCTCTCCACTGGGACACTTCCTTCTTTGGCATAAGAGAAGGCAAATGTTTTCTGCTATGTCAACAGTAATGTCTCATGCTGGCTACAGAGTCTTTTATTCCACTGTTCCATTGTAGGAAGATGGAACACAAGGTCATAGCCAGTAAACTACAAAATGGGTGATCTGCTAGATTTGGTCATGAGTTACCATCCTCTGCTTCAGTGCATAAGGGGAAACCCTAGGGCTGAGACCCTTCCTGGGGTCTCCCCTGCTTTGTGTCAAGCTTTCTCCTATTGAATGAGACCTTCATACAGTGGCCTTGATTGGTTGTTGTTGTTGTAACCTGCTTAAATTCTCTAGCCCCTCTGTTGAGATCTACTTTATTTCTTAGTATAGCTATGTCTCCTGTTAACACCTGCTGCAGCCTTCGCATATTAGAAGCCATTTTGCCACCAATTATGTCTCTATGGTTTCATTTCTCAAACTTTGTACTCTTTGTTACCTGGACACTCTTTAAGTCCCCCAACTGCAGAACCAACCAAATTAAAGGTCAGTTAGCAATGCTTTGTCTAGCTAGCCCAAAAGATATAATGTTGCTTCCCACACCTGGATACCTGGTTACATTTTTTTGTTACCTGGCTGTTAACCTAGTTGCAGCTTGTTTCCTACACCTGGTTACAGTTTTGTTACCTAATTGTTACCTGGTTATGTTTTTTGTTTGTTTGCTTGTTTTGTTTGTTTTTAATAAAAATCTTTCTAAAAGCAGACCTGTATCAGAGCCTGGCTCCTGGGTCCACATTATGGCCCTAGCTGGGCAGTTCCTGTTTAGCATTCAATAAACATCTGTTGAGTTGAGTCTGGTGTCTGAGTGGTCAGTGAGCAACTAGTCAGTGAGCAACTATTCCTGGACCCGTAACAGTATAGGGATAGGCATGACCCAAACAAGCCTGACCATGTGAGTTTTCCCCCAGGAATGCTTTGAAATGAGCACATGAGGAAGAGCCAGAAAACTCTTTGGTCATGGAAGCAGGAAACATGACTCCCAAGCTTTGTGGAGGAAGCCCTGATGAGTCATGAGAGTCAGCAAAATTGAAGAGGGATAAAGGATAAAGGTTCTTATCAAGATGAAGGTACAATCCATGCCAGGCTGTGAAGGTACAGCCTGCCTTGTGCCTGATGCCTTTATTTATTTATTTTTGTTGTTTAATTTTTCAAGGTTATTTTATTTATGTGTATGTGTGTTTTACCTGCATGTATGTCTATGCATGCCCGGTGCCTGTGGAAGTCAGAAGAGGGTGTCACTGCCCTGGAACTGGACTTACAGACCGTTGTGAACCAACATGTGGGTGTTGGTAATTGAACCTATGTCCACGTTCTCCAACCTCAGATCTTAAAAGAGCAGTCTGTCAGTGACCTTGAGGCCCAGCTGCCTGGAGCTGAGCAGGTCTGTGGATTTGTGGCTCTGTCTACTGATGCTGTTTTCTACAGGTTCTATATAGGGTTTGGCAGGGCTGCGTATAACATCTGACTTTATGTAATCCATGCAAAACAAAACAAAACAAAACAAAACAGAAGAGTTTGCACTGTGGTGGCTGAAGGCAACCTGAGGTCTTTTATTTAAAAGACTTTAAGTAAGAAGAATTACTGAATTGGGTGGCCCCCTCCCAATCCTGATTTAGCTTGTGACAAATGAAAGGTGAAACTGGCCCCCTTTGTTGCCCCTCTCAACTCCCCTGCTGATTGCCTATCTCACCTTCTGAGTGTTCATCGTGAAGTCTGTGACAGAGGGGGGAGAGTCACTTTCCTGCAGAGACAGACAAGGACTTCAGCTATTAAGGCAGGAAGGGGAAGATGAAAGCAGGGATGGGGCAGGGAGGACACTCAGGGGAACTGTCCAGCCCAGCTAGTCACTGCACCACTCACTACCAACACCCTGCCATAGCACCCGGGATGGCCGTGACCTCCCTGAAGGCTCCTGGGAGCCACACATGTGGGTAAGGAAAACCTTTGCTCAGTGTCCTGCTTCTTCTGTGCTTCCCACCGCCCTGGAGCCAGTCCTCAGTCCAGGTCAGAACTGGCTTTCATGCTTTCGTGGGCATGCTTGAGTCTGCCCATGTCACCGGTGTGCTCAGAGCTCAGAGAGAGATTCCCACCTAGGGATGCTCCGGACTCCACCCAGACTTTGTGGGGTCCCTGGAGCCAGCTTCCTCGGGCCCTACCGAGATCACACACTATCCTACCAACTGTGGCTGGTGTTTCTCAGAGTCTGCTAAGCTTCTAGCTTCTGGCATTTGCTCTTGAAATCTGAGTGATAATCATATCTATTGAAACAATTCACGGCACCACCTATGACTCATCCCACCCCTGCATATGGATCGTCTCATTTAAACCCTTTTACAGACATGTACCACCTCTAAATAGAAGAATAAATGAAGGTTTATGAAGATGGCCGCCTTGCTCAGATCACAAGGCTGGGAAACGGCTGAACTGGCATCTGAGTCCAGATCTGCCTGCTTTGACATCCGAGTTCTAGCCAAGGAGACCCAGGCCTAGCAACCCTACAAGCTTGTGTGTCTTTATAGTTTTATATTTGGAGAATCATAGATTCCAGTGATTGTTTTAGTGGCAGAAAGTAGGGTACATTGAAATATTTGCTATCTACTATGACTGATGGCTTGTAAGAAATGCTCCGAATCTTGTAGTTTCCACCACACAATCCTACTTATTACACACATGGAATATGTGTGTGTGCAAATGTACTGTGAAGGGGGAGTGTGAAGGGCAACTTCTGGGAATTTTCTCCAACCATGTGGGTCCAGGGATCAAGCTCTTGTCATCAGGCTGGTGACACCTCTACCTGCTGAGCCACCTCTCTGGGAGTCCTACCCACCACAAGAGAACACTTTCATGTGAACCATTAGCAAAGAGTGGGTACTCTAGGAAGAGTCACATGTGTCCCCCATAGCCTGGTCTAGCCCTGAACCTCTGTTCCCTTATTTAAGAAGCAAGGGAGATGTTTCAAGACTTTAAAACACTAGAATATAAGCTAAGGATTTTCACTGTGGTTGGGACTTTACCTCTCAGCTGTGAGTAGACGTCTTTGGCCCTCGCTCAAGGGAATTGTGTACATGTAGCTGGTGTAAAGACTGTGATTAGTAATTTAAAATATAAACAGAACAAAACAGTTACTGTCAATAAAAGAGTTAATACACATTTCCAAATAAAAGTTTCAAATGTTTTATTAATGTATTTTTAGTTTATGACACTTTGTTACATGAGGCTACTCCGACATAAGCACCTCAAGTATGAACATGCCCCATCCATCATTTCTCCTTCCTCTCCCTTTGTCCCCTTGGATAGTTCCACACCTTTCATGACAGCGGTGAACTGTGATTTTATGTGTCTGTGTAAAATCTAAGACCCCCAAAGGAAAGTAAATGTGATATGCGTCTTTCTGAGACTGGATTAATTCACTTAACATGATGAGCTCTGGTTACACCCATTTTCCTTCAAATGGCAGGAAATGGATTCCATGGTGCATATAAACCAATCTCTGTCCATCCCTCCTTGGGTGAGCACCTCCTCAGCTGCTTCTGTAACTAAGCTACTGTGAAAAGTGCTGCGTAAACAAGTAACCCCGTGACTCGTTGACTTGGAGTCTGTTAGATAAATGTTCAGGAGTGTGGACCGCTGCTGGGTTGCGTGGTTAGGTCCATTTTAAGTTTGGGGGTGGAGAGCTTTGCAAATGAGCACCACATCAGCAATAAGCATAAACAGCAGTTAGATGACAGTGCTGGGGTATGACAGAATAGACTGAGCATCGTCTGTGTCCCTTTGGAAATGCATGACATCCCACGGTAGAAAAATGTACCAGGCGGAAGTGAGGTTCCAGGTGGAACCCACAAAGTACCTGGAGGTGCTAAAGGAAAGATTTATGTGGTTTTCTGAAAACACCTGTTTCTCAGGTGTGTTGGGGCCCTGCTGCCTCCTAGAAGAAAGCTAAGCCTTCCCATCTTCACTGTTGGGTCACTGTTCCCTATCTCTTCATCTGCCTGGACGACTCCTGACCTCAGCTCCTACTGCCCTGCTTTGATTCCCGGCGGCTTCTACTAGGATAGTGATTCTCTTCCTCTGGGACCATGTCCATGGTGTGAGGCCAGGGGTGTGGGCACACAGAGACCGCAACTTGGGTCATGCGAGTTGTTAGGGTCCACAAATCACTAAAGAAAGACCCCATTCTCAAGTAGTATGCAAAAGCAAGGAGTTTGTTCTGCAGAAATTTACCAGCATTCTGGGGCTACTATTCCTTAGAATGGGACCAGGAAGTAAGCATGAAGGCTCAATTTAGAGGCAATTAGGGGGATTTTCAGGAGTGAGGTAACCTTTCATTTGATTGATTAGTAGTGACTCAGGAGGTGGGGGGTGGAATTTAAGATTGGCTAAACATTTAGAGACTTTCCAGAATCGTTAAGGGTTTTTCCCTGGGTTTGCTGAATCATTATACCTAGCTCAAGCCCATGTGTTAACCTTTAAGCTGATTGGCTGCCTTCGAGCTGCAGTTTTTCCAGAAACTGCTTTTCTACAAACTCAGGCCTACTTAGGCAAAGTTGAAAATGAAGCCTGTCATAGAAGTCAGATTAGCCAAACAGATTGGGGCCTTCTGGTGGTCTCTCGGGGGCTTTGGAGTTACTGGACCTCTCACTAGTCAGTGCTCAGGTGAAACCCTGGCCCTGGCTATGTTTTTAAGCAGGGAAGACTGATGTTGACACCTTTCAGAACCAGACCTCAGGCTCCAGAGAGTGACATTCTGCACCCTCTGCAACTGATTATTTGTTTGGGGCCAGGGAAGATGGAAGGGCTGTGCGCAAACATGACAGAAGACCATGAGTGGGCTGACTCAGAGCAGCCATGTTTTTCTCGGGGAGCGTCAGCAATTTCCCCGCAGGCCATCTCATTGAGTCCACTTTGTTTGGGTGTTGAAGCAAGGCAGCCCTCGTCCAGGAGACTTAATTGATGGAAACAGATGAAGAAAAAGTCTACTGAAAACGAAAGTCAGCCTAGCACTTACTACATTTTAACTTCACATCATTGGCTTCTGCTTATTTTCATGTAATTTGTGCACAGACGAAAACCATTCAGTTTCATTTTACTTTACACGGCCCATACTGCTTGTGGGTCATTCAGACATCAGGAGTTGGATTTGAAGTTGTTTCCTCTTGCCAAGTTCATTTAAAGTGATATGTTTTTGGGTGTTCCCTCTGATGGTTTGGGTCTTAAATCCAGTCATGTGTTGAAGGCTGGGAAGCCAGTGTGTGGTGCCTGGAGGGTGGGCAGTACAATTGCTAAGAGGAGGGAGGAAGTTAGTTCACGTGGGACATTCCCTTGAAGAAGATACTGAGGCCTCTGCTCTTGCTCTTTTTCTTGCTTCTAGTTGCTACAAGACATGCAGCCTCTTCCACCTTGCACTCCCTGAAGGGATGCTCTGCTTTGCCACAGGCTCCAAAGCAATGTGGCTAACCCATCACAGATCACACCCTCTAAAATTGTGAACCAAACTGAACCTTTTCTCCTTTAAGTTGTCTATCTTGGATATTTTGTCACAGAAATAGAAAGCTGATGGCTAAACTTAAGATTTGAATGCTTTCAGTAGCTTCTCTGTCCCTCCAAGAACTGATATAGGTTGGCTCAAACCCCAAGTTGCATGATCTGAAGAGGTCAGTTTCCTGTCCTTACTGGTAATCAATATTTATTGTCTCCTAACCTCACCCTCTCTCTTTCTCCACTCCCTCCTGGTCATCCTGGGCCAATAATAGTTCTTTCAGGGAGGTAGAAACCTATTCTATAGCAGCATCTTTGGGCTTAGTGTTCCTCAGTGGAAGAGCCATGCCTCACAACACTGGCTGGTAGGGATGGTTCAAATGCCCAAAATGATGAGGACAAACAGACTGTGGTCCATGTGAGTCTAGGCCTTTGCCCCCTCACCCAACTTAGAAGGCTCCTGGGAGGGGTGCGTGAGGACCAAAACACACTTTCAGCACATCGACTAGCTTAGAGATGGCTCACCCACCCGTGTTTGAGATGGTGTGTCTTCCACACTGGGAGTGGGAGTACAAGGGCAGGACAGTGGGCATTTTGCTGCCAGTGTGTGAGCATAAATGTCACACAATAGAGAAGTATTTAAAGACCTTTTAAAGATAAAACTACAATGTAAGAGCTGGGTGGAATTTGGAGTCAATGTTTTTTATTGGTGTTTAAAATACAAGTTTGCATTTAAATTGTCAGAGAAAGCATTTCCAAATTACACACTTCAAACCTCAACCGAAATTTGATTCTGTTGCTTTGGGGCACTCCTCTTCTCCCGCCCTCCCCGACCACCAAGGCCATGGCTATCTTTTAGGGGATTTTAGGTACTCTTAGTTCTAAATTGGCAACTGGTCAAAAATCCTCCTGTCCACGGCTGAAGAAATTGGATGGCCCAGAAATTAAATGACATTAAGGAAGTTGCATTAACAGATGTGGAAATCACTGCTCACTGGAGGCCCTGGCAGATGGTGAGTTCTCGGGCAGGGCCAGCCTGCCCAGCCTTCCTCCTTCAGCCCAGTGGAGCTCACTGCAAGTGACACAGTCAGTGTATAGCTGAACCTCACTGGGAATCTTGAGAAAGGTGGAGCCGTATGGCGAAGCACCTGTCTCCATAGATTCTTGGTTCAGAATTCAGTTGGGCCCATATTCAGCATGTGTAGTTGTGTGGTCTTTAGTGTGTGTGTAGCCTGTGGAGTATGTGCATGTGTGTGAGTGCACATGATACCAGAGGAGAGTTTCAGATTCCATTCTTCATCATATTCCTTTGGGGCAGGGTCTCTCTAAATTTGGAGCTTTTAATTTTCAGCTAGGCTTGCAGCCAGCATGCCCTAGCTATCTCCTGTCTCTACACCATCATTGGTGAGCTTACAGACACACGCCACACCTGGCTTCTACAAGGATGCTGGGATACAAGGTAAATCCTTGTGCTTGTACAACACTCATTTTTAACCCCTGAACCATGTCTACAGCCTCAAACCGTGCAATCTTGTACAAGGGACTTCTAACTTGTGTATTTTGTTTGGGGCATCAGAGTTGTTTAGAGTTCGGAAAGACACGGGCAGTTGGGAGCGGTTACAGAAGGGCTGGACACACTGCATGAACTCAACAGCAGCCGCTTTCCAATATGGTATAACCGAATCCTCTTTGCAAATGCTTTGTCTGGCCAATGTTTTCACTTCTATGCCATGAGCATTTGAGGACTGTATTTGAGAGTCATCAGGGCAGTGTGAATGCTCTTAGTGATGTCTGGAATTTCATATTACCTAGGACACAGACTCATGCCTTTCAACTGAGAGTCGATTTCTCATCCTATCTAATTTTAGTTCTCTTCATTACTTTAAAAAAAAAATCCCCTTTCGACTTGCCAAAGTGAGAATCTGACCCATTTGTTTTTCCACTTGCTGCCCACAAAGCACATTGACTTCAATTTTCTCCACCTTTACAGCTATGGCCATTTTTTCCTGCCATCTTAATTGCAAACAGATTCTGCCAACACAGTGGAATACTGGATGATTCTGAAGGTGAGTACAGTGATTGAAGACGCTGACTCAGAATTGTGGCTTTTTTTTTTTTTTTTTTTTTTTGCAAGCCTTCTCAAGACCTTCATCTCTATGCATTGCACAATGGTCCTGTGGGGCTTGGTCCGCGGTTTATTGTTCAAGGGTCTAAACCAAAAGTGGTGAATTGAAACTTCCCTCATTGGCCCTGACCTCCTTGCAATCATGGGTTTTAAACCTGGCTCAGTGGTCAGGCTCACCTGCTGTTATTAACCTCATGGTACCTTTGGCATCAAGAAATGTCAAAATCAAACTTGGAGAAAGAAAGTTGTACTGAGATTTAGAGGTGAGCCATTGGTCAATTTTTTTTAATTAAAAATGTTTTACATGAGTGCTATATTTACATCATTTCTACCCTCTTTATCCCTGACTTGGCTACTGCTCTAGTGTGGTGATGAGACACCTTGACCAAGGCAACTTATAGAAGAAAGCATTTAATTGGAGAAGAAAGCATTTACTTGGAGACTTGCTTTCAGAAGATTAGTACATCATCATCATCCCAGTGGGGAGCATGGTAGCAGGCAGGCAGGCAGGCACGGTGCTGGAGTAGCTGAAAGCTTTACATCCTGATCCTTAGGCAGCAGGCAGAAGGAGACAGAGAGACAGAGACAGACAGACAAAGAGAGACTGGGCCTGGTATGAGCGTTTGAAACCTCAAAACCCACTCCTGGTGACAAACCTTCCATGATACACCCCTCCAACAAGGCCATACCTACTCTAACAAGGCCATACCTCCTAACCCTCCCTGAGTATCAGCTGAGGAACTGAGCATGCACATATGAGCCTACGGGGACAATTCTCATTCAAACCACTACACACCCCCAACTTCTCTCATGCTCCTTGAATTCTCAAACGCACGACCCCTTTTTAAGTGTGGGTGTGTTGTTTCCACGACCCCTTTTTAAGTGTGGGTGTGTTGTTTCCACGACCCCTTTTTAAGTGTGCGTGTGTTGCTTCCTCTCAATCCCACTCTACTGTACGCATCGAGACAGGGTCTTCCCCTGCATGTGGAGCTTGCTGTTTGGCTAGTGCAGGTAGCCGGCTTTCCCCGATAACTCTTACCTCCCCGTTCTGAGGGCCGGGATTACAGGTGAGCTGTTGTAGGCAACCAGCTTTCACGTAGGTACTGGGGATTTGAACTCTGGTCCTTTCACTTATGCAGGAAAGACTTCATCAGCTGAGCCATCTTCCTGACCACCAGGGTACACACTACACACTAAAACCTTAACATAGATGTTTCCTCCTGTTTTTTTTTTTTTTAATGCACATTTTCAAGAGATTGGAGACCTAAAATGGCCTTTAGAAACATATTCTCTGTCCCTCTTTTGGGTAAATAACTCCCTAGTTGCTACCATGGTGAACATCACTAAGATCCTGGTCAAATATTCATTCTCCCTATTTCCCTTGAGTTTTCCGATAAAATGGGCAGGCATTGTTCTGGGCCATTTTAGGACCGTGTATCTCTCCTCCACCAAGAGACATAGCTGGGATTTCTGACATCAAGAACAACATCTCTACATATAATTAAGGAATAACGGGTAAGTAGACCATGAAAGCAACGTGCAAATGTCAGACAATAAAAACTAGCATTACTTTCAGGAGAAGAGGAGAGGGAGAAGAGACCAGGAAACCAAATACAAAGGGCAAAACAAATCCCTTTCAAAGATGAGAGGGCTCAAACCAGAATATCAAAACAGAAGGTGTTTTATGTAGAGAAATGTAACCAAGACGAGACAATTAAAGGACAGATGTAAAACAGAGTGAAGGAACACTGTGCAAAGGAGTTAAGGCCGGCCTCCGCCCCAGCTCCCAGATGTCTCTGCTGTCGGGATGATTCTGAGTGCTGTGAAGCCTGGCGCCCTTTGTCTGGCATCAACACAATCAGCCACACCAAGCTGCATGGTATACGGGACTTTGTGGCCTGCTTTTAAAAACCCACGTAATTGTCATTAAAAGTAAACATTTGGCATATGTGGTCACTTGAATGGAAATGCCCCCCCCCCCATAAACTCATGTGTTTGAATGCTTGGCTCATAGAAAGTGGCACTTTTAGGGGTATGGCCTTGTTGGAGGAAGTGTGGCACTGTGGAGGCAGGCTTTGATGTCTCATATATGCTCAAGACTGGCCAGTGTAACACAGTCTCTCCTTGATGTGTGTGGCTCAAGATGTAGAACTTTCAACTCCTTCTCCAGCACCATATCTGCCTCACACCGCCATGCTTCCCACCGCGATGACAACAGACTGAACCTCTGAACTGTGAGCCAGCCCCAATGAAATGTCTTTCTTTATAAGAGTTTCTATGGTCATGGTGTCTCTTCACAGCAATAAAGCCCTAACTAAGACAACATACTACTAAAACAGACAACACCTATCCAAATACTGAGAACAAAAACTAAAACTCTCTGCTTAATGCATGGCCAATGATGACATACAAGGAGACAGACAGACCTGTGAGGTTAGTCTGCCTAAAACCACCTCTGTCCCGGGGAGAGCTGGATCATCTGCAGGCATGTAGATGCATCTGGGAACTGTATTCACAAATTGGTTGTATCGCTCACTGTGGTAGAGATGCAAACAGCTCACAAATTAAAAAAAAAATCACTTCTTGTGGTAGACATTTTGGTGATATGACTGTCTTACTTCTGTAAGCATCGACAATAGCCTCACTGGTTCACCAAGCTAGGCTTAGGTAGGATTTTTCCTTTGCTCTGCCGTTGGTATCCTCGCTGAGGTGAGCAGATCCTGTTCACACTGCCCCCGGGAAAGTTCCTGCAACAGAGAGGCCCAATCAAACACACTGACACCCATTTTAAAAGCCACAGAAAATCCTGGGAGTATATGTGTTTAATTTAACTATATTCTTTTTCATTAGCTAAGTTTCATGATTGAAAAAAGCTGAGCCATGTTGTAGAAAAGCAGCACAGATTTTTCATCTTGCTAGGTTAAACAGAGTGTCTAATTCATTAACTCTTAGCTGACTAGAAATGTGTCATAATCTCATCAATTTAACCATCAAGCTTTCTACTAGCCAATTATATCTATTCTAACTTTAGAATTCACTTATAATTCAATAAGACAGGGCATTGTATAGTATCACCCCCCCCAAACACACACACCAAGGACAAAGGCTGTTTTGCTGTTTTGCTTCAAAGCCAAGGTTTGGCATAACAGGCCAAAGATGAAGGTTACTTGGCTTTAGACACACTCCCAGGACCAGCTTGATGCATTTAATTAACACCAGCTATTCCCCAAGGAAGGTCAGAAAAGCTTTACCTGCTCTTCCTCTCACTCTCCTTCCCTCACGTGAGGCTCAACACATCCTTTGCTGGAGCTTAAAACCCTTGTGAAGGTCAAATAGATGCAGCTAATCACATCTCTGTGCCTGGAATCCCCCGTTTATGGTGCAGCTTCCAAGGCCAGTGTGGCTGAACGCTTCTCCCACGCCCATCCTCCAGTCCTTGATTTGACGAGGCAGTCCGAGGCTGGAGTCTCTTTTGAAGCTGATCTTCTGAGGTTTCTGCAACCCTCAGCCCCTTCCATGAGGCCATCTGTTCAGGGTGAGCTCCTGCGGACTGCATTTCTAGTCAAGGTGATCTTACATCACAAGAATAACTCTAAAGAAACTTTAAATGGACGTCTCCCCTCTAGATTCCTGGCCCTGCTGTTATTTGGGTTCTCTCCCACTTTGCACTGTTAAAAGGGAACAAAAATGTGGAAAGAACAAAATAAGGGAAACAAAGAGTCTGGCAAAATGGCTTAGCATTTAAAGGCACTGGCAGCCAAGCCTGAGGACCTGAGTTCAGTACCTGGGACCAACATGGTGGAAGGAGATAACCACCTCCTGAAAGTTGTCCTCTGACCCCCACAGGCATGCTATAGCACACATTCCCTCTCCCCACGAGTAAAATAAAAAAAAATAAATAAATAAAAACCATGATGGAAATCTTACCTGTCCACTGAAAGGTAAGTCTTTAGTCTTATGTTTTAGGCCATTTGGTCCCTCTTCTGTCTTCCCCTGGCCTCACCCAAAGGTGATGAGTTCATTTGTCATGGCAGAAGGGTACACTGTCACTGGCAGCTTTGGTCTCTCTCTCTCCCTCTTGGGCTTATACATCAGGACTCAGAAAATTCTTTTACTGATCTAACTGGGGCCACACATCATTTTGGTACTAGAGAGGGGGGATCTCTTGGCCTAGAAGCAAGAGAAGTCAAAAACACTTACTTGAAGCAAGAGAACAAGAGAAGTCAAAAACACTTACTTGAAGCAAGAGAACAAGAGAAGTCAAAAACACTTACTTGAGTCCGGTGGGCATGCCTTTAATCCCAGCACTCGAGAGTCAGAGGCAGTCGGAGCTCTGTGAGTGAGATAGAGGCCAACCTGGTTTACAAAGAAAGTTCCAGAATAGCCAGGAATGTTACACAAAGAAATCCCACCTTGAAAAACCAAAACAACAACAGAAACAAACAAGCAAAAAAAAAAAAATCCACTTAATTAAAATTGTATCTTACTGTGTGTGTGAGAGAGTACATGTTCATATGTATATGCACATATACATAGATATAAGTAGATAAATAGATGATAGATAGATGATAGATAGATAGATAGATAGATAGATAGATAGATAGATAGATAGAGGAACAGGCTGGAAGTCAACTAGGGTTTCATTCCTAAGGAGTCATTCACCTTGTTTTTTGAGACAGGGTGTCTTACTCAGAGCTGGGGCTCTCTGGGTAGGCTGTGCTGGATGGCCAGCAAACACAAGGGGCCCACCTGACCCTGCCTTCCAGAACTAGGATTATGAGCTTGGCCTATACTTGTACTGTGGGTGCTGAGGATCGAACTTGGGTCCTCACCTTATGCAGTAAACACTTTAATGACTGGACCATCTTCCTTGGCCCTTATGGTTTTTTTTAATTTTATTTTTTTAAAAAACTGTATGTGTGGTACAAGTGTATATAGATTTATGCCTGTATACAGGTGTGTATATAGGTCCATACAGAAGCCAAAGATTGATGGCAAGTGTCTACCTCAGCTGTCTTTCACCTTGTTTTCAGTACAGGATTTCGGTACAGGATTGATCGTGGAGATTATCTGTTTGGCAGGACTATCTGTTCGGTGTAGGAGCCCCTGTCCCCTCCTCCCTAGTGCTAGGATTATAGGCACATGCCACCGTGCTCAGCATTTTTTATGGATGCTGGGGATCCAAACTTATGTTCTCACACTTGTGTGGCTGTGGAGGGTCCCTGTAAATACCACAGCTGGCAGAGTAACAACCTGTGTCAGGCAAGAAGCAAATCCAGTTCAACAGGATTTAGTTGGCTGGTGTTGGTTCAAAGTTCTAGAATCAGCACCAAGCAGTTTATTTTTTAGGCACAATTTTGGGGAAAAAAAAATTCCTGGTAACAATGATCTCAACCCCGTGTGCACAATAAAGCTCAAGGCGTGACTAAGTCAAAACCCTTTTGCAAATTACATGTGGTCCCTTCCATAAAGATGGGTTTTTTAGCTTAAGAGCCTAGGGAGGATCAGGTGTGGCCTCCGTCATACAAATAGCAGAGAGGTCGCCGAGCTACAAAGCACACATGCCATCTCCCCTAAGGATGGCTTCTATTGGCTGAGAAGCAATGCTCAGGACAAATAGCTAGGGAGGAAGAGTCTGGGATTGACATCACAGTTGGGAGGTTCGGGTGTGGCCTGGCCCTGCAGATAACACAGATCACCGGGCTATTAACAACATCCATTCCCAGCCTTGCAGGTGGAAAACACGTATACAAGCCTCCTGTTGAAGAGACAAGCCTGCTTGCTTAATGTTCCTGGTTTCCCCAGTGCTCGTGTGGGCACAAGGACCCCGTGGCCTCCATGGTGTGGCAAGCCCTGTACTGGCTCAAACATCTCCATGGCTCCTAAACTAAACTTGTAGAACTAGGTTCTCGCCCGACACCCACTGTGGAGACTGGAGGGGTTGCATTTCTTTCTGTCCCCCTGCCAAGTACAGCAGAAGCCCTGGCCGTGGCGTACGGGAGACTTGAATGGCAGAGAGGCGGTCAGGCAGGCACCTGGGATGCCACTGTGGCTCGTTTCCCAAATCCTTTTCATTGCCTCGTCTGTGTCACATTTGGAATGGAAGAAACTGAAAACATGAAGAAGGTACAAGGAGAAAGGACAACAGAAGCCTGTTCTCCCAGCTCAAGACCAGCCTATGACAGACAGGACAGCAAGGGACTTAAACAATAATGATCTACACCAGTGAAATCTGCAGAAAAAAAAAAAAAGACTCCACTGCCAATTCCCCCATCAGCAAAGGCAGAGTGAGAAGCCTGTGAGGCAGGGGTCTATCATCCACCAGAGTGGCTTCAGAGTCAGCTGACAAAAGAGAACAATATCCTGCCCAAAAGTAACAAGGTTTTCTTTCCCTTCCCATTGGCACTGTGTCCAAGGCAGGATTCCAGCATTGCTCAAGGGTTAGGAAGTCACTTCCCTGTGCCAGGGGAGCCATGACAGGGTAGCAATGTCTGTCTAGTCAGAGAAGTGTGGGTAGAGGCCTGTGGGCTGCTGGGGCCCCGTCTTGCCCCTAGAAACCTGAACCCTTCTGGCGCCTGCCTCTATGCTCATGTGTAAACTACTAAAAATTGAGGCTTAAAAGACACAGCATCTCAAAATACACCACCCCAAATAGAAAGTCACTCCTGCCATCAAGAACCAGGAAGACATTAGAGGGAATGGAAAATAGACAATTAACAGACGCCAGAAGGGAGACGGCAGCCATGTGGATGTTATCTGACACCAGAGCACCAGAGCACCAGAGCAGGGGAACACCACACTCCAGCAAGGGCATGCAGCATCTGCATCTCTCATCCAATGTCGGCATCCCTCACTCACCGCTGGTAGGAGTGTGAAGTGGTACAAGTGCTCTGGGAAACCATTTGACAGCTTCTGTCAAAGATGGAAGGCAACCAACACATGACCCTGCCTTTGACTCCCGGGAGTTCATCCAAGAGAAAGGAGCGCTCACGCTCACACAGAATGCTTGCCACAAGCTGTTCTAGCAACTTGCTTTATAAGAATCTCAGACTGGAAAGAACCCAGACATCCTTTAGCGAGCAAATGTCTAACGACTTGCTGAATCTCAATACCTGGTGAAAATGCATCTCAACCCAGCACAGACTGGAAGCTCTGGACGACTGTAGCATTCACATCTGCCTCCATGGAGACGGAACAGGATAAGGCTAGAACCTAAGATCAAAGCTCTTAGTAGCTGTAGTTTCCTGCATAAGCTACTGCTGCTGTCTGTTCCTTTAACATGGCACATATATTCATCAAAATGTATACAACTTCGCCTACCTTTCATATTTAAAAAAATACTAATTTTTGTGTATGTGTCTGTGTGTGTATCTGTACTTACAGAGACCAGAAGAGGGCATCAGATGCTTGGAACTGGAGTTATGGGTAGTTACTGGCCCCCAGTGTGGGTACTGGGAGCTGAAGTCAGGTCCTCCAGAAGAGCGGTATGTGTTTTCAGCCGCTGAGCCCCAATCCCAACGTGTGTTGACATGGATGGTGTTAGTTACTTCTCTCATTGCTATGACCAAATCCTCAACAGAAACACTATAAGGATAAAAGGTTTATTTTGACTCCTTCCTGGCAGGGACAGCATGGCAGAGTTCACAGAGGCAGGACCATGAGTCCAGGACTTGGCTGGCGCTCATCTCAACATGCAAGGGTGCAGAGAGCAGGAAATTCTGGCCTGCATCTGGCTCCCTCAACTCCCCCTCTTTTGTTCAGTCAGCATTCCCAACTCATGGGAAGATGCCACTCTCTTTAGGGTGGTTTTCCCTCCTTATGAAACCACTGTGTCTTCAAGTGACCCCAGCTACGCTTCAGATCTGACACGGGGAATGGATTGTTATCATGGAGAAGAAAATAAGATCAGCAGAAATAAGTCTTCTGGGAAGTCTACATGGGAACATTGTATATTTTGCTCTCTTTTCTTCTTCAGGAGTTCTTTGGGTTAATCAGTCATTTTGAAAACTTTTTCTTTCCTATTGGTATTTTAGCCTTTATTTTTCTATTGGCTATTAGATATTATCCATCCATCCCTTGCTTAATGTATAAATGATTGTTTTTTCATCACTCTCCGGATAATATATTTTACAATACTTTAAATCTGTTTATCCACTTACCTTTGAGATATTAGCATGAGTTTTCATCTTTCTTCCTTTTATCTTTTTGCTGGCTGTCAGTCAAACTGTGGGTCTTCAGCTTACTGGGCAAGCTCTTTCCCACTGGTCTGGGTCTAGCCCATGCGTTTTGGCTTTGTGTTTGGAAACTATGAGACATTTATTTTTTTTTAATGGCTAGTGATGTTTTAAAATCCACCCCTCCCTTGCCCAATTCACTGATTATTCTTGTTTTTACAGTGTATCCATATAGGGTCACTTTCCTTCTGCTCCCAAAGAACGTGTTTAGAATGCCTTTTAGGGTCTGCCTGTTGACAAGGTACTCTGTTGCTGTTTGTCTCAAAATGTTTTTATTTCATCTTCATTTCTGAGGAATATGTTTGCAATGTGTGGGACTCTACCTTGCCTGTTAGTTGTTTTCCTTTGCACTTTAGAGATTAGACTCCAGTGCCTTCGGATTCCTTCTGTTTGGGTTGAGAATAAAGCTACCAGTTCTCTTCTGTGTCATTAAAAACAAAACGATAACGAAAATCTTCTCCAGTGTAAACAATCTCTTTAAATCTTGTCTTGCATACACATAACTAACATTCTCTGTGCATTCTAAAGCTGAGAAAAAGTTAGAGGATGTTCAAATTAGAATGAGGAGTTTACACTAATTCATTAATTGTAGAAGATGAAAGACACACAATAGTCATACTAATAAGCCATATACTTTTAAATATTGTATGTGTACTAAATTATCTATTATATAAAGGCTCAGGTTTGGGTTATTTAAATCATTTCCTATTCAAGTCTAAAACCCTCTGAAGTGTGAGGATTTCTGCCCAGGAACAGTTAAGAGCCTCCTGATTTAACTTACTGAATTCTAAATGTAACTGAAGTCGACCATGAATAAAAATAAAGAAATGTGGTGTCCTGAAAGCATCCCCTCTCTGGGACCCTGAGTGGTTTCTGGTCTGAACATCTGTGACAATAGATTCTTAAAGGGGAAGAAGAAAACAATAGAGGTAGCGGCTGAACCGAGGATGCTTTTAGATGGCAGAAAAGGAATAGTTGGACTTTGCCCATACACACAAGTAAGGCGAGAATCCTCTTTCTGGGGACCCATGAGGAGCTTTTTTGCTGAATCCCTTTGAAATGGAGTGTGTGGTACAAAATGGTGGGGGATTCCTCCAGCTACATGGCAAGGTCTCCCTGCAGGCCCTCTTGTTCTGTCTTCTTTATGTGTCGGGCACCTCAGGAGTCCTCAAAAGAGAAGTGTCAAGTAGAAAGGGACTTCGAACTCAGAGTTGGAGGATCTGGGTATGTAAGGAAAGCAGATCTTGGGACAAAGAGGAGATCTACCACCTAAGAACTTGCTTCCCAGCACCCCAGAACCCAGCCTCCTTGAGCAAGTTGCCTCATTTCTAAGCCTGCTTTTAGAATCATTTAAATAAAAACTGTCCCACAGGGTGGCTGTGAAGCAGGAATAAGGTGATGACATGAAGAACATCACCCTAAATTCCATGTTCATCTTTTTTACTTTTACAGTACATATTCACTGAATTAATAGGTTTGGAAATGGCAGCCATTGACTTGCTGATGACCCCCACTCCCTGCTGAGCTGGTAATCAGCTTGCCCTGGAATTGCTTTGGCAGTCCCTGCTAGAGTCCTTGACATCAGCAGGGGAAGCTTAATGGAGTCTGGCCTATTATATATTCCATGCTTAATGCTTACCCTGGAGTGAGGAAGGAGGGGAAAGCAGTGCTCAGTCTTCAACAGCTTCCCAGAGCTATTACCAGTTCTCTTAGGGAGCCATGCTCTGTCCAGGGCCCTTCCCTGCTTTACCTTCTCAGTCTTGCTTCACTACCCTTGTTCATATCCTGATCTCCTCGTGACCCAGGACCTACAGCGTCAGCCTTCCCTTGCCTTTTATTCCCTGTTTGAGCCTTGTAAGAATGGTTTAGCTTATTCATAACTCTCTGTATGCCCAGCCTTGGCCTTTGCCTCTGACTTAGCTAATACTGACATCTTACATCTCTGTGATGGTACTTACTTGGTCTTATTAGCTGCTTCTGTGTCGCTTTGACAAAAATACCCAACATTTACAGCTTAAAGAACGATGGTCCCAGAAATTTTCATCCATTATGGCAAAGAGGGCATGCAAAGGTTCATGGTAGCAGGATCTTGTGATGGACTAGAAAGTGAAGAGTGACCCGAACCAAGGGTCAAGCCTCAAGGCCTGATCCCAGAAACCTGTTTCTGCTAGCTCAACATCATTTCCTAAGCGTTTGACAGTTTCTCAAAATAGTGCCACCTGTTGAGAAACAAACACCCAAATTATGATTATGGACACAGAGTCAAGCCGTAATGTTTTGCCTCCGGCCTCTAAATGCTTATGGTCATCTTATAAGGCAAAGTGCATTTGGTCTGACTTAAAAATCCCCCGGTTTCAGCACTATTTCAATGTATAAACTCTCTTCCAAAACACCACAACAACCACTTTGCTTTGGGCCTCTGCAGAAACCAAGAAGAGAGGCATACACTGCTAATGCACAACAGTGTGGTATGAGCATTCTCATTCTAAAAGGAACGGGAGGGCTGCAAAGACAGGCCTGAAGCCCAGCCAGTCAGACACTGCACCCTGTGTGTCCATCATCTGGAGCACACACTGCCATGGTGTAAGCTCTGACAAGCATTGACAGCTCACATTTTAGCCTGGCTGCCTGCCACACACAAGGCCTTTCTCCATTACAAGCTCCCTCCGTGCCTACAGCTTGCCTGGGTACTGTTCGTCCTTAGATTCACCAGAAGTACCAACTCCACCATTTTGGGGGCAAATTTAAAGCAATCCTTATTAAGTATTAAATACTGACCAAGACATGGACCTTGGTCAGTACCATTCCCCTGAATTTCTCACCTGAGAATGGTGTTTGAGCCATGTGTTGCAGGGGCTTATAAGAACAAAGTTAGAGGCCACCATACTTTCCCAAGAAGCTTTGTTATTATCCCAAGAGCTACAATTCCCAGCATTCCAGGAAGTTACCTGGTTCCTGGGCAGGTGGGGCTTACAGGTTCCGAGCATTACTGAACATGTTCCCCATTTCTGGAATCGTCAATGTTCTGGGGGCTCCACTGCAATTTGGGCTTCATCCTCAAAACTTTACGTATAGCCAAGTTTGGGGCACTTTATAGAAAATCCAGCCCTATCACAAGTTACCTGGCCTCCTAAACTTTTCTTTAAAACTTTGCTGCAAGCCTCCATGTCCCTCTAACTCTTGCATCTCACGTGCCTGCAAAAACAGCAGCATGTGAGATACACTGAATTGTGCTGTGCTCCCAACTCAGCAACTTGCTGGATGTGGGAGGCTAGAAAGATGACATGGCAGTGAAGAGCATTTGATGCTCTTGTAGAAGACCTAGGTTTAGCTCCTAGCACCCATATGATGGTTTACACTACCCCAAACTCCAGTTCCAGGGGATCTGAGGCCCTCTTCTGACCTCTACACGTGCCAAGCATGTGCATGGTACATATATATACATATAGGAAAGCACTCATACACATAAAATAAAAGGGAAACATAGAAAAACACCTCCCTAGGCAGCTATGTTGAGTATGATAGCTCGGCAGCCCTTTAAATGGAAATATTTTACTTCCTGGAGCCTTCAGTGGTTGCAGTTTCCCCCAGAAGGCACCTCTCTTGTCCTACTGGGAAATTCAAGGCTCCTTGTCAATGGTCCTGCTCTCCTTGACAGCTGAAGCCACTTTGCAATTTGTAAGCTACTTTTCATGACCCAATGCTTTTTACCTTTCTGCTCTACCATTCGCTCCTTATCCTTATTGCAAACCTAGTGAAAAGCAGCCAGCATGAACCACAAAACAGTCCAGGTGGAGGAGAGCTCAGCCCACTGTGGGCAGCACCATTCCCTGAGCAGGTGATCTGAGCTGTGTAAGAAGTTAACTGAGCATCAGCCTTGCAGTGAGCCAGCAAGCAGTATTCCTCCATGGTTTCTGCCTTCAGCCTTCTGTTTTGAGTTCCTGCCTTGACTGCCCTCAGTGACAGTGAGGAAATGACAGCCGAATAAGCCCTCTTCTTCCCTTAAGCTGCTTTTGGTCAAAGTGTTTTTTATCACAGCAACAGAAAGCAGATTAGAACAATGTCTTCTTCATCTTTCTTTTTTTTCTACTTTCCCCCTTTCCCCAGATAACCGAGTATTCCCAGCACATCAGCCATTGCCTCAATTCCAATGATCAAACTTGCACATTGTCTTAATTACCAGGCTCATTTAACAGCTACTCTACAAGGCTTCGGTGGATAAAAGAAATGAGACTCGAGTTACATGAAAGACGCAGGACGTGGGGAATGGTAAAGGAGAAGTGAAAAAGAACACAAAGGCCAAAGAAACTATCTGCGTGTGCTCAAGCCATCTATGCACAGTAGGCCCAGCAAAAACAAAGTGGCACGTCTGTTGTTTAAGGTGAAATGAAGTAACTAAAAATCTTCTGAATTCAAAATGAAAGAATAAACGAAGTTTTAAAATTGATTATGAACAGAAAGCAGGAGAAATTAAATGAATGCAAACTATGGCAAAATGAATGGGGCCAAAAGGTCACTGCCAGTTGCTGAAGGATGTAAGATTTACAGTGATAGATGAGACTGTAAATTATCTTACCTCTCAATAACATTACATCAAAATTAAAGGTCATATTGCTAGAAAATCAAGAAGCAGTCAGTGGAAACTTAATAGCTGTGCTAGACTGCCCTGCGGTAGGACAGAGCTAAAGAAAGGACAGCTTTCTATGCTTGTATGTTAAAGCTAATGTGCACAAAAAAGGCTGGAATTTTTAGCTCTTCACTTACAGAGGGCTGGATCAAAATACACACGGCTTCCCATTTGCTTAGGATGGGTCCATTTACAACATCTCAACTTAATGATGGTGTGAATGTGATCTGTGTTTATTCCTGGAGTTTTTAATTTGGGTCTTTGCCGGGGCCAGAGGTAAGGCAGAGACTGAGCTTCCCCTGCAGAGCAGGGCAGAGGCAACAAGTAGCAGCTGGTGAATTCCATAAAACAACCAACATTGAATGACCCAGCATGCTTTGCTGCTGGCCATGGCCTTCTGCGGGCTAAGTGCATGGGATACAGCTTTGGACATGCCTCTTTTTGAACTTACAGAGGTTTGCTGGAACAAGAGACCATCATTAGTCAAGGACCCTCTGTTGGTCAGGCTCTCAGGAGGAATGTCTTCCACAGGCTTGACTTGGATCATTTGCTTACGCCTGCTTGGCTGTGTGGTGGGAGAGTTGGGGCTGGACAGAACTGTAGCAAGACTCACACACGGGGGCTTCGGGTTGGGTCAGTGAATAAAGGCAAACCGGGTGACCTGTCGAGCCCGTGAGACCCATGTAAAGGTGAAAGGAAAGAACCAACTCCATGGAACTGTCCTCTGACCTCCAGGGACGCACATCATGCCACGATGCACCCGTATACATCACTGCACACACGCACAAATAACCATAACAAGTTTTAAAAGATTAACGCAAAAAAAGCCACCTGGCAGAGGACTGAAAACTCACACTGAGAAGAGCCCACATGATACACCCATAAGAGACGGTGTATGCTGTGTGGCTGACTAATAAAGGATCTATCACAGGAGTCCTGGCCCAGTGCTTCTGAGTGGACGCCCTTCCCCAGTCACTAGCCCAATCCTATTTCCAGGAGTGCTTTCCCTTTCTTAATAAACTCTCTCTATTTCTATTTCTGTGCAATCCTTTGTCCAAGTATACAAGGACCCGTAGACATCAGCAGGAGCCCTGAGACTCAAATGCGTGCCTACCACAGCTTTACTGATCAAACTCACACAATAAAACCATATGGATGGAAACAGAGTGGGCGATGGAGACTGCTCAACACAGAAGAACCACCCCGCCCACTGACCATTCAGCTCGCCAAACACTACAGTGTCGGCAGTCGGAGTATTTTTAGAAATCCCAGTGATAGATGCTTACGAAGCGGAATGTATTGCTACGGGGGCAGTGATACAAAGAGGAATGTCACAAGGTCATTCAGGGAGGAAAACTCCCTGGGAAAACTTTAATTCGAAAGTAATTGTTTCCACCTCTCTCATATTGAGTTCATGCCTTTGTACATAGCACGGAAGCATGGGTATTTCTTCACGGGGCTGGGGGCTGAGGGCTGAGGGGGACTCAATTATTGCTGAGGACAAGAGGGAGAGAGGGCTCCACTGGAGGTGACCCGCACTGTCATCTGGCCCAACCTCTCATTAGTGGCTTCAGTCCCTCTGTAGCATTCCTGCAAGGGCCTTGGTGGGCAGACCCTCACCATTCAGTGCTGTCCGTGCCAATCTTTGTAGTGCTGACCTCCGAGCACTCTTCATCTTTATTCTGTTCTTTCTACTTAGAAGTTGTAGCAGTATATATATATATATATATATATATAAAATCCCTTTCACAAGCTATAAGTAGACACAACAGCATCCATTTGAACAGGAAAATGCGAGATAACGAATGGCTGGTTAGTCAATGGGAGGTGGTTCGTTGCCAAAAGCGTGATACTGTGCCCCCAAGTAGTCCAGGAAAAGCAAATGCGAAGGAGTAGCTTCCTGTTGAGGGTGAAGAGAGGATGACATTGGAGTTGGGGAGGTCAAAGCTGGTCTGGGCCTTGGCGATTCTAACAAGCTAGGATCATCCTATATACACCAATTAAGTCCAATAAGGCTGCCAGAGAGATAAAGGAGATTTGTTCGATGTGGTCACACGGGGAAGAATAATAAGTAAAAAGGTGTGGTGGACACCCTCAAGCCCATCTTCAGAGACCAGACAGGAAGTTTAGGTTTAAACAGAGGGAAAGAGATATGCATTCCTAAGCAGCTGTGGTCAAGCTGTGTTTCCACTCACCATCGTTGTTAAACTGGAGTCCCTTTGATGACTTTTTCTTCTTCTAACCTGAGAGTCTCCAGGGAGTGCTGACTTGGGGTGGGGGGCTCATTGTTTCAATAGTCTGGTGGCCCAAGGCACAGTGTCTCTTTAAAATGTTCCTGCCAGGGTGTTTCCTAGGAGCCCCACCCAGACACAGAGGCTGAAAATCAGAGCCGTAGAGTATCGCTGCTGTGGGAATGTGGGGTGGGAGAGACCTGGGGGAGGGAGTGTTGCGGGGGACATGCCGCCGATGCTGGGCTCTAGAAACAGTCACTACTGACGGAAGTAGTTGTGGGAGGGAACTGTCCCGGGGGCTGCTGGTCCTCAAAGCTGAGAAGTAGCCAAGAACGCAGTCAAACCATGACACTTCCGCTGAAAGCGACAGTGGGTCGCTTTAGCGCCCTCTGTTGAAACAGCCGAGCATTGCAGCTAGGAAGGAGCCCACAGTCTCCATCCTAGCAGAGCAAAGTAGGGTGGGGCCGTGGACCCAGGAAGTCACAAGCCTGACACAGCAATATTTCTTTACTGCGTAAAGAGAACCAACATGAGCAGTCCATGTTCTTTCTCTCTTTTTTTTTCTCTACATTCCTCAAAAGTCACCTTTTCATGGACGTCCCTAATCCGATCTCTTTTCAGTAGTCCAATGCTATGACTAGGTCTCCCATTGACTCAACTCATTACATGTAGAGCTATTCCATTCCCACCTGCCCTCTTTCTAACCGTGGGCTTTGCATGGCGTGCCGATTCCCAACATGGCTGAAGCAGTGGAGCCACCTATTGCACACTGGAACCCCAAAAATGTGAGCCCCAAGCACCCCTTTTTGTATCTAAATTAACTACCTCAGGTGTTCCGTTATAGTGATGGGAACAGGAGTAGCCCACCACATTTGCATATTTTCTAGAACTCCATCATGTCTCAAGACTTTGCTGCCACACCTGAGACTATGGTTTGGATCCGTCTCTCTCTCTCTCCAGCCCCAAACATTCGTTTTAAAGCAAGAATTCAAAAGAAGAGGTTTGAGTACTGGCTCTGATAGACAGTGCCCTGACTTTCTGCTTGAAATCGGGGGATTTCATGTTTCCTACAGCCTGACTTGGCACGTAAAGCTGGAGAGTTGCCCAGTCGTGGCGGCTCACACTTGGCTCTGGATGCTGCCAGGGCACTTCTGCCGCAGCCTCCTCCTCACACTCTCACCTTGCTGCACACTGCCGGGAGAGAGCTCACTGGCCGCGGGACTCCATGTTCCTCTCATCACTTCTCACGGACTTGGTGGTCACGTCAGAGACGTGGGCAACGGTCTCGGTTCTGGCTTTACCTCCTGGGCATACCTATGGCTCTGGCGTGTCTGTCTTCTCTGGAAGAGTCAGAACTGTGGTGGAAAATGAAGTCAGTGTCTCTCTCCGTTAACGGGAGAAGGTTGTGTGTCTCTAGATGTGGCCTCGTAGGGAGATGTTTACATAGAAATTTAATTAACGGTGAGAGAGGTAAGCGGCTCGGGGTGCCTGGGATAAGGCAAATTGCTTGTCTATGTTTTGATTCCCCCTGTCTGTGTATTTCCCTGCACAGGGGAAAGGGTTTGTTTTTTTTTTAATATATGTATTCTTTTGAAGTACAGATTGTATTTAAATTGGAATTAATGTGGTTGTTTGTGGAAGACATCAAGGACCCAACAGTTGGGTTTTTAACACTCTAGTACATAACTAGAATCTTAGGTCGGGGGCTAGTATCATGAGAAACGGGAGCCAACTGGACACAAAAGGCCATGCTTGTAAAGGCCGAGACCAGCACTGAAGCTCAGCACTGTGGATCAGTCTCCTTTTATTAGACCAGGATTTCAGAGACTTTAACCTGGGGCTGGAGGCCTAAGAAAAGTGTCTGGTTTCTCAAAAATCTAAATTTTAGGACAAATACCTTGTGCTGAAAATAGAGCAGGCAGCAAAGAGCTTTCCTCTTCAAAAAGGCCCTGAACTGAGTGTTTTTGATGCAAAAAGACATTGTAAGATGATACAGCATGCTCTAATCCACAAAAGGAGGGTATTTGAAACTAGAGTGTTTCTTTTGGAATTAATAATGGGCATCTTAAGCACCGTGCCTGAACCCATTCTTTGTCCCTTGAGAGCTGGTACCAACAATAGTGCCAGTGGCAGAGGGACTCAGGGCATCTGGGTGGACGGTGGGAAAGGGGCACCCAGCCCCACGGTGCTGGACGAGTTCATTAAGGGCCCACATCCGAGTTTTGAGCAGCGTGGAGCACCGGCAGCTCATGAAGGAACACGTGTAGACTTGGTATGTGAAGCCCAGGTAGAAGCCAAGAAATAAACACAGCTGCAAGACATTGGGCCATGGTTACTTCTCTGCGCTGGAATGCTTCAGAACTGGTGGGAAAATGAAAATAGTGACTTATGCACGCGGTAATTATGAGAGCAGCATAGTCTGGGGCATGGCTTGAGGCTTCCATGGTGCTAGATTAGAGGTTGTCGTAGCTCAGAGAAGCCATGGGGCACACAAGCTAAGGATATGGCTTTTAGGATGCCTCTCAAGAACATTCTAGAGCTTCCAAGTACCGCCCACATTTCTGTGGCCTTTTCCTGTCTAGGAACAGACCTGTGGTCAGCCTCTTTCCACTCTTTGGTATGCTGACCCTTGCAAGAATCCTAGGTCAGGTTTAAGCAATGTGAAGGCGAGATCATTTATCTCATGACTGATATTGGGGTGGTTAGGGGACTGGATTTTTCTTCCAAAGGCTCTGGCTACACATCTCAACAAAACTCTTACACTTTTACACAACCCCAGGGTTTCTCCTGACTGCCTCACAATGGAGGACACCAGGTAAAGAGGTAAAGCCTTCTTCCTCTTTTCCAAGTGAGAACTAGGCTGCTTCCGTTGGCCTTAAAAGCCATTCTGGAACATTCTTTTTCTGGAAGCAGATCCTCATTTGGGATGACCCTCTGGCTTCCGGGAATTGCTGTGATGTGGGGACGCCTGGCTGCCTGCTATAGCTGGTGACCAGCACTTTCCTTTCATCTCCGCCACAGCTCTCCATGCTGGGTTCGTAGGTAACACTGCAGAGCCGCTGGACTCCAGCCCTCCGCC
Source organism: Psammomys obesus (assembly GCF_907164565.1). Taxonomy (NCBI): domain Eukaryota; kingdom Metazoa; phylum Chordata; class Mammalia; order Rodentia; family Muridae; genus Psammomys; species Psammomys obesus. The sequence continues at coordinate 4,805,453 of NW_026593286.1, forward strand.
GTCGTCAGGTTTGCTCTGCTCCATGCTCCATCGTCTGGCGGACTTTGCACCTCTGCCTCTCAGCCTTTGCGGAGAGAAGGCTTGTTAACCTCATGGATTCATTACTTTCTAGTGACCAAACACCTGAAAGAAACAGCTTAAGAGAGAAATTATTTGTCTCACAGTTTCAGAGATATCAGCCCGTCATAGGGAGTGTGGGAACAGCAAAACAGATCGCAACACTGCAGGTTAGAAGCAGAGGAAGGATACCGTTGGCCACTAGGATCACGAATCCTCCACAGGGACTGGTGCCAGCAGGGAGTCAGTATCTGAGTGTGGAGCTCTGGTGTCAGAATGCAGAATACAAAAAGCGTGCTACGATTGTCTGGAAGAAGAATGAGGACTATGCTGTGCTAGTAAAGGTCTTGGCAATCAGATTTTGGGTAGTGGCAGCGGTGGTGGTGGTGGAGCAGTGGGATCGCCTTGGTTTACAGCCCGAACTGACTCCTCTAGTGTTCACGTTCCCCAACAAGACCACCAAATGCAAAGACATGAAGAGGGCGCTGGGTAGAGTAGCTCATGCCAACAGGGCATGCTGAAGAGGGAGAGGCAGGGGCATCACGACTTTGAAGTCAGCCTAGGTTAAATCACTGGGCTGTGGATATGGCTTGGTCGTTAAGAGCACGTGCAGCCTTCTTGTAGCTCTTGCAGAGGACCATAAGTTGGTTCCCAGTACCACCTGGGGGCAGCTGACAACTGACTATAATGCCAACTCCGGGTGATCTGAGCCCCTCTTCCAGCCTCTGTGGGCACTGCACTCCTGTGCCCAAACCCACACACAGGCGCATGATTGAGAATAATACAATAAATCTTTTACAAGAAAAGAGGACAAGGGCGTGCTCCATGCTATATAACAGTTAACTGTGAGACACAGAAATTCCATTATGCAGATAAAATGGAGGTAAGCAGCCTTGAAGCAGAGCAAGTCTCCGTTAAAACACTTAGGAATGGGTTTGGAGTAGTGATATTGACTTTCAGTAAAATTTAACTAATTGTGTTTGTGTGCCACTCATTCTACTATGAAGATGGATTAGAATCAACTTGCTGGCACAGTTTCTTAAAGATGGAGGACTGGGGTGTGGCCTGACAGCAGAGTTCTCACTTAGCACCCATGAGCTCAGATCAGGAAAACAAAACTGTTCTATCAGAAATTTTACCCCAAATTGCCCAGTGAGCAATTTTTTAAAGTGAATGAATAAGCTATTAAAACTTTACTCTAACAGGTTTGTAGCTCTAAATTATAAACCCGGATGAGTGCTGGGGTCTTTGGGTGCTCCCCCCCAAAGCTGCTGGAAGAAAGAACTGCTCACAGAGAAAAGTAGGTCTCTCTGTAAGAACCCAGCCCCCTCCGCTTTCAGAATCCTTCCCAATGACTCCAAATGCACACAGAGCTTCTCAGGAAAGAAGTGAGGAAAGGTTGGGGCTTGCTCGTGGAATCCTAGCAAGCCAGCTTAGTCCCCCTGGCTTGATTCATCTTTGGGTGGCCTGTTGGCTGTCAATGGTGCCATTTAAACCCAGCCGTGGGAACAGAACATTGCTGGGAGCAGTCACATTTGTTATTATTTTGCTTTGTTACTTCAGGAACACTCACATGTCTTCCTCCTCTTCCTCCTCCTCCTCTTCTGAGGCCAAGGAAACATGACGCCCTTCAAGTCCCAGCTGAAGGACACTGAACTTTCACACAGTAGTGGCCTCCTCAGCAGTGAGTAGGGAGGGCCTGGCTTTGAATCCAATCTCTAGCCTGAGGCACTTGCATTAAACCCATTGTTTATTCATGAGCTGTTGTTTTTTTTTTTTTTTTTTTTATAAAATTATAAAGTACATCCTTTGCCGTAGGCAGGCTACATTATACACATTTACAAAGCAGAGAATCTCCTGTCTCAAATTCTTAGATGACTTGAAAACACCATTCTTGGTGGATAGCACTGTTCTTGAAGTGACCTTAACTTTGTCACCCCCATAAAGAACCGAAGGTGCCTGCAGACTCCCCATCCAAGAAGCCCAATGCCCTCTTTATTTTTTAGAGTTCATGAAAAGAGAGGAAGGATCCATTTTTAACTCATTACAAAACTTTGCCTCGAAATGCTTAGGCTTTCAAAATTTACCAAATTATCTCCTCTTCAGCAATTCCAGAAATACCAGTCAGGCAGCTCTGAACTACTTGTACCTTTTAGGGTCTGGAATGTGCTGAAAAAATGACCCCAGACTTGAGTAGCATACAAGCAACAAAGGGCATTTATTCTGCCTAAGTCCAGCAGGCTGCAGCTGTCATCTTCACAACATGGTGGTCGCCACAAGGGGAGTTGAAGGCCCCCTTTAAAGCCAGAGAGGGAAATTCCTTCTGTGGCTATGTAGCCTCAATTCGGATTGGCTGGTGCCCATGGAGGCTGTGTGACTTTGGTCAGGACTTAGGTGCTTTTCAAACCCATAGTTAAGCAACTTCATCTTCCCCAGGCCAGAAGCCTTGGCTGTTTCTGATTGGTTGCCCCTTCTCTGTGGTATTTTCCTGCAACTCTTAGGCCTGTTCTATCTAGCAAGAAAACAAAGCCCCTGGAATTGGTCAGGTTTATTTAGCCAGGTTCTCTCATACCCACAAATGATGGCTTAAACCTCTGAATATACTTCCTTTACAATACAAAGCCCAGTTGGTGCCTTTGGATAATTAACTGTGCTCCAGAGTAAAACATTGTGATGGTTTGTGAGTGTCAACTTGTACGGCACACACGGGACAGCTGGTTAAGACACCCCATCCCCACCCCCACTCCTGTCATCTTTAAATGCCATTTAGGTCCTGACCCCAAGTTACACTTTAAACAATTAGGCAGAAACAGAAGAATGCAAGTCTGGCCATTCAGACAAGTTGAAGATTTGTATAGCAAAGAAACTGTCACAGTTACTTTTGAAGTAAACCAGCACTGTTCTTTTCAGGTAGTTCTTTCCTAGGGCCAGGCCTGCCTGTCTGCCTGTCGGAATTATGTTTTTCTTGATAAGCACAGAGTGGCACTGAACAGTGGCTGTGACCATGCCACTCCTTTGGAACTGCCTGGCAAAGGCATGTTCTTTTATATGGGAATGGGCCTGATGAGCTGAGTCAGGGATGTGTGTCTCCATTACTCCTGGGAATAGGGCCTAATTGGGAACAATCTCAGCTAAAAAGTATTAACCTATTATCATTGGATCTCATCTTATATCAGAGGTACAGTGTTTCCCCTTTGTTTCTGACAAGCTTAGCTAGCTCCAAAGTTACATTAGAGGCAGCTGGATCATACTCATATGTGTAGCACAATGTCTCCTTAGTAAGGCTTTGTTGTTATTGTTCTTCTTTTGCTTTGTTGCCTTTTCAAAAGGCAAATCATTAAAAGGCACTGAAGTTAACAGGAACTCAGAGAAGCCACCAATGGAAAGATTCCAGGGGAGTCTTGGGTAAGGAACATAGTGAAGATGATTCTGCCTTTAGGAATTTAGATCTCTTTGACCTGCCTTTGAAAACATCGTTCATCTTTAATAATCCTCACCATGGCTTCTCCTTTTAGAAGACTTTGTTAATGGAATTTACATAATGGAATGAAAACTCAGGCTCATCCTGGGCAGAGGCAAAGTTTACAAGACGCCTCCCGTGTTTAATTTGCTTTGACGTTGATCTGTTGAATTGGGGTGGGGGGGGGAGGAGGGCTGAGATCATTCTGAAGTTATGAGCAGAGTGAGAATCAGGCCAGGAATGCTCGACTGGGAAACGTCCCCATGCTCCTTCTACATAGCCCTCTCCACTGAATGCATGGTGAAGTCTGACGGGTGCTGGCCATCAGGGAGCAAGGCCGTGCCTACTACAGGCAACCTTCAGGAGAGGACACCCTTCCAAATAAAGGGTGAGGATGTGATCCAAATGCTGATAACTCCAGCATCCGTCGTGAGCTCTATGTTCTCCTCCGTGTCTCACCTTAATCTATATGCCCATGTCCACTGCTTTGTTGTTATCACAAAACCTTCCTGGTTTCACTCTTGTCAATGCAGCTGTATTCCGCGGTGTATTCTAGAAGCAAGCTTGAGTGGCAATGGCCTGGGAGCACAGATTCAAGTTTCTCCAGGTGCTGTTTTCCAGTGCAGTAATAAAAGACTAGAAGTGAGATTCTCTGATAGGTAGACCAATAGGGAAATGGACCATGGCTAGAGAAAGATGGTGGACTTTTAAGATGGCTTCTTCCTCACCCCCTTGACCTGAGACAGAAACCTGAAAGCTTAAAAAAAAAAAAAAAAAAAAAGGCCTGTGGGCTTTTTCTCCTGCCAGGAGCATCCCCCCCACAATCATCTCAAGGCTGGATTAGGACATGTTTACACAACAGTTGAGAGATGATCAATAAACCATCCTTTTTCCTTAAACTGATCAAACCAAAAGAAGGGAATGAAGACGTTTCAAAGACTTCTAAAAGCTCAGTCATCAAGGAGAAGGCCTGGGAGTTTGGCTTCCTTTTTGAGCCCCTCCTCTGCTTAGAAGAGAGGAGAGGTGCAGGAGGGGAAAGGGATGGGGACAGGACACAGCACACAAATCCAAGGCCCATCCTGTGGCAGCCTGGAGGGTCTGTAGAGAACCTCCTTGTCACTAAATAACTAATGTAATTTAAAAAAAAAAATTAAAAGTTAATAATTGGGTCTTCATTAAAATTCAGTAGTATGTGAGAAGAATCATGACAGGTTTAGATAATTTTTATATTGTGATTTTTATAATTTTGTACAATTACATATGTAGGTTTTTAAAATGTAAACACTTGACATCATAATAAATACATTTGTGATCACAAGGTTGTTTTCTTTTTTCTTTTTTCTCAAGAAACAACTTTCAGAAGATGGATGGATAGCTTAGTGGTTAATCACTGCTCTTCCAAGAGGCCCAAATTCACTTTCTAGTACCCATACCCAGTAGTTTACAATCATCTGTAATTCCAGCTCCAGGGGATCCTATGTCCTCTTCTGGCCTTCATCGGCACCTACATTTGTGTGCACATATCTACACACACAGTTAAAATGAAAATGAATTTTTAAAAAAGACATAAGCTTAAAACTCAGGAATCCTTCAGCAGCAAGGGAGAAATCAGTATTCTCAAAGCATGCGGTCACCCAGCTCATCCAACTGAAAGATAAATTTAGTCTCTTGGCAGTCGAGGAAATAAGTGGCCTATGTCAAGTTCTGCCTGTCTCCTCAGAGATAAGGCAAAGCCAACACGGTTTCTGGAAGGAAACATTCTCCTGACAATTACGTCTACGTGAACTCCATCAAATATGCTCATCCACCTTTAGGAAGAGAACCCACATACCAGAGACGGCCCCTGGCCGTGACTGCACAACAGTGAAGAAATATTCGACAGAAGTGACGATGACGTCTCTTCCACCTCTCACCCCTGCAACAGGGCATCACCGAGCCTTAAGTCTGGCTTATGGGGCTGTTTGGAGTACACGTGTCAGTGTGTGACTGAGGAGGTGTTGACACAGGAGGGTAGACAGGCCACTGCGACCGCTGTCTGCAGCGTCAGTGATCTTAGCCATGAGGAGGCGCAGCTCCAGCTAACCCATGGAGCAATGACCAGATACGGAGGTCACCGACTGGGTGAGGTGACTTGCGTATATGAAATTCCCAGAGTGGGTTAGCCCCTAGAGAGGGAGCTAACTGTTGTCAGAAAGAGTAGGAAGTAATTTTCCAAAAGTTCAGGGTGTTCTTTGGGGATGAAAAAAATATTTGGAACCATGTAGACACCAAGATCACACACGCCAAATGCCACAGAACTGTCTACTTTAAAGTCAATAATCTTACATGTGAATTTCATTTTACTGAAAGCATGGCATGAACAGAGCCTAAAAGCAGAGACAGGACTCAAGCTCTTGTTTACCTAGGCAGCCAAACCAGAAGGATAAAGTACCTCGCCGAGTGCTTACACAGTGTGCAGAGAGCTCCTGTGAGCTGCAGATCCAGGATCAGAGGAGTTCAGGCCTGCTGGCTGCTCTCCATAGACCCCACGATTCACCAGGATACAATATGGTGGATGGTGAGGACACCATCCTGGTGGTCAGCCTGGTGCAGACATTAGCCTCTGGGACACTGGCATGAAGCATCTAGCAGTGGCTCCTTCCTGGTTCCATTACAAATCTAAAACAGAATCAATTGGGAACACAGCTGGACACTTCCAGCTCCTGGGTATGAAACCAGATCACTTCTAAATAACCCAGAGATCAGAGAGGAAGTCAGAAGAAAATGACAGGAGTTGGAAATTAATATAAATGAAAATTGTGTCAGTGTGAGAAGGCTGCTCACAGGGGTATCTGGAGCATGGAATAAGCCCATTAGAAATGAATGCAGGCTCCCCAGCAACAACGGAGGCTTCTACTTGAAAGAGATAGAAACAGAAGCACACGGTAGACCCAGAAGCAACCAACACATTAAGACATTGACATCAAAACTGAACAAAATGTGAACACACAACATAAAACCAAAATAGTCTTTACTCGATACAGTTATCAGACTGACCAGGACCAACTGGGTTGCTGCAGGAACAGTGGGGCCCTGCCAGTATCATCTGTGATTTCCTTAGTGGGGGAATCCGAGATGATCAGCTAGAGCAGGGAGAGGTTCAACACAAACTCTTAGAGAGGTGGACAGACACCGTCAGCAGTCAAGTAATGTGAGGAAGGATCTTGGGAGCCTGGCTATGGCAGCCTAGTCAGTGTAACTCAGAAGTTCCTTGGAGGCACTCCCCCTCACCTCCCATCTGTCCCCACACACACCCTATAGCCCACATTCTTGGCCTTGAGGTACAGGTTTACACCAACTGCTGGGCTAAGGCTGGGAGCAGGGAAGAACCCCTTACAGCTGATGGCCACTGTGGTACAGGACAGCTGTTAGGAGGGGACCGGCTGGGACTAGACGGCTCACCTAGGCTCCCTCCCCATCCTCTCTGCCCAAGGCTGGACCCAGTCACCAGTGGGGAGGGGAAATCTATAAAGACAGATTTTGAAAAGGCACAGACACAAAAGAGTCAGACTGCCTTCCCAAATCTCCAGCTCTCTTTCGACAGCAGTAGAGGAGAATTAGTGAGAGGCCCATTATCCACCTTTGCCGGTTATCCTCAGGTGCACGTACCAAGCTGTTGCCATGTGAACTCCTTCACAATCACTATTTCCTCCTTGTTTTTCTGGGAGACAGCTGTGCCTCTCACCACCATTTTGGCTTTGAAACAAAAGAGCAGCAGGCTCTCGTCAAAAATGAGCCACCGTATAGGGCTGAGTTTAACTTTGAGCCTGGCTGATGATGTTAGAAATGACATGCTTAGGGGCATTGAAGGAAAATCCGTCACTTGGTTTTCTTCTCAGGTTAATGGGTCGGCAAGATGGCTCAGATGGTAAAGGTGCTTGCTGGCAAGCCTGAGGTGAGTTGAGTCTTTGGAACCCACATGCTGATTTCTACCAGTTACTTTCTGACCTCCACACATGTCCCATGGCACACGTACCCCATATAAACACATAAATGTTATAAAACATCTTGAAGACCATCAGAGAACACAGCACCTAAGTCAGTCCTGACTGTGGATGGATAACTAATTCAGTTTGGCTAAATATGGATGAGCCCCTGGGCACTCTGGAATCACTGCTGTCAAGACATCAATAAATATCTATTTAAGGATAAACTCATTAAGAGCTAACATAGTGAATGAGAATCAGAGGAATGTTTACAGTGTTGAGTAAATCAATGGGCCGTTGCTTAATTACACCAAATTCTGAATTGCATTTCCTACGTCCAAAATAAACCTTACAGGTGAAGCATTCGGATTAGAAAAACAAAACAAAACAACAACAAAAACCCGCTTCTTTTAACAGGCTGAAAAGTCAGTATAGGTTGAAAAGAGCAATGTTGACAAGGTTTCCATTAAGAAGCGTTCTGAAGACAGGTTAAGAACTGGTACAGCCAGCCAACCCAAAAGACAGGTCAAGCTTGGGCCCATACTAGGTTGATGGAGAGATGGAGGTACCTCATTTTTATGGCTGAGATTTTGCACTGAAATTTTGCATCATGAATATATCCAAAGGAACCCAGGTTCTTCCAACCACAGCCATCAAGTGACTTGTTCTTATAGTCAGGGAGGGGCAAGCAGAAAATAGGAGCTCCCATGAAATGGAGTGGAAATCAGTGTGTGTTCTGCAGAGTCCCTGGCAGGTTTCTGACTACTCCAGCTCACAGGCTAAAAGATAAGGACTAGAGTCCCTACAGGCTTTAACCATCAACTTGACACAGTCTAGAGTCACTGAGAAGGGAGTTTCAATTGAGGGTTTGCCTAGATCATAATGGCCTGTGGGCATATCTGTGGGGGATTGTCTTTACTGTTAGTTGATGCAAAGAACCTAGCTGTGGGAGCCACCAATACCTGGGCAGGTTGCACCACGAGAAGTGTGTGTGTGTGTGTGTGTGTGTGTGTGTGTGTGTGTGTGTGTGTGTGTGTGTGTATATGTATATATAAAATTATACAGCTTTATGATAGATATAGCATACATACTCACACACACAGCATATGAGCACATGAACTAGCAAGCAGCATTCTCCATTTCTGCAGTACTTCCTTGGCTGTGAGTGGGCTCTCTGGTTAGAGGCAGGGCTTTACTATTCCATGCAACACCCACGTCAGTGAGGAACTGAGGGACAGGTGCATCAGACCCCAGAAGCATCAGAACAGGAATCCCGCCACCCAACAGTGGAGGCCAGAGACCTGTCTTTGATCCAAACTCTGAGCCTCATAGCTGGAGTAACACTGCAGCAGTAAGACACTGGGAGGCGCTCCTGTGTGAATGCCTGTGAGCATCTCTCCCCGTTACAGAGAGACGGATTTAATAGGAGGTTACTGTGTATACTCTCCGTGATGCTCTCCGTGTTCCTCTAAGCCCTTGCTCAGCCTGGAATTCTCCATGGCCTTTTGACCACAGAGATATTTTAGACCATTCATTTCTTTAGAGTTAGCTCAAAGCCATTTTTTTTAATCTGAAAATATGAAAACTTCCCGTCTTATTTCTGGAGCCCATCTCTCTTCTGGGGATGTCTGCACTGGTAGATGAGTCCACTTGTGGGTCGGCAGGTTTTCTTGATGCCTTTTGTTTTTGGATCCTATATTATATCTAGGTATTCTTTGTCAGGAACAGCTCTGATTCGTTGGTTGAATTTCCATGGTCAGCCATGTGCTCCTGTTATTATATTTTTCTTATCTTTTAAATCTCTTTATTCATTTCCTCTGTGATCTGATAAGGTCACTCAGGTTCATCTTTGGCTTCACTGATTTAATTTCCTCCCACTCTAAGCCCGACTTCTCTCCTTTCTTATGGGTTTAATATCTGTCTGCACTGCGGCTTCTGTGAGCAAGCTCATTGCTGGGACTACACTCCTTCTGTGGTAGCCCATGGAGGGGAGCTAAGCAAAAGCTGTGCCACCATGGCCACACACGTGTAGTGTCCAAATGCTCCTTTTCATGATATGTTGGGATCAAGCTGTTCCCTGCCCTAAGTTACTCCATATTGTATTCAACAGGGGTTTTCTGGAACATGCCTGTCCCTGAGAGGCTCAATTCATGGGCGTTGTTTGTCTCCATTTTGAGTTCAAATACAGGCAGCATCATGCTGCATCTTATGAGGCATGTAAGTAAAACCATCTGTTGCTCTTGCAGAGAACTTAGGTTTGATTCCCAGAAGACTAATGGGGACTCACAACCATATAACTCCAGTCCCAGGGATTCCAATGCTCTCTTCTGGCCTCTGAGGGCACTGAATACATATACACATGCAGGCAGATACCCATACACATAAAAGTGTGTGTGTGTGTGTGTGTGTGTGTGTGTGTGTGTGTGTGTGTGTGTTCCCCATCCAGAAAAACAGACCTGAGAACTTATAGAACACAGCAGACCAAGAAAGGGGCAACATTCTCTCCTGGACCCCATAAAGAGGGAAACACCTAATACCGTGCTGGCCCCTCAAGTGGTCCAAACAGCCAGAGAACTCCCGACTATCCCAGTGGCTTCAACTCGTCTCCATCCCCAATGCTGATACACCTACTTAAATTGCTATCCATCTGTCAGGCTGTTGGTGCATCAAGACCTTGTCCTGACCTTTGTCTCTATGTCCTCCACAGTCTGTAGCTTGACTTTACCTTCAGCATAGGATCAAGGCTGTGACCCTGTGGCTCCAAACTGCTGGCCTATCTCCAGCAGCTGGCCTATTCCCCATCCCAGCCCAGAGATCTTCTCAGGGTCTATCGGCTTCTGCTTCTACTTCTAACAAGGCCTTGTAGAACTCTTTGGGGTCTCCTTAACCCTTTTTCAATCACTCTGTGACATCCCTCTACATCTACAAATGTTCACAACTACTGTGGCATGTAATGTGTGATGTGGGAGTTAATGTTAGTAGCTAGAATTGATAGCAAAGAACAGTTGACTGACAGCCAGCTGTGAAGGGAAGTCAGAACTACTTAGCAATCCTCAGACAACGAAACCAGAGCAGCTGCTGACTTTATTGCTATTTAGTCAATCCTGGTATTGTAGAAAGACACAAACACGTCTGTATTCCTGACACAGGTCAAGACACATGGAGCATGCCCATTACACTGGAAGTCCTTCCCCTGAGGACAGGAAGCTGGGGTCAAAAATCAGAAACTGAGGCCTTCAGGGCTAGGCAGGTGTGTGTGGTGAGAGAGGACACTGGGTGGAAGGCTAGTCTGAGCTTCACATCAGTCTTGCCCACAGAAGCTGAGAACCCCTACATCTGACTGACAAGACTGGGCTTTTGAATGTTAGGAAGACTTACAGGACCGAACACAAAATGCTTTCTCACTGAAAATCTGTGTCCAGCTCTGGCTGATGCAAAAGACTTAGTAGGAAAAGCCTTCTCCTATGGGGTAGAACTTTCCACGAAGTTCTGTGCTTTCCCTGCTGAGTCAGGTAGGAGTGGAAAAGGCTTTTAGAGATGCCTTGATGGAAGCCAGGATGTTTAGGTGTGTCCACACCCCCACCTGTCTGCCTGTGACTGCAGAGCCTATGCTGGCACTGCTAAAGGAAGCATACAGTGATGCTGAGAAAGGTCCATTCAGAGCATTGCCCTCATGACAGAGAGGCCAAGCTCAATCGCAGTCAGTGAGGCACACGCTTCATGCAAGCTCCTAAGGAATGTTCATGATTTTTTTTAAACTATTCGTGTTCAAAGCTGCCTGGCTCATGTCGGGCACATGTGATCTGTCCTGCTCTCAGGACACACCAGGCTCACGTCACTGTGGCTACTGATGTAGCTACAAGAAGCAAGCTACTTCTGCTTTATTTTGCTTTGTTCTTTTTCTAAATCTTTTCCTTTCTTTTAAAGACAGAGTCTCACTATATAGCCCAAGCTGGGCTTGAACTCATTTCGTAGCTCATGCTAGCCTTGGGTTCTGATGAGGCTAAGGCAGGCACTGACAACCAAGGTGGGCTCTGGACCTGTGGCCACAGTAGGCACCTGGCTTCCTACTGGGTGTAAGCCAAGCCAAGTCTCAGTTTTACAAATAAGCAAACAAACAACCCTGATTCAGAAGAGGCCAAGGATTTACAAATAACTGGGCTAGCCAGATGAGGATGGAAAGGTCCACACCGCGGTTGGTAAAACAGGCACTGTCGAGACACGGAGAGGCAGTAGTTTGAATGGAATGATAAAATGGAAATAAGTTTAAGGCGGCTATAAAACAGATGAAAGATGCGTGTAGAAGAAGTAAACAACCGTGCTGCACAGGCTATGGAAGCAATTTTCAAGATATGATAGAGGATTAGATACACTAAAGAGCTTCAATAAGCTAAAGAACAAAAAAATACAATCAAATATAAAAAGGACCAGAGAGTAGAAAGAGCCAATACTCAGATAAAGAAATCCAAACAATCCGTGCTCCCATTTCCTGCGGTCTGGAGATCTATATTTTTAATTATTTTATTTCTATTTATGTGCATTGCATGAGCCTATGTGAGTGCTGGTGCCTGCAGGAGAGGGCATTGGACCCCTGGAGCTGGAGTTACAGGCGGATGGTTGTGAGCCACCTGATAGAGTGCTGGAACGGAACTCGGCTCTCTGAAAGAGCAGCAAGTGTTCTTAACCACTGAGCCATCTTTCCAGCTGCTGGTACAGTGTGTCAAGCAATACCAGTGTTCCTACAGTGAGGTGAAGGTAGGTTCCGGAGACTCTCTGGAAGCTGGGGGATACACAGTGACAGGCCTCGCCTCAAACAAGGTGGAAGGCAGAGCCCCAAGTTTGTTACAGACACCGGCAGTTTTTGAGCTGCCTCGTTGCTTTATTGTTGATTTCCCCCTGAATTTTACTTTTTTTTTAAAAGATTTTAGTTTACATTATTTTAAGATGTTGTGAAATGTATCCTGAGCCCTCATTTTCAACTGTACCCTTTAGAAATATTTGTATTTCTACTATGCTTTCAACTCTGTTGTTATCAACTCGCTCTCAGCTGTCTCTCACAGTTTTTAAATGGTGATCGTTCTTGTTTCTAATCTTACATCTAAGTTCCTTTTCTGATTTAATGGCTTGTGCTGTTCCACTGACATCTTATTAAAGTGCTCTTTGGTTTTGTTCCTTCATTATTGTTTCTTTCATTCTCATGTTATTAATATCGCCTTTAATGTCTTATTTTTCTTTTTGTTCTGGTTTTTTTTTTTTAGACTTGAGTGGGATTTTTTTTTCATTCTCTGACTTGAAAAAACTCATTTACTTAAAAAATGTTTTAATAAATGCATTAAGGGTATAATTTAGGCCCCAAGTACTAATTTTTCCATATCTTTCAAGAGCTAAAGAATGTAGATTTTAATGCTGCTCATTTGAGGTGCTCTGCAATTTTTACTGTGAATTTTTACTTAATCTGAGTTATTAATAAATGTAGCTTAAACTACATTATCAGAGAAGGGTGTGCATTGTTCACCAGGAGACTGCGCAGGCTGATTTCCATATAATTGCATGTTGGCTAGCTAGTATAATCTGTATTTTATGAATTTTGTGAAACGTATTGGATTTTTGTGATCTAATATGTATTTATTTCTTTCTGAAAACAATTTCTCTTCTCTATTTGGAGGATCATGGGAGATGCTACGCACAGACATGTTCTGGTGTGTGTGTGTGTGTGTGTGTGTGTGTGTGTGTGTGTGTGTGTGTG
>NW_026593286.1:4818690-4870932 GCF_907164565.1 Psammomys obesus
GTGTGTGTGTGTGTGTGTGTGTGTGTGTGTGTGTGTGTGTGTGTGTGTTTAAATCTGGTGTATGTTAAATCTGCTATTCCTCAGGTGCCATCCACCTTGTAGATTAGGCTGTGCTAGATGGTCAGTGGATCCCAGAGATCTGCCTGTGTCTGCCCTCCTGGTACTGACTGGAGTTATAAATGTGTGGCCCTGTGGAGCCTTTTCCTCTGAGTTCTGGGGCTTGAACTCAGGTCCTTGTTCTTTCATCGCAAGCTGATGTCCTGGTCCCTATATCCTATTCATTTCAATTTTGTTAGCTACCAACTCCATCTTAAGTATTTGATAGGTCAGTCTATAATGTGTATGGGTCAAAGTCTCTCTCTCTCAAATACTCACTTATTTATTATTTATAGAGTTTTCTGCCTGCATGCCTGCAGGCCAGAAGAACATTATAAATAGTTGTGAGCCACCATGTGGTTGCTGGGAATTGAACTCAGGACCTTTGGAAGGGCAGCCAGTGCTTTTAACCATCTCCAGCCCCTTCAAAGTCTCTCTTAAGCTTCTTATCTCTGCACATGGGGAGGCTGAAGTAGAAGGATCCTGGGTTGGACTATAGTCTGAGATACATAATTAAATCCTGTCTTGGGGGTGGGGGAAAGACTCCCAGTAAACTTTGCACAGTTTGAGACAGTCTGTGAAGGGCGTACAGATATGCAGTTCTTCCTACTGGGTTGTTATTTTAGCAGTAAGCAGTGCCTGCCTTTATTCCTCAGATGCTATATTGCCTAGTATCATTTTGTTTAGATGTAAAGTATACTACTTGTTGGTTGGTCTGATACTTGTATTTTTATGGTAATTTCTGCCCTCAAGATCTGCTCACTGTCTGGATAAACCTATCCTTGTTGTGTAAACCTGCCTAAGACATTATACCTGATTGTTTGGTTAAAGGCCTAAAACCTGGGCAGGGCAGAATGGGATAAGCATGGCTAAGGTTCCTGGGCTCTGGGACAGGAGAATCACAGGAAAGACAGACATAAATACTGAAAGAGAGGAAGAAGGAGGACACCGAGATGGATTAGTATGGAAAAGAAACCACATGGGCTGGGAGGAAGGACTCCAATGATGGCATGGAAAGGCCCAGAAGAAGAATACAAGCAAGTATTTATAAGATTATGGATGGCACAGGGGTCTTCTCTGAGACTGACACTCCAACCAAGGACTATACATGCAGATAACCTAGAACCCCTGCACAGAACACATGGCAGCTCAGTGTCCAAGTGAGTTCCCTAGTAAGGGGAACAGGAGCTGTCTCTGATATGAACTGATTGGCCTGATGTTTGATCACCTGCCCCTGAGGAGGGAGCAGCTTTACCAGGCCACAGAGAAAGACAATGCAGCCAGTCCTGATGAGACTTGATAGGCTAGGGTCAGAGGGAATGGGAGGAGGACCTCCCCTATCAGTGGACTGGGGGAGGGGCATAGGAGGAAAAAAGAAGGGAGAGTAGGATTGGGAAGGGAGGAGGGAGGGGACTACAGCTGGGATACAAAGTGAATAAATTATAATAAATAAAAAAGAAATTAATTTTTAAAAAGATTATGGATGGGAGGTAACCCAGATAAGAATGATTAAGGCAGATGGCATTGGATTGGAAGCTGGGAGACATAAGGTGAGGTTACTGAGCTAGCACAGATGGACTTATCTGCCCAGCTTAAGGTGTTCTAAGGCAATTATAAAATCTAACAGGTGACTATGTTTTACTAAATTATGATAGAGGGTTAAATAACACCACCAAATAATTAGAGGGCAAATAATAAATCATTACTTAGCCCAACACCATTATATCACCAACAACAATTACTTATTATTTTAAGTAAACTTTCCTATACACTTTATATGATTCTGTGTGCTTCTTGTAGTTGATGTTAGCTAGTTAAATTCTAAGATTAATTTTTACTTGGTAATAGCTTGAATAAGTATGGGCCTCATAGTCTCAAATATTTCAATAGTTAGTTATCAGAGTGATACTGTTTGAAAGGATTGAAAGGATTAGGAAGTGTAGCCTTGTTGGAGGAAGTATGTCGCTTGGGGTGGGTTTTGAGGTTTCAAAATTCCATGCCAAGCCCAGGGTCATTCTCTCTGCCTAAGCCTCAGGATATAGTTCTCAACTCCTCCAGCACCCTGCCTGTTATACCTGCCATCATACTTCCTGCCATGATGACCATGGGATAACACCCGGCAACTTAAGCAAGCTCCTGATTAAATACTTGTAATAGTTGCTTTGGTCATGGTGTCTCTTCACAGTGATAGAACAGTGACTAAGACACTTCCGTTTAGGTGTACGCTTACATGTCTCCCGGTGACTGTGTGTGCAGTTGTCTGTGGAGGCTTGAAGAGGGCAGACCTGGAACTGGAGTGACGAGCTGTTGGGACAAGCTGCTGTAAGCTGACAGACGTGGGTGCTAGGAACGGAACACAGGCCCTCTGGAAGCAAAGTCCATGCTCTTAATTTCTGAGCCACCCAACAACTTTTATTTTGTTTGTTTGTTTTGTGTTGTGTTGTTTTGTTTGAGATAGGGTTTCTCTGTGCGGCCTTGGCTGTCCTGGACTCCCTTTGTGGATCAGGCTGGCCTCAGACGCACAGAGACTCACCTGCCTCTGCCTCCCCTAGCACTGGGATTATAGGCGCCACCATGCTTGGCTCCTACCTAGATTTTTAAAGCTCAAGTGCGAGCCTGATCATCTGTCTTTTGACTGACAGGTCTGCCCCTCTGCGTCCACACACGTGTGCTGTGTGCAGACCCCTTTCCTGCCTGTCACCCTTTCTCCTTCCTCCCCTCTGCCCTTCCTTCACATGGTTGAGACAATGACATTTCTATGAATTCCTCATTTGCTCCATCACAGATTATATATTCATTGATTTGGTGATAACCATTAAAATTTCGACTCAACTATAAGGTCTTTTTTCCTGGCAAATTTTGCCACAATTTAAATATCCTTCTTCAAATTTCAGCAAAAATTTGGTTATGCTTCTATCGTTAAAAGACCCCACACTCTCAAGACTATTTATCTCATCCTTTTAGTTTACCTTTTCTTTTTATTTATTTTTCTGGGAGTGCATATGTAGGTCACACATGGAAAGGTCAGAGGTCAATTTTTGGGACTTCTCTGCAGACTGAACTCTGAAGCTGGGCAGCAACAGTCTTTACACACTGAATCATCTTGCCTGGCCCTTTTCCTTGCGTGAACATATACATGTGTGCGCACAAATGTGCACGCATGCTCACGCGCACACACGCACGCAGGCACATACCACCCAACACGCACAGAAACAGCTTTAAAACTAGCAATGAGCTGCACTTACTGCTAGGGTTGACAGTAAGTTTGAGCTCATTATTGATTCCTGCACACCCTGCCGCCCCCCGCACTTACCTTTATTCTACCTGAATGTGTCGGTATTCTTGGTTCAGTGCAACAAGAAATGGCACTAACTAAGTAAAAATAGTGGGGATTTGCTTAAAAGCTGAGTTTACAGAATCACAAAAAGAAAAAGCATCCGGAACAAGCAGCCCAGGCTGTTTCCAGGAAAAACAACCCAAACCACAGCTCCGATGTGACAGCAACACTGCCCCTGCCGTCAGAAAACAGCCAGCGTGGCAGCCCCCATCCCTGCACGTTTAGGTGGGCTTCATGGCCCAGGCCAGTGAGGCAGCTCAGTGGACACAGACACTTGCTGTCACGCGGTGGGAGAGAACCAATTCTCTGTCAAGCTGTCTTCACACATGCACGTGGGCAGGAGCATGCACACACACACTGAAGTAACTTAGTAAATTAGTACAATTTTTCAAGGAGGGGAGAAAAAGGAAAGAGTCCTGCTCCACCTGGATGAAATGGTGGCGGTGTTTTTGGAGGTCATCTGAGCCCCTGTCCTCTCCCCAGGCATCTCCGGCATCTCCGGCAGCAGCGTGGCTCTGCACATGCCCCACACCTCAGTCTGGCAGCATCGCTGCTTTCCTAGGCAGGGGCATGATCAAACCTCTGCCCTCCGGGGCCTCTGCCTTGAGCAGCCCGCTTTCTTATTCCTGGTCTTTCCTTCTTTAGAAGATCTTTCTTTCATGGCACTACAGCGCGCTCCAAACAGCTCGTCTGTGTTCTGCCCCTGTCTTGGAGCTGGCCCGCCCTTGCCATGGATCCCTGGCTCTTCGGCATTTGAAACCCAGGTGTGAGGGCTCTGTATGCTGTTCTGCCCCATCATATAGCCTGTCCTTAGACTGGGGTTAATGTTGACAACATCATCTGATCATAGCTTTGTGTTTTGTCTTGGGTTTTAAAAGACTGATGCCTCTGTCTTCTTTAGCTGTGACGATCAGCAAGGTGTGGACTTCGATGGTTGGGAGCTTTTGCATGTTTGCTGGGTTGCCATAACGTATCGTTTATCACTACTTTCAGTTTCTAGTGAGAGTCATCGAGATCGGTCTCAGTCCATCATCACCACCTTTGAGAGAAATGAGAGATGCCGTGGACCAGATAGAGCTGACACTGCTTGTGCAGGCGTGGGGGCTCCTCTTCTGTAAGGGGGCCCTGGCTTCAGGAGCTGGGGGTCAGGGCGGGTGTGGAAGAAGACATGGTTTGAAGTGCCAGCAAGTCAGGGGACAGATGCACACAGAGAGGCCTGGGGGAAGCTGGGTACTTGACCTAATAAATGCACACACAGGAGACTTGCAGAGCTGTGGTATGGTTCAGCAGTACAATGTTTACCTAATGGGCACAAGGTTCTGAGTTAGGTTCCCCAGTACCAGAGGGGGAGAGGGGGAGAAGGAAGGGAGAGAAACGGACAGAGAGAGTGTCAGACTGTTGTTATAGGTCAGGCAAAATATGTAATTAACAGATATGTGACAGATAATGTAAGTTAGCATGAGCTCATCATATTTCTCAGGCTAGTGTGAGTATCAGGAACAGCTAGACAGCTCCCTTGACCTCCTCTATGAAGGCAGTACATTGGGTGGGGGGGAGAGGAAAGGGAGAGAGAGGTGGTGAGGGAGGGGGAGAGAGAGATAGGGAGAGAGGGAAAGAGGGAGAGAGAGTATCCAGGCATCAGAAGGCACAGGGCTTCTATCTACTTTCTTCACATTCTCTAGGAATGCACCTCAGGCACTGCAAGGCAGAAAAGCCTGCTCAGGCCTCCCTCACGCCCCTGCAGCACCAGCTCCAGCCTCACCTTCCACAGGCAGAGCCCCAGGGTCTCCAACCCTGCTGACTGCCAGCAAGTCCATCGAGGCCAAGCTGTGGATTGAAAAGGGGCAGAGGCTGGAGGTGGCACCCTGAAGCAGAGCAGGCCATCTGAACATTACACATCAAGGCAGAGAGGCATGCGTGTGCGCCCTTGGAAATGATGTCTGCTGACCTGGCAGACTCAGGAGACCGCATCCCATCTATACAGGGTCAGGTAAGCTAATGTGCAGAGACAGATACAACGTGCGGCACTGCATGAAGTGTGCCCTGTGAGGTAGAAAAGAGCTCCCGTCTGGGTCCGCTTGCCTGGAGCTTGGCAGGCATAACGGTGAGGTCAAGTCCTTTAGCAAGCCCTCCGGGTTCACGTCAGAGCCTATTTCCAACCACACCCATGTTGGCACTCCAGTACACAACAGTTAGTTATTCAGTTAGGTGTAGTTTTCAAATACTGTCTTCTACCTTGAATCACATCTGTCCCTTGTCCCCGTGAACACCTCAGGAGACAAGAATGCACACGGTAGCTATGACTGACTTGCTCTAGAACAGCTGTTCTCAATCTGTGGGTCAAGACCCCTTTGGTGGTCCAATGACCCTTTCACAGGGGTCATATATCAGATATCCCACATATCAGATATTTATATTACAATTCATAACAGTAGTGAAATTAGAGTTATGAAGCAGCAGCAAAAACAATTTTTAGTTAAAGGTCACCACAACATGAGGAACTGTATTAACAGCGTTAGGAAGGTTGAGAATCACTGTGGTAGGGCCTCCTTATCAGAACTCTGTGGAACCCGAGAACGGGGCGGCAGAAATCTGTGTACTGAATAGAGGCACCTGGCCAGGGCTACCAGAACATGCTGAAAGCCGGGTGGAGCTTGGCTCACCCACTCTGTCCTCTGGCTCAGGTGTGTGTCAATCAGAGGACGGGACATTCGGGGAAAGGTATTTGTGATGCATGCAAATACTCTTTCTGTGAGCTGGCACCTTGCCCGGAAATTGTATGTGTAAAACAAATGAGTCCCCAGCTAATCTTGAAGGAAATCCAGGTCTGAGTACCATTGGGCTAGAAAGAAATTGTCAACTTAATTATGTTCATTAGAAAAGACCTTTACAGGGAGATCCCTAAGAGGCTGAAAAATAAGCCTGCCCTGCACCATGGGACGGTATGTTTAATGCCATTCTTTCTATTTTTCTTTCCCTAGAGTCTTTTCCTTTGAGTTTACAGAATCTGAAATCTAAACAATGAGAATAATACTTATTCTCTCGCTTCGATGAACAAAATTTTAATATCCTACTGTTTCCTGTAAATCTCAGCCGTCTCCCCAGCCAGGGCAGAGGTGAACAAATTACGGAGATGCCATCAAATGAGGATCCTGTCTCTAGCACAGATGGACAGCCTGCTGTGAAGTGTAGGCAGAGAGCTGGCCTTGAGTTGATCTCTCCTGTCCACACTTAGACATGCTTGTTGCTGATTTCTAGCTCCACATGGCTGCTGAAGCTTTGGTTTGGTGGGCTAAGATGGTGTCCAGTGGTCAGCACATTCATGTGTCTAAGGAATGTCTTCAACAATCCTGAGGAAGACAAAGAAGACCCACGAATCTTCTCAAGGACCACTGGGTGGCCTTGACTCCTTGTTGTATGTCATATCTGATTTCCACATCCTTAGAACTCCACATGGACAAAGGGACTGGGCTACTGTGTTGGATGTCACTATGACATCCTGGCAGGCATGTGAAAACACCTTGATGCTCTCTCCCTGCATCAGCTATCTTATCAGGCATGAGGGTGTCAAGGTGGCTTCAGTGCCCAGGTAAGATAAAGAAATGTCTCATCGGGTTTCTATGTTCCCTTTGGAAATAGGGAGTAAGAAAAAGAGGGAGGGATGCAAAGGTCTGATCGGCTTGGTCTAGCAAGTGGGCTAGGTACCCAGGTTTTGTACTCAGGTAGGACCACATCTTCACAATGCCCAGTTGCTCTCAGCTTAAGGACCTGTGTCTGGCCTCTCTAGTCGGGACTGGCACATAGGCCAACTCACGCTGCAGTGTGAGAAAGTTCCCTGCACAGGGTTAAAGGAGCCGCCTGGTAGCAACATGTAGAGTCCAGGAAGGCTCTGGGGCGAGGGACTCCTCCGCAGACTTCCACCGATGAAGCACTGGTTGGCAGGAAGCCCCCATTCGTGTGAGTTTGGACATCCAACAGAGGTCATCATCTTGGAATGGCCAAGTGCTTTAAAAGGGTCCATCCCAAAAGTTAATATGTACCACACAGGTGATTCGTTCAGTTGTGGGTGCCTGCCCATCATCACAGGGGAGGTCCTAGGGTGGATCCTAGCAGCCGCAGTGAGGGTCTCACACCACACTTGGAGCGGTGATGCTCCTCTGAAGCAGATCCCTGAATCATGTATGAGCATGGCCACCCAGTACCAGCACACTTTTAAGATCAGACTCGGTGAATGAGACCAACAGGGTTTCCCAACTGCAATTCTACAGAGCTTGGAGGACATACTAAAACTGTCCCCTCAGGCTGTGTTTATAACTCATCTCTCTGCTGAATGTGTGTCCTGACACCCTGCCCATGTGCCTCAGATGCCTTAGAAACAGACACCACCCCTGGGATTCACACATTCCCCACTTGCCGTGTAAAAATAGTTTCACATCAACTTTTCTCACCCTGCTTCTTTCTGTGCGTACTCAAAAACAGAAGGCACAATCTAACTGTCATTTTCTCCATGTTTGCCACCTCCCTGCTGTGTGCTGATACCCAGGGGACAGTGCAGCCACTTCAGGTATGAGGACATTCGTGTGAAGATTACTTTAAAAAACAGAAAACAGAAGAACAAGTTAAAATGTCACAAAATCCAGGTGCTATGCTAGGTGTAATTGTGGGATCCACAGGCTCTCACAGGGAAGAACAACCATGTTCAGATGCCAGCAGTGGCAGGTGAGGATGAGGATTGTTACAAAAAGCTCTGTGCTTTCTGAACACACAGCACATCCTCTACCCTCTATCCATTCTGTCCCTATCACTATTGGCTTTCCTTCTGGGGTCTCGATGTGTAAAGATAAAGCATCCTTGCATACTGGGGCTGAGAGATTTCTGGAAGGTTAGAAAACGATGCTGAAAATAGAGGCTGAGCCAGCGGGACAGGCTACTTAGCCAAACACTGGCCCTTGTCAGCACCCAGGAACCATGAGTCGCATATCCTCCTTACAAAGAAGCAGCAGATCTACGTGGTCAGGCCTTGATATAGGCCTCCACATGCCCTGTGCAGCCAGCACATGGCACTTGCTTCTAGAAGCTTGCCTGGAAATGCGGCCCTTGGGCCTGCTTTGAAAAAGAGTAGGTATGCCGTAACCAGATGAGGGAGGAAGGAGATGGTGGACCAAGATCACAGGACTAGCCGAGGTGCTCCGTGGCTTTTTTAGGGAGACGGGAACAAATGTCTGTTCATTTCAGCAGACACCATCAAGTCATGGCTCACGAACCAGTGAGGTTTCTAGGTCTATTTATATGAGCATGGGTGACTCAAAGCCCACCCCAGCATGGGCAATGACTCCACAAAATTGCATCCTTGGTGTCTTTGCCCAACTTGCCAACATGCCGTGGATGTAAACATGTTTTTGCTTTAATCCCAGGTGTGGGATATGGGGCTGATTCAGATTGTCCATAGCAGTAAACTATTGGGCTCTGAGAAGGGCTCTTAGCCAGCTGTAGATAGTTTAAATCTGAGGACTCTGGAGAGGAAATAAAGGCCAGAGACCAGAGAGTGTTGAAGGCAGCTGATGCTCCCTTCCCCCCCCCATGCTTTCTCCCTCACCTTTCTCCCCCTCTCCTCCTGATTGCTGTTGTTGCAGTTTGATAAGAAGTTGGAGACATCCTGAACGGAGGATTGGACTTGCCTCAAGGAACCAGAGGACCCTAACCAGCAAAAGTAGCTAAGAGAACTCCGACCCTTTTCCCCACTAACTTTCTTTCCTCTCCTACCTGGTGTTGGGGTGTTTGAAGGGTTTAGGTGGAGGAAGGAAATAGAGATATAAGAAATATGAATAAAATATAGATACAAAGTAGCCACAGCACCGAAGTGGATGCTCCCCAGCCCCAGCAACTGTTCGTGCTTGCATAACCTCGGGGATGGGCTTGCGAGCCCTGCAGCTTTGTGATCTCTGTAAGTTTTATCTGACCCTGAAATCTCATGACCTTCCCCTGTCTCTCTAAGGAGTGTTTCAGTTCAGAAGAAATGGCTCCACAGCAAAAGGCCAGAGGACTCTGGCTGGAGGTGGGGGTGCTGTGAGCAGGCTTTCCCTGTTGTTCCTGGGTATCCCAGCGGGCTCACAGTTTGCAGAAGAAAAGCCCAAAAGGCAACAGTCCAAATGAGGGGGGCAGTGAACCCACAGGTCTCACTGAGGTTTGGACTAATTCTGCAGACGTATTAAAATGCCAGATTGTACCGAGCAGAGCATTTAACTTGAGCTTTTAAAATGTGTCTTTTATGGCGTTGAGATTGGAGAGAGCCTTCAGCTGAGGTGGTAGCCCAGGCAGCCAGGGGGGATGTAGATAACCCCAGAGTATCCAGGAGGCTGATCTATGCTGGTAAAAATTGGGGACACTCTGGCTGTTACCCAGACTTCTCACTGGGGTGTGGAATGGTAAGGAACAGGCTTGTGGAGGAATGAGGAGTTACTGTCTACAATCCACCATCTTGATTGTCCATGAGGTGGCCTGGTCCGCATGAACTCTGTGCGTTTCAAAGCTCAGGTTAGAGTTCTGGGCCAGAGCAATCTTTAATTACCATCAGCAAATGCATGTTAATTAAGGCGAGTAAAGGAGGTAAATTTCCCAGGGAGTTTGTGAATATAAAGAGGGACCAAGTCTGGCCCTGGAGAATACCAAGGTAATTAGGAGGTAGAGGAAGAATAACAGAAATGGCTGAGAAAAGAGCCAGGCAGAGTGTGGCCTTCTTCCCTGTCCTGCAGTCGCTGCAAACCCAGCTTGCAATGCTTTGAGGGCTTTGGGATGGGGAAGTGGGGGCTGACCACCTGTGGAGGTCCCCAAGAGGCTGAGAAACCACCTCAGTCAGACTTACCCAGCTGTGGAGTGGAGATACAAGATGGGAGTCCCTTCCCTGCCTCTGGTTGCTTCCTGTGGAAGATAGCACCCCTAAGCAAGAGTAGCGAGCCCAGCCCCAGGACTCACGCAGCTCCCTGGCCCTTCCAAACTTCAGCAGCACCGGCTGGACCTGCCAACTCTCAGGCTAAACCTTCTGGCCCTGGGGATCTCAGAGGCTCTAACCGTGGGCTGAGTTCTCTTTAAGGCTCAGTCCTGTCAGGCCGCTTATCACTTACCACGGAGCCTCTGTGGTTCGTTAAGGCTGAGAAGGGGGAGAACAGAAGGGAAGCAGCACACAGCCTTTGGCTGCCCCAGGGCACTCACCGTGGCTGAGCAGACAGGCAGTGGGGTCACCGGGTCTTCAGCCATAGCCGCTCACTGGGAGCCAGGAGTGAATCCGTCACGATATGACACACTGGTGGCTGGGACCTGCTATGGCAAGAGAGGACACAGCTTTCCTGGTTTACGCTTAAAACGGGGATTTGCCTGGCTAAAGCTACATAGGACAAGACATAGGTGCCAAGTGAAAGTACAATTAAGTCAGGTGCTGGTGTGCCATGTGACATGGGGGGGCTCTGCGTGCCACAGCAGAGGCACAGATTTGATCCTGGGGGTTTCATGTGGGTAGAACAGTCTGATTTGAATTTGTTAACCTAAAGCAGTCACAGTTTTAAACAAGGCTAATCTTCTGTATACGATACCTAGCGTGTTTTGAGAGAGTTTTACCAGCAGCTTTGAGTCATACCTTTGACAAATGGGTACAAACCAAGGGAGGACATGGTGAATCATTTATATCACTCATTGTAAATACAGCCTTTAAAAAGATTGTGTTCTGTCTGCTTGGACCTCTGTGCACCGTGAGCATGCAGTGCCTGTGGGAGCCAGAAGAGGGTGCCAGATACTCCGGGACTGGGGTTCCTGGTAGTTGTGAGCTGCCATATGGGGGTGCTCAGAATCAAACATTGGCCCTCTCTGCAAGAGCAGCTACTGTTCCTAACTGCTGAGCCATCCATCTCTCCAGGTCCTAGTTAAACACTTTTCAAAAATTACCATTTCAAAAACAGTAGCTGACAAATTTTCTTGCTGGACAAACTGGCCTGATACTGAGCCACAAGAACCCTGAACTTGCTCACAGTCATTTCTGTTGTGACCCTGGAAGAACAGGACTCTGGGGGAATGGATGTTTGCAAGGAGCACCTGCTCACAGGACAAAGGACTCTTTAGACCTGCTTGTGCCACCTTCCTCGAGGCCAGGACCTATTGGGACATTTGGGCTAGCACCTGTAATAAGATCACCTGACTGCAGTCTCTGCATGAGGGAGGGGGAAAGGGAAAAGGCCACATAACATTCAGGTTCTTGTTCCAGGTTAACGGATACATTAGGTTCCATGGGTTTGAGAGAAGAGCAGCTAGGATTCCTGTCTTGGCTACTCTTGTCTGTCCTTCTACAAGGGCTATATTTTTTTGCTGCTTGATCTTCCTATAAGCTGTTCCATTGTACCTGTTTTCTCCTGGTACTATCCAGCTATTCATCCTCATGCAATCTACAGATGGGAGCAACCAGAAACTAGGCACTGAGTGCTTTTTCCACCTTGGTGTCAGCTCTGCATCTGCTGGCCAGGATTCATGACCTGCTAGATGGGTCTGGTGTTAGGTCCTCCTGATCTCACAGGGCTGTAAACACCAGAGGGGGGAAGGAACGTCCTCTTGGTCTAGAACCTACTGTATCTGACATGTGACAAAGTCCATCTTGAGCATTCACTTGATAAACCACAAACCACAAATGGTTTTGATTCAACATTCTCTTGCAAGTGGTTGGGCCTGAAGGACACAATTAAGCCTGAACACCAGTTAAGGGACATAGAAATCCTTGCCAGGAAACACACTGGATGCAATCTACAGCTCCAGGCAGTGAGGAAGCACTCATTTAGGTTAGTGGAACACTTGCAAACTTAAATGCAGGGCAGATAGGCCTGCTGCCTCCCTCAGATTGAAGCCCCTTGCTACTCATGCTCCCTCCCCCGCTGCATCCAGCCAAGGAGTAGTGATGATGGATCTCTGATCCATATATTAGGTCTTATGCTATTGATAAGACACCACTGTCTACATTATTTTTTTTTCTAGAAAGAGGTTGCTTAAATGGAAGCTGTTGGACATTGAAGGGGTTTTTCTCTAACACATGTTTTACACCACACCCTTGCTCCTAGAAATAACCACTCTAAGACTTAAATATTTACGAAATCCTAGGCCAATATAGCTAGGCATGTTTCCTCACTTGCTCATGACTAATATCCTGTTATTCTAGCTTAAATTCTACCACATGGCTGGTTACCTTTGCTCAGGTTTCATGCTTCTGTCCTCCTCACTGTTCTGGGGAGAATCCAGAACACACTTCACTGCATCCCAACATTCACTCATTTTATTTCCTACCTCAGCTATAGGCCAATCAGCTGTTTATTAACAGGTATGCAAGAGATTATGCCTACAGTAGGAGGCAAATAGCCACTCCAGTTGAGACAAAAAAGAATTCCCCACAGACTCTTGGAGAACCCAACTGTCTGTCAACACTGGGATGTCACCAACCACTGCTGATTGGTCTGCTGTTGTCACCCATCAGTGCCCTGTCTCTTCACCTGCTGCTGCTTGCCTGCCCCATGTCTACATTGTTGTCCTCTCTGGAGGGCCCCATGGTTACTGCTGAAACTTCACTTCACACCTGTCTTTGCAAAGCTGAGGTACTAGCTCCAGGCACCAACATTATGTGAACTTCTTGTCATTGAAGTGAAGTCAGCATAATACTGAATCAGATATTTTACAGCCTTCAAAGCATAGCATTTAGTAAATTCACAAAGTCATGCAGTCTTTCAAATTCCCAAACACATCTGTCTTCTCAAAAGCAAATCTCACATCCAGGAAGCAGCAAATATCACTATTCCTCCTGACCCAGTCATCCCCAGTCTTCTGTCTGTGAAGTCACCTCTCCTGGGATTTCATGAGAATGGGGTCCTTCTCTTGTAACTGCCTTCTTTCTCTTAGTGTGATTGTTTTTTTTAAAATTTATTTTTATTTTATGTGCACTGGTGTTATGCCTACCTAAATGTCTTTGTGTGTGTGCCAGATTTTGGAGTTTCAGACAGTTGTGAGCTGCCATGTGGGTGCTGGGAATTGAACCAGAAAAGCATTCAGTGCTTTTAACCACAGAGCATCTCTTCAGCCCCAAGTGTGCTGTTTTTAGGCAAATCAGCGCTGTATTGTATATCATTACTTCAGAGCTTTTGATTGCCAAATAATATCCCATTGCATGAATAGGCCCCTTTTCCTTTATCCATTGGTGACTCATTGGGCATTCATGGTGGCAGAATGTGATGTGAACACCATAAACATGCATTCATGCCAGGTGGGGTTCTCTGGGCTGTGTGGTCTCCTGTTTAACTTACTAAAGACTCTTGGGAGGCCGTTGGCTTTACAGCCCTGCATTACAGGGCACTGACCTCCAAGTTCCAACTGGTTCCTTTGGGAAGATTCTAGGTAGCCAGAGGGAATGGGCATATCCACTTACTTGTGTAGCAGAGCGAGATCTGAGCTACAGCAGCACAGAAGCAATGGGGCTGCCCCAGCAGTACCCAGTGGAGAGAGTCTGAAGGCAGCAAGCTCTGAGGAAATGGGAGACTTCAGCCATCAAGAGCAGCCCAGGAACCACTTCTCTCTCTCTCTCTCTCTCTCTCTCTCTCTCTCTCTCTCTCTCCTCTTCTCTTTCTTCCTCTCTCTGATCCCTTCCTCTCTCTCTCTCCTTCTCTTTCTCTCTGTCTCTCCCTCTCCTCCTCTTTCTCCCTCTGTCTCTCTCTCCCCATCTCTTCCCTCTCTCCCTCCCTCTTCCCCCTCCTGTGTGAGTCTCCTTGACAGTTCTCCAACACCTGCTCTTTTGATTCACTAGTCACCACCTCTGCGTCATTGTTTCCACAACAACACATAAAAGCGTGATGTTTACCATAATAATATGGTTGAATGACCGTCTTCCAAAGCATTCTGAATGAACAAAATAAAACCCCAAACCCCCCGCCACAGTTTTACGCAACACAGCTTCTGCTGTGTGTGACTCTGGTAAACGGAGCATTAATAATGCAGCAGCGTGGAGTGGAGGCCAGCAAGGGGGGGGCAAGGCCTCATTAATGCAGCAGAGCTCCATGAATAAGTAATTCTTCAATATCGAAAGGAGTATTCCGAGTGAAGGGGCTCTGACATTTTCATTCATGACAGACGCCTACTCTGTGTGGGAATAATAAAAGGCAAATTATTCCCCCACCCTAAAAAGTATTTACACGTATGTCAGAATGAAAAAGAAAAAAAACCACCACAAGCTGAATAATACTGAGTTATCTGTAATGATTTTTTTTTAATGTTCTAAATATGTGCACAAATCTAGAGAAAGAATGCTGAAATGCATCTTATGTAGGGACAGAAAAGTTACTCAAAAATAAAACTTTAGTGTGTGTGTATGTGTATATATATATGTTTGCATGGGAGTGAGGGTGCACACGGAGGTCAGAGGACAACCTCAAGGGTCTGTCCACCTTTCATTTAGTTTAAGGAAGAGCCTCTCTTCGTTCACTGCTGAGTGCCAGGCTAGCCAGCAGTGACCTTCTGGAGATCCTCCCCTTTCTGCGCCCTGCCTGTACTGACACTGCCCTGTCCATCTTTTCCATGCATCCCAGGGATCTGAGCTCAGCTTGTCACACCTGCAGGGCATGTGCTCTAACACAGAAGCCGCCATCCCAGCCCCGATGGTCTTTAAACCCACAGTTATTCATCATAGCTGCGAGCAAATGAAAAATTAATCACTGCCATGATAAAATACTAACCTCGCTGTTAAGACCCATATTATCAGAAAGGCCAGACAGCCACAGTCACACAACATTGTATTTTTTGGTGGAGCAAATGCATACCAAAGATAAAGAGTCCCCAAGGTGATCACGAACCCTGAGGAGTGTGAGGAGAGCCGCTGTTTAGAAGACCACAGTCTTGTCTGCCCTTCCAGTTATTTCCAGTTTTTGCTTCCACTATAAATATTCTAACCAAGGCCGGTGTTGGGTCCGCTCACTGTAACAAGCCCGGTGGGGGTGTGGCACTTTCCGTTTTTAAACACCTCTGTGGTTTAGTGCAGGGACTCTCACTGTGTGTGAGGACTGTGGTGGGACAACGTTGCTGCTCAACTCTTTCTCTTCAGTTGTGGCACCAACGCAGGGCACCCGCCCAAATCTTAACTAGTCGCCTGCAGATCACAGCTTGAATATATTTGATGCGTGTCCGTCCGTTTCATTGCTATTTTAGCGCCTTTCTATGAATACACACATGGATTATTTAAACATTTCTGGTGTTTAAGATGGGTGTGGGGGTGAGTACCAGTGATCTCTGAGCTGGGGAGGTAGAGAGAGGACCAGGAATCCCAAGGGTGGTGAAGTAATGAGTTTGAAGCTGCCCTGGGCTACATGAGACCCTGTCTCAAACAGACAAGCACATGAATGTGTTTAGAAATTTAAAAATAAGTATTGCTGATATTTCTGGTTTTTGATATGTTTGAAACCTTTTGAGTGAGATGTGTGTCCTTTAGCTCTGAGCTAATACTTGACACCGTTGTTCCAAACTAGGACGAACTCCACCGCATTCATGGCAGAACTAAAAGTACTGTAAGAACTACAGCTGTCCTTGCCCTTTCCAGGGGTGCGGAGACATGCACTCACCATCACACTTTGCTGTCACATGGGGATCCAAACTCAGTTCCAATGTTTGAGCAGCAAGCACCTCACCTGGAGCCTAGGAGTGAGACATCTCCGAAGGACAGATAGAGATGAATAACAAAATTGCAAACTTCTGGTGTCTTGCAGTGACTTGCAAATATCAAGACAAAGGCCTAGAAGGTCTTTTCTCTGCCATTAGAGTTCCCTCCTGGCAGACAGGTCCAACAAGTCCAAAGCTGGACAGGGATATGTTTACTCAAAGTTTGGAACCTATTAGCCTCCCTGTCTTTGTTCAAACTGACCAGTCCTAAACTAGGAAAAGAAAACCTCGGAAAGACCCGTAAAAGGGGAACTCAGGCTTGGGCTTTTCAGAGGGGCTTCCTCGCTGTAAGCTTCTTATGCTTCAGGAAAAACCTTTCTTCACTGTGGATCCTGCTGCTGAGACCGAGACTCTCCCTGCTGTTATCAGTCGCTCTCGAGATCCCTCCTACCTGCTAATTCCTTAACCAGCAGAGAAAATGAACCAGCTCCAGACCCCCGGATGGTAACACACCCACTGGGCCATCTCTTCAAACCCACACTTGCATTTCTTTCAAGCATGTTTTTCTCTGGTCCACCCAGAATTGCTGTGGAGTGTGGTTCTGCCTGGGTCTGAGTGGCTCTTTTGTCAAGTTGTAACCACCAGGTAATGATGACTAAGGACACAGTCAATACCTGGCTCAAATCCCTTTCCTCAAAGGGTTCCGTTTTTTTAGAAATGGTCTGGGGGCTGGCTGTGGACTACACCGATAGGCTTGTCCATGCCAACTCAGTTTGGTAACTGTCCCGTCAATGCTGGTGTCAGAGAAAAACAGCCCTGGCATTGGGAGCTGGCCCTGAAACAGCCTCCGGCAGAGCACAGAGGGCTTCTCAGAGCCTGGCCTCAGACAGGACTGCAGTGTGACCATGATAGAGGGAGACCCACGGGACTGGATACAGGGAGAATGAAGACCATTGTGCCATCCACAAATGGCAGACTCTCTTGGTTCTGCCTAATACGACTGACTACTGTCCCCAAAGTCACAGCTGTATCTCTTCCATCTCCATGAGGCTGTAGCCTGCAACCGTAGAATTGCCCTGTGGCTGACAGCACCCAATGCAGAGCTCTCAGCTAGAGGAAAACGATGACACTGAGTTCAGTGTGTAATCCAACTTTAAACATGGGATGGCAAACTTGTCAAGAATCCCTGTGGGGTCCCTGGGGCCAAATTTGTTCTCTCCCTTTTCCAGATCCCGACTTTTTCTAAGACCCCTGGCTATGTGTCATACAGCCCCCCCCCCAACACCTAACAGGTGACAGAAGGAAATTGTTGCTCTAGGTGTGACAAGTCCTGCAGGATTAGTTTGATCTCCTATTCACTTCTGGAGTGAAGGACTCATCTTCTGTAGTCTCTTCTAGTCAGGGACCTCCCTTGTTCCCATGGTCTCCTTTGAAGTGGTAAAGAGCTGTTAGTCTCTGGGGAATGCTGGAATTGGGGAGAAAGGTCCTAACAAGCCCACCATGGTGACAACTGTCATGTAGGTTGACCCCAGGGAGACAGGAGGTCCACCCTTTCAGAACCAGCCCCTGGAAAAAGAGAGAAGCGCCAACATGCAAACCCAGAATCCCTCTGATAATACCCCACACACACTGTCTGAGTCAATGTGGGCTCTGTCCCCTCTCAGGAAATCAGAGCCACATCTACTTTGACCCTTCTGGAAGGATAAAGGACCAGCCATTGTTCTTCCATTCTAGTCAGTGGGAAAATGAATAGTGATAGTAATGGTTTTAGAAGGTAACCTAGGTATTGCGAACAAAATTAATCCTGGCCTGTAGTCCTATTTAGAATTCTGAGGCGAAAGTGGCTTTCCTTTGAGCTTTTGTCTTCATGTGCATTCCCACCCCATCTTATCTGTGAAAGTCCAGGCAGAAGGTGCCATCATCAGGAAAGACAGGATCACATCTTTAACGGCTCCCATGTCACTCCTTACTAAAGTCATCTTCGTGTCCCATAGAGGTTCTTCTGAAATACAATCTTTCGTGAAGGCATGCCCCTGTGGTAATAGGTCCTTCTGGTAAAGCTGCAAGTACGGCCTCTGAAAGAAGCCCCGATTTTTCTCCTTTTCCAGGTTGGAAATTTTTATTTTCTCTATTGATCCAGAGGACATTTTTCTCTGCAGCTGCACACAGGGCTGTTGAGTGAGTTCTGTATGCGCAGTTGTAAGTGAGGGCCTCAGTTAGCCTGAAGGCTGACCCCAGAACCTGGGGTCATAGGGCCTCCTGGGGCCCTCTCCCCACAACACCCATCTAGTATCCCTGGAGCTCAGCAGAAAGACCAGAAACTGCAGCAGGAGGAGGAGAGTAGGTCTGAGAGACATTGAGATTAGCATACAAAAGAAGCCAGCTGTGCTGTCTTATTTTATGTCAGTTTAACACAAGCTGGACTCTGTGCGTCCCAACCCCTGTGGAGGTCGAAGGACCCTAATACAGGGATCACCTAAGTGCATCAGAAAACTAGTATTTACATTATAACTCATAACAAAATTACAGTTATGAAGTAGCAACAAAAGTAATCGTATGGTTGGGGGTCACCATAACACGAGGAACTGAATTAAAGGGTCACAGCTTTAGGAGGGTTGAAAAACCACTAAGACAGAGTCATTTGGGAAGAAGGACTCTCCATTAAGAAAATACCTAGTCCAGATTGGCCTGTGGGGCATTTTCTTGACTACATCATTGATTTGAGAGAGCTCATCTCACGGTAGGTAGTCCCAACCTGGGCTGGGGGTCCTGGGTGCTTTAAGAAAGCAGACTGAGCAAGCCGTAGGGAGCAAGCCAATAAGCAGCACTCCTCCAAGGCCTCTGCATCAGCTCCTGCCTCCAGGTTTCTGCCTTGAGTTCCTGTCCTGACTTCCCTTCATGGTATACTACAAGCTTATTCTTTCACAGTAGTAGAAATCTTAACTAGAACACCAGACAATGAGAAAGACTGGAAAATCTCAGGGCTATGCTCAACCAAAGGGGAACATGCACAGATAAGACACAAGGTGTGTACATGACCCACAGAAAGAGTCACAAGACTGAGGCAGCGGTCATGAAGAATCCCTCCCCTTTCTCTCTTGACAGGACCTCATGAAGCCCAGGCTGACGCTGAACTCACTATGTAGTTGAGGATGGCTTCTGATCCTCCTGTCTCCAGTTCCTGAGTGCAAGGATCACGGTTGTGCACTGCTATGCCGAGTCTGTGAATACTGGGAAACTGAGTCACAGCATGTGGGACACTCTGTTGGCCTAGCTACATTCCTCTACTTTCCTCATATGTGCCTATAACACACCCACGGACAACCAGTCTTGCCCCACTGTTCCTCTGGTCTCTGCCTGCTAGATATAAGAATGGAGGGATTTTTGGTTCAGGAAGAAAAGCTGCCGTATAACTACCCTTCATGAATTAGCTTTATTAGGAGAGGGTATCTGGAGACCACTATTGGGCTTTGAGGAGTGCTGGAAGTGAGCAGTGCAATTGTGTTAAAAGCATCACAACAGGTCTTTAATGGGGAGGAAAGCCTGCCCTTTAAGACTTAGAGAGGCATCTCATCAAGAGGGATAACTTCAAAGAAAAGTTAGAGATGGCTATCATGACAGGATGATGGTGAGGAGGCCAGAGAAATTTCCTGAACAACATCAACAAATGTAACTTTTATATCCTTTCATGGTGTGGAGAGGAGTTTCACAATGCACACTCTAGTTCACCATAGCATGCCTGACAAAGAACGTGGAGGATCCAGGGACTGGTTAGGACCTCATGAAGTTAGGGGTGCCCACTAGACCACACATGAAACTTCTTAGCTCTGCCCCAAGATGTGAGCTGCAGGGAGGTGTGGCCTGATTTCTTCAGGCTACGGGATCAGGCTTCTCAGAGTTACCAAAATCGTAAAATGGGCAGTTTGTGCTCTAATGTCCATGAGGTTGCTTAGGTGGGACCCCAGAACAGGCCACCTGGAAAAAGATTTCTTTGATCTTTGGTAGGACTTTGAAGGCAAAACTGAAGATGGAATCATGGTTTAGGGCTTGCCCTTTTGAAGGATGCAATTCACATCTGTCCACATTAATGGAGTGCCTGTGTTAGTGGGTATCAGGGGGCTTTCCTCTTGGATGGCTTTCCTTTTTTTTCCCCCTAGAAAATACGAAATAGCCACTGGGAGTCTAGTATCTGACCCAGACAGAGGAGGCTCATGGGAGGCCACTAGCTAGAGAACTTCTCTGCCTCACAGAGCAGCCCCCACCCCGCCTTATCCTCATCCTGATGGCTTGCCTGTGGCTCCCAGGCTTCAGCATATTAATACATTTATCACTTACTTATTAGCTTGTCCATCATCAGTGTGTTTATAGATTAAAATACAACCCCTCCCCTCCCCAGAAGGAAAGAAGATTCATCTGTCTTCAGACAGCTCACAGGAATGTGAGGCAAAGGTTTTCAAGGGCAGGAGAACATTCTCCGAGCTGTGGTCCAGAGCAGGACCACAGGCCAGGAAAACACAGATAGGCACAGAGCCTGGAAAATGAACATGGCTCCACAGCTTAGGAAGTCAGTCACATCCACTCGGTAGGCTGGTTACTCTAAATTCCTTGCTTAATCACCTTGTGTACCCAGCAACAAGCAGGGCGGGTAACACTCGTCTTGGCTTCGTATATAAAGATCAGTTCTTTTCTTTTCAACAAGACACCATTCCAAGAGCTTTTACAATCAAAGATACCCGACAAAGACTAGTAAAATGATTCAGTATGGTCTTGGGAATGTTCTGCAAATAAGTCAGAGGTCTACCTTTGTGTATGGTTTGATACCTATGGCTTACTTGTCAATGATAACTCAATAGGATGAGGAAAGAAAAAGGCAGGAAAAAAAAAACCAACAAAAATGGAAATGGAAAGGCGGCCAATAGCAAATACTTAGGGTGAATGTACTCAGAAGAAAAGTCACTGAATGGAGGAGGAGCCCTGCGTCAGAGCATAGCAAAGCAAGGGCTGGAGTCCATTTCTGATGCCACAAAAACGAAAC
Organism: Psammomys obesus; assembly: GCF_907164565.1. NCBI lineage: Eukaryota > Metazoa > Chordata > Mammalia > Rodentia > Muridae > Psammomys > Psammomys obesus. The sequence goes on from NW_026593286.1 coordinate 4,839,819, forward strand.
AAAGCCTGACTTCTGACTGGCCCAGAGATGTCAAGTCTGTTCTGGAATTTTAAAATGGGGCCCAGCAGTGAGCTCCAGAGTTGTGCAAATACCATGACTAAGCCTTTTGAAAGAGGTTCCCCCCCCACTGTAATCACATTTAAATATCTTTTAAAAAATAATTCTAGGATCAAAGATCCAATTTGAAGAAATTTACCACAGGCATACAAATATTTGTAACTTAAATTTAAAGTATCCTGGGCCAGTTGTGTGATTTGGCCAGATGCAAAACTTCATGCTGTCTGTGGGGCCGTATGATGCATAGAAGAGAGGAGAGCTGTGCCTTTGTGCGCTTCCACAGAGCTGGGGAGGGTGGAGGCCCAGAGTGGGAGTGTGATAATGTTATAGAAAAGCAGTGTGGAAGGTGTCTAGAAAAGGTTTTAATATTAATTTTAGAGAAAAACGGAGTGAAAACTGACATCATGCTTTTTAATGAGTCCTGACAAAGACGAACGATTATTCAAACCCTCCCTCTTTTCTACCCATTATTGCTTAAATGTCTTTCTAGGAAAGATCTAGATGTTTGGAATTTGCATCTTATAATGTCCTTCCATTAACATTGGTTCCTTCTTACAGCTCTATAATCAAAGCCACAAAACAAATGAGGGAACCCCTACTTCTGTAATCACAGCAGCACTGAAGCGATGAGGAAGCCCCAGGAAATGGTTCTCACTTGTCTCTGTTTTTCCTGAAATAAACAACATTTATTCTTGTCATTTGAGAATTTTAAATGTTTAGCAAAGAACACTCTGCAATAAGTTCGTTGCCATAAAACTCAACTATGTTTTCACAAAATATCTTAAATTAGTCATAATTCTCTGGACAATCTTTGTAATTGACCCCTGGCCAGGAGATCAGTGCCCCCATAGAGAAAGATAAACATGTCAGCTGCAAGCAACATGGAGCCTGAAGCCATTATCCCTGTCACAGAGTCATTTTATGGAGGTCAGCTTGAAACTAATGCCAAATTACAGTGAAATACCCGGGAGACCGCTCATGCCACAGCTGCTAACCCCTGGCTACCCGGAGCCTGTCATCCTGATCCTGCTGACCCCAACTCCACGTCCTTGGCGCGCTGAACTTCAAAAGGCGAGTCTCAACCTCCCAGTCAACAGCAGCAGAGGGAAGTCCAATTGGGTGTCTGAACGCTTAACAGAACAGTTGCCTGTACGGCTTTTGAGCCTCCCGAGCCTGCGTTGATGATCTGAAGCTATTCCAACATCCAGCTTGCTGTGAATCCGTTTGTGCCCCACCCTGTGGTATGCACACCTCTTCCCAACATAGAGAAGCCTTGCATGCTACATGGAATGAAGATAAAAGCAGCATCTAACAGTATGGCAATACGTTTATCCCCTCGTGTCCCTGAGGAGTGGCTTCTGTGATGCCCGTAGATGCTGAAGACTCTCACATGAAATGGGATTCTGCACATCTTCCCATAACCCTGAACTCATCCCCATGAGACGCCTAACTGCTACATCGGGGACACTGTGGGAGGTGGAGGCAGCTGTAGCAATGGCCTTCTGATGTCTGGGTCATTCCTTTCTGAGTGCCAGGTGAGTTGTGAATGGCATTTTCCTTCCTTTCTGCCATCATTTCAGCTGGTGGCCTTCATGCACGGGGCACCTGCCAGTGACACTCACCAGCCTGGCTACTGTTCTAAGCCAAGGGTGTGCTTTGCAAATTCATGTCCACCTGATTGTGATTGATTTTTTTTTAACAATGGCAAATTGTTTTCTATCATGAATGTCATACAGAATCAATATGGAAAATTAATAAGGAATTAACTCCTAATAGTCCAACTGAGCAAAGCTCACCTTGGCTAAAGTTCATTGATTTTGTACAGTTATTTTCTTGTTTTGTTTTGGTGGTACTGTGAATGGATTCCAGAGCCCCAAAGATTATAGGCAAGTGCTTTATAACTACTAAGCCCCAGCCCGGCAGGATATTTTGTTCAGTGTGTGTTTTTGGTGACTTCATTTCTTGCCTGTGTTTACTCTACAAGCAATTCAGTACAGTTTTCGAGATCCCCACATCTGCAGCTAGGCAGCCTGGGTACCACGCTCGGCAGGCCCTGACTGAGCCTGAGTCACCCAAAGGCTGTGGTGATTAATATTGATTATTCGTTTGACTGCATCTAGAATCATCAAGGAAACAAGCCAGTAGACGTGTGTGAGGGAGTTTCTAGACTGGATTGACTGGATTAACTGGGAATACTCTAATGTAGGGGGCATCAGTCTTTGGGTTTGGATCCTGAACTCTGTAAGGAAAGAGGGAGTCGGCTGAGAGGTTGGCGCGTGTCTGTCTCTGGTTCTCTCCACCCCTGACTGTGGATGCCGTGACTACCTGCTTCACGGTCCTGCCTTGCTTCCCTGCTGTGGAACCTGGGCCCGTAAGCCAAGTAACCTCTTTCTACCTTAAAGTTGCCTTTGTCAGGGTGTTTTATCACAGCACCAGAGGAGAAACCAGGACAAGTCGTTTGTCTGCCTCTGTCGCTGGTGAGCCAATGCAGGGCGTCAAGCTTGGTCACACTGTCTTTTCTGCCCAGTCCACTTTGTCAGGTATCCGATTGCCATAGCATGTAATCAATACCATTAAACAACTGGCCTCATAGTCAGTAAAGTGGAGACAAAAATGCTGTAAAAACTAAAACATGAATGGGACTCCCAAAGAATCAACAGTGGGGTTAAAAATGCACGCGCGCGCGCACACACACACACACACACACACACACTCACACAGACGCTGCACCTAACACTTACTATAGGTGTTTTTAATCACTATCAATATTATAGATCCTCTGTCTTTAAATTTTTCCCCTCTGCTTTTTTCTTATCATTATTACATAAGAAGTTTTAAAGTTATAAGATATTCTTTCAATATTATTTTGGTGAGTCTGGGGGATCTCACACACATATACATACACACTCACACACAGTCCCTCCCCCCACCCATGCACACACGTGCTCACTCTCTCCACACACATATACTCACATGCACTCACTTGCCCCCCCACGCACACACACTCACTCTCACACACCTCTCTTACTCATTTAGAACTACTTGCATATCTACTGCAGGTTCTGCACTGAGCTGGTAATGGAGATGTACAGATAACTGGAAATCGTCCTTGCCACAAGCAATCTGAAGCCAGGAAGGCAGCCAGCACAGACGTGGGTGCCCAGAATGAAGTGTGACCACAGAATGGTGAGGATTTGATTGAGATCTGCCCCCTGTGCCCCTTCTGGAGGGGACAGGGCCAGAAGGCTTTTCCTGGAGACAACCGTGCTTCTATAGAAACCCTACAGCTGAGTATTTGGATTATTTACATCCCCATCAAAAAGACTGAGCATCACTGACATTGATAAGGCAGGAAGCAGCTCGTCACATCACACCCACAGCCAAGAAGACAAAAGAAACCAATGCATGCCCGTGTAGCACCCATCTTGCTTCTTGGACAGCAGTATTAAAAACAAGTTGTTCATTTTCCGTGTTCTTCGCCTCTAGTCAGTGTCATACCCCAGCATGCCTCCCAGTCCTATCCTCACAGGACTGTGTTCATGGCCACTGGACCCTACAGCAATTTGCATATTTATTCAGAATCCCAGAGACTGTAGCCCACATGCTGTGAAACTTGGCACAAGCCAGTCAGAAGCGTAGGAGGCCTAGATACTCAGAAGTGTGTTCATAAAAGGTTCACTGAGAAATGACCAGAGAAGCCAGCAGGTCAACAGCTCAGAAAATCGGCAGGAGGCTGATGTCTTCCAGGAAGGAGTAGTTACAACAAGTTCACCCTGACCTTTATAAAGACCTTTTCAGGGGTATCATGGTTAAGGGGTGCTTTTTAAAGTCTAGGAAGCCTCCATGAATCAGGAGGCTAGAATACTAGAGAGAATATTGTAGGGGTCACGAGGTCTTTGTGCTCACAGACATGCACTGAAGGAACCTGGAATGTTAAGGATACGAGGTTTTTCCTTCCAAGGAAGGAGTGCAAAATGTGTTTTCTGCCCACAAGGCTGGAGCGGGCTTGCTTTCTATCCTGGTGACTATCCTCCGTATCGTCTGTGGGGCTGGAGCCTTTCGGGCATCGGGCCCTCCTTCAGACCCTCTGAGAAACTTGTCTCTCTCTGTAAACCTATAGAGCCTATCTTTATGGAAGGTGTCACTTTGCGAAGAGTTTCGATGTAGTCGCGTCTGAGCTGCACTGTGTTCCTCAAAGGGATTAGTCCTGTCTGCTTTGCTGTGTGGGTGGGATTGAGATAGTCATCACAAGAAGAGTTTGCACTAGACTCAAGCCTGAAACAACACTTGCTACTGATTCGAGTTGCATCAGACTGCCTTCTTACTGCCCGCAGCTCACCGCTCTGCTGCCTGTGAGGGTCACAGAGACCCTCACAGGATATGACTTTCACAGTTTGCAAAAGAAGGGGCTTTCTGGAGGCAATGGGTGCCTCTCCTGTGTCAAGCCTGCTTTCAGAACAGTTATTAAACCAGGAGTAAAGGAGGGACCAAGAACGACAGCCTCAGAAATATGAGGGAGACCCTGAGACAAAGAGGAGGGTGAAGGGAGAAGTGGAGGAGTTGCAAGCATGATGGTTTCTCCCTCTGAGGAAGAAAATGCAAGCTGGGAGAGTCCATGAGAACACATCTGTGTCTTTCCACAACATGGTAATTATTAAATGACAAATTCTCAAACTATGGGGGCTGGGAAGATGGCTCAGCAGTTACTTGCCAGTCTTGCAGAGAACCTGGGTTCAGTTCCCAGTGCCCACCTGGTGGCCCACAACCATTCATAACTCTGGTACCAGGAGACACAACTTGTATATCCATACATCTGTGTAGCAAAACACTCATACCCACACAATAAATAAATATGTTTTCATGTTAATCATCAATAAAACTCACAAGCTATGTCAGTTCCTTTGGGCATATTTATCAAGGAGTTTTTTGATTTTATCAAGGATGTCCTTTGATAGCTGGCTGTTGGCAGTCACTGGTTTTTTTAGTCCAATTTAAATTACTAATACTCTTAAATTGCATATTCAACCTCATAAAGGTGTGTGTGTGTGGTGTGTGGTGTGGTATGTGTGTGTTTGCTACAGAATGGCTACAAAAGGCTTGAATTCAAAGGGGCCTTAATGGAGGCAGATATCTGATATGGTGCAAAGAGAGACACAACAGATGTTATTAATACTGAGGGGACTATTTGGAGAGCATGCGGAGCTGCTGGGGCATACAGAGCTAGCTGAACTGAGCCCTAAAGTCTGGCCAAGCTACTGAGGAACTGCACTGTTGAAGAAAAAGGTGCAGAACCTGTGTTCTGATGCATGGTGGACAGACAGATGGACAGGTGGATGGGTGGATGGCACTTCAAGAGGGCTACATCAAACAGTGGAGACCCTACGGAGCCGCAGTCCTAGGACAATGGTGGGTTCTTGCATTTGACACATGGATGGTGGGATGACAGGCCAGCAGGGCTGTGTCTGTTGCGTTACTATGTCTTTCTCTTTATGGGGTCCAGATGCTAGTGTCCCACCGTCCCTTGAGCTGGTGTATTCAGTAAGTTCTCAGGCCTGGATTTTCTGACCATTTTAATGTGCATGAATGTCCATGTGTTCCCAGCCCACATGGATAACTATATTGGTGATACCTTTTGACTTGCAGGAATAAGCTATTTTTCAGCCTGTGTCTCATAGTTTTCCTGGATGGGCCATGTTGTTCAAAGCCGGAAGAGGAGGAGTCACCCTGCCTTTGCAGCAGGTGAAGCAAATTTGGCTTTATAAAGTGGAGCCACCCAAGGCAGGGCATAACCGAGGCCACTTTTTTCTCACAGTGGGGAGTAACCTCGAACAGGGCTCAACACACATCATCCCCAGAAAGTATAGAGGCTGATAAAGAATTCTTTAAAAGAGGCTGAACTGTCGGAAGTGTCTCTGAATGTCAGACATCTGTTATAATTGGCAGAGATGAAAGAGAAGTTCAAGACCTAACTTCTGGAGGCTGCAAACAGGATTCTATGGAGTGAAGATTTTGCAGAAGGGATCGAGTTCAGATGAGTTCATAGGGATTAGGGTAGTCACTCCGAATCTAAAGGCTAATGTCTTTAAAACAAAACAGACACGTAGACACACCCACAGAGATCCTGGAAAGAAGCCAAAGAGGACACCAGGGCAGAGAGAGGGATAACACTCTACCAGAAGCTGGAGAGGCCCAAGATTACCCCCCCCCTTTAGAGCCTTGCACTAGGGATGCCTTGCTGTTGCTGATTTGTCCCAGCAGCCCTTGGAAGCAAATGTCCGTGCTTAGCTCTTTACACAGTGACAGTCCCCATTTTCAGAATGATGACCTTACAGTGATGCAGAAGAGATAAGCACTCAGCAGAAACCCCACTTCTGGTTCTGAGCCTGAATCATTTCCAGGTTAGCACACATGGTCCAGTCTCCTCTCATGATGGTAGGTGGCCACAAATAGCTCAGCTCCCAGTGTGACGTTCAGTAAGAGTCTTGAATGAAATTTCAACTTGTCACTTTCAACTTAGGATGGACTTATGGAACATTAGCCCATCATTGGCACAGGCATACCTGTATTTAAAAGATCTGCATTAAAAAATAAATAAATAAAAGGAGATATGAGGACAAATGCAACAAAATCGGCAAGCAGCATTAAGAGCCCAGCTGGGACAGGAAATCCAGCATCTCTGTGGGAGTGACCGGCCTTGGTGACATGTAATTTCCTGTCAGTGGTGCAGGGTGGACAGCGGCATGCCCGATGCAGATGTTTGGAGACTAATAGGGCTTAAGGAGTAGGACATGCCATGAGCCATGCAGTCCCAAGCTGAGAGTGAGGTCATGGGTCCAGGTTTAGGAGGGATGTGAGCCTCAGGGCTGCCTGCCTGAGGAGAGGGAAGACAACTCTCCCCAGCTTCCCAGATTGGATATAGCTGGCCTGGGCTGGGTGGGGTGAGTGGAGGGGAGAGAGGGAGGGAGGGAGAAAGGGAGGCAGGGAGCACAGTGGGTGTTTGTCTTGTCAATCACAATCTCTCTTCTGCCCCTGTAACACATCAGCCCCAAACAGCAAAATAGACCTTTGCCTTCAGATTTCAGAATCTTCCAGACTTAAAAATGTTGGGAAACAACAATAACAACAAAACCCTCCATGGAGCAGTTAAGATTTCCAGTGAACAACCAAATGCATTTTACATTTAGATTTGGTGTTTGTTTGTATGACTCCTCTGGGCTCTAAGCATGTGAATCAACAACAACTTCCAGCCCCTCCCTTACCACTCCCCACCCGCTCCCAGCCTGGATGTCCTCTTTCATTTGTGTCAGCCTACAAAACAGGCTCCCTGTGATGATGATTAAGGGGCTCAGTTTATTCCAGACTTCAGCCATTGTTGGCACTAAGTGCTTGGGTTCTAGTGCTTGCATCAAGGTACATAATTGGGAAGCATGCAAATTACCCAAGTCTGTGAGCTGTAATTTCTCTGACTCAGAGGAGGGGGTTTGTAATGAAAACGGATGGTTAAGCAGGATTCTGAAAGCCACGGGAGGCTGCAGCCAAACACATCCCACTCTTCAGGAAGTGGAGCACGCTCTCTCACAGTGGGCCTTGGCTGATAGTGCTCCTTAGCCCCACACAATTCAGTGAAGAGCAACGTAACCAGTGTGCCTTGACATTTCCTTCCAAGGAAAGCATAGAAATTTCTTTTTATTAGTACCCAGTGAGGTTTCGCGTGGGGTTGCAGTCAGCTGTGGGGCTGATGGGCTGAGGGGCAGGCCTGGCTCACCAGCCTGTGATCAGGGTTGTCCTCACGCTGGGAGCTGGGCCTGTGTCACTCCTGGTGTGCCCATTAGAGACACATGTTTGGCTCTCATGTCCCTTTTGAGGGCAATTTGTATTGCTCAGCGGAGACCTGAGGCTCACACCCTGCTGGTGGAGTATCTGTACCCTCGGAGTGGCTGGAAATGTTGCTGAGTGGTGCTGAGGTGACTAAAATGTCACCCATGCAAGAGGACTCTTCCAGCAGTGTGGCTCTGGCTCCAGCGTGGAAGTGAATAGGCCTCCTCCTGTCAACTCAGGCTGGCCTTTCACGGCATCTCCTTGTGGCCCCAGCGGAAGTGACAACAATGTGAGTCAGAATCCCTGGGATGAAGGAAATTTGGATTTGTATGAGAGAAGAGTTGGTCACGTGGCTTCAACAAGCAAATACTTGATTTTCTGAGGATTGAGGTATACCTCAGCCCTGTACCATTTGGGGCAAAAAAGCAGCAGTTATGTTTATGTCTGAAGCAGACAAAGGTGTTCTGGAACTCCAAATCATTTCTGTCTTTGGTGAAAGGTTTTTCTCTGACAACCGTGACAAGGTCTACTTCTCTGGCTTCCGCACACTCCGCCAGGCAAACATATCACATGGCCAGATGGCTAGAAGGTGACATGGCCCTGAAAGCCCCACACCGCAGCTGTACGTGTCCCCTCTCCTGGTGGACAGACAAGATGGTGGAGAGAGAGAGAGAGAGTGGCTTTTCTTTTACTGTGCCCTGGGCACAGCTCAGTCTTCATTTCTCAGTGAAAGTACTAGATCTAGCCAGAGCCTCCAACAGCTACCGAGAACTATCCTTATTTTGCCCACGGTGCCCACTGAAAGGGCAAATTAAAAACAGTTACCTGAGCCAATAGCTATCACTCTCATTGGCTGGTAGCTCTCTCTTTCTAGATCCTCTCTTAATTACAAGGAAGTCGATAATTAAATGTTATGTAACTCTTTGGCCATGTAAGGTTTGTTGTTTTGGGGTTTTTTGTTTTGTTTTGTTTTGTTTCTTCCTGAGATATAAGTTTATCACTAGGGGAAACATGCTGGCTCTTTGTGTTTTAGTGTCAAATCTCTGCCCACAAATTGCAGCCATGGGGATACCAGGGGAAGCTGGTTTTAAAACAGGCTGGATTGAGAAGCAGATAAGTCACTATGATCGCTGGCCAGAAAATTGGTTCTTTAAAAAATTTACAACTACCTCTTACAGGGACTTAGAAAAAAGGGGACAAGACAATCTCCAGAGGAGAGATAGTGAGACCGGGAAGAACAGAAAAAAAAAACATGGCGGCATGTTTCTTCCCCCCCCCCCCCCCCCCCCCCCCCCCCCCCCGCCTCGGGCCAGCTCCATTAACACAAGGGGTGCACACCTTTGCCTCACAGGCTTTGTGGCAGCCTGTTAGTTTTGCTCCAGACCAAGTGTCTGTCTCTAGAAGGTCATCTCTCTTCAGCTAGGTTTGGAGGTCCCAGAGAAGCTGGGTTGAGTAGGGAAGAGATTATCTGTTAGTCAGGCTCACTTGGAGGGCTGCTGGGTCCCACTCACCTTTCAGCCATATCTTAAAGGGCCACTAGGAGAAACCCAAAGTGGATGTTTTATAAAGAGTTTGGGGGAACACCTTACTCTTGATGGTCCTGAAGGACACTTACCAGGTTCTATGAGGTATAACAAACCCACACAACTTCACTGGGAAATAGATAGCATCTCTGGTTAGTTAGAGGTGGAAATTCAAGTGCTGGTTCTAGTCCAGCAGAGGGGTAAGAGAGAAGAGTGTTATCTAGGGCCTGCATTCCTAACAATCCCTAATATACTGATTAAGTCCCTAGAGCATTTCCTGTGTGAATGGGCTTTCCTGCCAGGCATGGCCAGGCATGCTGCTCATGTTGTCTGATCTTGGGGTCTCTGGTATGTGTTTGTGTTAGTATCTTGAGTAGCTGTGGGAAGTGGAATGTGACTTTTTTTTAATTAACAATTTAAAAACAATTTCCAATAGTTTGTCTGGTTGGTTGGTTGGTTGGTTGGTTGATTTTTTTCAGGCAGGGTTTTTTTTATTATGTAGTTCTAGCCATCTTGGAACTTGCTCTGTAGACCAGGCTGGCCTCAAAGTCACAGAGATCCCCCTGCCTCTGCCTCCCAAGTGCTAGGATTAAAGGTATGCATCAGCAAGCCTGGCTAAACATTTCGGGCAATCAAGGACATAATTTACTTTATGATCCCAATTTGTTTTTCAAGGACTATCTCTATTGTACACACACACACACACACACACACACACACACACACACACACTGTGGGGGGGGGAGGCAAATGGACAATAGAGAGAGAGAATGAGAGAGAAAGAGAGAGATTGCTCAGAATTAAGGAATAAAACACTAAACTGGTGTAATTCCTAAATACTTTTACCCACAGATAAATGTAGCTCTCAGACCTCATTCAAAAAGCTTCCCTTTGCAACACAGACCGCTGCATAAAGCCACAACTTGTTTTATATAAATAAGTATAAATACACTTTATATAAAAATACAAATGTACACTTATATATTAAAAAACAATAATTCAAGAAAAGGGCTATGAATTTGAGAGGGCAGAATGAGGATGGCTGAAGGGAGGAGGGAGAAATTATGTAACAATATTTTAATTTGCAGAATAAAATAAGATATTAAAAAAACAGGATGCTGGCACTAGTCCCTGCATTAAAATCAGCTGGTTCACTTCTAGACTACAGATTTTTGCAGAAAAGCATTCAGTCCTCCCATGCCAATCCCATGGATGCTGACGGCCTCACAGAGCTGACGCTAACCTGTCAGCCGCAGCACTCCACTGACTCTGGAGATTTATTGAAATGTTGTTTACCCTGTGGAAGTTCAGCTTGCTTCCCCTCTGCCCCCCCCCCCCCCGTTGCTGTGAGCCCCTCCACATTCAGAACAGCAGAGCCCTCCTGTGGACACTCTGACAACTGTAATTTGCTGCTCTGTAAGCCGCGACACTGCCTCTAGTGTCTGCTTTGTGTGTCTGCTGGTGGAGCTTGGTCTTGTGAGACCAGCTTTGGCTGGCTATCTGTTGCCATGAGCAGAAAGTGTGTGGTTACAGGCTAGGCTGTGGCATCACCAGAAGCAAGGGTGAAACGCAGCATTCAGCGCAACAAGGGGGGCAGCTCTGGAGAAGCGAGTCTGTCTGGGAGCCTTCCAGAAGGAGAGTTAGGACATTAGACGTGGCCACGGGAAGAGCTGTGCTCCATGCCGTGAGTTTTTCCAGAGCTACACTTTAAATTTAATCAAACTCACGAGAACAAGTTAAAAATCTTTTCTAAAACAAACGAACTCAGTTTTGTTTGTAAACTGTAAAGTGTATATCAAATATCAAGAACTTTACATTTCCCTCCAAAGTCTCCCTTCCCGTTTATTATGCTAGCCAGCCAGTTGGCCATCTCAGTCAGATAATCAGCATTGGTGTAACAGTGGACATAAGCAATATAAGAGACCAACTGATGGCTTCATGGAGTATGTGAGGAGCTCTGCATCTGATATAAGCGACCACTGCACCCTTTGTAAGGAGCGGGAGCATCCCTAGACTGTGGTACCCTGGAGAGCAAACCTGCACGGGGTATTGAGGGTAACTGCGGTTCTTCCCTGGCACCTGTGAGGTTTTGCTGGCTACGACATCACGATGCCCACGCGTCCTGGGATGCCCACTGTCCCTTTGCTCTCCTGAGCTGCAGTTTTCGTACGACTGCCTAAGGGCCCCTCCCTTGGTACACAACCTTCCAGTCTTTGCTCCCCAAGCTCAGGCTTGTCCCTTCTGCACAAATACCCTCCCTTGAGCTCTTCCTGTCATACTTTGGTGGGTGCTCAGTCATCCGTGGGCCTTTTCGTGGGATCATTCACCAAGCAAGACCCAATCACCTCTTTCTTAAAATTTGACCAGCTCTCTTCCCTCCCTTCCGGCCTGTAGCATTCTGCACTATGGCAAACTGAAGCCATGTGGTACTCTGGACATTATCAAGGGTTAGTCTGTGCAACCAGGAACTCATCCACTGCCTTTTTCCCTTCCTGTAGGCTGCTGCCATGCCTATGTCTCTAATTATGGCCAGAATTCTCAAAACAAAACAAAACAAAAGTCTCTTCAGCCTATAAGGATGTAATATGAGTGTGGTCCCTAGGGTTTCTGTAATTAGCCAACATCTCCCCCAAACCCTAGAGAATCCTAGGCGCTTGGGTCCTTTATCCTCACACTGGCTCCTGATGTTCTACACAGGAATGTCCTGCTGCCTCATTCTGCTCCCTTCCTGGGAAGTCTGCCTTTCCCTCACGACTCTCCTAATGCATCGTCAGCTCTCCCTATTCATCTGTCTTACAGATAGATGCCTCTGTGCCAGGCCCCTGCTTTAGGAGCTAACTCTCCTGCTGGTGCTGAGCTGGAGGACAGACCTGTCACTGTAGTCGCGGACAGCCAAGAATGGTGTGGCCTGTGTTTCCCTGCCTGCGTACCTTTGGCCAGAGGAACACGCCATGATATCACTCACTGCTGAAAACCCTGTGCAGCCAGGGATCCACGTCAAGATTCTGGGGAACAGTGCACTGGTTACTCTTCCGTTACCGTGAGAAAACACCACGAGCAAAGCAACTTATACAAAAATGGAGTTTATTTGGGTTTATGATTCCAGAGGGATACAGGTAGCAGGCATGGAGGCTGCGGCAGGAAGCCAAGAGCTGAGAGCACACATCTTGAAGCCATGGCGTGAAGTCTAGAATGTGGAGAATGAACTGGCAGTGATGGGATTCTTTAAACTCTCAGAGCCCACTTTCAGGAATAAACTTCCTCCAGCAAGTCTGTGCTTCCTGGACCTCCCCAGACAGCACCCTCCGACTGGGGACTGAGTTTTCGAGCATCTGAGCCTATGGAGGATATTTGTCACTCAAACCCCTACCCCAAGGCTGGAGAGGCAGCAGATAGAAGCATGGCTTGTGGGTACTACAGGACAAAGCCATCAGACATGGTACCTTCCACCAAGATGGCTTCAGTTAAAAAGGATTGTCGGGGCCTGGAGAGAGGGCTCAGTGGTTGAGAGCACTGGCTGCTCTCCCAGAGGACCGGGGTTCAATTTCCAGCACCCACATGGCTGCTCAGCACTGCCTGTTGGCATTCTGAAACCTTCACACAGATTCACATGCAGGGAAAACATCACTGCACATAAAGTAAAAAATAAATAATTTTTTACAGAACAGTGTTGACAGGAGTGTGGAGACACAGGAAACTATGCGAACTGCTGGAAGGGATGGAAAACGGCACAGGCACGTTGACATTAATTTAGCCACTTCTTTATTGGCAGATGCGTGTGTGGAGTACGTGTGCGTGGCGTTCCTGCGTGTGGTTCTCGTGTTTGTATGCATGTGCATGTGTGTATGCATGCATGTGGAGGCCTGAGGTCCATACTAGATTCCTTCCTGGATTACTGTCTGCCTGATTCAGAGAGGCGAGGTCACTCGCTGCACCCAGAACTCACTGGTCTGTGATTCAGCTAGTCAGCTCACCTGGGGAGCCCCTCCCCCCATCTCAGCCTCCCAATTACAGATGGTCACTACACCTGCCTGGCTTTGGAGTCCTGAGGATCCAAATTCCTGTCCTCATGTTTGCACAGCAAGTATTTATACACTGAACCATCTCCTCAGTCCTTGAACATTTCTTTAAAGAGCAAACACATGGCGTGTGACCCGGTCATTCCACTCTAGGTATTTGCCCTAGAGTGGTAAAGCACAGGGCTGTACAAAGGCCCTCACTCAGAATGCAGCCAGACTAACCTGTGAACCCCCAACTGGGAATGAGTAAACAGCCATCATCAGGGGAACTCACAGAGGAGGGATAGCTCTGAGATAGAATGTCCAGACTTATCTCTGAAACCCCAAAACTAAAATAACTGAATATTCATCATCAGGGGAATTCAGAGAGGAGGGGTTACATTACAGAGCAAAACAGAAAACAGAGGGGAGTGCCCATGGCCACTACCACATGCTAAGGCACACCTCCAAATCACTGAAGTCCTCTCATAGGCCCCGCCTCCTGAAGGACCATTGCCTCCCTGTGTTGCTGCCCTGGGGACCAAATCTTCATCACAGCAGCTGGCCGCACAGATGAAAGGGTTACCTGATAGAAGACTGTGCGACAGAATGGCACACGGGATTACAACATGTTCGTGGATTTTTCTTTGTATCAGAACTGTTACCAGCAGCAAGGGTTTGGAGCATTCCGGGTAGCACTAAGGCTAAATCTGCTCCCAGAGAGCAGGCTTCTTTCCTCACCATGAAAAAGGTCTGTGTCACTTGATAAGATGGTAAGATGGTTGCCCTGGCCCAGGGTCGGTGGGGGCTGGGAGGTGGTCACCAGCAGTTTGCACAGGAGGACAGACTTATTTCCCATGATGCTTTAAAACTTTGTAAATGATGGGGTGAAAGAGAACACATAGGAACATTGGAGGACAATCTGCCTGCTTTGATTCTGTCCTACTACCACGTGGGACCGAACCCAGGGCATCAGGGCTGGTTGCAGGCACCTTTACCAGCTGAGCCATTGTTTCCTGCCCTTGCTGCTCTTGTGAATCACCTAGTCTTCTGTGTTATGGGCAGAAAGGCTAGGCAGATAAATCAGATGCTGAGTCTAAAAAGACTCCAAAAGGCCTGCGCATAAAAATCCATCCCCCCCCCCAGGCCCCTGTCTGCTAGCTAACATGTTTCTGGCTCCCTTACTGTGACTGGCACTCAGTTCCCTACTTAGCGTGTGCTGGACCCATCCGAGGCAGGCTGGGCAGTGTTGACTGAGGCTGCCATCCTTTCGTCCATTTCCCAGGACCTTCGCTGCTCAGGGGCTAACTCAGCACCTGCAGGTGTAGGAAGTGGGGTCACTCCCACTATTTTTTTTCTCCATCTGGACAGTGTCAGCGATTGCCTTAACAACCATGACAGTGGGACTCCCAAAATGGCTCTGTGTCCTTCCCCAGACTTCCTCCCCTTCTGTCTATGCGAGTTAGGCCAGGAGGGAGATGGGCCACTGTTCAGGTGGAGAGTGTCTGGCTCGGCCTCATGGTGGCAGCACAGCCTGCCTGGTGCTGACCAGGCTCCACACCCAGGCAAGTGGCACCCATTTGTGTGCTGACCGCTACCAGCTAGACAAACAGCACTGGCTCTCAGAGCAGCCAGGCCCCCACAAACAATTGGGGTCCAGAAGTGCAGGACCAGAAGCCCATCAGCTGGCAAATAAGTGAACTGTTTCCTAGCTCCCGAAGAAGAGCACAGAGTCCCAGGCACTCAGCTCTACCGTGTTTTATGTAAAATGGTACTGGTGTCATCTGCAGGTCTGTTGGGGGTGACTTGTTTAGAAATGCAATGCTTAGATAGCTGCCTCTGTTTGAAATTTTAGTTTGTTCATTTCATGGACATCAGATGATGCCCACTCTGTACCCGGCACCTTCATTGGCACAGGTGATTCACTGAGCCATGCACACACCACTGCCCCAAAGCAGGTTGCCTTATTTCTATGGCTGTGAAGAGACACCATGACCACGGAAACTCTTCTAAAGAAAAGCATTTCATTGGGGCTGGCTGACAGTTTCAGAAGTTTAGTCCAATATTGTCATGGCAGCAAGCATGGGGCACAAAGACAGATATAGTGCTGGAGAGGTAGCTGAGAGTTCTACATCTGGACTGACAGGCAGCAGGAAGAGCACATGACACAGAGCCTGGCTTGAGCTTCTGAAACTTCAAAGCCCACCCCAGTGACATACTTCCTCCAACAAGGCCACACCTACTTCAACAAGACCACGCCTCCTAACAGTGCCACTCCCTATGGCCTCTGGGGGCCATTCTCATTCAAACCAACACACAGACCTTAAATAATTACATGCTCACACTCCTGCAGTTACAAACTATACACTGTTATAAACTATACACACATGTTTATATATGAAGTCCCAAAACACAGGAGCTCCTGAGAAAGAAGTGGGTAGGACTCTCTACAAGCATGGGCTAGGGGCTGCTTTCTGGGTTAGAATATGGGGGTGGTGGGGGAGGCACATACAGGGGGTGAGGAACTATGTCCCAGAGAGGAGCCTTCGTGACTGCACATACAGAGTATACACTGGGGGCCTTTAGAGAGGACCATTAGAAGACAAAATGATCTATTGTCCTTTAGCCACGGGGTAGGGAGCTGTGAGGAGGACCAGTGAGAAAACAAGAAGGACTGTTGAGTGAGACCAGGCAATTCCAGACGGAGGTCTGAAGTTTAACTAACTGTGCACGCGTGTTAGATAAACAAACGAAGAGTCTGGAGGAGAGCAGATTTCTGGGGTGCTGGAGGGGGAGACAGGAGGGCCCTGGGCTTCCTAGCCTGCCAACCCTAACCTGCTGAACCCGATGTCAGCCCCTGACTCCCCGCACCTCACCTCAGGAGTGTAGCATTGCCCTTTCTTTTAAAGTTCCCCGCCCACTTACACATCTTTTACCTCTCCCTCGAACCTGAAAGAACAGACATCCCATTCTTAACTCTGCTTTTTGCTTTCCCGTGTAGCTTTATGAAGCTGTGCTTTGCTCTATGCTTAATGGTCAAAATCGCAGGTAAGAAATTAATAGTAGCGTTTAACTCCAACTTGCCTGTGGAAGGATTGTGCCCCCAAGTTCACAGCCTGGGAGCCTTTGCATTCAGGACAGAGCAGGATTTACAGCCAGCTGTTCCCTGTGTGTCTCTATCAGCTCAGCCAGCTTCCCTTCTGCTTTATAAGGTCTAGTGTTAGCTCAGATCTGGAGACTCTTTCTTTTCAGTCTTCCTTCTGTAATGTCACAGCCGGCCTTCGGTGGGACATAGAGGACAATGCATCAGGAACAACTAGAATGTTAGAACACTAGCTTCAAAAGAAGGGCATTGTTTTTGTAGGGAGGTCATAAAAGTGTAAGACTCAAAGGGCATCCTGCCCGAGGCCCACTCCTTCCTGGCTCTTAGGAAGGGCATGCCCTTTGGGATCCGGGGGACTCATTGCCTTTACATTTTTAATTTGTTTTAATTCTAAGAGGTTATTGTTCTCATTGGGAGTTCCACTGTGCTTGCTGCTTAGTGGATGTGAACTCCTGGACTCAAGAAATCCTCCTGCCTCAGCCTTCAAGGGCTGACATTACAGGCATGCACAACTGCGGTCAGCTTCCTTTGGTTTTTAGACTCACAAGTTACTTCCTCTGCAAGCCGGTGACACCACGGTGGCACCGTGGGAAAGGGCCGGTTGTGCACGGGAGAAGTCGGCCAGGCATGCAGGGTGACGCCAGTGTACGGGAAGTGTGCAGGCTCGCCGTGCTCGGGACCGCACTGTTTGAGCACTGTGCATTTAAAATTCCCTGGCTCAGAGGTGAAGAGCACTCACTGTTTTCCAAAGGTCCTGAGTTCAATTCCCAGCAGCCACATGGTGGCTCATAACCATCTATGGTAAGATCTGGTGTGCAGGCAGAATGTTGTGTAAATAATAAATAAATCTTTAAAAAAAATAAATAAAATTCCCTGGGCTCATTGTGTGTAGGGCCGTGGCAATCTCTGCCTCTCCCTCTCTCTCACGCTCAGATACATTTGTGTTGTATGCCATGTGCCCCCTCTAGTGGCAGAACTGAGCAGCACCACAATGAAAAAGTCCTCCCTCCTGGCTTTCTAGGTCCCCTTAGTTCCCAGAGACACAGGTCACAGACTGCCCACTTCGACCTTCCAGAGAAGACAACACCTCAGCAAATGCCTTGGTCAAAGAATTTATTAGAACGGAGTTTCACCAGAGGAGATTTGGGGGTTTTACAGCCCTGCATACATTTTTGGCCTTAAAACTCCATTGATTTCCCCTTCCTTTCCATGTTAATGACACTTATCTTCGCAGAGATATTACTCTCGTCTTCCAACACGGATTTCTTACACTCGCCTGTGATTTAGTTAAGCCTTATAGTCCTGCAATAATACACATCATCTGTGTGATTTGTTCAGATATGTGAAAGTTAAGGACTGAATTAGAATTCACCAGTTCACTAACTGTCTTTTAAACCCAGAGATATGAAAAGAATCTCTTTGCAAAGATTACAGGATTTGAACATTAGTGGGTTTCAAATTTGTGGTTAAACTGAAAAAATGAGAATCTTGCTTCGTGAGCGGACTGGGCAAGTGTGTTTCCACTTGAAGCTTTGAAAACTGGCCAGTGAGCACCGAGAACTGCCGGTTTGGGTTAAATGCTCAGGGTCTCTGTGTTGGCGGTGTGTGAGAAGACACAGTATTAAGCTGGCGAATTTAAAATGTTTCTCTTCTACGTGGAGTGGGGGCGGGAAGTGCGTTCCTGGGAGCCACCCTGAGAACGTACATCGTTCCCACATCTGCCAATACAAACAACTAGGGATTTAAAAGAATGGAAAAGGGCTAGAGAGATGGTTCAGAGGATTAAAGCGTCTACTATTCTGTTTTGTTTTAATCTAAGGTAGCTAGCCTGACAATGGCTCATGTTTCCTGAACCCCAACCTTTTGTGTTGATTGGCCAGGACAGAAAGTGAAGAGGAGGACCCACCAATGGGATGAGATATCCCCCTGTGTTGGGGATAAAAGACTGATGCCTTCTTGGCCAAGAGAGCTCTCTTGCCTGGCTTGGGTCATGGTGCTTTTTTTTTTTTTTTTTTTTTTTTTTTTTTTTTTTTTTTTTTTTTTTTGTACAAAACGGAATTGCTTTGCTGATCTATTTTTTGCTTTGTGTTCCTTTGTGTGACAGCGAGATTTTACTTGTTTGTTTCTAATGCTGCGCAAGCCTGTTTGATCTCAGGATCCACGTTAAAAAGCTGGACACGGTGGTGTCAAGAATCTGTAACCCCGAATTCCTGTGGAGATGGGAGGCAGACGGAGAATTTGCTGGCAGCTCCTGGAGCAGCTAGCGGGACTACAGTGCAGTGCAGCGGCAGGAACAGAAAGACCCTGCCTCAGAAACAGGGCGGAAGGAGGCAACCGGCCCTTAAAAGTGGGCGGGAACAAAGACATGGCTATATTTCTTGGAAAACTGGGGATAAGGAGAGGGCTAAGCCTGAGCTTGTCTTGGAAGAGGGAACGCCTGACCGTGGTCCCCAGCACCCACACTTGAAAACCCAGGCGTTATAACCGCAGCGCTGGATAAAGCAGAGACAGGTGGGCTTACTCACCAGGGCAGCCTAGCCCTGTTGGCAAATTCCAGGCCAGGTGGAGACCCTGTCTACAAAGAAACAAATCGGTTGCTGTGGGAGGGCAACCAAGGAGCTTCTGTGGCCTCCAAGTGTTCTGAGGTTGCTAAGACATGCGTGTCCACCTGCATACAAACACACAGGCAAACCATCCTACCTGGTCCAGTGAGATGGCTGGGCTGGTGAAGACAGTTGCTGGCAAGCCTGATGACGAGAGTTCAAGCCCTACCTCCACAGGGCAAAGACACTTTGCCAACCCTGCAAAGTGTCCTCAGATCTCCACCCATGCTCCATGACACACGTGCAAGCATGTGAACAAACATACAGTCACAAATGTCCATAAAACACACAGTATTATTTCAAACCTGTCGCGTTTACTGATGAGTTGGAGTCTGCACCCGGGTGAGCTTCATTAAAGACACCTGGTGACAAATCAGGAACCAGGAACAGAAAAGTCCTTAAGTGTTGTGACTTTAAGTTGCTTTGGGGCGGTGGGGGAGGGGGGGGAACGTACCTTTATCTGGAGAACTCATAGATCCCAAGGGTGAAGCTACTATTGTTTTTCCACCAAGTTAACACAGTATCAAACCGCCCTCCAACTGCTCAGCCCTGTGCCCTTCGATTAGTGCAGCTCTCAGTCCCCCTCAGAGACACTCTTTGTGTGGTAGGAGGTGGCCAATGCAGAAACTGGCCAACTCCAGAATGGGTGCGTTCGGAGAGCTCAGCCACGAATGAGGCATCCATGCCATACCCCTTACCCTCAAGACTCACAAAGCTTCTATAAAGATAGGGCTAGAGATTTTTAAAGAGGCAAGTAGGGGAGAGCCAGAGCAAAAGTGTCTTCTGGACAGAACGGGACCCCTCACTCACAAACTCGAGCTGGTCAAAGTTCCAGCCTGGAGCGGGGAGGACTCACCAGCCCTCAGACAATGGGCTATTGACAGCTTGGGAAGTGGTTGTCAATTTGCTTTAAGGTGTAGGGCCTGGTTGGCTGTGTTCCAGGGGTGATCTTACCCTGGGAGTGTTTGGGGAGAGCAGTTTGAACTCAGTTAAAAAAAAAAAAAAGCAAAAAGACACAAGGTTGATCAAAATATATTGTATGCATGTACAAAATTCTCAGAGGATAAGAATATCTATTAGAAATAAATAAGTATTAAAACTTCGGGCATGAATTTTCTCATCATCCTTTAAAATGTTTTAATCCACTCCCACTCAAGCACTCTGACAATTTCTGCTCACTGAGGGGATTACTGGTCCCCCCCATCAGCCATTTTCTGGCCAGTGATGAGGAGCAGTCCCTCTGTGCCTGTGTGTCTAGATCTGTTGGGATGAGAGGTTAGCAGTCGGGTTTCAGGTTTTTATCATGACTGCACCTCAGCTGGTTCTCTCCACGTGTGCTCAGGTGTGTGTGTGTGTGTGTGTGTGTGTGTGTGTGTGGTGACCTTGGCAGCAAGACTGCACGTAACCCCAAATCAGCGAATGCCAATGGATTGCGGGATCATTTGTGTTCTCGGCTTTTCATCAGCCACATACTAAACGTGTCTACAACTACCAGGACACCCGGCTGGGACAGGAAGAAGGGAGCTAAGGCAGGACCTACTGGCTCCAGCAGGGCAGAGGGCTTAGAGCCTGGCTCACTTGTTGTTCCTATCCTCGCCGCCAGGAGGCGGGCCTCCCTACCAGATGAGACTCGCTTGTCTGTGTGGCTTTGAGCATCCTGTTTCCACATAAGGAATCTTTGGGGCGCTGTCTTTGTTTGTTTTTTGCTGTTTCGTTTCAAACCAAAATGCCATGCCCAGAAACTGAAATCCTACAGAACAGCCAGGCGATGTGGAGGTGGTCATTCATGCATTGATCCCCTTAGCTGTGCAGTGTGTGTGTGTGTGTGTGTGTGTGTGTGTGTGTGTGTGTGTGCGCGTGTGTGTTTGATGGCCACATACCGGCCACTGTGTCCACGTCAATGTGTGTAGGTGTGACTTTGGTTTGTAGAAGCCCTCCTCTGAGGACACCGTGAGTCAGAGATCATAACAGTGGACAGTACTGGTTGCAGCTTAGCTGAAGGACCTCGAACAATGGCATTTTAGAAAGTGGGTTATCATCTTTCAGACTGCAAGAAAAGCCCACAGCATGTCACACAAAGTCTTCCACCGGGTCCAGCAGACCCTGCCCATTCAGATGACCTCATCTGCTCTCCACTGGCCTGCAATGACTCAGCCACCCTCATCTGCTCCTGGCTGCTCTCTGAAGCCTTTAGCACCTCCTCACCTGTCTTCTGGACATTGCCTGTGGAACAGTCACATGACTAGCTACTCTATCTGAGCTTCCCCCTCACTGTCTTTGACTGGCCTGAACACCACATCTTCAGTACTGAATGTCAGTCTTGAGAGTATGGTTTTCTGCCGGTCTCCTGGCTTGTGTGCATCCTCCGTGGACAGAGCCTGTTCACTGTGATGGCCACTCCTGGTTGTCAGCTTGTGGGCATGTCTGTGGGGGAATTTTCTGGATTGCTAATGGATGTGGAAGGATCCAGCCCACTGTGAGCAGTGCTGCCAAGGTAAGCCTGGGCTGTGTGGGAGCAACTTAGCAAGCCAGCGAGAGCAAGGCAGCAAGCAGTGTCCCTCACGGTCTCTGCCTCAGTGCCTGCCTCCAGAACCCTGCCTCGGCTCCCCTTGCTGATGGGCTGTAATAGTAAGCCAAATAAAATCTTTTGGTCAGTGTTTTATTCACAGCAATGGGGGTGATAATTAGGACCAATAATACCTCTCTAACACTAGAACATCTGGGATCCACAGTAGGCTCTCAGTGACTATCCATTGTATAAAGTTGTGGGCCTGCCTAAAGACGGCTGAACAAGTAAAAGCAACGAAGGATGAAATTAGCCAGAAAGCACAAAGGTGTGTGTGTGGACTTCTCTTAGGAACAGGTAGGAGAGCAGTGAGGTGAGGGGCAGAAACGGGGAGGCAGTTATCAAGGGCCATGGAGACTCAGCAGAAGCTCCAGGGCACCCCTCACACAGAAGATAACACTCAGTGTCCCAGGCTGCCCGTGTTTCTGTCCCGTCAGCTGAGAGCTCACTCTGTTCCAGCCTCTTCTCTTTCTACAGTGTGTCAAGAGAAGTGTGATTCACAGACGGTGGCTGTGCTCTCTACTACAGTACTGCGTTCTGCCCAGGACTTCTACCTTCTGGTACTGTGACCTCTGACCTCCCCCTCCTCTTCCTCCCCCTTCTCATTCTGCACAAGAAATCATCCTTGGGGTATCCCCTCTCAGACTACCACAAAGGATACACACTGACAAATGGAATAGAAATATCTTGCTGGAGAAGCATTTTCTTATGTTTGTATGACAGTTAACCTTGATTGTTTGTTGGGACTTGAGTCCACGGAGAGAGTCTTTGGGCATGCCTGTGAGGAAATGTCTAGATTGGGTTAGTTTTGGTGGAAAGACCCAGCCTGAATGGGAGCAGCACCATCTCATGGGCTGGCCTCCTGGACAGAATATCCTGCTGTGTGCCAGCATCTGCCTTTCCTTGTTTCCTGACGGGGGAGACAATACCAACAGTTGCCCCATACCCCTGGTTCCATGTTCCTGCCTTTGACTGCACGCTCCAAATGTGAGCCAAGTTTTTGTCATAATAATGACAAAACCCTGCTTCATTCACAGCAGCGGGAAATTTTCCCATCACAATTCACGTTCAGGTGTGGAAATCCTTAGAAGTTTTCCACTCCGTGGTCTTCGTTCCATCGCACGGCCGCTTGAACGTATCCCATTACGAGCCGGTAATCTCTGAGGGGAGCGGAGCTTGACAGACCCTCATGCGTGTGTAGGGGTATAAACAAGAAGCAGGACATGGGCCTGCATGGCCTTGTGTGACTGAGCGCATCCGCATCCGTTAGGGGTAGAGCGTCAACAGCGGAGCCGAAAGAACCCCCAGCTGCCCAGTGACGCTCGTTATTAATAAATCATAACTAATTATATGAATCTAGTGTTGGTTGTGGCGTAGCCTGAACGCCCTGGAAACAGTCCCGAGAAGTCACACCTTCCCTTTAGAGGACGTTGGAGGAAGTTGGCCTTAACTGGACATCCATCAGGCTGGGACCCACCCCGTCTCCGAAGCCCCGCCCCTTCCCCTCCCGGCTGGGAGGAGGAGCCAGGAACCCACCAAGACAGAGAGCCTGGCTGGTCACTTCAGCGGGGCAAAGGGCCACTCGGACTAGTAGCTCAGCTTTGCTGGCAATTGCCCTGTTTAAACCTTTCTTTTGGCTATTTTTAACTTCTCAATTAGTTCGTTTTAATAATTTTGCATATTTGTGGAGTACAATGTAACGTTTTAGCTCTCTGTATACACTGCCTGAAAAATTAAGCCGGTTAGCAAACCTACACCTCAGCTTCTGTTCACTGAGAACGTTTAAGACCTGCTCTTAGTAATTTTGAAATACACTTTTTTTTTTTTTTGAGACGGGGTGTTAGGTGTCCCAGGCTGACATCTAACTTGCTATGAGCCTGAGGCTGGCTTTGAACTTTGGATCCTCCCTCCTCCACCTCCTGGATGATGGGCTTTCAGACATGTGCCACCACACCAGGTTTTTACAGCGCTGGGTTGTTGGGTGGGAGGAGACAGTTTTTGTTACGCACTCAGCACGATTGGAGGGGTCTAAGAAATCACCCGCGTCTCAGCCTGGTAGAGAGCGCCATTCCCATGTAAACAGAGCAGATGGGAAGCCATAACGCAGATGCCGCTTAGAACGTGGTGTTGGGGTGTTGGCTTAAAGAGGAGCAGCTGTGATTTGTTTCCCTACGCATCGGTGTGGGAGCCGCCTCCCTATGAAAGCATAAGCAATTAAACTGGCCATGCAAAAGTTACAGTTGGCTCTAGAGCAGCGCTTCCCAAATGCAGGGCCCGAGACAGGAAGTGGTGTCACTCCAAAACAGCCCTCTGTGAACCAACACCTCACAGAAGCACTGCATTATGTATCCTATATGTATTAGTTTTCCTGGGGGCGGAGCACAATACAGCGTCTCTCTGATTGATTGACGCGTGCGCACATGTGTTCACGTAAGCATCCCTAGCACCGTGTTTATTTGGAGCCTCCCTGGGGATTTCTAAAGGGCTCCACAATGACAGGCTTCGATGATGAAGGCGGGGCCCCTGTGTCCAAAGACAGGTTTTTCTGTTCTAGTGGCAGGGATCAGTGGATGCCAAATCGTCAGCAAAGCTTAGCAGTTCCCCAGTAATCAATGCGCCATGTGTGCGATGGTTCCCGCTGGGTCAGCAGTGGAAATGAAGATGTTCTAAGCGCAGTGAATTGGCTCCGACTGATTTGCATCTCTTGTCTATAACCTGAAGAATTAACTCCTGGCCCTGAAGATATCCCTGCTATGGATGCTTGCTAGGAGGCCTGACGCTGGGTGATGGATGGCCACTATGGGTTTCCAAGTATAAATCAAGGTTGAGAAGACAAAATGGTTGCAGGTGGCTTCCATTTAGCTCAGGACAGCCGGACTGGCTGGGTCTCAAACCTCAGGTCCAACTGTGTTCACAGCCCAAAGATATTCGTGGGGTACAGGCGCCTTGTGTGATTAGCTTGGTCAGTAAAATGCTCACTGTGCAAGAATGGGGACCTATGTTTGATCCCCAGAACCCATGTTTTTGTTTTGTTTTTTAAAAAGCCAGATGTGATAATCCTGTGAAGTCTCAGCAGTGGGAATGGGGAGGTAGAAACAGGTGGTCGGTGCGCACTGGCTAGCAGCCTAGCCCCATGGGAAAAACTTGGGCAGAAGCAAGAATCAGAGCGACAGCACCTAAGAAACAGCAGCTGAGGACGACCTGACTTCCTCATGCCTGCACACAAGTGGGTGTGTGCCCCCGCCCACACATGTGTGCCTGCGTGCATACAACATGCCTGCACATACAAAGCACTAAGTACGTGCTCCCAAGCTGTCAGGAAAACCCCAGCCCAGTCTGGTTCTACCATGACGGGACCTGTTTTGTCTCCCTTGGGGAGGTGGCTGGGACCGGAGACCACTGTGAATGTTTTCAAGAGGAGGGGACCATCTCTGGGCCTCAAGATGCCAACCAGGTGTAAGCCCCAGGTACCTGTGTCCTGCTTCTAACATCCTGCTAGGTTATTGCCAGACAGTGTGGTTCCCTTGGGGTGGAAAGGTTAGTCAGGGCTCTGCTACCACCCCCACCACCCCACCCCCTCTCATCCCCACTCCTGGCATCATCCCAGCCTCTAGCGGCTACAACTTCATCATCTGTAGTTTCATTTGCACATATTTGCAGTGCCAGGGGAACCCTTTGGGACTTGTTCTTAGATAAAGATGCTTATAACTAAGAAAGAACCTGGAATATCGTAAGATTTGCTCAAGTAGACAGAGACAGTGTGGGATGTGGATGCCTTTGAGGTCCATGGAGACTGGCCTGAGACCAGACCCGGTGAATCAGCACATCCCGTCATTGTCGGAGATCCCAAAGGGCCCTGGAAAGAAGGCAGTGTCTTCTCACCTGAGGGGGTTTTCCCAGTTCTGGGCCCATTGTTACTGCCCTGTTGGTTACTGGTAAAGCCTAAGCAGAGGCCAGATCCTAGCTTGCTCTTCTCTCCACCAGGCTCAGTCAGCCAACCACCACAAACAGGGTGCTTTTTGCCTGGAGATACCAGAGGGCCCGTCTTTATACACTCCAGGTACACCATCACACCTTGTCCTGCTTAGCTCCCACCTGAAATGACCCCTTTCCTAGCATCTTACCATGAGCCCCTGGCATACCTTTGAGCTTGGCTCTTTCGAGTTTCCATGCTTTGCTGGCCTCCTAGCTTTTACCTCCAGCTGGTCTTTTCCCTATTTTGGTCCTTACTCTGGTCTCCTGGAATACTTGGACATCAGTGAATCAGAACTAGGCCAGTCCCTGGTGTCCTAAGCAGACAGAGAGGCAGACACCACAGCAGCTGGTGGCTTTGACATGCAGCCCTCGCTTCAGGGATGAGCCATGTTCTGGACAGGAAGGATACCACATGCTAAATCCCACCTAGGATGCAGACATGACTCTCTGCTCATTCATTGTAAGTCCATGACCCGCCTTGAAATTGGCCAAAAGGGGCTGAGGCCTGGTTCCCTTCTAATGACAACATAACATCAAGAAGGTTATATTGGATGCTCACTCTTCTACAGATTCGAGGAAAATGCTAACTGCATCCTTACATAGTAGTTACAGGGGAAAATAAATTCGCATTTAACTTGTGCAGCATGCTGTGAATGTTAATCACTCCCTTAGATAGTTATTAGTGATAACCGTTTTGGTGATCTGAGTGGTAAGCAGCCTCCGGCAGAGCAATCGTGACAAAGCATGAATTGTCTGGCTCATACAAGTCAGGGGAATTTAGAGGGCTTTGGGATGGGACAGCCACCAGGCAGAGACTTGCTCCATGGGAATCAAGAAGTCCCAGGGCAGCACTACAGCAAGCCTTGGTTTCCAGCTTGCAGCCAAGCTTGGCACTGCCTTCTCTGCACCACCATAATGAGGCTTTTGAGAGGACCTTGGCAAGACCCAGGCAGTAGCAGTAAGAGGCCACATCCCAGGTGAGGCTGATACCCAAGGTTGAGGGTGGGGCAGAGACAGTCGCTGTTGGGTTGCGCAGAAATCAAGCTGACCCTGAATGGGAAGGGATCTGTCCAAGGCCCGGGTAAGCCAGACTCATGTTCTAAGTAGATATCCTGGGCATATGACGAGGCTCAGAGAAAGCCAAGTCAGGGGTGTTGTGCAAAAGTCAAAAGAATCACTAATGGCAGGAACTAGACACCGTGCGGCAGATGGAGCCAAATGGACCATTTCAGAACGGTGTAGAAGGCGTAGAAGGCGGACTCAGCAGGGAATGGGAAGAGACAGAAAGGGCGTGGTGGGGGAGGGAAAGAAGACATGAGTGTGCCTGCAGGTCTCAGGCTGAGGTGGAATAGGGTAAAAGCAGGTGGTTTCTTTTCAACAGCCTAATCTATTTGTCCATCTTTTGATTTTGAGCCTGTCATGGTTTCTGTTCTATTGCTGTAAAGAGACACCATGACCAAATTGTTATGGTTATTTTTATAAAACTGTGTTTGTTTCTCAGTTTCTCTCTTAACCTGGCTATCACACAAATAATTAATACTCTTCACAACACAAAACTGAGCAGCTATTATTCTATTCTTAGTCCTCTAAACTGCCTCCTAAGTTACAACTCAGAGATACTTGTACTTTGTAGCTTTCCATGATGAGCGTTCTCTCTCTCTCTCTCTCTCTCTCTCTCTCTCTCTCTCTTTCTTTCTCTCTCTCCTGGTCCCTCCTGGACATCTGCCTATGGCTGAAATCTCTACTTCCTTCTCTAACTCCTCCTCCTTTGGCTGACGAAAAGTCCAGCCCCTTTTCTCCCCTGCTCAGCAATTGGCTGTAAGTTGCTTTATTGGCATAAAGTTGCTTTATTGGCATATTGGGGACAAGGGGAGAACAGTGTTTACACAACATTGAGACAGGAGATTCTCAAAACAAGGATTGCAACCAGATATGGGGGTTACAGAAATCAGCATTTGAATTACAGAATAACTTATGCCTACATCAAGACAACTCTTATAAAAGGGCTTGCTTTTTTAAGGGCTTGCTTATGGTTAATTTATGATCATTACTGCAGGAATTAGATGGGCATGGCACTGGAGCGGTAGCTAAGAGCTTTACAACCTGATCCATAGGCAGCAGGTATTGTTATAAACATAGATAAGGGTAATAAGTAATAACCATGCCTGAATATTACACTGCCTTGACATTTTCTGTTCAAATTGCTGTTGGCATCCAGGTCTTCCAAGCTAT
Organism: Psammomys obesus; assembly: GCF_907164565.1. Taxonomy (NCBI): domain Eukaryota; kingdom Metazoa; phylum Chordata; class Mammalia; order Rodentia; family Muridae; genus Psammomys; species Psammomys obesus. Next base: position 4,867,694 of record NW_026593286.1, read on the forward strand.
AAGAATAGCCCATTAAGTTATGCTTATGGAATTCTAGAGTTCCTCTATCCTACATCTCTAAACTCTTCCAGATTTCCCCAGAAACTAGCTCCAAAATGCCAAATATCTGCATGGTAATATGTAACCCTGATTCCACTCTTCCAGTACCAACTTTGTGTATTAATTACTTCTTCATCACGTTACACATGCAAGAAACAGCTTTTCTCAAGGAAAAGATTTCCTCTGGCTTGTGATTTGGGGGTTTAATTTATGATGTCAAGGAAGACAGGGCAGAGCAGCTCATACCATGGCAGCAGAAACATGGAGCAGAGCCCGGTCACATAACAGCAGAGCAGGAAGCAGGGAGCTAGGCAAGAACCAAGAGCTTGGATAATCTTCAAAGATTCTCCCATAATGACTTACTTCTGCTGGCGAGGGTACACCACCCAGAGTTTCCAGAACCTCCCCAGGTAGTACCATTTCAGACAGTACATTTCAGATTCAAAGCACAACATCATTTATCAATGTCATTTGTATTTTCAATTATCTCATCACCTCATCTCCCATGCTTCCTGCTTCTGAAGCTCCCCTCAGAAAATGAGGATCTGTTGAGTTGAGATAGAACTGTGCCATAATTCTGCATCCTGAAACCTACTCTGTAGCGATCCACATTGCCCCCAAAGCAAAGACAATGCTATTTCTTTCTGCTGCCTGCAAATAAGCCAAGACACAGGGGCCTGCCTCTGCGCAACACTGTAAGCAAGGAAACACCATTCATAAACAGCAAGACATGGTGCCTATTCCCAACTCATGAGATACCGCAATTCTTCCAAGCCCTTTCTCCTCATTTCTTACCCACGGCAGCACACAGATGCTGAGATCCCTCTCCTTTTTCTCATCGTCCAACCCTCTTGCCCCACATCCTGCCTCTGCCAGTAAAAACCCCCCTTTGCCTTTTCTCTTGATGACCTGTTTGCTGAAGGATGCCTGAGAAGAGGTCAGTGGAGATGGGTTTCATCTATGTGTTGGCGCTAAAGGGGTGGAGGATAGTGCACAGAGAAGCTTTGAGAAGTAAAAGAATTTCCACGAATGTGTGAGGAGGAAGGAAGAGAGATCATTAATGTTTAAAATGTCATGTCTTTCACCTCCCTGTATCTTCTTCAAGCACAGCTGCTGGTCCACTCTCCTTGGTCATCTTGGCCTCCAGGGATTTTCCTCTTGCATCAGGTTCTCAGACAACCACAAACAGGAAACAACAGGAATTTGTTCCCTCATGGTTCTGGAGGCTTGGAAGTCCAAACTGAGGCGTCAGCAAGATCCTCTGAGGGCTCAAAGGAAGGGTCCTTCCTTGTCTCCTTCACGACATTTGCTCAGCCATGCTCACTGCTGCTGTGTCCGCAGTAGCCAGGAAATGGTAACAGCCTAAATGCATACTGTATGTATGTTTTAAGTTTTTGTTTTATTTTTTAATCACACACATAGGTATGTGTCTGTTATGGCTTTGTGCACATGAGCGCAAGTGTCTGTAGAGGCCGGGAGAGGGCATCAGAGCCTCTGGAGCTACAGCTTCAGATAGTTGGGAGCCACTCTCAATGGGTGTGAGGAACCAAACTCAGGTCCTCTGCAAGAGCAGCCTGCGCTCTTAACCCCAGAGCCAGTGCTCCAGCCTGGATTCTGTATATTTTTAACACTCCTTAAAAATATACAGAATGGCCTTTGCTTTTTGAATTTTTCACCATATCACTGGGAAAACACAGCTCCCACCTCAACCAGGACAAGAAATGGCTTATTCTGGAGCCAGAGATGAGTGGCCATGGCCCTGGAACCCAAATTCTGATTGCCCTCAAATTCATATGCCAACATGGGAACAGCTGGATGAAGTTTTTATAATAATGGAACAAGTAAAGTTGTAAATCAAAACACAGCTGAAGTACGCTGGTGGGTACATCAGAAGGGTGGGGTACCCGGAAAGCATGGAGAATCTGTTACAGGCCTCAGGTGCACCTAATGACATTCTTAGCCTGTGGGTGGGTGAAAACTCTGGTTCTGTTTCTGCAAAGTGTTAGCCTAATGGTCACATGATTTTAGATTACATACACAGGAAGGCAACAAATGGTTAGTAGCCATTTTGACCCCAGCCTCTAGCATGAAACTTCTGAGGGAATTATGGTTCTTGGGGGCCCATTGTCAATACTCTGATACCCGAGGGGAGGGACTAGGGTGTCCTCTCTCCTATCAAGGCAGTTATATATTTATAATTTGATGAATTAATTAATTAATTGATATTTATTTAATGTGTGTCATATGCATGCGTGTGAGTGTGTGTGTGTGTAGGTAGATCCCCACCTTACTGTTTGAGACAGACTCACTGAATCCGTAACATTGCCATTTTGGCTAGCCTGGCTGGCCAGCAAACCTCAGCACACCCCAGCACTGGGCTTACAGATGTGAACGCCCATGCCTGGCTTTTACATGGGTTCTAGGGGATCTGACCTCAGACCCTCATGTTGTGTGACAGAGAGTTTCCCCACTGAGACATCCCCCTTTCATAGACTCTAATTCTTTCCCACAGCTGACACGCCTTAGGAATTTATTTTGAATTGGCAAAGCCTTTTCCTTCTCCTCCCCTTCTTGCCCACCCCCACTCCTTCTCCCCTTCCTCCTTCTATCGTCATATGAAAGAAAAACTTGACACGTGACTTGTGGAGAAGCAGGCTCACAGAAGATAGGCCTCCCTGGGAGGGCACACTGACAATTTCCTTACATGAAGACTTCCTTTGAAAATTACCCTGACAGCAAGCTCACTCAGAGGAATGAGACCCACTGGCCACTAGCAGCCATGCTGTGGGCTCCCATTCTCAGGGGGGAAGGGGGCTTGGACCTGGCAAGACGACTCATAGCATGAAGTGGAATCAGTGACCATCTTCCCTTGTTCAAGGATGCCTGCTTGGTTGCCATGGGAACACCCAGCAGGTGATGGGGTGAGTGGTCTCCATGAAAACCACCAGGACATGGGAGAGGCAGAGTCTTGCTCCTTCACCCTGCTCTGGTACAGAGACGCCGGGCCTCCAGGCTGTACCTGTCTTAGCCTTGTCCCACATTTCTGTTGCCTGGGAACTGGTTTTTCTGCTTGCCTTGATCGTGTGCTTGACTGTTGTCTCTCGCTCCCTCCCTTCTTTCTCCTCTCTGACTTTCTCCTTTTATTTCTTTCTTTTTCTTTCTTTCTTTCTTTCTTTCTTTCTTTCTTTCTTTCTTTCTTT
>NW_026593286.1:4870942-4922309 GCF_907164565.1 Psammomys obesus
TTTCTTTCTTTCTTTCTTTCTTTCTTTCTTTCTTTCTTTCTTTCTTTCTTCCTTCCTTCCTTCCTTCCTTCCTTCCTTCCTTCCTTTCTTCCTCTCTCTCTCTCTCTCTCTCTCTCTCTCTCTCTTTCTGAGTGCAGGCATGCATGTACCATATTGTATGTGTGGAAACAGAGGAAAACCTCAGTTTTTGGTCATCACCTTCTATCTTATTTGAGACAGGGTCTCGTGGCTGTTGAGTACTCTAGGCTAGCTGTCTCAAAAGCATCTGAGAACTCTCCGGTCTCCATCTTCCACATGACCAAAGAGGGTTGCAGATGTATATTTACTGCTGTGTCTAGCTTCCCTCCCTCTTCTCCTCCCAGTCCCTCCCTCTCACACAACTCCCATCCTCCTGTCCTCCCTTTCTTCTCAGAAGAGGGAGGCCTCCCATGGATATCAACCCGGCTTGGCATATCAAGTTGCAGTAAGACCAAAGACATCTTTTCCTATGATGGCTAGACAAGGCATCCCAGTCAGGGGACAGGGATCCAAAGGCAGACAAGAGAGAGACAGCGCCTGCTCCTGCTGTCAGGGGTCCATGAAGACTAAGCAGCACAACTGTTCATCCCATGCATGCTCTCTGTTTGGCAGGTCAGTCTCTGTGGGTTCCTATGGGCTCATCAGATTAGTTGATTCTGTAGGTTTTCTCTGGCTTCTTCAATCCTTCTTCCCCCTCGTCCATAGCATTCCCCAAGCTCTGCCTAATGTTTGGCTGTGGGTCTCTGCATGTTTTGATCAGTTTCTGGGTGAAGCTTCTCAGATGACAGATATGCTAGGAGCCTGACCACATGTATAGTAGAATATTATTGTGTCGGGGCGGGCTCTCTCTCATGGTTTGGGTCTCAGGGTGGGCTAGTCGGTGGTTAGCCTTTCCCTCAATTTCTGCTCCATCTTTACCCCTGCACATTTTGTAGGCAGGACAAACCATGGGTCAAAGGTTGTGTGGCTATTGAAAGACTTCTCTGGTTATAGGAGATGGCTGTTTCAGGTTCATATCCCCCATTGCTAGGACTCTTAACTAGGGTCACCCTCCTAGACTCCTGTGAGTTTCCATTGTCCTAGGCTTCTAGATAGTCCCCGAGGTGCTCCCCTACACTGATTCCAATCCTCTCTCTCTCTGTCCTCCCCCACTTTACCCCTCCTGCTCCCCTCCCTACCCTCTCCCCCACCCACTTCCCTCTCTCCACCCATCCCCAATGTCTACTCTACTCCCCCTTCTTAGTGAAATTCAAATGTTCCCCCTTGCACCCCTCTTGTTACTTAGCGTGTTTGGGTCTGTGGATTGAAGCATGGTTATCTGTACTTTATGGCTAATATCCGCTTATTAGTGAGTACATACCATATGTGTCTTTCCGGGTCTGGGTTACCTCACTTAGATTATCTTTTCTAGTTCCATTCATTTGCCTGCAACTTTCATGATGTCCTTTAATATTTCTTTGTGCAAACGTACCACAGTTTCCTTATCCATTCTTCCGTTGAGGGACATCTAAGCTGTTTCCAGTTTCTGTCTATTACGAATAAAGCTGCTATGAATTTACTTGAGCAAGTGTCCTTGTGGTGTGGTAGAGCATCTTTTGGGTATATGCCCAGGAGTGGTATAGCTGGGTATTGGGGTAGAACTATCCCCATTTTTCTGAGAAACCACCAAATTGATTTCAAAGTGGTTGTACAAGCTTGCACTTCCACTAGCGATAGAGGAGTGTTCCCCGTGCTCCACCAGCTCACTGTCATGTGCTGTTGCTTCCGTTTTTTATCTTAGCCATTCTGACGGGTGTGAGACAGAATCTCAGAGTGGTTTTGATTAGCATTTTTTGATGGCTAAGGATGTTGAACATTTCTTTAGGTGCTTCTCAGCCATTAGGTAGTCTCTGTCAAGAATTCCCAGTTTAGATATGTACCCCATTTTTTTTATTGGCTTATTTGGTTTGTTGGTGTCTAGATTATTGAGTTTTTCGTATATTTTGGAGATCAGAATTTATATATTTCATTGATGTAGGGTTGGTGGAGATCTTTTCCCAATCTGTAGGCCATCGTTTTGTCTTTTGATGGTGTCCTTTGCCTTACAGAAGTTTTTCAGTTTCATGAGACCTCATTTACTAATTGTTAACATTAGTGCATGGGCCGTTGGTGTTTTATTCAGGAAGCTGTCTCCTCTGCCAACATGTTGAAGACTTTTCCCTACTTTCTCTTCTATTAGATTTAGTCTATCTGGTTTTATGTTGAGTTCTTTGATACACTTTGACTTGAATTTTTGTGTAGGGTGATAAATATGGATCTATTTGCATTCTACATGCAAACCAGCAACATTTGTTGAAGATGCTTTTTCTTTTTCTTTTTCTGTTGTATAGTTTTTGGCTTCTTTGTCAAAAACCAGGTGTCCACAGGTATATGGGTTTACTTCTGGGTCTTGAATTCGATTCCATTGATCAACATGTTTGTTTTTATGCCAATACCATGAGGTTTTTGTTACTATAGCTCTGTAGTACAGCTTGAAATGAGGGATGTTTATACTTCTAGAAGTTCTTTTATTCTACAAGATTATTTTAGCTATTCTAGATTTTTTGTTTTTTCTTATGAGGTTGATTATTATTCTTTCCAGATCTGTGAAGAATTGTGTTGGAATTTTGATGGGAATTGCACTGAATCTGTAGATTGCTTTTGTTAAGATGGCCATTTTTACCATGTTAATCCTACCTGCCCATGATCATGGCATGTCTTTCCATCTTCTGATATCTTCTTCACTTTCTTTCTTCAAAGACCTGAAGTTCTTCTCATACAGGTCTTTTACCTACACCAACATATTTTATATTATTTGTGGTTGTCGTAAAGAGTGTTGTTCCTCTAACTTCTTTTTCAACTAGTTTATCCTTTGTATATAGGAAGGCTACTGATTTTCTTGAGTCAATTTTGTATCCCGTTATTTTGGTGAAGGTATTTATCAGCTGTAGGAGTTCCCTGGTAGAATTTTTGGGGTCACTTATGTATACGATCATATCATCTGTGAATAGTGATTACTTTGGCCTACATGTCTTCTGGGGTTTAGGGTGCTAATCTTGCCCCTGGAGCTGGCAGGCTTCCAGGAAAGCAGGTGAAGTTGTGGGTGGTTTTCCCTTTTGCCAGCAGGCCTCCAAGAAAGCAGGCAGAATTGTGGGGAGCATAGGATATGGGGTGCGGTTTACCACTGTTGGGTGTACTTTCAGGCGAACTAATAGGCAGGGGCTTTGGGAGCCTAACTCAGATTTTTTTGTTATTGTTGTTAAAGATTTATTGATTTGTTTGCTTATTTGTCTATGCATGTATTTATACAGTATTCTGTTTGCATGTGTTCCTGCAGGGCAGAAGAGGGCACCATATCTCATTATAAATGGTGTGAGGACCTCTGGAAGAATAGCCACTGCTCTTAACCTTTGAGCCATCTCTCCAGACCCCTAACTCAGATTCTTATATTTACAGAGCAAGGCCTTTGCCCACTGAGGCATTTCCTTTGCCCTGCCCCCTTCTTTCTGAAGAGAAAAATAGCAACACCAGTGTTTCACTGATCACATGGGTGTCCACAGATTCATGGTCTCCACAGGACACAGCTCTCTTGGGTCTGGCTGCGTTTTTGAGCATCCCTGAGACCACAGCTGGGCCTTAAACGGCTCAGCCAAGGCTCCTTGCCTCCTCACTTCCCTGATGTGTCCCAGATTCAAACCAGCACAATTTAGAGGATCAGGTTAAGCCCTGCAGGACTGAGCTCCTGCCCAAACACATAAACCACTAGTTGAAGTCACCCCTGGGAAAGTGCAGGGTCCCAGATGCAAAAGCAGGCTCTGAGCCCCAAGAGGACAGGGCTGGATTCTGGTGAGGAGGGAGCAGTTATCCCCACACCTCCTGTAGCATCACTCTAGGCCAGCTCTCCTAGGCTGTAAGCCCCTCGAAAGAGGTCCTGGGATGTGTTTGTCTAGTGAGAGAATGCTGCTCTACCTCACCTTCGGGACCCTTTGAAAGCACCCTCAGCCTAAGACATCTTCTGTCTCTGAATTCTGCGGACCTAACCTCCTGAGTTCCAGGAGCTCCAGAGGTAGACTGTGTTTGGGAGTGTTGGGGACATGAAGACTCAGAGAGTTGTGGAAGCTAGCCATTCCCCACCAGCCCCCAGGGGCCAGACTGTCCTGGGTGCCGCTAGAGTTAGGCCTGCCACAGTCCAGAAACGTGAGGCCAAACAACTGTAACCCCAGTTGTGGCATCTTTTGGAAGTCTGTGTTGATCCAAGAACACTTTGTTAAAGGCATTTGTGTGTGTGCATGCCTGTGGGGGGAGGGTGTGGGGACACAGCTGTGTGGTGTGTGTGTGGGAGACAGAGGACAAGGTGGAGTCAGGGTCACCTGATCATAGCTTCCTACACCCAGATAGCTGGCTCAGGCTTCTGGGAATTCTGCTGCCTCAGTCCTCCATCTCACGGCAGAAGCTCTGGGATTATGGGTACTGCATCTGGCTCTCTGTGGGTTCCGGGGATCTGAACTCAGGTTCTTATACATGCTTTCATGGTAAGCGTCACCCACAGCCCACATGGTAAGCCCTCTCCCCAGCCCACAAACACTTTTAACAAACTCACACTCATATTCATATGGTAAGCACAGAATTTATTTCAAACTCTGAAGCTCATACTGGTTGCTGTGGAATAAGTGACAAGAACTATATGGCGTGTGGCCTTGACCCCTCATTTCATCCCCTGGGTGGCTGTGCTGTCTCCAGCAGTGGGGATGGGGTCTAAAGCTGAGGCCCTGTGGGGCTGTGAGTTATGACCAGTAGCTCCCTCGTCATTCTCCCAACTCACCAATCATCAGTGTTCCTTGAACCATCCTATTCTGGCTGTGGAGGCTTCATCTCCTGGCACTGCATAACCCCTTCCTGTTTAGGGTCACACCCAAGGACTGGGTTTCACACGTTCAAGTGCAATGTCCTGTGATGAGGCACAGAATCGGTCGGGTGTTCGCACAGATCTCTTTTCACGCATGCAATCCGCAGCCCTTTAATGCTGTGGGTGAGGTCCCCGGAGTTCAAGAATAGACCACGGTAGGCGGTGCTGGGTCACTTCTGGGACAGATAGCCCTGGGGGACAGCTATAAGGAGGCCGATGGAAAAGTCTCTGACAGGCTTGCCAGGAATCATGTTGTGTTGTGACTCATGGGGAAAGAACAGAGTGATGCCAGCTGGGCTGCATCGTCTCTCTATCTAGTTCAAGGTCACCATTCCCTGTGATCACATAAGGGCTGTTGTGTTTCTCTTGAGTTCAAAAGAGCAAGCACCTCCCAGTCCAGTCTGTCACCCACGGTGCCTCCCTGTCCACTCTCCTACTGCAGGGGCATCAATCATTTCTCCAATGCTTGGCTGATGAGCAAACACTCTTCTTTCGAGAATCCCTGCACCCACTGCATGATTATGAGGAAGTTCCTGCTTTCCCTCTCTGTGCAATCTTAATCTTTCTCAACGAAGGTCTACACGGGCTGGGTCAACCAGATGTCCTGTGCCAGGCTTCTCATTAGCCCATGCAGCATATGAATTGGATAAAGTACCTCACCACACACCCTCACAAGAGAGGGGCATTCTGTGTCAACCCCCAACACATGGAATGTGGGGTACAGGTGCAAATATGGTCAAATTTAGGAGGCCAGGAATCAACATGGCCCAGTTGGTGGCCCGTAGTTGGTTCCCTGTGATGGGCTCCATTACCCCAGTTGGTCAAGTTCTCCTCTCCAATTAGGTCTTAGCCTCACATCACATCCAGGGCCAGGCACTTCCCTGGGGCCATACACACAGTGTTGGGATGGAACCATCTAGGCACATGACTGGTTTCTCTCCAAGGGCAAGTATGTTTGTGTTAACTCCTTGTGTTCTCAAGGTAGACACGTTCCTAACATGTAGCATATGTTCGTTCCTCCTTGCCATCTTGGAAGCCAGATGGCTCAGCCTCCTTCAGGGTCATTCAAAGATCAGCTCAGAGACCATGCTGCCATACTTGGCATTTCATCCAAAAGAGTTCTCTGAGATGCCATTAGAAAAGTCATCTTGAACAAGTGGCTCTGTGGCAGAGAAAGGCAGACATTCTGTAGCTTCTTACCCAGGTGAGCAAAGAGAGAAGGGAAGCTTGGCTACCTTTATGCCACTTCACGTATCTCTCTGCTGCCATAACAATCCGCCAAACTTTCAGGCTTTCAGCAGCTGGAGCCCCAACTCGTGAGTGTATCCTGTCTAGGCTCAAGGACCAACAGTATACAAAAAGTAAACAGCTTAAAAAGGAGACATATGTGTGCTGGCACTGGCAAGTAACTACGGTTATGTTTTGTGATGTAGTGTGGAGCAGTCGCCTAGTGTGAGATGGGGGAACTCGGAAGTTTAGAGGTGCATGTGGCGGGTACTAGTGGTGCCTTTCAGATTTGTATGCAAACATAAAAACTGCTGTACACCTAAAGAGCTTATCAGCTGGGGCCCAAATGAGTACCATGAAAATAAATAAGATATGGAGAAGGGTTAGAATACGTAGAATAAGATAAATGAAACTATTTTGACTAATTGACACTTGCCATGACTGAGAAAATCAGCATGAGCATGCTAGCCTTTAAACTGCTAAAGAGTACAAAAGCAAGCAGAATGTTATTTATCTGCAAAAGGGGCTTTAAAACTAAGACCAGGGTGTGTGATACAGCTCAACAGATAAAGGCAACTGACCCCTAGCCTAATGACCTGAGTTTCATCCCCATCATTCACATGATAGACTTCCATACAAGTGCCACGGCATACACACACACACACACACACACACACAGAGAGAGAGAGAGAGAGAGAGAGAGAAAAGAAATATAATTTTGTAAAAGCTAATGCTATTTTAGAACAAAAGTAAAAAATAACTTGTACTCCAAAATGATTCCTTATTCTAGTAATTGCACATGGATTAAATTCCTATCAAGAGGGAAAACTCAGATTATATTTTTCAGTCTAAAGATATTCTGCTTATGAGGCATATCTAAATATAAAATGACTCAGAGAGGTTAAATATAAAAAATGAGGCAAAGATATACTTGGCATACATAAATGAAAAGGAAGAGAAATGTTCAAAATTAAGCAAAGAGGGAGAAAGCCGTTAAATGGGTCAAAAGACATAATTTCATGGTACTAAAAGATCCATCATTTAAAGAAGGGCTCCATCCATGGGGTCATTAGGTCTAAATAGGCTGAGAGACACGGAACAGAACTAGCAAAGGCACAGCCAGGCATGGTGGGGACCAGCTTGTGTAGAGGGATTTTTTGCCTGACTGTCATACCATGACAGAACAAGTAGAGAGAACATGGAGAAGACTAGGCCAGCTTTCAGAGAAAAACCATTTTCTGTGTAGGGGGTGTGTGTTGTATGTGGTGTGTGTGAGAGAGAGGAGAGAGAGAGAGATGTGGTGTGGTGTGCTGCATGCGCATACATGGGTGTGTGCTTGCAGAGACCAAAACAGGATGCCAGTGTCCTCCATTGCTCTCCACCTTGTTGCTTTGAGTCAAGGTCTCTCACTGAACTAGAAATTTGCTATTTCAGATAGGATGACTGGCCAGTGAGCTCCCAGAATCTTCCTGTTTCTGCACACATCACACACACACACACACACACACACAGAGAGAGAGAGAGAGAGAGAGAGAGAGAGATGACTCGGGCACTGGCTCAGTGGGTAAGAATGTTTGTTGTACAAGCACAAAGACTGGAGTATCCAAATAAAAAGGTCTGTGTCTGTACACAAGCCTTTAAGCAGAGCACTGTGAGACAAGGGCATCACTGGGGTTTGCTTGCTGCTAACCTAGCTTTGGGTTCCGTGAGAGACCCTGCCTCAAAAAAATTAGGTAGAGAGATAGAACAGGACATAAAATATCCTCTTCTGGCCATTAAACTTGAATGACATATACCACCACCACCCACACGCACACATGCTCACACACACTTCTCCCTAGTATTGGATACTTCCATCTACCTTAGTTTAAACCTTTGGTAACTCCCAGTAGAGTTTTGTCATTTTCTTCATGTAGGTCGGTCAGTTTTATGGAGCTAGCATAATTCATGCACTGAATGCTTACTAAGACGATGCAGAAAAGAAGCTACACTCATCACACTTATACATAGAGTCCTCAAACCCTTGAATAGAACCGCTTTTCTCGGAAAACCTAAAGATACATCCCAATGAAACAATATGGGGAAGGAAAAAAAAAATAGAACCCTCCAGAATGGCAAAAATATATTCAAGCAACTGTGACAATCCCAATAAGACACATCAAATTAAAATTTAACCCATTGAAAATTGGGTATAAGAATTCAGAAAAGAATCCTAAGAAAAAGAATTAAAAGTAGATTACGTTTTAAGTCAATTCCACGCATGCGTAAAACTCTGGTAATTTCACACAGTGGATTCTGATGGATGAACTCATGTGAACAGTCATTGTTTTGGTTTTACACTACGTTTGGAGGGGTGTGTCCAGAAACCTGGGTATGGGCACATGTGTGCTTTACTCTAAGCTGCCTGGGGTACCCCAAGGGGATGGCTCTTCACTGAAACTGAAGCAGAGGGGGAAATAACAGAACCACGTGTCTACCGGCCAGAAGCACTCTGTTCCGTTGCGCAAACGCCATATGCACAGTTCAAATGGACAGTTTTAACGATAAAATCAGCTGTCCAGACACCTCTCCCTGGACAACTTGGCGCTCTCATCCATCAAGAATGTTTTGACAGTTGTCAGGATATTAGGTCCTGCTGATGGACAACCTTTCATCTACATTGCCAGACCTTACCTACCACAGAAGCTGGAACTGGAGATCGAAACAGGCTTAAGCCAACTGATATCTTCGGAAGGCTACCTTGGCTGCTCCATGGTGGCCACAGAACCTGGAGCAATGATGTAGTGAGTGGCCTAGTTAAAGGCTAGTGTAGAAATTAGTCACCTCTTTCTAAGGGCCTGTTTGTGTTGTTGTAAGAAAACACATCAACCAAAGTCGACCTTGAAAAGAAAGGTTTATTTATTTGTTTGGTTTTAGCATACAATTCACGGTTTCAGTTCATTATTTTGGGGAAGTCAAGGAAAAAAACCCAAAAGCAACACATCCATCATCAAGGGACAAAGAGCAAATGAACACATGGATCCTCATTTGCATGCTGTCGGCTCTATTTCTCCTCTCTTACACACTTCAGGACCCACTGCCTACAGAATGTTCTGCCAACAAGGGCTGGTTCTTCCTATCTATTAACAATCCAGACAACCACCAAAAGACACACATACAAGCCAATATCGTCTACCCAACTCCTCATTGAGACTCTCTTTCCAGATGATTCTAGCTTACATTGGGGTTGGCAGTCAAAACCAACCGACATGGGGCTCCTATCTGACCCCCTAACTACTACCACGGTCGGGGCCTGGGCCTTCCTATGCTGAAGTCTTCCATCATTGCTGACTTCTGCCTACTTCAGAAACCTCACCAAAGACCAAAGAAGACACCCTTTTTGCTTTGCCAAGTTGAAAGTTATTTATAGATCTCCTTATAAAAATGAAAGATTCTGAACTCCAAGAAAATTAACTAGAAGGTTTGCCAGCAAGACCCTTCATTTTCTATCACTTTGCCATTATACAATGTCTAGTTGCTCTCCACATTTCTGAGCCTCTATTTGGGCATTTCCAGCCGCTTTAGTCAACTCAGGCTGATACCACGAAATGCCACAGGCTGGAAGGCTTAAACAACGGGTGTTTATTTCCTCACAATCTTGAGGTTAGAAATTCAAGATGTTCAGACAGGATTGGCATCTAGAGAAGGGCTTTCCCTGGCTGTAGACCATCTTGTCATTATGTACTGCACGGCCTTTAATTTATAAGAAGGGGGAGGGGAGCAAACATCTTTGATTTCTATTCTAGTTTCATTTCTGTTGCTGTGATAAAATACCACAATGGAAAGCAACTTAGGGAGGGAAGGTTTGTTTTAGCTCACAGCTCCGTATTATGAGAAATCAAGGCAGCAACTCAATTAGTCACATCACATATACAGTCAAGAACAGAGAAAAATAGTTGCATGCACTCTCGGTTATCTGCTTGCACTCAGTTTAATTTTTCTATTCATGTAGTCAGGATTGCTTCCACCTAAGTAATGGTGCCACCCACAGGGAATGGGTTCTTCCATATCAACTAATTAAGACAATCCCCAGGAGAAATGCCAACAGACCAACTTTCTGTAGATTGCCCCTTCTCAGGACTCTCTTCCCAGGTGATTCAAACTTGGGTCAAGTTGACAATGATAGCCATTCTGGTATCCTTTTCATAGTATCAGCCATCATTTTATCATCTTATCATGTTATCATTTTATTTTGTCTTAGACCATTCTGTGGCTGTAACAGAATATGATAAACCCTATTGTTTATAAAGAACAAGAATTCATTTCTCACAGTTTGAGAAATTGTCCCAGCCAATTCAATAATGGCAAAGTGAAAGAAAATGAAGGGTCTTTCTGGCAAACCTTCTAGTTAATTTTCTTGGAATTCAGGCCACAGCAGATTTGGTGTCTGACAAAGGCTGCTCTCGGCTTCCTGTTGCTGCCTCCCATGATAAAAGGTAACAAAATCTGCATCCTCACATGATGGGAGGCGTGGAAGCGCCAGACAGAACTCCAAATGTTTTCCATAAAGACATTGTCTTAGTTACTTTTCCCATTGCTGTAACAAAATGCCTGGAAACAAAGCAACTTAAAGAAGGAAAGCTCTGTTGTGGATCACAGTTTGAAGGTACACAGCCCATCATGACTGGGGAAGTGTGTCTTCAAGAATGACCCCAGTTGTGACTATAGAAGTGTAAGGAAGCTCTTCCCATTTCATCCATAACCAGGAAGAAGAGAGATGAACAGTGGAGTTCCATTCCTTTTCTCTCTTATTCAGTTATGACCTGAAGCCCATAGTTTCTTCAGTGTGGGTCTTCCCTCTTTGGTTATACCTTTTTAAAAACTTGTTTATGGACATATAGGTGTATCTCTTAGATGATTCTTAATCCAATTGTCCTGGTAAGTTTTTTTTCAACTTGGCACAAGAGTTATCTTGGAAAACTTGAGAAAAAATGTCTCTCTAAGATTGGCCTGTAGGCAAGCCTTCGGGTATCTTCTTAATTAATGATTGATGTGAGAGGGCCCAGCCCATTGGGGGTGGTACCACCCCTGGACTGGTGGTCCTGAGTTATATGAGAAAGCAAGCTGAGCAAGCAGCACCCTTCCATCAGTTCCTGTCTCCAGGTTTCTGCCTCGAGTTCCTTCCCTGACTTCCCTTCATGACAGAGTACAAGCTGTGTTTTGGTCATAGTGTTTTATCATAGCACTAGAAACATTAACTAAGATGCTAGTCAAATTGTCAATGAAGATAAACCACACAGGCTTCAGCCCGTTTCACAAGAGCAGAGCCCTGAAAGCTTAATTCAAAGGTCCACATCTCTTTCTATTAGCGAATCAAGTGTTGGGCTCCAGCAGGAATTTTGGAAGGATTCAAACACTCTAACTGTAGCAAATCTTAATTGCCCACCAAAGGCCCAATCATCTACAGAGGAGGAAAACGCCCCCATTTTGAGCTTTTGACTGACACTATAACAAAAGACAGATAAGAGAAAAAGAAACAGAAGTTTGTCAGCATGACTATCAAGACACGCAGAAGTGCCCACTAGTGAGTAATTGGAAGAGGCGTCTTTGAACTCTAGCTCATATAGCATCTTTAAAAAGAATAACAATATTCTGCTGAAATCGTAGAGACTAGAGAGTGGTTTTAGATCTCCAAGATTGGGAACCCATGGGGTCATAACTAATGGGCTGGGGTCTGGATGCAGAGCCCTCTGGAGTCCTCTCTGGAGAGCGTTCAGACTAAAGGAGGAAGTAGATGGCTTTTCCCATGTTTGCAAAGAAGAAAGAGTGGAGTGTTCTCCCCACAGTGAGATGAAAGGAAGGGAGAGGTTCCCCTGCCTTTGGGCAGTAATGGGTAGAGGGAGTTTCCTGCATTTTCTACTGCCTGGCTACCCTCAGCTCCGGGCAGTCTCCTGTCAAAGACATAGATTTGGGGTCAACATATGCTTCTTTTCCTCCTTGCCCAGACAGTTGCATTGGAGTTAGGATTTCAAAATACAATTTGAGGAGACACAGTTCAATCTTTCATGGAATGCTTTGATTTGTTCAGAAACTCTGGTGCAGGTGAGGAGATTTCCTCCCAGCCCCTTTGTTTTAGGGGCTCTGAACAGGAGGGTTCTGTTTAAGGTCATGTTCTCTGCACATAGCCAGCTCACAGCATCTGGTTCCCATCCTCTTCATTTTTTGTTATACATACCTCTCTTCACTTAGTGCTGTGGCTCAGCAGGCTGCCAGGCTTCCTTTCTCTCTTGCTTCTGACTGGATTTGGCCAATGGACAGCAGAAATACACCAATGAAGGATTAATGGCCTTCTGCCCTTCATTGCCTACCTGGCTTCTTTGTGGCACACTTCTCCAATGAGTCCATGATGGTTCCCCATTGTCACCATCATCCTCTGCTGGCATAAGCCCCTTCCTAACCTGTTGTATCACAAGGTGCTCATCCTATGACTTTTCCCTCTTTGTAGAATCCCTGACAATGCCCCACACAGTAATAACAGCAGGTGACCAGTTAGGAGTCTGGCCCTAGAGAAGGAGGATAGCAATTCTAGGAGCTCTAGCTTCGACTTTCCACTCCCAAAGGCCCATAGACACTTTCTCTTCTAAGCCCATGGACCCCTTCAGACATGAGAATTGGGGATAACAATATTGAGGGGAAGGCAAAGCTGTTTTATCTGTCGGTATCTCAAATAGGTGAGGGGTGGGCTGGTAGTGAGCAGTTAGTTTCTCTCCAGGAGTGAGGAATCAAGAAAAGAAAAATGCAGACCTCAGTTAAAGCAGCTAGAGAGAAAGAGAGGTGGGGGTGGGGAGGAGAAGAGGGAGGAACAAGGGGAGAGAGAAAGGAAAGGAGGGAGAGAAGGAAGGCAAGAGGGAGGGAGAGCCAGTCAGCGCTGATCCTTTAAGACCACTGCGAGGGAAGCCTGCCTGTCCTCATCCAGTTATCTTTCATATGGTTCTTCTCTGGAAAGGTCAGAGGGCCCTTCGCAGTGCATGAATACAAGGCCACCTCATCCCAGCCTCTGTAGTGTTGCCATATAGAGACGGCTATTTGTTGGAATACAAAAACAGTTTCTAGAAATTCCTCCTCGACGCCTCCCCCTCCTTCTTTTCTCTTCCTCATCCCCTTTCTTGGTTTTTAAATCTCAGCTCTAATTCAGCTTCACCACCTTCAGTTATTAAACCTTCCTCTAGTGCTTGAGAGCATCAGGGAGGCAGAAGAAACACCTGGAGCACAGAAAGGCCTCCCTTTGTCCCCATAACTGCAGTCGCCCCGCACCCTGGACCTTGTGGTCACTTCGCATGGAGAATAAGCATCACAAGGAAGTCTGAGAATGCATTCTGCTGCTTACACCTGTCCAGCAAACTGCTGCACACTCTTTTGCCATCATCAGCACCACACAGCTGGAGACAGATTGAAGGTCCTGGAGATGGTGGATGTCAGTACCCTGGGACAACTATACTGTCCCTTCCCTCCAACCGCCATGTTGCCCAGTAGTTTAGAATCTGAACTTACTTCTTCCTATTCCTGAGAAGAAATAACCATCTTAATTTATACAACTCTTCTTGGCCAGTTTTCCTTAGCTTGATAACTGTAGGCTCCAGTTGCTGGGTCTCCTCCCTACATTCCACAAATGCCTTTCAGTCAGAACCTTTTGAGGGTCCAGAACATATGGAACCTCTTTCCGGGAAGAGAAACACACAAAATTGAATTTCCACTCCATTTCAGGGGTCCCAGAACCATGAAGACATCTACTTACGAGCCCCCGAAGGCTGGATGTGTGTCAGAGCTCCCTCAAGTGCTGGCTAAAACCTGCTCCTGAGTCTACATTAAAGCAGAATCATTAGCGGTGGGTGTCAAAAATCTGCATGTCTAATAATCATCGCAGGTGTCTACAACCACAGTGAACATTGAGAAGGGTTGTCAGGGGCCTTCTGTTTCCTGATCCTTGAACTAAACTCACTGTCTCTAAAACTATTCGAATGACTTTGCTCTTGACTGATGTTCAATGCCTACACTGTTGTACCAATCAAACTGTTCATGGCCTGCCTTCCATTGACTGCAGCTAGAGAAGGAGGACTTAGACACCTTCCATCTTGTCTTCTTTGACTGTTTTGCAAATCAGTCTCTTTGCTGAATGTTGGGTATCAATTATTTTGTGAGATTTCTAATTTTGAAAGGAGGCGCACCCTTTGGTCAGTTTTCTTTTGTTCAGTTTCCATTTGAAAGTGTAAAGCTACAAAGATCTCAGTGAAGTGTTGCCTCTAACACCAGCCCTTCTCATGTCTAAGTGTTGAGTCTGGCCCAGTTGTCCTTCTCTGTGTCTATATTCTTGTCCATCTGTTGACACGCCCTGATCTCTCTAGAGAATCACTTCCATGATTGTATATCAAGTGGCTTCTTTTTTATCCTCTGTCCTTGCTAGAATACTACTTTTTTCCATTTAAAAAAAAAAAAAACAACAGTCTGTTAGATAAGAAAAGAACAGATTGGATGCAAGAAATTTTACAAAGCAAGATGTTAGAAAGGGATGCCTCTGAGGTATTTTGGGATAATAGTAATAGTACTCGTGAACATCTACTGAGGCTTGGCTTGGCTCTCTTTTGAGTTCTCTACATAGATTAATTTATGTGACTCTCTAGAGGCCCATATGAAGGAGACTTCATGGCTATGCCAACCTTGCAATTTGAGAAACTGAAGCACAGAGAAGTAGCGTAGCCCAGTCCTCCAGGGCAGCACACACCACATCCTAACCACAAATAGAAGGTGCCAGCCTACATCCCCCAAGTTACTCACTGGCTCTTTTAAGGATGTTCAGTAGTGCACCACCGCCTACTTCCCATGGCTAGTGCCTCCTTCTTCCTTAGTTCTTTGAGTCCTCAGAGCACCCACAGAACGCTGGCATAGCCCTGGACTTTTTATAGATGAGAGCAGCTAGGCAAGTCTCTATAATCGCAGAGCCAACAGGCAGAAAATCCAAGACTCCCACTCAGGTCCATCTGACTCTAAAGCCTTGGCTCTCGGCTACTCTGTGACTGGTTTACACATGTGTCCCCATATGTGCCCATGTGTGTATATGTTTGTTCGTGCTCTGTCTCCACATAATGTTCAGAATTATACAACACTATTGCTAATGCTATTTCTGCCACCAGCACATGGCTGTGGATGTGTTATGACTGTTAATCACAGCATCAGTGTCCCTGGGATTCACTCACCCGTGGAGTGCTGACTGCAAGGGTTTAAGCTTTGCTCCATTGACTGTCTCTTCTCCAATGTTCACGTTGATTTTGTGATAAGGCTGTGGCTCTGGGGCAGTGTAATGGCTCACCTTGATCTGTCAACTTGATGGGATTTAGAATCACTATGGAAACAAGACTCAGGGCACATAGTTAGGGAATTCAAAGGTCCAGTTAATTGAGGTGGGGAGATTCACTCTAAATGTGGGTGACACTGTCCATTGGGGTGGAGTCCTGGGCTTAATAAAAAGGAAAAAGCACTGAGTACCAGCACTCATGTCTCCCTGCTTTCTGGCTGAAGGTGTAACACGGGCAGGTGTGTACGACTCCAGCCACCTTCCCCACCAGGACTGAGTCCTCCACGGTGTAATCCAAAACAAACCCTTTAATCATGTGGATGAGAAATGTGCTCCACAGTCTCGAGCATTTGAGTATTTGGTCTCCAGCTGGTCGTACTACTCAGGGAGGTTTGGGTGGAGGAGGTATGTTTCTAAGGTGGACTTTGAGATTAAGAATTTTGCCTTGCTTTCAGTTTGCTTTCTCTGCTTTGTGCTTACAGTTCAAGACGTGAGCACCCACCTTCCTGTCCCTGCCCCAGGCCTGCTACTTGCTTCCATGCCTCTGCCCAGCCATGGTGGTGTTGTAGAAAATACAGATGGCTAATAATGTTTATTACTAAGAGCTTATAATTATTATGGCAGTGTTATCCAAATCACTATCAAAATCAATAAAAGACACAGACACCTGATAGATTTTAGATAAGCCTTATCTCATCTGGGGCTGGGCGGATATAAACCCCCTAAGCTACCTTGTTACCAACCAGCCCCACGTCCCATGCCAATTGCTTTCATTATCCCTATCTGGGCTACTTCCTGTTCACCATCCCCATAAACACTTGCACATGCTTTCCATCCAGTCTCTTTCTGTCCATGCTAACCCCAGCCACATAGTTCTCTCCAGGCTAATGGTGGTCCGGCTTCCTTATCTTCCTCTAGAACCTCCTCCTTCTCCAACAATCCTCTGTTCCTCCTCCTAGCACAGGAACCTTGGCCATGCCTACCTGATTCCTGCCCAGGTGTTCAGGCAACTTTATTTAGCCAATCAGGGATAATTTTGGAGACAAGGTTATACAGTATCATTTTTGGGATGTGACAACCTGCTCTTAGGGGACAGCAAGAAGACCTCAGGAAGCAAAATAATTAATAACCAATTACAAAGCACCAGACCACACAGTTAGAGGTGGGCTCTGACCCCTCTGGAATGTAAGCCAAAATACATCTCTATCTTCCTGAAGTTGTCTTTGGTCACAGTGTTTTCTCACAGCCACAGAAAAGTAACTAACACAGTTGCTTTTGTTGGGTGTTTTGTCACCATAAGAGAAGCATCTAATGCAACCAGTACCCTAGGGGCAACAGGCTCTTCTGTTATTTTAAAATAGCACAAATTCTAACATTAGATCATAAATTCTGTTACTATTAAAGCCGTTTTGTGAATTTTTTAAAGTTCTGTTTTAATTATAGCAGTTATAAACTGAAACAACTTTTAGCTTTTGTGTTTTTCTTTTTAATTAAGAAGTAAATGAATACATTGTTATACATGAATCTGCCTCTTCTAAGGCTCCAGGCAGCTTTGTGGATAGCCTGGTGCCCACCTGTCTCCTGACTGGCTCCCTGATTTCCTAAAGAGAATGGTCCCTGACCTGGCTAAAGGGAAAATAAAGACAAAGAGAATCTTTAAAAAAAATTTTGCTGTCATTGGCATTACCCTTTGATTTAGCAAATATTCACGATGGCATTTTAAGTAAGTGGTAAGAGTTCAAGAATATGCATATGTGTCTTTAAACCCTCACTTGATGTTGGGGTACAGAGACCCTTATGAATCTAAGGAAACATTTCCACTGGGCTCAAGTGGGATGACCTCCTTGGCTTCACCTTCAGATCACACATGTGCTGTTCTCCAGTGGCCTGTCCGGCTGCAGATATGCTATACAGAGTCCTTCTTATGCAAAACTCTTTGTCTTCCTGCATGGGTTCATGAGACCTCTCCACCCTCATGAGGAGAACAAAACGCTTTCAGAGTATTGAATCAGACAGCAGGTACCACAATGCTGAGAACTTTTTACTCGAGTGCTTGCACACCGTTTCACGGGCGCTTTCACTGTTGACATATGCCTCCTGCCTCCTCCAGGTCTCTACAAAGGCTTGCCTTTTGCTGAGAGCTCACCCCACTCAGCTGTAGTTTCTATGGCTGGCTGCATCTGTTGACGCAAGCTCCGTGAGAATCCTGACTGGTTTACTATCCCATCACCCGAGCTTTCCTCACACACTACGTCTTAGATGAACACTGAATGGTTTCCCCAAAGGATGCACTTTGGTTTTGGGTTTGGGTTTTGGCGTTTTGACATGACATGTATTCATTTTCTGCACTTCACCTGAATGCTTCCTTGTGTTGCGAGCACGAGCCGCCCTATGCTGTCCCTGGAGCTTGGGTGCCCCCCACGCGCACAGCCACCGCCCTGTAGCAGCACTGTGTGCGGTAGCAGGCGCCCACATGCCGCCCTGTGGGTGTTTTATCACTGTTCTGCCTGGAATTTCTGGTGGGTTTTGTTTTGTTTGTTTTGTTTACTTGGGCCCCAAAATGGGAAGAATGACTTAGTGACAACTCACAGGCCAGGTTGTCAATCTGAGCTTTGATTGGACAAAAAAAGGTGAGGGGAAGGCCGTGTGTGGCTGGGATCATTGCAGAGCTACTGTGTCCAGGGGAGAGGACACAGATGTCAGTAAGGACAGATTAAGACAATAACTCAAGAATTCACTGGGTGACCTAACCCATAGTAGTAATGAAACCATCCTTTTGACCCACAGTTGATGTCATAGAGGTCACATAGGATAGAAACAGAGGAGAACACACACAAAAAGAAAAGGAAAGAGGGGCGTTTGAGTGCGTGTGTGTGTGTGTGATGTTTTATGAGACAGGGTCTCACTGTGTATCTCTTGATCATCTAAAGCTCACAGAAATCCTCCTGTGTCCAACTTC
Organism: Psammomys obesus; assembly: GCF_907164565.1. Taxonomy (NCBI): domain Eukaryota; kingdom Metazoa; phylum Chordata; class Mammalia; order Rodentia; family Muridae; genus Psammomys; species Psammomys obesus. Next base: position 4,889,399 of record NW_026593286.1, read on the forward strand.
CGAAGACTATGGTTTAAGGGTCCGCACATGTGTGTATCCCATGTGTGTGTACACAGATATAATAGTAGATATTTACTTTCCCTACATGGCATATTTATTTTTCACATTTTTCTTATTTATATGTACTTGTGTTTGTGTGCCTGACACATGTGCCCGGTGTTTGGGGAGGGCAGAATGGGGCATCAGCTCCCCTAAGAGCCGGAGTTACAGGGGATCATGAGCAATCTGATGCGAGTGCTGGCAACTGAACTTGGGTCCTCTCGGAGACCAGCAAGCATTCTTAACCACTGAGCCTCTTTTCAACTGAGGAGAAAAGAGGAAAATGGTTCATTTTTGGAAAATGTTAACTCCACAGCCAGGTAGTAAATCCTGGGCAGAAGAAAGACCATGTCTTGCACAGACCCAGCACACACATTTTTCTGTTACTCAGAGAATCTTCAGACATCTTCAGTCTCAAGTATTGGGGATGGCAATGAAAGTTTCCAGAACAAGAAAAGTATTTCAAACCTTGTATAAATCACCTTGTATAAGAGCTGACAAAGCTCTTTGGCTTACGGAGCCCTGGAGGCGACTGGGGTAATGAGCTCACTGACATGATTATGGAAGGTGAAAAGGTCAATTTGGCAAGAGAAAATAAGATCAATACCAGCCACAATGGCACACCTGATCACCTTCCCACATTCAGTTATTCCCTGAATGAGAGACAGCATCACCCGTCTACAGATTTCAATTCATTCCACAGCATCAATAAAAAGTCACTTAAAACTCAACACGGTCTAGAAGAAGGATTTCTCAGGAACGTGTCATTTCAATCCACAGTGCTGAGGCTGGAGGAGAGAGGGGTGTTTGGAGCTATTGTGTACGGTTAGTGAAAGAGAGGAACTTCCATTTGGCGCTGATACGGGTGGGTGCAGCTGGCATCCAGCCGTGCCTTCCTGTGCCACCCCTTCTGAGAACCGCGTCATTCCCAATTCCCTCTTTGTGTGAACATCAGAGAGCAGCTTGTGAACCTAGAGGCTCCGCTCACAGGACTCACCTGCTGGATAACCTCACAGTGCTGGTCTTTCGAAATCAAAGGCATCTTCTTGACACTTGGAAGCTGTGTAGGTAGGTGTTCGGGAGCCCCACACCATTGGTAGACACACCAGTTTTCTCTTTCCGCCTCCTTCCTTGCTCTTCAAAGACGGCTGTGCTCAGCTTGGCCCAGATGAACACAGCATTTGTGAGTAAACCTGCTTCGAAGTCAGCTCTTCGCTTTCTCCAAAACCTCAGCTAGCCAACTCCTTCCCAGCACTCCCATGCCACAGGGTGACATGATATGTAGATTAAATGTCACCAGGAAAGACAATTTGCGTTCACTCACAGCAGAAAGAGGAATTTAAAATTTCAAAGTAATAGCACAAAATGTCTCTAGTCCAGGTATATTTCCAGCATTGGCTCCATATTTTTGGGTCAGCCATGTAGATTCACTCAAAACCTAGAGAAAAACCTGGGAGCCTGGCAATATCCTTCTCTCTGCCCCACTCCACCGCCACCTCCACCCCCACCCCCACCAAAGGTCAAAAAGTGCTAAGCTCTCCTGCTGCCCTTCACCTCACAGGGAAGGGCCTAGAACCATGGCCTTTAACTTTGTCAGCCTGACCTTGAAACAACAGACAACTCTGAAGGGAAATGATGCTTTCTGCAGCTGGCCTGGAAGCCCTTCCCCAGCCTGAGTCTCTATCGTACTTTAAAGCGATTTTCACTTACCTCATGCAGCTCAATTGCTTGTCTATGGATATTTGACATTTGCCAGAATGGGAACTCAGCCTCTGGATGCCTGCTGTATGTACTTTCCCCCTCTTTCTAGGAGGTAGTACATAATGCAGGGCTCTGAAATCTGCACATTTTTTTTCTTCCTGTTTGTGTCCATTAACTAAACGGAGCTTTCTTGACTTTTTTCGTTCTTATGAAATAGTGTTTTCAGGCACAAACCGAAACAGTACAAAAGGCTGACAATGAAATACTGGTGTCCTTTCCATTACCCACGTTCTCTGTTCTACTGTCCAGAGTTAAGCATCACAATCGTTTCTTGGGTGTCTTTGGTAGAAAACTCCCAATGGACATCACATATCTAACTGTTGGTTGATGCTTTCTAGGGAGGCACAGCACAAATGTCTACTCAATCCAAGTAGGGCACCAATGACAGACCAAAACAAGGACAGCACCAAAGTCCAACTTGCTGAGGCAGTGAGTGCATAGGGATTGCTTACGGGCTCTGAGTGAGGGGATCCTTGCAGGACCACGAATGACTCAAAAGCAGTTGCATTACCAAAAGCTTGCCCCACTGTGGATGGATGCTGGCTCTTTTCTCTGTTTTTGTTTCTCTGTGTTTTGTATTTTCCTTCCTGTTCATCATGAGTTGACAAACTACAAGCTTGTTTTCCGGAGTTACTATCTTCAGTTTGTCCAGCTTCTCCAGGCTGAGCCAGAGAATCCAGGATGGACCAAACTTGGGTTCACCTGGGTCAACAAAGCCCTGGCCAGCAGCTGCAGGCACAGAGGGCAGGAGGTGGGCAGGGCTAGCTCCCTTGAGAACTGACTCAGGAGGGGAGGAGCCTGCTGTCTGCAGAGCTAAGGGTGCAGTGATGCCACAGTTCCAGGGCTGTGTGGAAAAGTGCACACAGGGCTTCTGTCACAAGGCAAAGCAGACCTCATTGTCCGGCAGGGCTGGCTGTCCAGTGAAGTTTCAATGACCACAGCAGGGAGAGTCTAGGAGTTCTTCTTTTTCTCAGAGAAGTTTGTCGTTTCTCTCTGGGGTATTTTGCTTCGGGGTTTCCTGGTCCTACTTTAGCTCTGCCAGGTAACCCTATACTGCCAACTTAATGTGTGACCTTTCCCTTGTCTTCCCCTGAGGAGGGTTCTAGAGGAGTATAAGGATCTAGCTCTCTTTGTTAATCAGCTCTCTGCTGGTGTGGCAAATACCTGACAAACCACTTGAAAGAACAGAAGCCTCAGTTTCAGAGATCTCACCCATGGTCACTTTGTCGTGTCATTGCTAAGTGTGTAGTGAGGCTGAGCATCATTGTGGGGAGGCCTTGGCAGAGCACAGCTGCTCACATCATGATGTCTGGGAAGCAGAGAGGGATAGAGGAGGAAGGGACCTTCCTTCTCCCATCACCACACAGGGCTCTTAAATAGATGCCCTTTCCTAGAGTTCCACAATAGGTCCAGAAGATGATGACAAAATAGGTCCACAAGATGATGACTTTGGGAACAGAGGGGGTGCATTTTAGACCCAGAGCAGAACACTCCCTAAAAATGAATGGTTAAATGTCTGAAGGACACAGGAGCCCTTGACAAATGTCACCTGTAAGGAGTGAGGACTTGTTAGAAAATGAGAGACTTCCACTGACCAGCCTCTTGTTCCCTTTAAAAATTAGACTATGTAAATGTTTTACCCAATCCAAAAATGCTCAGAAACAAGTCACTCTTTCGTTGTTTGGATCTTGAAAGCCAGTTTCTCCGGGGAGGAAGTTTACTGGGCTGTGAGCCATTGAAGGGTCATGCCTTCTTTAAAACATGTCTTTGGCTGGGCGTGGTGGCGCACACCTGTAATCCTAACACTCTGGCCGGCAGAGGCAGCCAGGTCTCTGTGAGTGTGAGGCCAGTGTGGTCTACAAAGTGAGTCCAGAACAGCCAAGGCTACACAGAGAAACCCTCTCTCAAACAACAACAACAAAAACCCAGAACAAACAAACGAACAATATATCAACATACACACACATATGTATGTATGTGTCTTTGGCTAGAATGAAAATGCCAGAAATAAAAAAAAGAGGAACATAAAAACGGAGTGCTAAGACTCCTCCTACTTTCTTCTACTTTTGTTGTAAATATCTTTTTATCTTATCTCCATGCTTCTTTGAGGGGTGCTTCTTTCCTGTTTGTTCTACTGTTGCCTAGCAACCATGAGTCGGAAGAGTCAGCTTGACTCTCATCTGGGCCATGCTGGAGGTAGAGGTTTTGGTTTTGAGAACTAAATTCCTCCACTTATCACCTCCCTGCACGGACCTGACACCTTGCTTTATGAAGCTGGGCAAGTGTGGATGGCCGCCCTCTTCTGCCTTTCTCTAGACAGAGGTGTGGTGCCGCGGTGAGGGCTACATGGAAAAATGCAGCTGAGGCTGGAGATCTCAGCCAGGCCTGACTACTTTGCCCCATCAGAAAGCTGCTCCAGGGAGCTCAGCTATCCCATGATGGCAGAGAGCACTGAGCACCACCGGTAGAAGGCGCCAATTCATTACCGTGTTAAGTCATGGTAATACATTACCAGGGTAATTTCATCAGCTACCCCTTCCCTATCTCCAGACAGAGCAGAAAGGGGTGACGCCCTTACAGATATAAAAGCAGAACTGTATACTTCCTTCCTCAAAGGCTTAAATCCAGGCAGAGGTGTTCAACTGAACAAGCACCACTAAAGGCTATTGCAAAAACACTCAGTGTCTTCATTTCAAGAGCCGATTGAATCATCTGGTCTCTGAAGACATCAGTGGGACAGGGAAGCCACTAAACTTATGCTGGCTTGAAATGCCAAAGGAGACTCAGTTTTCCATTTGCCATGTTGAGATCTTTTTGTCTTCTCTTCTTCTGATCTGGGAATCAAATCCAAAGCTCTGCCGGGAGTAGGTGAGCACAGCAATACGGAGCTACAGCCCAACCCTTGTTTTGTTGAGACAGGACTTTTTTATGTGGCCACGGTCAGCTTTGAGCTCGTAATTCTCCCGTCTCTGTCTCCCAAGTGCTAGGATTTGTAGGTGTGTGCCACCACACCCACCTTCTGGCTTTTGATAGTAAAAAACTCTGAACAGTAGACAGTAATACTGAGATAAATGGAAGAGCATGTGTAGAAACAAGGCTTGGGGACCTTCACACTCTGTGCTGGTGGCCAAGAACACAAGTTACAGGTCATGATCTGAGACACAGAAGGAATGCGCTTCACAGATGCCTGTATGGAGATCCTGTCGGTAACTGAAACTGTGAGCATCTCTGCCATCTTGGGCTTGAGTCAGTCCTGCATCTTGAGAGAATCCTACGGAGAAGGAGGGACAGTCACCAGGTCAGGTGGTTTCTTAGGGAAGAATTTTTGTAGGGAGAATGTCACATGAAAAGACTGGGTCAGAAGGGAGCCAAGGATCCTTTGTGTTTTTCTATTGGTCACCGGTGGCGTTGGGCAAATAGTTTTAATAGGTTGGGGCAGGGGCAGAGGGCAGGGGCAATAGAGTAAAAGGTATTTTCAGTGATGGATGGGGAAAAGATTGGGTTACACAATTCCAGTAACTCCTAAGAAGGAAATAATAATCTCAAGTGGCTGTGGCTCCTCTGCCAAGCAGCAGTGAGCCAAAGGCCTCTATTCAGATGCCCGTGCCACGTCCACCACAGGATGACTGCACACAAAGCCGGCCGTTGTGTCCAGAGGAAGAGCCGTCCTGAGTGACCACACATTAGACCTGGAGAGGCCTAGCAGCAGCCAGGAGAGCTGATAGGCCTTCACAGAGCGCAATTGTTCTGTGTCTCCTGGGTCCAGCCAAGAGGGGTTTAATTAAATGAAAATAAAAGCCATCTCAGTTCACCTGGGGAGGCGGGAAGGGCCAGCCAAGTTTCCATCTGATAGTTTTCAGTTCATGGTGTGGCTCTCTCATCATTGGATTTTATTACTTTTTTTGTTGGTGGGGTTTTCTTTGTTGTTTTTCCCCCTCCGCCTGTGTTATTATGGTAGAAAATTAATTAAGGTGATTGTTTTATTAAACAAGTAGAAATAACTTTTTCACACTAAGCCTTTCTTCTTTCAGTTCAAAAGATGTGGCTCCCATGAGAACCTGTTATCCCAGCAGCCGCACCCCCTCCCCCAGTCCTGGCCTCTCCCGTTAGTGTCTCGAAGTCCTTGTCAAAATCCATCTAATAGATAACACTTAAGGCTTAGAAGAAGGTTTGGTGTCTTTTTGTTTTGATTTGATTTGATTTTTTTTTTTTGGTTATTGTTTATTTTGTGAATTTTTTGTTGTTTGTTTTTATATTTGAAAATTGGGTATGGAGGCACACACCTGTAATCCTGGGACTTGGGAGGCTGAGCCAGGAGGTACAGCTCGCCTTAGAAACATGGAGACAGCCTGTCTTTTAAAAATGAAACTAGTACTGGTGAATAACAGCTGCCGAGTTCTCCTAGTTAGGGATAAGATTAATGGGGTGTTTTTTTGTTTGTTTTTACTTTTGGTTTGGATTTTTGAGACAGGTTTCTCCGTGTAGCTTTGGCTGTCCTGGACTTGTTTTGTAGACCAGGCTGGCCTCGACCTTGCAGAGATGCACCTGCCTCTGCCTCCCAGAATGGCAGGATTACAGGTGTGCGCTACCGCTCCCGGCACTGGGGGAGGGAGAGAGGAGAAGGTTGTACACAGCTGTTTTTCTTTTTACCAAAATAAGCGACAGAGTACCAGCCCCTAGCAGCAGTAATTGTTAGGAACACGAGAAACTGAATTGTGTCAGCCTCCTGGCCCAGCAAAAATTGAAAATAACGCACTCCGACTTTGAAAAGACATTTTTGCTAAAATCATGAGCTTGAATGGATAATTGAGCAGCAGATCCTTTTTATTCCCAGCTTCTTCTCTGCTCGGATAAAGCTAAAGCCCCAGGCATGGGACATTCGTGTTGGTTTCTGCTGCCGCCTGCCCAGCCACCAGCCTTCCTTTAACTTGAGTATCTTACAGTCGCCCGGTGTTGGCATTTCACTCAGTGTGGAGGCTGTACAATGGTGGGGACCTGATGGCCCACCAGGCCTCCACACTTGCGCGGGTGGCTCTTCATCGAGGCCCTAACATCAAGGCCCTACCAGGGCTACTGCGGGCCTCACCCTCGCCATCCCGCTGCCTTCTTCCACACCTTTTCCATGTCCCATTTTCGGGGCATCCCCATTATTATCCCCACATAATCCCCTGTGCTGAGTCAGGTCCAGCCACTGGCTTTTTCACATCTCTAGTCTCATCCCAGCGTCCTGGTGGCCGGTTTCCCATCCCTTCCCATCCCCCTTCCCCTACCCCCGACCTCCACCCCCCACCCTCTTAGGCTCCTGAGACACTTTCCGTCCACCCCTACTCTCCACAAGCTGCAGGGGCCCCGGCAGGTGTTCCCCACGCTCTGGGCCCAAACGCACCCCTGCTTTCTTGGTTATCTAAGCTTAGACGTTACGTCGGGGAAGTGCTGGTACTTCCACAGGCAGCCAGGGCAGGGACAATCAATTCTCAGCAAATGTGTTCTGGTCTTTTCCTTTGCAAGGGCCTCCTGCTATTTCTCGAACATCTCGGTAGAGGGCGCTCGGGCATCAGCACAATCAGGCATAGGTTGTGACTCTGAGCCCCCGCTTTGCGCAGCAGGTTTCCAGTCCGTAATCATCCTGGCAAGTGCGCATGCGTGCAGTGGTAAGTGCCCATGTTTTGATCTTGATCCTGGTCCATGGTAAAAGATGGCCCGGAGGCTCAGCCTTTCCATTTTATACTATTAGCCTCACTGAAAGCAAAGATAATTACTATGTAACTTCCTACTTTATTAACCAAGCTAGAGTCACTGAAGAGCTACTGAAGAACGTATTTCTAAATCCCTCAAAGGAGAGAAAAAGAATCTTATAGGATGCAATTTCAAAGGTACTGCCAAGTTATTCCATTCTGTTTGCTTGAAGTAATTGAATCCCTCTTTGGATGTAAAGTCTCGTGGAAGGAGATGAGCGGAAACAGCTCATCTCTTGATGAGCCACTCTCTTGAGAAATCCATCGCAGGCCAGGCAGGGCGCTCACTGATCTTTCAGAAATGTTTTGGTCTGGTTAATTAAAATCAAGAGGGAGGTGTAGCGCAGCCAGTGGTGTCCGCTCAGGGGGAATACACCGGTAGGGCCGCCACCGTCTCTGGAGTGGCCTCGTGTTCTTTATCAAAGGTACTATTTATTGGGCACTGTGCGTACCAGTTACACAGCCAAACACCACCTTTGTGATCTCATTTACTCCTCAGAAGTACCCCATGGGTTAGGCACATTTCAGAAATGGAAGCTCCAGGTTGGTGAAGAAATGGATGGAGTCCTTCATGTCAACAGGGCCCAGGATATCCTCCTGAAGGAGTATTCATTGAAAACGAGGCTAGTGGCGGGTCTGGAGAGTCTGGCAGGTGGAGTTAGTAAAGAGTTTTTTGTTTTGTTTTCTTCCCACAACTCCAGGGCTTTTCAGTTGAAATTCACATTTGAAGGAAATTCCTAGTTGCCTCAACCAAATGACGTTTTTATGTGTTAGGAGTTAAATTATCAACTGTAAAATCAGCTTATCACCTGGTGAGCAAAATTAGAATGTAGAGCCACAGCTATTCAAAGACAGTGAGTGGCTGTGTAATGGCTCTCTTCTGGAAGGCTCCATTAGTGTCTATTAATCTGTGTTTTTGTACTGGACAACAGACAGCCCTTAACTGCTGAGTGCCACCATGAGGTGAAAAATGCAAGGACTGCAGTTTGCCGTGATCAGAATAGCATGAAGAAGGCAAATGCCATATCTTACCAAAACTACCCTCCAACTCCTCCAAAGTGAAAGCAAGCTCCAGCTGGGGATGGAAGCAAGAGGGACCAAGTATCTTATGCTGAGGTCATTTGTGAGAACCCGATGAGAAGTCCCATGCGGGCCCCTCCCTTCCAAATCGCCTGGGTCCTGGGCTACACATACGGATCCCAAGGTAGCCAGTACCTGCCTGGGAAAGAGGAAAAATCAAGAAGAGACTCATTCTAGAGGAGATTCTCTCTAGGGCATGCCTGCAAGAGAGCTGAGACAACTCCTCCCCAAACACAAAATCCTGACTTCCTAGTAAGAGAGGTGACATGAATTAAACTGGATTACTTTCATTAAAAAAGATTTTTAAGTAGGTTTAGTATGTGTGTATGTGCCTGCACACCCGTGCACATGTGGAGGTCAGAAGATTTCAGGAGTCTTTTCACCCCTTCCATCATGTAGGGCCCAGGGATAGAACTCAGGTTATCCACGAGTGGCTGCAGGCACCCACTGCCATTTTCACTGCCTCTTGAGTCATTCCTATTTGCTTACCTGTCTTTTGGGTCCCTGTATTCTTCTGTGGGATCCACCACAGTTTAGGACCCACGTTATCAATGTGTTCTGTTCTTAGAAATGCTGGGTTCGAAGCAGACTAGGCAGACCAAAGAAATGTGTGTTCTAAGCTTTTGTCAAAGTTATTGGATATCTAGGTTCCTTCTAGGTTCTAAACAAAAGGCCTATGAGGCCACAGGAGTTAAAAGGATCAGCACAGAGGGAAACTGAGGACAGGTAAAGATTTGTCTAGTGTCTAGTTGTGAGCTCCTGGATCCAGCCATGCCAGAAAGAGAAAATCCTCATCCTAAACTTTTTTTTCTTGTATCAGGGAACATATTAATATATTTACCCTTTGCCAATACAATTTGAGATTAATTTGAGACAAAATTCTGTGTCCTTGTCGAGGGAAGGAATCTCAGAAGCAAGGCAGCACTGGTCTTAGGCAAGCTGTCGGCATTGAGGTCCCCCTTTGCAAATTCCAGCACTCAGACCTCGTTTCCTCCTCTAGCACAGTGGACAGATAATATGCATGGACTTTTTGAGCACGACCAGTCCCTGGGCTTGAGTCTAGCTGGAGGAAGCCTGGACAGGCTATTACAGTTGTGGGACTTCAAAGATGGAATTGAACAGGTGTGATTTCCTCATACAATCATGTATTATAACCTCGCATTTGAAAGGGAGGTTCATATGAATATATATTTATGATTTTTTTAAATTCACAAATGATAAATATTTTTATTTTCTTCCCCTGGTTTGTATTGGCTACGTTTTCTGTCCCAGAAGCCTGATCTACAGAAATATAACCATTTGTCTCTTGGCTGGCCATCTCCAGTTCCCAGCACCACCAAATCTTTGGGTCACTCATTTTACAAGGTGGAGTGAAACCACCGAACGGGGAGAAACAAAATGGAACCCATCGCACCACCAGCTCCAGCTAAAGACTTCACAATCTCCCAGCTTCCCTGGAGACTGGTCAGGTGATCTAGGCCAAGCCCCATGCCCTGCCCACTCCATCCCTCTGCCATGGTCTGCAGGTAGGTAGTTCTCAAGCGTGCCTTCTCAAGACTCTAATCCGGGATGCCAGCAGAGTTGGGGGAGCATAAAACAAGCCGACAGGCAGGGTGTCTGAGAGGGAATTGCCTAGTGTTATCTAGGCAGGTGGATGGTACTCCCAGCTGAGCCTCCCGAGCACCCCCTACAGTTAGGGCAAGATAGGGAGCTTTGCATCGAGGAGGACTAGGGCCCGGGACACAGGAGACCACGCAGTGGGAATGGGGTGGGGGTGGGGGTGAGGTGGCAGGCTCAAGGAGGTCGCCCCTGCCCTCTGCCCTGCGGTGTCGGTGCCGCAGTCTCACCGTCCCAGCCCTCTGCAGACGCTGCCCTTGCCGGGCCAGCTGCGGGCTCGGCCCGGGGCGGAGGATCCGGAGCCGGGAGCTATTTTTAAAAGACGCGTCACCGGATTGGGAGGAAGAGCCCTCGCCCAGTCTGCCCGCGGCTGGCGGGAAGGGTCGCCCCGGCGAGTTTCGAACGACCGGAGCGCGCGAAAACGCGCAACCGACCTAGAAAACCCCGCCTGACCCCGGGAGATTGAGGGGCGTGGCGGGAAGGGGGCGTGGCGGGAAGGGGGCGTGGCGGGCGGGCGGGCCCGGGGGCGGGGCTGGCGTGGCGGCCGCAGCGGGCTGGTGGCGGAGGCGGCGGCGGCGGCAGCAGCGTGAGTACTGCAGGGACGACCAGGCAGCAGCGCCGACCGCGACGCCGGGGAAGCCCGCGCCTCGGCGGCGGTCCCGGGTAGCCGAAGCCAGAGCCGCTGCGGAGCCGCGGCGCGGGGAAGCCGCAGGTCGAGCCGGGCCCGAGCGCGGGGCGCGGGCATCCGACCCCGCTGCGTGCGTCCAGGGCGGCTGCGCGGGAGACAAAGCCTCCGGAGAAGGATGCCCGCGGGGCGCGCACCGGGCGGGCCAGGCAGTGGGCTCCTTCGGGTCTAAGCGCTCCTGGCCCCGCGCCCCGGGGACGCCGAGGCCCCGCCGGGTCCAGCGGCGGGCGGAGCCCAGGTGCGCCCGGCCGCAGCGGGCCCGTGACTGCTCAGGGGGCGGCGCCCTCCCGCCGCAGCCGCAGTGGCCGGCGCCGCAGCGAGGAGCCATGGGCAACATCTCCTCCAACATCTCGGCCTTCCAGTCCCTGCACATCGTGATGCTGGGCTTGGACTCGGCCGGCAAGACCACGGTGCTCTACCGGCTCAAGTTCAACGAGTTCGTGAACACGGTGCCCACCATCGGCTTCAACACCGAGAAGATCAAACTGAGCAACGGCACCGCCAAGGGCATCAGCTGCCACTTTTGGGACGTGGGCGGCCAGGAGAAGCTACGGCCGCTGTGGAAGTCCTACAGTCGCTGCACGGACGGCATCATCTACGTGGTGGATTCGGTGGATGTGGACCGCCTGGAGGAGGCCAAGACAGAGCTGCACAAGGTGACCAAGTTTGCCGAGAACCAGGGCACGCCGCTGCTGGTCATCGCCAACAAGCAGGACCTGCCCAAGTCGCTGCCGGTGGCCGAGATTGAGAAGCAGCTGGCGCTGCATGAGCTCATCCCGGCCACCACCTACCATGTCCAGCCGGCTTGCGCCATCATCGGCGAGGGCCTCACCGAGGGCATGGACAAGCTCTATGAGATGATCCTGAAACGCAGGAAGTCTCTCAAGCAAAAGAAGAAGCGGTAATGCGCCCGGCAGCGAGCAGGAGCGAGGCTGAGCGAGCGAGCCAGTGAGTGAATGAATGGACGTCTGGGTGAGCGAGAACCCGCGAACAAAGACAACGAACCAAAGCGATGCTTCGAATTTTTAAAACGCGATCTCTGCATCCGCGGACGGTACTTGGGGACGAAACCCTCTCCTGGGTGTGGAGGCTGCGTTACCACCCGCCTCGCCACCTGCCCCACTCCCCACCCCAGCTCAGGGGACCTTTTGTCTAAATGCTTGAGCTACCGATGGTGGGGGGGACCCGTGGGGAGTGGACGTGAGGACGCAAGGGTCCCGGGGTGCGCCCTCTGGCCCCAGGTGGGAAGCTTGGATGTCAGAGAGACAAAAGCGATTTCTTCTTGCTCCAGCGGGGCCAGAAGTTCAGGCTGCCCAGCCCCCACTGCGGGGGGAAATCACGTGTGAGTTACCTGAGGTATGCAGTTCACACAGAACCCTGGGGATACCCCCGTGGGAGCGGGTTGCTGGGGTGTACCGATGGGGGGGTGGGGATGACCGCTCCTTGCATTCTGGAGCTGTGGAAACTGAGTAATTTTATGTCACAGGGCAGGCCCCTGTTGCAGTTTCATTTGTTCTGCTCTGGGCCCGGAGGAGGTGGTGTTTTGGGGCCATTCAGAGGACTGCCTTGGACCATGCGGCAGCTGGGGGAGCCCAGGGTTCTCTGCTCTGGCCTTGGCTGGGAATGGCCTGGAAGACGCCACTTTCCAGGGGTGGGTGTGTGAGGTTTTTGTTGAGAACTGCTTTTCAGCCTGGGATGAGACCTTTTCCAGATGGCCTAGGCCCTGGCCATGTGTAGGTCATTATCACATAAAGAGACCAATAAAACAAAGAAAAACAGAAAACCACTGGAGGCGGTGGCAGTACAGGTGTTTAAAGGGTGAGGTTCTTGACATTAATGCTGTGTGTGTGTGTCTGTGTGTGTGAGTGCGCTCCCTCCATACTGCATAATTGGCATAAAAACTGGACCCTCTGTGTGGAATTTGAAATTCTCTCAGCCTACTGATTGGTTTGCAGGAGCACACCAGCTACAGATGTGTGCTGAATTGCAAAATGGTTTTCTTACAAGGGTGGGGAATCTGGTAATTCTAACCACGTGGTGATCTGTTTCAGATATGTTTAAAAAAAACATTTACACAAATGAATAATCTTCACCTTAGGAGAAAAGACTGCCCTTTTGTGGCCCTCGGCACTGCAAGTGGAGACACGTTCAGATTTCTGAGCTGGGTCTTTGTAGCCTATCTGGTTTCAGTATTTTACTCAAAATGTGTCATTAGAGTATTTGATGTCATTCACCAAAAGAATAAAACCCCACCTTGTAAATGCTAACCTCGTTTGCATGGAACTGAAGAGAGGAAAAGTCTGAAGGATGAAGTCCTTTGGAATTCACCCTTGTGGGAGCTGGCCTGGCCTTGGAGCCAGCCAGCACTCCGGTTAAACGCAAACAACAATGAGTGCTTGAGATGAAAAGGAAGCAGACACGTGACGTCATAGTCACTGGTACTCAGGCACTTCACAGTTTACTTGAAAGGCTTTGGAAAAATAGATAAAGTGAAAGAATAAAGACATATTTTTACTAATGTAATTTAAAAAAAATCCTTTATAATCAGGAGTGAATCCTGGCTTGTTAAAAGCTGTCATTTATCCTGAAACACAGTATCAAAAGAGATTTACAACTGACTTTGTTTTTTAATTTCCCCTCTGAATCCATGTTTTAGGGTAGGATTTTGGTTTCCCTCCATGGCGACACATTGCTGTGCAAAGAGGCCGTGGTTGTGAGTCAGCCCATCCCATCCCTATTGTCCTTGACACTGTAGGAGTCAATTTAAGAACCATAGGCAGAAATCATGGCTTCCTGCTTGAAACCCAGTCCTTAGGAGATTTTTTTTGAAGCTGGAATCTAGCGGCCCGCGCCCCTTTCTTGTGTGTTTGGTAGCCTCCTGCTACTGGTCTTTTTGTAATCGGTCAGTACAGCTAAGCAGTGGTGAGCGGCCTGCAAGATCTGTTTACACAGCAACGTGGAGAACCGGCTTCTCCGTGGGCTGGTCCCATGGTCTGAAGATTGTGTATAGAATTACTAAAAAAAAAAAAAAAAAAAAATCCACCTTCTTTTATTTTCTTCACAATTTCTTAAGCACTTTGACATTTTGGTAGTTCCACAATATGGAGAGAATAATATATTTATTTTGTGACATTGCATATGCCAAATAACGTAACCTTCCTGTGCTTACGATACCTGAGTTCCAGGTCAGTGTTCCGATCGTGGCCTGCCTGAACGATGGCTCGGGATGAGTTTGTGATTTTTTTCCCCGCCACTATCAATACTTAAGGGTGCAGGTGACTGTTAGTCGTTGTACAGTGAAGTCAAGCCCTGTGGTGTATCAGCAAATAGTTAAGAGTCTCAGTTGATTTCTGTAATGTTTGACCTAATGATGCCCATTTAATCTGTGACGACAGGGAGCCTAGCACGGTAACTGTGGTGGTGCCGAGGGGGAGCTCCCATCACACGCCAGCCAGACCTAGTGCTACTAATGCCCTCTGGGTTCCCCTGGGGGAATTCAGCCTCCCCGAGTGAGGTCGGGAATGGTTTCTGAGACACGGGGAGGCCGGTTTTGATTTCGAGCTGTTCTCTTCACACACTCTGACGATGTTGGAACCCCTGGCTTCCGTTTTTTGGTTTTCCTGTAGTTCTCTGTCTTCACCGTTCTCTTCTTGTTTCTACCCCCTTTTTTAATGCATATATGATGCTGTGAACAGAAATAAACTATTTATACAATCAAACAGTTGGAGGCATTTTCTGTGGCTTTTTTCTTTTCTTTCAGATTTCTTGGTTCATTTTCCAAGCCTCTGCGAAGCCAGGGAGTGGAGCACAAGGTGGTATTGGGTTCTGGGGGGTTCCAGGGGGTTCCAGAGCTGCATCTGGGTGGACCCTGAACGGTGGGTGCAGAGGCTAAGCCACTCATGCCAGTCTGTTAGGTCATCTCTCTCCCTCCCTCCATGTCTTGCCCTTACTCATCTTCACTGTTCTTTAAATGGTCCAGCTATTCAAATTGTAAAACACTTGGAAACCTTCTCCGAGTCTCTGGAGCCTTGTCCTGCTGGAATGGGCAGTAAATGCAGCTGCTCACCGTTGGGGCTGTTCCTACACTCTCCCCTGCGCCCATCTGGAGAGCCCTGAGTCCTGAATCCCCTCCAGTGTATACTGCATGCAGTAGGGCACCTATAGATGCCTATAGAAGTTGCTGAGAATCAGCTTACTTTGGGAAGGAGGAGTTTTGCGGTGGGAATCAAGGAGAGCCTTGGCAGGTGCAATGGGAGCATCCAAGAGCCCTTTGTAGGCCTTCAGCTACAACGTCATAGTAATGGAGGAGGATGGGTAGGGCTTCATAGCTTTAAGTCTGGAATGAGGACAGGTCTGGTCCTAAGGATGTGTTGTAGTTGGGTGCGTGAATAGCGGATAGCACACAAGAAGCCCTGGTTTTGGTCCTCTGTGCCACGAAAATCAGGTGTGCTACACACCTGTAAACACACACCTCTAATACCAGCACTTGAGGTGTTGAAGTAGGAAGATCAAAGTTCAAGGTTAGCCTCCGCTGCATACCAGGTTTGACAGAGCCTGAGCACCATGATACTAAAAATAAAGTACCCGAGGACCCCAAGATTTTATTTGAGCTCACTAACCACCGAGCCTTGTATGTAAAACAAGATAACGAGACCTTAAAGAGTTGTTGGGAAGATAAACTTGTGATATAGCTAAAGCGTGTAGCCCACTTACTGTCCTGAGCAAGTGCTCAGGAGCTTTAGGATTTAGACTTGGCTATGACTTCCTTCCGGCAATGGGTAGGTTTTCTGATCATTGGTGTCTAGCCTGAGGTTAAACACATAGTAAATATTCCCTGGATGTTAGCCAGATGGCTTCACTTGCATTACTTAATTTTAGTTATAAATGTTAAAATGGGCATCTTTTAAAGCTTTTGTTTTCGATTAAATAGGTAAGTTAAAATGAAAGTAGACAAAATACCAGTATCATTCTTCCAAATTACTGTCTTGAGAAAACTTTACAGAGATGGTTGGAGTTTTGGTATGTGAAATGTACACATTGAGAAGGATATTTTTGTCTCTTAAAAAAAAAAGAAAAGAAAAAGATCAGGACAAGATTTTGTCAACTGCATCTCTGCAGAAGCTAATTATTCAAAGCTAGGTTATACCAGAAACCTGCAAATGCTGTTTTTAAGTGACAAAACCTACAAAATAGTTGAAAACTGACAATTAGTTTGGCTCTGTAAGAATGAAAGTAATGCCAGTCAAAATAAGCAGAGATTGAAACCATCTCATTACTGCAGCCTTAACCCTTCTGAGAATGGATTCTTGAGGAATCCAGTCACCTGTGACACTTATTGATAAATATCCACCCTGTGTTTTCCAGAAATGAGACCACAGATGTTCTGTCCCTGACCTCAGGCAGCGGAGTCAATGATTTGAGTCCTGAGCCTCGGCTGAGTCTCCTCACTTGAACCTTTCTGTCAGCACGAGAGTCCTCTCCTAAGGAGGGCCTGTTTTTTGCTAGACCATGGGCCTCCTGTCTCTCCTGCTTTATGCCTTTATTCTTACCTTTAAACTTAGGCTTGAGGTGTTTTTTTTTGTTTTGTTTTGTTTGATTTTCAGGGTTTTTGTTTTGGTTTTGTTTTGTTTTGATTTGTTTTGTTTTGATGTCGTTCTTCTATATAGCTCCAGCTGGCCTTGAACTCAGAGATCTACTTGCCTCTACTTCCTCAGTGCTAGAATCAAAGTATATATCACCACACCCAGCTGTGGGCTTGAGATTCTGAACAATCCTGCTAACAGTATTACAGACCGTCTCTGTGCCACCACCATCATGGTAGCAGAGGAGGACAAAGTTTTGTGCCAAGAGCAGAAGACACAGGCTTCGGATGATGGACAGGTAGGAAGAGAGCAAAGCCAGAATGCCGTATTTTTTTGATCTCACACCCTGCAGCTTGGAGAGCAACCTCTGTATGCTTGCATCCTGGCTCAACTCTCATGCCCATGAATCAGCCTCCACCTGCCAGGGAGTGAGCGGGCCATGAAAGCTGCACCCGTGGGGAGAATTTCCTCGTTTGCCTTGTTCCTGTGTGTCTACTTCTCTCTCAGTTTCAAGCAGAATGGTCATAAGCCAGTGGGGTTCTTCATGTATTTGCTTCTCATCTGCTCTGAACTCGTGCATGGGGCTCTTCTCCACGTCTAAGAGGAGCATGTGAGCTGGGAATTTTAGAGGAAACAAGCTGTTCCCGTTTAGAAGCAAGAATGAATGGACTGTGCACGCAACACAGCTTCCTTCCAACAGTTCTGCGCAAAAGCTGTGCCCCATGAGAGTGCGGGTACCAAAGAAAGAACTGAAGCAAGGGGTTCTTTCAGTTGGGCTACAGCACCCGTTGGAGTTGGGGAGGGCACTATTGTTTGCACTTGTCCATTAACTCTAACGCCATCATGGCAGCCTTCAGTGAGTGTGGTTTGTTCGGGCATCGGGACAGCCGTTGTCACCCTGGTGCAACGCTGACCGTGCTGGCTGTTATTAGAAGTCCTTTGCGTTATTTTTCCCTCCCTGGGGGTCCCAGGAGGCTAGCTAACTTGACCTGCACCCACAAGTTGAGAAAATGAAGCCACGAGAGGTTTTGGCTGTGTGCTTTGAGATCAGTCACTAGAAAGGGTGGACCCAGCTCAAACTCAGGGTCCTTCTACCAAGCAGCCTCCCCAGGCTCCACACACCTGCTACTCTTACAAAAAGAGGAGTCTGCTGCACAAGAAAGCTGAGGTTCCAGAGGGGAAGCAGGGATAAAGGGGTGGTGTTTCTGTCTAGCAGCACCACCCTCTAGCCAAGGACAAGGAGGACCACCTTTAGCTCTCAGGGCCTATCCTAGAGTAAGCTTGAGTGTTCTATTTAGAAGCTGTGTCAAGGACTCTCCCCTGCTTCATCCAGGCCATATGTGCTGCCAGTGGTCACCAGGCCCAGTCAGCCCTTGGGGATGTGTGGTGACCCCTTCAGAACATCTGATCCCTTCAGTACCATGAGGCTGGCACCACCTTTCTGGCCAGCCCAGGGATCATGGGTAAGTGCTATGCCTTGCTTCTCTTCCACAGGCAAGAATAGGTGTGGGAAAGGGATACATCTGACTTCTCTGTATTGACCCTCCTCCGAGTCTCCTCTTCCTCATGGTAGCCTCAATGTTTTGGCTCGTTTTCATTGATCCTGGAATTGATAAGTCAGGGGTTCAAGAGATGGCTCAGTGAATAAGCTCTCTGTGTTCTTGCAGAGGACCCAGGCTCACTTCCTAGCACCCACTTTGGGCAGCTCACAACCTACAACTCCAACTTCAGGAGATCCAACGCCCCCTTCTGAGTCTGTTGAGTACACACACATGCACACAAATTTTTAAAAATAAAAATAAATCTTAAAAATGAAAGAAAGCTGCCAACTCGTTGAAAGGATGAGCCAGGGGACTTCCCACAAGGAAGCTTCACTCCTTGTGGGACTCTGGGACCCAGCCTTTAGCTAGAGTGTCTACAGGAGGACTGTTGGGAAAATGAGCCTTTCTCTGTCTGTCATTTGCGTAATCCTTATTCTTCTGGTGGCTCCTCAGGACTATTTTCATTTCCTTAAATGCTAACTTCATATGCAATTAATTTCAGCTGCCCGCCCGAGTCTCGCACAAACTCAAACCATTTCCATGTATAATTTAGAAGTCATCATGGTAATGATGATTGTAACAGCCTCTTTCGTAAATACAGGTTTGCATCCATTGTTAAAGAAATGACAGTTTGCTTTGCTGTGTCATTTGAACTGTGCTGGGATGATGCGTTCATTAATTTTAAAAATGGTGCTGAAAACAATGTTCACAAACACGGTGACACCCACTGTTTGGGGGACACCCTGCTGGGCAGAGGTGCTGGGATGACTTATCTGTCCCCATTCTTCACCCCAGATGGCTGTCATTTTAGCCAGTGAGTCACCTAAACTGTCAGACAAGTCCAGTGTGAGACACCCTTCATTGCACCAAAGATCCAGTCATTACCTGAGTCAAACTCATGGTTCCAAGCCACCTGCCTTAGGGTAAGCCAGGAACACTTTATCCCCTAAAGCACAGTGCTCTTAAGCTTTATGTGAAGAACTCTAGTCCACCAGAGTCCTCAGATGGCTCTGTGCTGACCTCCTTCATCTCCCCTGTCCTGTTCTGAGTCTTCCCAATGGACTCCTGGAATCCAGGGTGAGCACAGCAGCCCTAACTGCTCGCTCCAAATCCCATAGCACCCCCACCCACCCACCCCAACCCCCTGGTGTCAGTGTTCAAGGGATCCTTTGGAGGTATGGCTCCTTCAGGTACAGCCTCACCTTGTGGTAGGTGTGGATTGGAGTACGGAAGACACCTGCTGAGATTTCCAGATTCTTCATGTCCCTGAATGAACAAGTGGACCAGGGACATACAGATAATGGTAAAACAAGAAATGGCTTGTGGAGAAAGAAAACACTTCTGAGGATGGGAGTGGGCTAGAGAGCTGGGAAGGCTGGGAGCTCTGAAGGGCCTCAGCTGAGAGAGACCCGTATGGGTTGTCTATCTGATGCCCTCGTTCTCCTGCATTTGGAGAGCTTGGGCTTTTTTTGGCACAGGTGCTGTCCCTTGCCTGTAGCCCTGCCACGAGGGCTTTGCAATCCTTTTGTCACCTGGCCTCTTTCTTCAGAAGTCTAATCTAATCCAATCTTCATGCCTTTTCCCAGTCTTCACCCTCCAGCCATAATCTCAGGTGTGGAACCCAAGAGTGAGTAACTGGGTGGCTGACAGCTGTGGCCTTTCTGGAAAGCCCCCTCCCGTTTTCTCCCCTCTTTCTTTCTCCCCATCTCTCTTTGACCCCCTACCCCCAAGTTGCAGCTGACATGTGCTTCCAAAATAATGTGTCAGCTGCCTGGAGATCCTGAGATGGGTGAACCCTAGTTTATGCCAGCTCTTGCCTAGCCAGCGTGCCGCTTACTGGAGGGGGAAGGGTGAGTCATGTAACCATTTTCTACAGAAATATTGAGAAGGACCACTTGTCCTTGCACAGGTAACTGGGGATCATGGAATCTGAAGTATTAGAGTCTGATGGGTGTGAGGCCTCAGAAGAAAACTGAGATGACTACACAGACACCAGAAGCACCTGGTCACCAATATGTTAGGGAAACATGGACTTTGCATGGAGGACACTCTCCCTCTGCCATGGTATAGTCTGCTCAAAGAAGGTGATCCTGTCCTAGTTTCAGAGGGGATTTGGGTGAATCTGTAATTTGCTTAGGAAGGGTCATGTAATAATTCAGACCAATACAGTAGAAAAGAAAGGCCTGAACCACATGAAGGACCATTTTCAGTCCAGACCACAGGATCACAAGAAAGGATCTGGGGCCAGGCTAGGCTTCTAGTCTTCCTACTGAGCCAAGAGTAAGCCCCCAACCCCACCACCAACAACACAGGTGCTGGGCTCCTTATGAATAGTCTCACACGGGAGGAGTGCTGCCCATCCTGCAGCTAAGGTCACCACAGCACATGGATTCCAAGATGGTAGCCTCAAATCAGGTGTGCACAGCTTACGCCTGAGATTCTGAAATGATGGAGCGATGCCTGGTTTGGCCGGGCAAGAGCATGTGCTGAGAGTCTGAATTTCTAGTATGTTCTCCTGTAGTTGTTGCCTGGATGCCGATGCCAAAGCCACTCCTTCCTGGAGAGTCACTGGCCTTGGCTTTATGTGACAGCACCCCGAGGGCTTAGTCATGTCACTCTGTTCTATCTAATGCAATAGCTCTTGCTTGGGAGTGATTTTTGTCCCCCGGGAACAGCGGCAACATTCTGAGATGTACTTGGTTGTCACAGCTAAGGGGAGCTTTGTGTACCTAGTGGGCAGAAGCCAAGGGACTCCTCAACATCCTACAGTGAGGGCTGTAGTGCCCCACCCCGCCCCCCTTCATCCCTACTGGTCCTGTGGTCACATCCGCCAAGCCTAGAGGAATGACATTCTGAGTCTTTCCTCTAGCTTCTCCATTTCCCCATCTCTCTTCTACAGGGGACTGCTCAGCAGGGCCCTCCTGGATCTTTGTTCCAACCTCCCTCTGGCCAAGCCTTCTCCAGCCTCCTAGTTTAGAATCTGGCCTGCCCTCCCCATCCAGAACACAATTCCACTGGCCTGTGTGCACACGCAGCCACCGTTCTGTTGTTTTCTCCCTCCACTATCTCCGTTTCCCGTTGCTGCAGAAAACGGAGGCTTGAAACTTCACACTGGTTATCTCCCTCTAGAGGCTGCAAGAATCTTCCCTCACCTTTCCCAACCTTCCATAGTGCTCTTGTGCTCAAACCCAGCAGCCTTGCCTCTTCTGGGCACTGTGTCCCTCTGTCTCTCCTCATACAGACCTTGGTGACTTCACTGAGCCACCAAGTAACCTATGATGTGTCTCACCTTGGGGTCCTCAGGTCTATCAAATGCAGAGTTCCTTTGCCATGTGAGGGGACATAGTCACAGGCATCAGTGAAGAGAATAAGGACATTCCGGGGATACTCACTGTGCCCACCCCCCACCCTCCTAGGATGAAAGTGCCTGAGCAGGGATTTCTCTGTGGTTTGTTCCTCTCTAACCCTGGAGTTTAATGCATCCCTGATATTTAGGACTAACAATCTACCGAGTGATGACTGACTTGTTTTTATTTTAGCAGCACCGGAAAGGCTGTCTACTCCCCGTAAGAATGAAGGTTGATTATAAAGTCAGATCAGTGTGGGCAGGATCCTGACCTGAACTTAACTTCAGGGGTGGAGCAGTGGCCAGGCGGGGGTTACACAAACAGTGTAACTCCTGATCTATATCACAACGGGCAGTATACAGGCTGCAGAGAGGACTGACCAAGACTCCCTTGGTGGGTATGATTCTAGTGGCAGCCAGCTAAGCGGCTGGCATAGTGCTTGGACTGAAGTACTGCATTGCTTTCAGGAGCTGCTGACTCAAGAGCCAAAGCTGAGAACCTTGGACCGCAGGGAGCCCAGACTGAGGTATCCGGAGACATGCAGAAGGTCTGCTCCAGCATTGTCACTGGTGGCTGCTGGCTTGTTGCTCTCTATGGCCTCCTCTGGCTTGCGGCAGCATGGCTCTGGCCCTCCACTTTCCATAAAGTGATACCACCTATCACTTTATTATACAGACACAGCCAGTTGATTGCACAGCAGTCATTGATCCGCCTCATGGCCTTAGCCTTTTAATCACTGTCAAGTGAACCTGAGTCTCTACTTTCTTTCTTCCTTTCTTTTTCTTTTTGTTTTTGTTTCTAATTTTTATTTTAAGATAGTCTCACTAAGCTACCCAGGCTGGCCTTGAACTTGCTCTGAACCTCAGGCAAGTCTTGCCCTTGCAATCTACCATACACTGGATGTGCCTGGATACAGAAAAGCAAGCCCTTCATCTCCCAGAGCAAGCCAGACATGGCTGGGAAGGCACTCGGAGCTGTCAACGTCAGAGGTTCTCTTTAAAGGGAGAAATGTGATATGATCTAACAAAACGCCAGAGGAGTGGAGGAAACTGCAGGGCAAGAAGTCTCAGAATCAGGGAGGTGTACGGTGCCCGGGGGATGACTCAGTGGGCAAGACTTGCTCTGGGGGATGAGGACTTGAGTTCAAATCCCCAGTACCCACATAAAAAGCTTGGCATGACTTCATATGTAAACATCTCCAGCACTGGGGGTTGGGGAAGGGGTAGAGGCTGGCAAATCCTGAGAGCCTGAGACCTAGCAGAAAAAATATTGTGCTTCCAGTTCACTGAGAGACTGTTTCAAAGCAATAAGATGGTGATAGAGGAAGACATAAGAAGTCTTTCTCTGACCTCCAACTGTGAGACACACAAACATACAAAACAAACAAACAACAACACACAGACACAGAGACAGGCATATAAACACAGACATACATATATATTCATCACAAGGCACATAAATGCACACATACATATACATGTACAAAGACATACACACAGATACACAAATCCATACACAGCACACAGCCACATAAGCACAAACACATACACATACATACTTGCACATGTACACAGATAGACACACACAGACACACATATGCATACACACCCTTCACACAGGCATAGAGACACACACACCAAGACCCAGTCAGGTATAATTTCAACTGTAGCTTGTGCGTATATTGCTGTGTGACTCTGGGATATATCCCATAATTCCGCTGGGTTACCCACAGACAGCACTGTGAACAGTAATTCCATTCAATTTCTGTGACCCTGAACAAGCCACTACCTCCACCACCATCACGGCCCAGTCCCTCTGTTTAAATTGTGTGCAGTGCCAGTTTCACAGACCACCTGTCTCACAGAGGACCACAATGGGAGTAGCTCCGGAAGGGGCCCCGTACGTCATCAGCACCAGCCCCCTCCCCCCCCCCAACCTCCAGTCAGATGCTTTTTTTTTTTCAGCAAGCGTGAAAGACTTGCTGCTGAGAACTGCCCTCAAGAGTCACGCACTCTGGCGGGCTGTTTCCTTCTGTTTGTTGGCGAGGACAGTTTCGCTAACCACTAATTTAAGCAAAGGTCATTTGACTTTAGGTAGTTTTGCTGGGTAAAGATGGAATCATTGGTAAAAGACACCCCATTCTACAACCCGACAAAGAATGTGAATGTGGTTAGGGCGATCTTCAGAGACTGAAGATTATGTGCAAAGATGTTTGTTGTCATTCTGACTTTAGAATTGTAGATAAAACCAAAAAGAGGCACTGTTCCACACTCCTAAATAGTCATGACTTGAAAATGACAAACACTGGCCAGTGTGGGCAGTGCTGGGCATTGAACCCAGGACTTTGTGCGTGAAAGGTAAGCGCTCTACCAACAGAGCTATTATCACTGGCCTCCAGCTTCTGCTTCCTCCTCCTGAGCCTAGAATTTTATACTCCTAGGAATGTGAAAGGTGTCAATTCCAGCATAGCGCTTTGGTGTTGAATGGTATTCACTCCCATTCCATCTTACAGTCTGCTCAGGGTACTGGCCCTCATTTCAGGCTCTTTGTCACATGAAAGAGCCTGACTATCCCTAACAAGGACACATGGCCTATGAAAGTAGCTCTGACTCGTGAACTTCTGAGTAAGTCTTCTTTGCTGTGCTCTTGGGCTCTTACGGCCTGATCTTAAAGTCTTAACTCTCACCTGTCTAGTTTTCCTGGAGGAGTCTGATCAATAAGACTCACATGAGACACCAATCTACTGCTCTTCCCAAGTCCCTGCTCAAGCTGCAAGTGTGCACAGGACTGTGGAGATGCCACTAAACACAAGGTCTCATTTCACAGGTCTAGATCAGGCCCACACGTATGCAGGTGTGGGTGCCTGGTGAGGAGCTCTGAGAAGCAAAGCAAAGCTTCCAAGTGCAGCGTGCAGTGTGGCGTGCGGCACACACTGGTTTTAGTCTCGGGGTCTAGAACCCACGGCATGCAATATGAACGGGAGATCATGCTCCTTCCTGGGTGTGAACTTCTCCTGGGCAGACATGAACAAACATACTCATTCTAGATAGGGCACTGGCAGATCAGAGAAACCATTCCACATGAGCCTGTGTTTCTTGGACCAGTGAGTTTATCATAGTTACTTCCAGGACCGTGGGTGACTCAAAGGCAGATACACCACTGAACAGCCTACCCAGCACGGCTGATGGCTCATAAAAGCTGCATCCCTGGATTTCCCCGCAGGACTTGCAAGGAACTCAGATGGTCAGAAAGACTCTTCTCGCTAGTAATTATTACAGCTTGTATAACCGTGGGAGGAACTTCGGGCATCTTGTACACTTCAGGAGCTTCCTACATCTAAGAAGTTTCATTTCCCTCCTGAGTCTCCAGGAAGGACTGTTTCACTTGAGAGGAAGCGGCTGTGTAACAGAGGGGAAGTGGAAGATGCACAGATATCCATTTCCCACAAGTGAATATGGCATCCACCTTGGCCGATATCTAGCATGGGAAGGAAACAGCCGTGGCACCCAGTTTTCTTGTGGCTGCACATATTATCTGAAAACGAGTCTGGTTTCCAGTCCACCCCTCAGTAGATGTGACTCTCCCTCCCTCACAGTAAGTAATTCCAAGTCTGGAGAGAGGCTGCAGCTGTTTGGATGGATAAAGACAACATCAGGTCATTGACTCTTGCTGATGTTTCATGAGTAAGAATCAGGTGGTTCTGAAAAGGTATCCCTGCTCTGTGCTTTGGTTCCCTCTGCAGGATGGACAACACTGGACCCACAGGTAACGGAAGAACAAGATGGAGGCAGCAGAAAGTCCTGGTCACCTCTTCCAGAACAGGAAGATGCTTGAGAATCCTGGGTTAGATGGAACCTTCTACTGTGTTCTTCGCCTGAGATGTCAGAGTTAATTCACTGACAGAGCGATTGACATGGCTGTTTCATATACTCACCCACCATTAAGACAAGAACCTCCGGTGCAGCACTAGCTGTGGCTGCTGAGGAGTTTGTGCTGGCATGCCTGTACATGCAAATTCCATTATCTGGAGCTTGTCCCCAGAGGTCTTCAAGCATGCACCATTACCGTACTTTTCATGGAGTGTACTCTGGGCTTCTGGGTTCTTCCAGAAAGGCCTCATCTTTTGTTATTAAAAGTTATGCCTCTCAAAGGTCTCTACCACACAAGTGTGTTTACATCTCAGCTAATTATGCCCCCGTGCACTGAGATGATGAGGGTGTGGAATGCCGATGGACACTGGAAGCTTCCTTTGTGAGGTGCATATAATTTCTGTGACCACTGTAACAAACTTCATTCTGGCGTTGTCTGTAAGTATAGCCTGTCGAGGATACGTGCCCATTGTGTGGGGACTACCCCATCCTCTTTGACTAATTGAGCTCTAAGACTTGGAGAGGCTCCCGAGGTCATGGTACCCATGGTAGGTGACATCACATAGTGAGGGCAGTGAGGACTCTATAACAGACGCTCAGTGCCACTTACCTCGTCCTAAGGTATATCCTTCAAGGTATATCCGTATCCCTAGAAAGACAGAGATCTGTTTACAAGGGAGGAGACCTCATGATCTAATCCTCTCTTAAAGGTCCTGTTGGGAATCTAATCTCAACACAAGTTTGTGTGTGAACTGGTCATGTGCAGACCTCAGCTCTGTTATAAATAAATCCTTCTTTCATAAGAGGAAGGTCTTTCAGAAGAGGAAGGTAGGGTCCTGGTGTATCTTGGAGGTTGGGGATGTGTATAATCAGAGAAATGGGGGGTGGACATGTCCGCTAGAATAGCAGGGCTTCAGTGGAGAAGGCAGGGATGGTGGCATGGGCGCGCCCCAGCTGTCTGGGTGGGGAGAGCCGAGGGCAGGCTGGGGCCTAAGGAAAGAGGAGACTACTGCTGACCCCACATAGAGCTTCCTGCTCGTGCCCCAGTGTGGGAGTCCTCAGGCATTCCTTGGACTGAGGTGTGAGTGTCTGGGGGTGAGGGTGGTCTATTCACCTCAGGATTCATAGCTCATTGTAGTGCAAGAGTCCTGGAGGAGGTTGAAGAGCAGACCCCCAAAGCATCACCGCTCTGCTGGCCTCTCATCCACATGTGCACTTTGGAGCAGCAGCCTGGGACACTGACCCCAGTCCCACCCTGGCTGGCGTCCCATCATTGCCTTGAAGCTCTTCATAGCTTTTTAATAAGAGTGGTGAACTTTCACGCTCCTGGCAGCCTGCAATTGACAGCAGGCACCTTGGGCCTAACGTTCACCGAGAGGAAGAACATTCCCACTCACCACCACCCCAAACCTGCTCGTCTGTCTCTCGGAGACAGTGAAATGACCCTGACCACCCTGGACTGTGGACCTTTCCTTTCTGCTGTATCTTCAAGGGCCTCTATCTGGGCTGGGAGAGAAAAAGCCAGGGTCTCTGCTGCCCAGCCTCTGCTGAGTCCTCTGAGGTTTACAGCAATATGGATGCCCTCATAGCACCGCCCCAAATGCTTGTGGCTGCTGTTTTGTTCTTCTACACACAAGATACAGGTTTCCCATCCCATTCTTATAACAGCCCATTTCCGACACAATGAATCTGTTTACTTAAACTTGGTCCCTGGCTGGAATGTGGTCGCCCCTGAGTCCCACCCAGGAGTTTGCCTTGGCTAATGGCCTCCATCACTAAAATACTATCATATCAGTTCATGTGTGGCCACAGAAACAAAGGGGCATCGTCCCGCAGACAGATTCACTGGCTCGGAGCCGAGCAAGCCTGATCATTACTGTCTGCAGTTGCTGTTCTGAAGAGGATGAAGTGTTTGTTGGAGACAAGAGACTCCAGAATCCTAGAGGGCTGCATATAGGTAACACCTGGTCACACTCAGGAATACTGGTTCACCCCATCTAACAGCCTGTGTGACAGTATTCCATGAATGGAGCTAGCCCCAACTCTGCCCAGTCCCACCATGAAGCCCAGAACATCAATGAATGTGCTTCAACCCCCAACTTCACAGTCTATTTAGTCTGACAAAAGACAGAAGGTCTTCTACTAGTCCCACAACTTAACTCTTAGTCCTGGGGTGATCTGAGCCTAAATCCTTTGAGGGACCAAGGGAATGATTCTCACAAGCAGGATCAATACAGGGCACTGACAACAGACTTTGTGAGACAGGTGTGTGATGGGACAAGAGTCATGAAAAACTACAAGTCGAACTTTGACGCTGATCAGTTTGCCTTCTGTGACCCTGTTCAGAAACAAAATCTGAAGGGTAGAAGGGCTCACAACCCTAAAATGGTTTCAGAAAGCAGTGGACGTTTTAGGAGGAAGTTAGAATGCGCCAGCCCAAAGACCCTTTCCAGTTCTAAAGCCCTTTGCCTCTGCTCCACCCCTCGGGTCTTTGCCAGGCTCCTCCAGTTCCCCCTACTTCCATGGCCACTGCTGAGGTTTAATGACAAATGGGAGATCCGCAAAGAACTTGCCTTCATTACAGAACATGATTCCTCAAGCCTTCAACCCAACAATTACGGGTCTTGATACCAAACTAGAATTTGATCGATACTCACTCATTAGGGCAAGTGTCTACCGGCATCTGCTGAGCCTAGCAACTAAAGTATTTATGACCAGACAAACCTGTTCTCACTGTCCTGTGTTTTTGCTCCATCACAGGCAGCCTGCCATGCCACAGACTGAAGGTTAAATCATTCTGAACACAGCTTCCAGAAGCTCTATTTCAACATCCTCAAGGAAACAGAGATTCTAGAGTCAGCTCACATCAAAAGGTGTACGTCCTTTCCCCGCACACATCCTCACCTTTCAGGGCTGTGCTGAGTTTATGATGAATTTTTTCACTCTCTACCATGGGTATCATGACTGGCACAAGCATTGTTGGGGAGCTGGGGTGAGGGGTGAAGAGTGTTTTTCTCTAAAAGGATATCACTTCAGGGAAGGAGCTATGACACTCTCCCTCTCCCAAAGCAATCTGTCTTCTTCTTTAGCCAGTGACTCTCCTGGGGATTGTCTCTCTGGTCCCCATGTTCTTGTCTCAGGCACTTCCTGCATTTGCTGGCATTCAAAACTCTGCCACTGAAAGGCGTCAGTGACTTTATCCCCCGAAGAATCTCAGCACCAGACCCTCTAGCTCAGCACTGCTCACCCTGTGGATTGCTACCCCTTTGGGGGTTGAATGACCCTTTCACAGGGGTCACATATCAGATATCCTGCTTATCAGATATTTACATTGCGATTCGTGACAGTAGCAGAATTGCAGTTATGAAGTAGTAATGGAATAATTTTATGGTTAGTGGTCACCGCAGCATGGGGAACTGTATTAAAGGATCACGGGATTGGAAAGGCTGAGAACCACTGTTCCGGCTCTTCCTAATGTCATTCTTACCAAATAGGACCGGTGCTCCCAGGACAGCTGAGCCTCCCTCATCCCACTGATGCTTGTGTCCACCACATGCACGTGCCGTGTTGCTTCTGGGCCCACGGTCCCGACAGCTGTTGTTGGCACATGTATGGGCTTGCTCCTCTTCTCCTGCAGCCTCTAATTATCATGAAAGTTATTGATATCAATGCTGGCCACCATGGGACTGTATTGGAGGTGGGAAAGCTAGGGGCACAGCATGAGGCAAGGAGGTGGAGTGGAGAAATTCAGGATACTGCAGGCCCCAGCTTCTGGACCATTCTAGAAGAAATAGAGAAATAGAGGGCTTTTGTGGAAGAGGTGCATCTCCTCACAGCAGGTGCTGGTGTGTGAGGATGGCTGAGGTCTGTCAGGATGCTTGGAAGGTTGTGTGTGTTTGTTTGTTCATTTGTTTATAGTGGATTTCTAGACCAGACTAGCCTTGAACTCCCTATGTAGCTGAAGATGATATTGAAAACCCAATACCCCCGCCTCTACCTCCTGAATGCTGGAATTACAAGTGTGCACCAGCTGGTTTATGTGTTCCTGGGGATTGAAACCAGGGCTTCAGGCATCCTAGGAAACATTGTAGCAAAGGAGCTGCAGCCTCGGTCCCTGAGCTCTGTGTGTGAAGGGCTCCTCCTCACGAGGCTTACTCTCAGGTGTAGGGGGGAGCTGTGGCCGTCTGAAGTGAGCTCTTTCCCTGAGGGTAGCAGCTACCACTCCATGTGCAGCCCCCAGGATTGTGACGGGTTTCCTCCAATGCACCGGAATGGAAGAGATGTCCTGTGGGACTTGGACCCACTTTGGAGGAGCATCATTGCCCTGTAGGCACGAAACTAGCACAGGGTATGGCACTCTATGCCAGCTATAGCCTTCGATTTCTGCAGACATTGATCAGAAGGCAGGGGGCTCGCAGCCATGTTCTCTGGGAGGTGCTGTTGATTTCAAAATGGAACTCTGGGGAGGCAGGGCTGCGGATGCGGACAGTCTCCGCCCCGCCTGAGCCAGCTCTGTGTTACAGAGCATCACAGCTTCAGCATCATGGAGGTGACAGGAAGGTCCCCTGGACAGAATAAATACCACATGGCGGAACCAACTCACAACCAGCTTGTCCAGAGTAAAGCTGTCCCTGTGTGAGTAGAACCCAGCAGTTTCTGTATTGATGCCTCGGGCTACCAGTCTACTTGGGCTGCTATCACAAAAACACCATGGGCTAAAGTGACACCCCCTCCCTTTACTT
Organism: Psammomys obesus; assembly: GCF_907164565.1. Taxonomy (NCBI): domain Eukaryota; kingdom Metazoa; phylum Chordata; class Mammalia; order Rodentia; family Muridae; genus Psammomys; species Psammomys obesus. Next base: position 4,919,397 of record NW_026593286.1, read on the forward strand.
CCTTGAAGGCTGGTAAGTCCCCAAATTTCTGTATGGTGAGGCCTTTCTCTCTGGCTTCTTACTGTGGCTCATGTGAAGAAAGAGGGAGCTCTGGCCCCCTTTCCTTTTTTTGTGGGGATCCTAGGACCGCTATGGGGATCCCCTTCCATGACATTATCTAAACCTAATCTCATCCTATAGGACCCACCTCTGGATGTCATCACATCGTAGCTTAGAGCTTCAACATGTGATGGTGTGATAGACACATCCAGTCCTTATGTCACTCCGTCTGTACAATCTACTGCCGGAGCTTCCTCGGTGTGTCCACAAAGCACATCAGAGGACCTGGAGACTCCACTTAAAGCTGTGGGCTCTGATTCCTGCCGCACACATTTGTCTGCTGGGGAAGGACTCTTCCTTTACATGGGTCTTTCCAGATGGTTTCTTTGACCATCACATGGAATCATAGTGGGTAAGCAAGCCTCCTTAGCATGTGGTCAGAAGGCTTCTGAAAACCCACGAGGACTTAGGCCCAAGTACTGATTTGGTCTGACTTCCCAGGTCCGTGACCCTGGAATGTAGGACATTCGTGAGCAGTTCACAGACTGTACTGAGTTGGATGGAACTGGGACTAAGGTAAGGGACTGCACGAAAGAACAGCACACACAAAGGCAACTGGATCACAGCCTGGGTCAGAAAGGAGAGGACATGTGCACAGAGACCCGGCACCCTCACATCAGCAGGTGTGCCCCGTGTACTCTTCCAGTCCTCGGCCATGCCGTGCCTCTCCCTACATCTCATCAGCTAGTAAGCTGAAAGTCAAATACAAGACGCATTTTTGTTTTGTTTTCTTGTGTTATTTTTCAAAACTGGTTCATCAATCACTTGATTCAGCTCTGCTGGCCACAGTCCCTTGGCCTAGGTGACACATAATGAGGCCACTTGCCAGGACAGTCCAAGGCTGACACAACGCAAAGTAAAGCACTGCCTGCTATGCTTTGTCCCAGGCAGGCATTTTCAATCTCACAGGCTCACTGCAGTGTGGAGTTGAACACAACCTTGTGGAATGTGTGCCCAACTTCAACGAATTGATCTGAAATGTCCAACCTTTGACCTTTGTCCAGGCCACCCTCTTTCTGCCCCTCCGTAATGTCTGCACTCAAGCCATTCACCTCTTCTTTCTGCTTCCTGCCCTGGTGCCTTTACACATATTGCTGACACTTACCAAAGACCCCTCTTTTCCTGCTGTTCCCATGGGTTCCTCTCTCATTCTCAAGTCTCACGTGAGTCATTGATTTCTCTCAGATCACAGGAGAGGAAACAGAACAACAAAGCACACAATGACCACCAGGGGCCACAGAGGAATAAGAACATTTGCCTTCTTCAGTGTCCAGCACATGTCAAGCACTGAGCTCATTAGTGAGTCCATGACGTATTCAGTCATCACGTAGCCAACCCAAAATACTTGACATGAAGGCTGAGTATCCTTTACCTGAGATGCTTTCAATCAGAATGGAGTTCATCTTTTTAAAGATTTGAGAATATTTGCTTATTCATAATAAAAAATCTTGGGGATAGGACTCAAGCCCAAACATGAAATTAACATAGTTGTCACTCCTTAGAGTGTCCAGACTTTTGCAGTATGATATCACGTACAGATGTGTTGTGCTACATTCATAGATACCCTAGGACGCATGCGTGCTGGCAGTCACAGGCTGGACACACCTGTGTGCTCCATTCCCATAGCCAGAAGGTGATAGCGTTCAGTACTTTTAGTTTGCTCTGCTTAGAGCCACAAGAATGACTGGCTTCCTGTGTCTCTGTTTAGGGTGCCTGTTAGTATTTAGGCAGCCTATTCTGGGTTGCCTAGTAACCTATGATTTCATCATGTGTCGCTTGCCAGGTAGATGCACCTGGTGGGAATGGTTCAGTTGCACAGAAGTTATAAAAGTACCACTTTGTCTTTCTCTTGCCCTCTCTTGCTCTCTCCCCTTTCTCTGTCGGGATGCTCCCTCCCCTCCCCCTATCATGTCTCTCTCTCTCCTTCCCTTTCTCTCTCCATCTCCATCCACTAAACCTCTTTCATCATCTTCAGTGCCTTCATCCTGAGAGCAGGCCCAGCTTGTAGAATGGCAGGATGAAAAGGCTCAAGGAGAAAGGTGAGACAGGAAGAAGGAAATCATCCTGCCCTTCAGAGGTGTGAGTCTCTGCTTTCCCTTGGTATTCAGCTCTCAGGTCAGGCTCTGCTGCCCATAGTGCCAGCCTCTACACAGCGCTATCCTTTTTACTTTCCACCCTGGTAAATGTTCATACTCCCTCAAAGGGCTTCACTGAGCTACTTCCCAAATAAACTACACACGTCCAAAGACCTAGGAATCCAAATTAAACCAAAAGAGAAGATCAGTGACTTAACCAAGTTTATATTGCAGTAAGTGGTGGAGCTGGGATCCGATTCAAGGACCTGTTTCACCTCGGCCTGGTTCCAGCAGTATAGGGCAGTGGCTGAAACCCACACCTATTAGCAAGTAAGCCACCACAGACTGGCAGAATGATGCCCTCCACCCACAACTGTGCCAGCATAAACCCTCAAGTCTATGAATGTGTTGCCAGTAGAGAATTAAGGCTGTGGGTGGGACTAACATCACTATTCCCCCTTAGAGGAGGTTGTCTTTTGGTGTATTTGAACAGCAGGAAGGGAGCAGGAGCTCAAGGATACAGCTGGAAATCCTATAAAACTCGGCTGCCCTAGAGAATCAGAAGGACCATGATCCTGGCAACATATAGATTCTATCCTCCAGTATACAAGATAACACGATTGTGTAGACATGCCACCAGGACATTTGATCTTCATTGTCAACTTGACTAGATTTAGAATCACCATGGAAACGTGTGTGTGTGTGTGTGTGTGTGTGTGTGTGTGTGTGTGTGTGTGTG
>NW_026593286.1:4922319-4937278 GCF_907164565.1 Psammomys obesus
GTGTGTGTGTGTGTGTGTGTGTGTGTGTGTGTGTGTGTGTGTGTGTGTGTTTGAGGGAGTTTCCACAAAGGTTTAGCTCAGGTGGTGAGACCCACCCTCATGTGGGCATTAGCATCTCATGGGCTGGGGTGACTGAATAAAAAAGGGAGAAATAAAAAAGTTAGCTTTCTCTCTCTCTCTCTCTCTCTCTCTCTCTCTCTGCTTCCTGACTGTGGATCCAAAGTGAAAAACTGTCTCAGGCTCCTGTCACGTCTTTCACGCCAAGGTGGACTATACCCTCAAACTGTGACCCAGAATCAACCCTTCCTTCCTTAAGCTACAGCAAGGAGAAGGACTGCTGGAGCCAGGAGAGGAGGGCCGCCATGGAAGGATGGCACCCCATCCCCACTTGGTTTTCTGGATGAGAATCATATTCATTTCTTATAGTATCTCATGCCCATTATCCCCCAGAAGATTTTGGCAATGCTTGTGGACACCGTGTAGATGAATTTTCTTCTGAAGATGTACACCTGGTGTTTTAGTCTCTTCTGAGCTGGCTCATAGCATGCTTTCCCACCTGGGCAATGGAGAGGTGCTCAGCCTGAGGGGCTGCACCGCCTGGATGTGGGCTGATGAGCTTGCACATCACAAAAGCTTCCATCTCTCCCCTCATACTCCCAGAAAGCACATAATTGCCACTCCATTCCCAGCAGCTCTCACCTATGAGGTGAATGAGCATGCAAGCATGAAGCTTTCCTGCATGGAATGGCTCCCACCTGCGTCTTTGGCAAACACAGGGAGTGCAGTCAACCATCATGCAACGGGGGGAAAAGTGATTATTCATGAAGGGCCAGAATTTTAATAATACTGTGGAAAGAATTATCCCTACAAGATAGCAGCTAATATGAATAAGCGCCTGGCTGATTGTTTAGGGATCCAAAAGGGACAATTCTGAGTAGCAAACTTTAGAAACTCAGTCCAAAGGGAAACTGCCTTGCCTGGAGCTTAAGATGAAACTCAGCAGTGCTGAGAGTTAGAATAAGAGGTAGCTTCCAAGGTCTGGTTCAGGCCCACTTGCTTTAAGGCCTTGAGAAAGGTCAAAGGGAACTGAATGTCCTTCCCAGCTCCCTCGGGGGAGGGGGGTTGCAGAGGAGGACAGAGAGACAAAGAGGGTAGGTGGAGAGCCTCACATGGGAACAGTGCTGGGAGAAGGTGAGGAGGAAGCAGTGGCTGTTTCATGCTGGAAGGAGATCTTAGAGAGCCTGACTACTCACTTAAATCAGGTTTTAATGGTCACCCCCTGGGCTCTAAGCACTATCCTCGTTATCTGACATGGAAGGATGAACCGGGCCCTGAGGGAGTGGGGTGCTGCCCACAGAATGAGAAATGAGCGAGCCCTGAATGTGCTCAGAGATAACAGCAGAGCTCTGTAGGGGTGATCTTGGAGCTGCAGAAGTCACCTGGGAAATGACTGGTCATGGGGAAGTCTAGCTGGCACTGCCCTCCCCCACCAGCGCCCCCTCGCTCTTTTCTTCCTCTCGTTCTACCCACTTCTTTCTCTTCTCATGGTCCAGTTCAGTCTGGACCCTTCCAGATGCCTCTGGCTCTCTCTCATATCTACAACGAAAACCTTTTCAACCGTCTTTGGATTTTCACTCAGAATCCATCTTCTTATAGCTTTTATTCACGGTGTCCCTGTCTAAGAGCCCCTGTTTTCTTTTTACTATGGGCAGCGCCTCTACCTGGCATCTTCTCTAGGTCACTGGGCTAGAGTTAAGGGTTATCCGGTGACCCTGGCAATTAAAGTTTGGTGTCCCAGAGGGGCCTGTACAACATCCAAAGACTGGAGGGTTGGGTGGTCCAGCAAGTGGCCTAAAAGGTACACTGGACAGGCTAGTTGGAAGTGGCAAGGACTTGAAGGGTACCCTAGGATGGAGCAAAGAAAGAGTGCCAAATAGGATGGGATCCACCAGAAGGAAGAGGAAGTCACAGGCTGTGACAAGGACCTGCTGGAATCTCCCGCCCAGCTGGATAAGGGGTAAGCTTGCTCGGGATTTTGTCTGAAAATACAAGTGCCTCATCCCTGGGGCTGTGGAGAAGGGAGGCACACCAGTAGGTAGCCAACAGCCTCCTTGTTAAGAGGACTCCTTGAAGTGTGGCCTGCCATGCTAGAGGACACAGGGAGAAGCTGGCAGCTAGCCGAGGCTGTAGTGAAATGAACGCAGTCCAGAGTTTGTCCCTTGACCTGCACGTAGGGACCGTAATAGCCTGGCAGGGAAGGGCTGCCTCTGCCACACAGATGAGAGCTAAGAACTCTCTTCTGCGCTACCTCGGGTTGGAGGGTCAGTCTAGCTGTGTTCCTAGGTGGACTGACTCTGGTTTAAATTAGTGACCTCCTGCTGCTTGTCTCTTGAGGTGACAGTGTCTCTGCTCCAGTTTAATACCTGGACTTCAAAAGTTTAAAATGGTAAAATAGCACTTCTAAGCTCCAGCTATAGGGGAATTCAGGCTTTGACTATTAATTTCTACACATACTTAAAAAAAAAAAAAACATATGAATTAGAGAGTTCGGAACTCATGATTTATGTTGTCGAAGATTCAAAATTGTTGCTGGAGTTTTTAGGGAAAAAGTCTGGACTCCTCCACCTGTGCCCAGTAGACCCATTTAAATGCCAAGTGATGGTGAAAAGCAGGGAGAGAAAAAAAAAGAGATTTATTCTATATGACCACATTTGGAAAATAAAGAGGTCTGGTAGACCCCTATCTGACCCTGACATACGAGTAAACCTTAAAGGTCCTGATATAGGTTTGAGTTTAGATAGAGGGCAAGGGCCATACATGAATGAGCAGTCAAGGTCAAAGTGTGGTCAACCCGTCACTGGTCCAGCATTATCCTCCTGCAAGGCTCTGATAAATGGACAGAACTGTACGAACTCTTTTCCACAGTGACCTCAGCAGCTCCCTTCTCCTAGCAGAGGCTCCTAGGAAAAGTCTAATTTGGGGAGGAGAGAGGGACTATTGTTTCAACAGTCCAATTGCCAAAGGGAGGGCTCTCTCTCTCTCCAGAGAGCCCTTTGAAGTCACCTTAAACATTATACCTTATAGTGAATTTAGCTTAAATCAAATTTTTTTAAACTTTTTGTTTTTATTTTTTTTAATTTTTTATTAATTACACTTTATTCATTTTGTATCCCCCCAAAAGCCCCTCCCTCCTCGCCTCCCGATCCCACCCTCCCTCCCCTTTCTGCATGCATGCCACTCCCCAAGTCCACTGATAGGGGAGGTTCTCCTCTCCTTTCTGATCTTAGTCTATCAGTTCTCATCAAAATTGGCTGCATTGTCCTCTACCGTGGCCTGGTAAGGCTGCTCCCCCCTCAGGGGGAGGTGAACAATGAGCAGGCCAATCAGATTATGTCAGAGGCAGTCCCTCTTCCCATTACTATGGAACCCACTTGGACACTGAACTGCCATGGGCTACATCTGTGCAGGAGTTCTAGGTTATCTCCACAAATAGTCCTTGGTTGGAGTATGAGTCTCTGGGAAGTTTCCTGTGTTCAAATTATCTTGTTCTGTTGCTCTGCTTGTGGAGTTCCCATCCCCTCCAACTCTTACTATTTCCCACTTCTTACATAAAATTCCATTCACTCTGCCCATCAGTTGGCCATCAGGCTCAGCATCTGCTTTGACAGTCTATACTGCAGAAGCTTTCAGAGGCCCTCTGTGGCAGGTTTCAAGGTTGTTTCCTGTTTTCTTCTGGCTTTCAGAGGCCCTCTGTGGGTGCTCTTGTATTTGGGGCATAGATGTTCAGGATTGTGATATCTTCCTGGTGGAATTTTCCCTTGATGAATATGAAGTGTCCTTCCTCATCTCTTTTTATTAATTTTGGTTGAAAGTCTATTTTATCAGATATTAGAATGGCTACTCCTGCTTGTTTCTTGGGTCCATTTGCTTGGAAAGTCGTCTTCCAACCTTTTACCCTCAGGTAATGTCTATCTTTGTGCCTTAGGTGTGTTTCTTGTATGCAACAGATTGCTGGGTTTTGTTTACGTATCCATTCTGTTAATCTGTGTCTTTTTACTGGAGAGTTGAGTCCATTGATGTTGAGAGAGATTAATGACCAGTGGCTGTTAGATCCTTTGATTTTGATGTTGGCTGTGTTCATAAGGTTGTGTGCTTGGTTGCTTTTTGTTTTACTGTAGTAAGGTTAATTATTTCCTGTGTTTTCTTGACAGAAGCTAATTTTCTTGGGTTGTATTTTCCCTTCCAGTGTCTTCTGTAATGCTGGATTTGTGTGTAGGTATTGTTTTTGTCATTGAATATCTTGTTTTCTCCGTCTATGAGGACTGAGAGTTTTGCAGGGTATAGTAGCCTGGGCTGACATCTGTGTTCTCTTAGGGTCTGCATGATATCTGTCCAGGCCCTTCTGGCTTTCATAGTTTCTGTTGAAAAGTCAGGTGTGATTCTGATGGGTTTGACATTATATGTTACTTGGCCTTTTTCCCTTGCAGCTTTTAGTATTTTTTCTTTAGTATTATACTTACTGTTTTGATTATTATGTGGCGGGAGGATTTTCTTTTCTGGTCAAATTTGGGTGTTGGGTGTTCTGTAGGCCTCATGTATCCTTATTGGCTTCTCCTTTAACTTGGGGAAATTTTCTTCAATGATTTTGTTGAAAATATTTTCTGGGCCTTGGAGAAGGGAGTCTTCTTTTTCCTCTATTCCTATTATTCTTAGGTTTTGTCTTTTCATATTGTCTTGGATTTCTTGGACGGTCTGTGTCAGGAATTTTTTGGATTTAACATTTTCTTTGACAGATACATCGATTTCTTCCATTGTATCTTCTACACCTGAGATTCTTTCTTCCATTTCTTGTATTCTGTTGGTTATGCTTACCTCTGTAGTTCCTGTTTTCTTCCCTAAATTCTTCCTCTCCATTATTTCCTCCATTTGTGTTTTCTTTAATTTTTCTAGTTCTATCTTCAGGTCTTGAGTTGTTTTGTTTACTTCCTTCACCTGTCTGCTTGTATTTTCCTCTTTTTCTTTTAGTTCCTTCAACTCTGTCTCTTTTATTTCTTTCAGTGATTTAATTATTTCTTCTCTGAAGGCCACAAGCTGTTTGGCTGCATCTTCTCATATTTCTTCACGGATGGCCATAATCTGCTTGTCTTTATCTTCCTCCATTTCTTTACGGATAGCCATGATCTGTTTGGTTTTATCTTCCTCTAATTCTTTACGTACTTTATTTGTTTCCTCTATTATCCTCTTCATCAACATAGATGTAAGGTCATCTTCTTGATTTTCTATTATGCTGCATTGTCCAGGGCTGTTCGCCCCTGGATGGCTGGGTTCTGGAGATGCCATATTGCTCTGTCTTTTGTTGGTTGAGCTTTTACGCTGACCTCTACCCATTGGGCTGATTTAGGTGTTGGCTGTTAGTTTCTGTGCTTCCTGGAGTCCTGAGGTAGGGAGTATCCCCTTGGCCGGAAGATGATTTTTCCTGAAGGAGTCCTTCTCTGCTTTTTGGTTATGGTCACTGTATGGCCAGTGTTTCTCAGGAGTTGCCACTGCTCACCTCAGGTTTTTAGCCCTGAGTAGTAGCTGTGGTCTATGTTAGGCGGGGGGGGGGGGGGGTCTCCTCTTACCCATAGAAGTTCTCAAGACAGCTGCCCCACTACTGGGTTTCTTGTTATAAATTTAGTGTGCTGATGCTCACTAAATTTCCAGGTACAGTCCTCTTGAAGAACCTGCTGATTCCCTAGCTGTGGGTTTTCTCCCAACAGGGAAACTCAGTCTGTTATCCTGGGGCGCACAGTTCTGTCCGGGAAAGTGAGAGGTGCACTCAGCAAGTCTCTGGGCCAGAGGCTGATTGCTCCACTCTGGACCTGGAGAATGTGCACCTAGGTTGATTTGGCGCCTGGAGGCGCTGCTCTAGTCTGGAGGCTGGGTGCCTCACTCTGGACCAGAAGCTGTGTGTCCCTGTCTGGGATGGTGGCTGCAGGCACTGCTCTGGTCCAGACACTGTGGGTGCAGCCCTCTTGAAGGACCAGGGATTCCCACAGTTTTGACAGTCTAGCTAGGGATAACTGGTTGATCCTTGGCACAGTATCTGAGGGCTGCTGTAATGGCTCTCTGGCTTTTGTAGGTCTGAGGATGCAGCTGTGTGTCCCAGTGCCCTAGGGGAACTCAATAATGGCGCCAGAGCACAGCGCTCCTGCCTGCATTAGAGCCTAGAGTCTGCGTGAATCCAGGAAGTGTTTTGGTGCTGTGTGTCCTAAGCTTTAGAGCTGATGATCTTCTCCGCTGGGGGTTTCCTCCACGCAGTCTTTGCTTTGGGAACCTGTTCTGTCTGGGGTGGTGAGTAGAACCCACAGGCACAGATGCCTGCTTGTGGCTCCGCCTTTCTGGCCGTTCGGAGCCTTGGCTGCTGCCTAAACTGGGTAATTTTCCCTAGTCCTTTTTGGGGTGGGGGTGTCGGCTGGGTGCTCTGAGATCAGACCAGCCGTTTCCCTCCCTGTGGGTTTGCACCTGCCAGTGAAATGCAGTCTCAGATGCCTGGTGCCCTGGTGCCCACAGTTCTATCTGAGGCGGCAAATCAGGCGTGCAGGCAGGGCTCCGTGCAGGCACCTGTGTCCCGGCTCTGGGTCCGGGCTGGCTCTTGGGGCACCCGCGGAACCAGAGTCTTTTCCAGGGGATGTCTGGGTAACCTGAGGTCGGTCCCAATCATTTCCTGCTCCGTGGGTTTATCTCTCGACTGGGAAATCCAGTCTATGGCGTTGTGGGCCCACAGTTCAGTCTGGGACCGTGACCAGATCACTCTGAGGTATAGCTCTGGGCTGGCAACCAAGTGCCTGGCGGAACCGGGATCTCTTCCGTGGTTTAGCCGGGTGAGTTAAAGCTGATTGAATCCCCCACCGTGGGGTATCACAATCACTTGTGTTTTATGGCTGCGAGTTCTGATTGCTGGTCACTGTGCAAATCCTGCTGTGCTGCTCCTCAGAATGAGAGTCCTCCCGGCACCGCCATCTTGCCCCGCCGCTTAAATCAATTTTTAGAAGAGATTGGACCCAAGTGCTCCAAAAGATGGGATCTGATAGAAAACTGGGCTTTGTAATCAGGCTGGTAGCCGGTGAGATGGCGCAAGGTGTTGAGACACTTGCCACCAAGCTTGAGGATCTTGGCTTGATCCCTGGATCCTGCACGGTGAAAGGAGAAAAGCAACTCCTGCAAGTTATCCTCTGACCTCCACATGTGTGCTTTGGCACCCGCACTCACCCAAATAAATACGTAAATATAGTAAAAGAAGGTCACAAGTTCGGTTAAAGGCACAGAGCAAAAGGAAATGAAAGCCAAGCTTTCTACATGAATGTATGTGTCTGTATGTGCACAGACATGTAAGAGATCTTTAAGTATTTGCGTGCAGCAGGCTGAGAGCAAACGCCCGTGGGCTCCCCAGACGAGGCACTGTGAGACTGACTGCACTGCACAAGAAGAACTCAGTTCAACTTCTCCCAAAGTTAACCCCACATTTTTTGAAGCCGAAATAAATTTGCCTTGTGTGTCTTATAAAAAAGGATTTTTGGCTCTAGTTCAAGACAATTTCATTCTTTTAAAACAAACAGGTCTGAATAAGGTGAGCTAGGATCTGAGCTAGAGGAGCTAGCTGATCCCACACTCCACCCCTAATTTCTCCTAGGGGTCAGAGGTCACCTTGGACGCAGACAGGCCTTATAAGTGCAGTGCAGAGGCAGCTTGATTTCTTTATAAGAAAGGTTGGTGCGTCCTGTGGAGGAAGTGCTGTTCAGGGCTGGCCACAGTGAGGCTGGCAGACCAGTTTGTCCTGATTAACTCTCCAGGAACTTCACCAGTCCTAGGGAAGAACGAAGAATAAGAACTGAGGCTGGATGGAGGCGGGGCTCACGGAGAAACCAGCCAATCAAGCTTCCAGAGTCTTCACGAGCTTGCATGCCCAGAAGGGACAATTTAGACGTGGCAGGAGCTGCTAAGGGAGAGTAGAGAGGAGTCCCACGCCCACTCCTCCAGCTCGACCAGGGGCAGGATGGAGGCCACTGAATGGTCTGTGCCGGTCCACGGTTCTCAGCTTCTTACACTCCCGTTCTCTCCATGGGTTTTTCATGCTCTGTGACTAGATCATTAAATCATAAAAATTGGCAAACTGGAACCTTGTGTTCTAGTTTTGTCTTTGAGACAAAGTCTGTTGTAGTTCAGGCTGGTTTTCAACTCATTAGCCAGAAATGACTTTGAACTTCTTATCCTCTCATTTCTACCTCCCAGTGCTGGGATTACAGGCACGAGCCTCCACATCCAGAGTATGTGGTGCTGGGGCTTGAAGGCGGAGCTTCCGCCAGGAGCACTGAGCATTAAGCTGCACCTCCAATCCCAAACTCTGAAGAGCGAATTCCTGGGGATGTGCACCACAAAGAGGTCAAACAACTTACGGATTCGAAGTGACGCTGAGGGGGCTGAAAGAGATGGCTCAGAGGTTGAGAGAATTGGCTGTTCTACCAAAGGTCCTGAGTTCAGTTCCCAGCAAGGTGGCTCACAACCATTTATAATGAGATCTGGTGCCCTCTTCTGATATACAGGCACAAATACAAGCAGAATATTGTATAAATAATAAATAAATACATCTTTAAAAAAACAAACACTAAAACATTCTCCTGTGTTGTACAGCTCTCAGTAATGAAGAGCTACAAGCTATTCCCAACAGCACAGCCTGCACTGATAAACAGAGCTTTTGGACATGCCTTTTCCACACCCGTTAAGCCAAGGAAATGAAGGCCAGGTGTCACCATGTTTACAAGCGGGCAACCAAGGTGTGTGCTTAGGGTCACTGTCCTGGTTTGCTTTCTATTGCAGAGATAAACATCATGACCACAAGCAGCTCAGTTTATATCAGCTCATAGTTTACAGCCCATTGTGAAGGGAAGTCAGGGCAGGAACTCAAGGTAGAAAAGATGGGAGGAGAAAGGCTACTCACCCAAATCATCATGATCACATTGTTTAAAGCAAGCGATTAATTAAAGCAAGCTTTAAAAAAAAAAATTGTACACACAGGCTGCCTAAGGGGTGGTTCAAGAGGTCAGTATTGGATGTAAGGAAGACAAGGCTTTTATAGCTCAGGGCTGGGGGGTTCCCAATGAGAGATATAGAGGGCAAAATAGGTGTGGTTACAGGAGCAGAACATCCTAACAAGTTAGTCCTACCGTCCTCCTGAAACAAAGACATGGTGCTAAAGGTGAGCAAAACAAGATACTCATAAGTAGCCCTATAACCTTTTGAAACAAAGGTAAGGTTACAAGATGGTTATTAACTGTATATATTTTTATTTAATTTTATCTTACATGCATTAGTGTGAAAGTATCAGGTCCTTTGGAGTTGGCATTACAGACAGTTGTGAACTGCCATGTGGGTGCTGGGAATTGAACCCAGATCCTTTGGAAGAGCAGACAGTAAGCTTAACCACTGAGCCATCTCTCCAGCCCTGGTTATTAACTTTTTGAAACAAAGACATGATTGCCATTCCTGAAACAGACAGTAAAGAACCATTTGTAGCTAAGTTTACAGGTGGGACATAGCTCAATCCTTGAGAAACAGAGGTCTAATCGGAAACAGGATGGCTTTTAAGCCCAAGATGGAGGCAGGCTGGTTCTCCAGAACCTGAAAGCAGGGACTTATGCAGAAGCCATGAAGGAATGCTGCTTACTGGCTTGCTCCCCATGGCTTGTTCTATCGGCTTTTTATACAACTCAGGACCACCTGTCCATGGCTGGTACCACCCTCAACCCTCAAATGGGCTATGTCCTTCCACATTAATCTCTAATTAAGAAAATGCCCCTACCGGCCAATATCATGGAAGTATTCTTCATACTTGAGTTTCCCTCATCCCGGTTGACTCTAGCTTGTGTCAAGTTGTATCTAACCAGCATAGCCACAAAATCAGGATTGGCCTGTTCATGATTTTGGCCCTAGTTCCATACAATGTTGTTTGTTTAAAACAAAAGAACAAAGTTGAATAAGGTGAGCCAGGAGACAAACTGAACTCTAAGATTGGCCTCATACTCATTCCACTCCCAGGTTCTCCGAGAGGTCAGAGGTCACCCCAGCCTGGAGGGCTCTTATATTGGCAGATAGGACTCAGTGCAACTCATTAATGTATACAGCTTGACTTCTGCCTCCTTACGTTCACTGTGGCCTTTTGAAACATCATCACATAGTCTGTTGCAATGCTTGCTAGTTTGCCCTCTTCAGAACTGTGTTCTCAAATGAGTCCCTCCTAGTGTTGTAGAGAATCGACAAGCCATGGAGTTTATTTAGTTGTGTGAAATAATGCATGTGACATTCAAACATCTTAATATACCACAGGCACTCCTAAAGTTCTGGTTAGACATGGACTGGGGAGGAGGGAAAACATGGTTCAACCCAGTTCAGTTGAATATCCAACATACATTTGAGTATCTTTGATATATACGTGTCTAGTAAGGTATGTGTGCCTGCGTGCTTCAGTGCTTGGCGTAGCCAGAGGGTGAAGTCCGATGTCTTACCCAATTGTTCTCCAGTTGTATATTGAGGCAGGTTCTCTTAGTTGAGTCCAGAGCTTGCCAGTTCTAGTCCAGCTACTTGCCTGTTCTGGAATCCCTGTCTCTGCCTCCTAAACACTGGTGGTCATGCCCACTCAGCTTCTGTGTTGCTGCTAGATCTGAACTCTGGGCCTCATCCTTTTGTGTAGATGTCAGAAGAGGCGTCAGATTGTCAGATTCCCTGGAACTGGAGCTATAAGTTGCAAGCTGCTGTGTGGTTGTCTGAAACTGAACCTAGATCCTCTGTGAAGGGTGGTCATTGCTTGTAATACCTGAGCCATCTCTCTTGCGCTTGAATGTTTTTTCACAATTTTATTTTTATTTTCCCCTTTCTCCCTGTGACAATAATCTGTCCTCAGGATTTCTGCAGCCATCCTCTATCCTGTCCTCGGACACCCTGCTCTCTGCCGCCTGCCTACTCTGCTGTTTCTGTCTGGCTGCCTACCACACAGAGACGCCATCATACTTGGTAAGAGCATGAAGGCTTGAGCCTCCATGCTCTCTGAGTCCTCATTCTCTTCTTATGGAATGCCCTGTGTGCAAGTTGCTTGCATTTGGCGGTCTGTGAGTTAGGGCAGCTCGTTTGGATATAATGACCCTTCCCTGCCCTGAGGTGGAAAAGAAGCAGGCTGCCTAGACAGTCACAGCTGCTGATCAGTTCCCAGGGAGAAAACAACTGTGAAGTGTGGCAAGGAGCTAAGGGGCTGGGGTCTTTGGCTTACGAGACTCTTATGAGAGCTGAAACCTAAGGGACAAGGAGGAGCAAGTAAAGCCATGGGAGGGTGAAGCCATGGGAGGGTTCCCACCCATGTACAATGGGCATAACAATGGCCCAGCAGATCCTGGCACTGTAGAGGCCCTAGGTATAAGGGCAGGAGAAACTGGGTGAGGATGCTAAGCAGATTCTGAGCCAACCAACCCTATACCCCAGTGTCCTGGACTCTCCATAGTCCTATCTAAATAGAACTCTTTCTAGAATTGCCCATGTTTCTCTGATCAGAAGCTCCATGCCAGCTGCCTTCCATTAATGCTTCTCCCTCCCTCCCTCCCTCTTTCTTGTGTATATCTCTCTATGTCTCTGTCTCTCTCTCCGTCCCAGTTCCCCTTTGTTTTTTTGTTTGTTTGTTTGTTTTTAATGTGTGGCTCTGGCTGTCCTGGAACTCACTCTGTAGACAAGTAGATGAGGCTGGCTTTGAACTCAGAGAACTGCCTGCCTCTGCCTCCCAAGTGCTGGGATTAAAAATGCTAATTTTCAGAGCAGTTCTCACCTACTTGGTTCTTCAGGTCTTCCCCACGTGACTATACTTTAAGTCTCCTTAGAGCAGACATTCACACCGTTCAGCTTCCTCTGGACACATCTGTCTCAGGCTGAACTGTTTGTATTCAGAATGTGTTTTCACACTCCAGTCCACCCTCACCATAGACTGCTGAGGGGAAAGGAGTGAAGAAAGGGAAGACATACCAACAGAATCCATGCCAAGTAACAGAAGACACAAAGATCCTGCACGCTGTGCGACCTCAAAGCATTGGATTAGAATGGGAATTGGTTAAAGGTGGCAGGAGAAGTCTTTCTGAGTGATGGAAACTTTCTTTGGTGATAAGGTTTAACCCTAGGCCTCATGCATGCTAAGCATGTGCTCACCAATGATCTGCATCCCAGCCCCGGGAATGCTTCCAAATCGGGTTGTGGTGATAGTTACACCATGCTAGAGATTTATGAAACAGCTTTGAATTGTGCAGTCATGTGTGTATAAAGCAAGATATTTAAGATATGCAAATAACACACACACTTTGACTCACTTTTGTTGGCTCCTCAACTGTGATAAACAATAAACAACATTTGAGGAAAAAAAATAGGACTTGACAACCAGCTTGACTAAAGGGTGAGAACGTTTTTGATATTCCTGTGATACTCTTAAGTTGGGTGTAGGTGGAGTCCTACTTTGCTTCCTTGTTGCTGTGAGAAGACGCTAATCAAAAACAACCAGGGGAGGAAAGGGTGTTTTTCCCCCTAATAGGTCACAGTAAAGGAAAGCTAAGGCAGAGACTGCCGCCGAGACTGTGCATTGGCTTACTGTGAGCAAGGTGGCTTGCTTGACTACCTTTCTGTCCAGTCCAGGCCCACCTGCCTAGGGACAGGACTACCCACAGTGGGCTGGACCTGCGACATCAGTCAGCAACTAAGAAAGCGCTTCACAGGCCAACCTAATAGAGAACTCCCAGGGTCCTCAGGGCGTGTCAGTTAGAGAGCTGAGGTTAGCTCTGACAATCTTGGGTGTGTGTGTGTGTGTAGGGGGGATCCTTCAAGGAGAATAAAAGCAATTGGTCCTTAGTGGGAACTAAGTGCCCATATTTAGTAAATAATTTCTTGACACCACAATCTCCCAATAACTTGAATCTGCGTTTTAATTTGGAAGTGAGCTCTGGCTAAAGGAGATTTTCAGTCCTACAGTAGAGCTCTCTCTTTCTCTCTTTTTCTCCCTCCTTCCCTTTCATTCTCCCCCTTCCCCTCCCTTCTCCCCTTTCTCTCCCTCCCTCTCCCCACCCCTTAGACCTACTATTTTTAAGTGTGAGTGTTTTGCCTACATGTATATCTGTGCACCGTGACGTGCCTGGTGCCCACAGAGGCCAGAAGAGAGCATCAGAGCCCCTCAACGTAGAGTTATAGATGGTTGGGTGCTGCCACAGGGCTGCTGCCAACCAAACCCAGGTCTTCTACAAGGGCAGCAAGTGCTTAACCACTGAGCCACCTCTCTGGTTCCTGAGAACCAGACTTCACAGGGCTTGGTATTTGGAGGCTGATACGTTTCAGGCAAATTTCTTCATCTGTACCTGGACTCTGTGTAGAGGACGGAAGTCAGCATGGCTCTGAGCTGCTTCCACAGGCTGCGGCCCAGCTCTTTACCTGGAGAAGGAAACTGCCCAGGAAGAGAGTCCTGAAATCCTTCCTTCTGGGCTCCTGATCTAGAAACCTGTGGGGAGTGAACATTTTACCGCACACAGTTCGGTCATGTTTAAGTTCCATGGTTTGGCCATGAATGTGGGAAACTGAAATCAATGAGGTGAAGAAAGCTAGACAGAGGCAGGCCCGAGAAGCTGCGTCCTGGGTAGCCATGAGCGCTGAAGCTTGTTGAGTGAAGATAAAAGATCTCTTCTTCATTATTGGTCATTGCACAGTCTGCTTTGAAGGGAGGGTGTGGACACTTCCCTGCCAACTCCCAGGGGAGCAGAAGAAGCCAGGTGGGAGTGTCCCGCCCTTCAGGGACAGGTGCAAGTTTCATTCCCAGCATGCTCTTGTCCTAACCCAGTAGAGACAGACTGTAGAGTCCAGCACTTTCCCCATTTTGCCTTTGGGTGCTCCTTTTTTCATTCAGCTATTCAAACAGAAAGCTTCAGCTCAGTGTTTCCTGAGATGTTAATTGGTATTAGGACCGCATTCAAAGAAGAGGCAGGGTAGGAGTCCTGCGGTCAGGCTTTTGTGAAGTGTTCTATTAGCATATCAACAGAGTTAGGGGCCTTTGTTTACAGCAGGATTCAGAAGGCTTTGCAAATCCCCAATGGAATGCAGCTAGGGCTTTTTCAGCTTGACCCCAGACTCCTAGGGTTCCTGGAAGAATCTTCTGGGACTCACACTCCTCCCAGGGTCTTGGGGAATTCTGATGTCCGGCAAGTTGTGTGAACCCCTTGGAAGCAGTCAGGTGATAGGCAAATATGCAAAAATGAAGTCAGTCTTGGTCCAGTGGCAATCAGTCAAAACAATGAGATAGCTACTCTGTATAAAGTCTCTGAGACCCCCAGTCAAACCCTCGCTGTTCTAGGGCAGCCGTTCCCAGCCGCTCCGCCTCCCGAGCTCAAAAGATCCAGGGGTGAGTCCCGTGAGCAGCTTAGCCCACGGAGAATTCCCAGAGCTGCCACTCAAGGAAGACTTTGAGGTTTAGACTGGGCAAGGAGTGAATGCCAGGAGCTTTGTGACCTTTTAATAAAGCACAAAAAGCTCTCCAAGGGCTCTGCCCCTCCACTAATCCTCTTCAGCAGAGTGGACATCCTCAATGAACCCTGGTTCAAAAAGCATCTTGAAACATTTTTGTCAGGGTTGGGAGGGGGGAGGGTTGGAGTAGGGGAGGCTTCACCTCAGAAGCGATGGCTGTTTCCAGCGTGCAGTTGGCTTCAGCAGTATTTGCTTTGGAAACTGAAGTTATCAAAAACCAGCAAGGAACAAGCACATAGAACTTTAAATGTGCTGCTCTCAGGGTACATTGTCAAAGAGGAGCAGAGCCCTTCAGGGACAAAAGAAAAGTCCAGTCTTAACCAGCTCCAACAGGATAAGAGGTGGTGCTTTTTTTTTTTTTTTTTTTTTTTTTTTTTTTTTTTTTTTTTTTTTT
>NW_026593286.1:4937678-4938415 GCF_907164565.1 Psammomys obesus
TTTTTTTTTTTTTTTTTTTTTTTTTTTTTTTTTTTTTTTTTTAATGGGACGAAAAGTCTCTCTCTTCCACACACGCACTTACAGACCCATTCCCAGGCATTGGGTATGGTGATGCATGCCTTTAATCCTAGCACTCGGGTTGACAGCTGATGCAGCCAGATTTCTGAGTTGGAGGCCAGGTTGGTCTACAAAATGATCTCCAGGACCAGGCAGGGCTACACAGAAAAGAAGGAAGGAAAAAGCAGCTCACACAGTTCCTGGAGGAAAGAGAAAAGACAAAGCAAATGTTTTCTGTATCCATTTGAAGAAGGAAGCAACAACCAACCAAGAGAGCTAGAGAGATGGGGTTATGTTATAGTTAAAATATGCCACGCAACAGATCTGGTATAAGGAGGTTTATTTGAGGGGGAGGGGAGGGGAGTTAAAGCCTGAGTGAGCCATGAGGGCAGAAGGAGCAAAGAGTGGGAGAGAGATCGATAGTGTTAGATTCTAAGAGAAGAGAGAGAGCATAAAAGCTGGTGGGTCCTGGCAGGTCCTTTTATCTGGCACACACATGGGCGGGGCACGTGGTGACGGCAGAGGTTATTGGGCCTCTAAAAGACAGGCTACTAGGACGCCTGTATGCTAATGGTGGCTCAGCAGCAAAGAGGGGCACTGGGCCCTCTTCCAAAGGACGCAGGTGCATTTCCCAGCACCCGCTTGGCAGCTCACAACCATCTGTAACTTCAGTACATACA
>NW_026593286.1:4938425-4948282 GCF_907164565.1 Psammomys obesus
AAATACCAGCTCATTATCAGCTTTTAACAGAAGACTAACAGGCACTAAGCTAAGAAGCTTGTAGAAGCTGCATTAGTTCATGAGGTTTGAAAAAAAGAATCTTGGTTGCCTGACTGTCACCTTCTCATATGTACAGCTGGGGCAACAGGAACCACACACACACCTAACTGCCCCATCTCCATGGAGACGAATGGGTTATCAGGGCCAGAAATGGGATAGTTGGGAGAGGGGGTTTAGTACACTCACCCAAACACCACCTTCCCTTCTTGCAACCAACAGAAAAACGCATCTGAGTTATGACTACAGAGAAGGGGTGGCATGAGGCCAGGTAAACAACTTTTGCTGCTATTGTTGTTGTTACTATTGTAAAATTTTTTTTGTTGTTTCATGGATTTTTTTTAATTACAGTTTATTCACTTTGCATCCCAGCTGTAGCCCCCTCCCTCATTCCCTTCCAATCCCACCCTCCCTCATCTCCTTCCATGTCCCTCTCAAGTCCACTGATAGGGGAGGTCCAACTCCCCTTCCCTCTGACCCTAGCCTATCAGGTCTCATCAGGCATAGCTGCATTGTCTTCCTCTGTGGCCTGGCAAGGCTGCTCCCCCCTCAGGGGTAGGTGATCAAAAAGCTGGCCACTGAGTTCATGTCAGAGACAGTCCCTGTTCCCCTTACTAGGGAAACCACTTGGATACTGGGCTGCCATGGGCTACATCTGAGCAGGGGTTCTAGGTTATATCCATGAATGGTCCTTGTTTCAAATATCAGTCTCACAAAAGACTGCTGTGCCCAGATTTTTTGCTTCAGTTGCTCTCCTTGCAGTGTTTCTGTCCTCTCCAGGTCTTACCATCTCCCCCTTCTTTCATAGAGTCCCTGCACTCTGCCCCAAGTTTGGCTATGAGTCTCAGCATCTGCTTTGGTACACTGCAGGGCAGAGTCTTTTACTACTGTAATTTTGAAGAAAGGGTTTCATGTAATCTAGGCTGACTTCAATCTCTATGTAGCCGGAGATTGAATACAGGTACGGGTACACACTAGACAATCACTGTATCCATTGAGCTATATCCCCAACCCCAGGAAGCAGCTTCCATCACTCTTCAAGTCAGTAGATAGGGACTTGGGCATTCTAGCTTCAGAAAAACTAGACATTCAGACTGCCGAATAAATTTTCTATTACAAATTGCCAAAGGCCAAGATCCTTGCCATTTCTTATGCCAGACAGAGGTCCTTGGGGCAGCATTCTTGTGGGATGCTGTCTGGAGATTCAGATGTGTTCTGACATAAGTGTTAGTATTTAGGCAGCCTGATTCTGGGTTGCCTAGTAACCTATGATGTCATCATGTGTCACCCACCAGGTAGACAGGCCTGCACCTGGAAGACGCAGTTCAGCTGCGCAGAAGCTATAAATGGACCCCTGCCTCTTAACTCTTTCTCTCTGGCTCTTGTGCTCTCTTGCAGTCTCCTGCTTTTTTCCCTTTCTCTTTGGCCTCCCTCCATGTCTCTCTCTTTCCTTTTCCTCTCTATCTCTCCACTTCTACCTGATAAGTCTCTTTCATATAATATCTGTTGTGTATGAGGCATCATTTTTAAGTAAATACTAGCAATCAGGACCCATATCCTTTCAGTTTAACTTTCTCTTTTAATGTGGGTTTTGGTCTTCACCGTAAGCCAACATCTCTGTGCTGGGCTCAGAAAAACTAAACACTCAAGATACTACTCACACCATCGTCAATGGTCAGTGTCCATGGCTGCTGTAGCCAATCACCAATAACCCAATTCGATAAGAATTTCTTCTTGGGATTCTTGATCTCATTAACAAAATAACTTAATAATAGGCTTAAATAGAAGCACAAGGATAATTTTATTAGCATTTAAAGATAAAAACTGGCTCAGCAAGCTGTTAACCCCAACAGGTGCCCAGAAGAGACGATAGAAGGAAAAAGACCAGGCCATTTAAGCTGACATGGAGGTCAGCCCCATGGAGGCACGCAGCTATATGGCAGGAAGAGGAGTTTTAGAGAAAAAATGAAACCCAGGAAATGTATGCTTAGAAAAAAGATAGAAAGTAGAAAATTGGGCATTTATAACCCACATGGCTGCTGCCCTGCAAACTATTAGGCTAGGGGGCAGGAATTCCCATTAATTATTCCCATTAATTATTCTGCCTATCTTTTTAGCGTGGCCTAAGGTGAACCTGCCTTTCTAAGGCTGACCCCTTAGGCAGACCATTGTTCAGGCTAAGGAGAATGTTAGGTCTGTAGCCAAGCCAGGGATCTCATCCTTTTGACTAGAAGGAACTGGTTTCCCTTAACCAGCCTTGTTGTTGCGTTGTCACCGGCAACAACAATTTTAAGAAACTCCTTCTTAAAATGGCAGTTTCCCCTCTCCCTCATGTGGAGACAGAAGTCCATGGTCAAGGTCTCTGCTGAGTGGGTTCCTTCTGGAGAATCTCAGAAAGCCTCAGCTCTGGGCTTTGCAGCCTCTGGTGGCTCCCGAGATCTGTGGCGTTTTTAGAACCTGTGGCTGTTTCTTGCCACTCTGTCTCTGTTCGAAAGGTGTTGCCCTGTCTTCATGTGGCCTGATTGAAACAGGTGTTTGGAAACAACTTTTGTTAAAAAGCACTGGCTCAAAAAGCACTGGCTCCTCCCTTTAGCTCCAAGATGGCTGATAGTGTCTAGGTTGTAAAACAGGATTCCTATGAGATTACAGATGACCTCAACCAACCTTTATCAATCAGCCAGCAAGTCTCTCGGGACAGCCTGCCTCCCGGAATACTATGTCTCAATTAGGACAATTTCTGGGAGGAGAGAAGCAACAATTTCCTCATTCCCAAGCTCCTCAGCCCACCCTCATAAAGGTTCCCAGCCAGCTTTCCCCCTGGCAGACCCCTCAGTTACCCACGAGAGAGAGGATGCCCCCCTCCGGGTGCTAATAAACAGTCTCATCAGCTGAAGGTCAGACTCTGGTCTCTTTCTGCTTCTGTCTCTTCATGTTACCTCAGAAATGTAACACTGGCATCCCTGCCTTCATTTTGTGCCTATTGTGTTTACTTTGTGGAAGATGGAGAGGTAGGTCACTGTGCTCAAACTTTCCTCTGGTCGCCATGGATTCAGAGAACAACAGAACCTCACAGCTCAGACTACTGACGCCTAGATATTTACAGTGGGTAGACTGCACTAGGGCACGGAAGAGTTCTCCTGAAAGCAACATTGCCCCCTCAGATAATGCCATTAAGAAGAACTTCTTTGGACCACACTGCAGAACCAGCACTGAGGCAGTGAAGAAGACCATAGCTAATACGGGATTGCTTCATTAAGCATCCTTCTTTTCCCCCTGCCCACTCCAGTTCTTTATTAACTTAAACCTAAAGCT
Source organism: Psammomys obesus (assembly GCF_907164565.1). Lineage (NCBI taxonomy): Eukaryota > Metazoa > Chordata > Mammalia > Rodentia > Muridae > Psammomys > Psammomys obesus. The sequence goes on from NW_026593286.1 coordinate 4,941,795, forward strand.
TATGCCAGTATTCCGAAGCCAGCCTTATGGATCACTGTACACCTTTGTCTTCTCTTCCTAATGTGGCTGCATTGAACACATCTCCCTCTGTTTTCTGAAATGACTGTTGTAATTATTGTCTTGAAAATGGGTGGTTGAGTCTGCCTGTTTGGGTGGCTGGAGCTAGGGATTCCAGTTAAACACTGGGGAAGTTGGGTTTATATCCCACCTTAGATCCAGAATGACTTTATCTCAACTCATTACATATGTAAAGAACCTGTACCCTCCAAAAATGCAATCCTTGGTTTAGGTGGACAGGTTTTTGTTTTTGTTTTATTTTATTTGTTTGTTTCGGGGAGGGGGATATTACCTAAGCTAGTACATCTCCATTCTTCTATATCAAGATGGAGTTTATTCAAATTTCTAATGACTGTTTGAATGACTGCAAATATAACTTTCCCAAAGGAAAAAATCTGCTAAACAACTCACTGCATTGTAAAGACATTGCCTGTGGCTCAGCAACAAACCCAGAAGGAAATATGAAACTGTTATGCGACTCATCTGAGGGACTGGATTGAGAGCACAGAAGAACTGACCTCTGTTCTCCTTGGTGGGAGAAAAAGAAGACAAGGGCTGAGTGAGGTAGAAAGGTCCAATGAGACTGGCAGGCTCAGGTCCTGGGGATATTAGAAGTCAGGGACAACTATGACCTTCCAAAGGTTGAATTCATGGAAGATTGAATTCATGGATCACAGATCTACTTGGGATTCCCAATGCATCTTGCTCTGGCTTTGCAGCCACTCAGGACACACTTTGACACCTCAGGAAATTTAGACAATAGTAGGAAAGGATGGAAGAGAGTGATGACAGGAAATTTAGAATTAGGAGAAAGGGATGTCAGAGAATGATGCAATTTAAAAGGAATATAGGAGTTCTTCCTTACCCTGACTTGAACTTGAATCAGGTTCCTCTATACTTGACCTATGGAGCCTGCAAGATTCAGTTGCAGCAAGAATCCTGTTTAGAACCATTTAGGACTATTTCAACCCTACCTGCCTTCAGCAAGAAACATATTTTAAGTTAGACAAGTTCTCTCAACTCTTATATCTCCTTCCCTTATCTTTTGAGTTCAATCCTGTTTGTTTGTTTTTGTTTTGTTTTGCTTTTGCCAGTCTTTGCTCCTAATTGATAGTACTGGCTAAAGCCTTGTGCATAGTTTAACTTGTAGTTCAGGCTTGCCTTGAACCTTTGATTTTCCTCAATCACCAGTGAGTTGGGATTACAAAGAAGTACCACAAGGAGTTCTTTGTTCCATATAGCATCTTCACCATCCTTTCTATGCCTTCTGTCTTTGGCCACATTCTAGAATATTCTGCTGCTGCCTCTGCACTGGCTTTGCAGCCTTCCGTGGAAAGCCCTGCCCGGCAGGCAGGCATAACAGAAATCATGAAGGAAGGAAGTCTGGACAGGACCTTCTAGCACATAGCCAACTCAGTCCTCACTTCCTTTCATTTTCTTACTAGCATTCCTTTCAAAATGATCTGTCTTTCCTTTAGAACATGTCTTTTTTTAACATTAAGGCTCACGTGGAAAGAATTTGTTAGGTTGCAATGGTGCAGGGGCATGAACTGTTTGTGTGGTGATTCATATACCCTGGACTGCTGATGGGCACAGGGCCGGGACAAAGAGTGTTAGCTGAGAGACAAAGCCATAAGTTTTCCTGCTAATGAGATGCGATGGTAAGCCAATGCATCAGAATATAGTCTTAATAGTGGCCTTGTTTGGTTTGATTTTCAAGTAATACTTTTATGTCTGTAAGGGAAAGAAGAAATGGAAATACCAGAGAACAGATGTGAGTGTAGGTCAGGATGACAGTTGAGTTTAGTCTACATGCACTGTCTTATTTTTGCAAGGATGCTTGAAGAAGTCCTGGAAGTCCTGAACAAATAAGACACACAGTTCTAAAAGATCATCTGGTCTACCTCCAGCTTCCAGTTTTATGGATTTTATCCCACAGAAATGGGCTTCAGGGAATTCCATGATATTCTGGTTTACTGTTTTCTGAACCTCAAATGTCAATATTAAACAGATCTACTTGTACTTCTGAAAGATGACACATAGATGGGATAGAAAGAAATCTTGTTCAGGCATAACTAGAACCGGCAGCCACTCTCCGTGTTACCTCAGATCCATTTAGCTGGATCATCCAAGGTTTCTGTAAAACTAAAGAATGTGTCAAGGCCTTCCTAAGATGCTGTATGTGGAGAATGCCTGCAGTAGGGAACATGGCTGGGGTCATGGTTGCAGTATAGATAACCCTAACAGCAGCAGATGGGACTCTCAGAAGTTCAGTGGGACCTTTGAGAACATTCCAGATTGCAAACTTTCTCTAGCAGACGACCTGCAAGCTGCTTCTTGTCCAAGTCAGACTGGTGACTTCCCTTGCTCATCTGCAGGATCGCCTAGAATGTTGTATTAGTTCCTTGTCTTGTTGCTGTGACAGAATACCTGGTGAAAACAATGTAGGGAAGGAAGGCTTTATTTTGGTTGACAGTTCAAAGGGCCACAGTCCACCATGGCTGGGGAAGGCATCATGGTAGGAGAAAGAGGCAGCCGATCACATTTCATCCACTGCCAGGAAGCAGAGATAAAGGCTGATGTTCAGCCTCCTTTCTCTCTTCAGCCAGAGGCTCCAGCTGGTGGAAGAGTGTGGCCCATAGTCAGAGTGGTTCCTTCTACCCCTACTAATCTAACTTAGAAACTCCCTCATAGAAACACTCAGAAGTTTGTTTCCATGGTGATTATAAAGCCTATTGAGTTGCCAATCAAGACTAACCATCATAGACATCACGGACCGTCAATTGTATTGTTTCCTGCGGCTGTTAGAATCTCCAGCCTACTTGCAAAAAAACAACAGCAATTTATTTTCTTAACAGATCTGGAAGCCAAGAGTCCAAAAAGCCATTTCACTGGGACAAAATCAAGGCACACACAGTGCTATCCTCTCTCCTGAAGCTCTAGGGAAGAACCCACTTCTTGTCTCCAGTTTCTAAGGGGTTCTGACAATCCTTGGCTTCTGACCACACCTATTTCTGCCACTATTCACTCATCACCATCTGCATGTGTTAAATACACCCACCTCTCTTTCATAAAGACTTTTGTGGTTGCATTTAAGGACTACAGGGTGGTGCTGGAGAGATGGCTCAGTGGTTAAGAACAGTGGCTGCTCTTCAGAGGACCCAGGTTTAATTCCCAGCACCACGTGCCAGCTCACAATCATCTGTAGCTCTCACTCCAGGAGATGCATCCAACACTCTCATCTGACCTCTATGGACAGGGACACACACACACACACACACACACACACACACACACACACACAGTAAGTACATAAATAATTTTTAAAAATGAACTGCCATAGCAGTATTCCTAGTGTGAAATCCTAGACTTAGATTTACCAGCAAAGATCCTCTTCCCATCTAATGAAACACTGTTAGGTTTTGAGGATTTGTCCCTGGTATCTCCCTCAGCCTCTCATTGTTGCCCCCAGTGATTCTGTGTTTTCAATACATGTTTGTTGCTCTTTACACCAGTCGGGTAGGATTGTCACGTACCAATGGCTATGACATCTGGACAGGAAGCAACAACAGGCAGAGATTGCCAGGAACCTGGAGCCATTGGCATCTGCTTGGCTTTGCTCCATCTCTGCTGTTTATGTTTCTTGCTTTGCTGGAGCCGTGGCTGGGGAATATAACTTGCAGCCTTCAGAGAGGAAAACCTTCCCCCTCTGGTAATGTGACACTCCCCAGTCAATGCGGTTGTTGTTTCTTTGTTGTTGTTTTTACCCCCACAGCTAATTTGAACAGAGTTCAAGAACTATCGATCCAAACCTTCCTAGCAGGGATATTTAAGTTATTATTGAGCGGGTTTGAGGGTGGGACATTCCACCTTGCAGCCCCAGCCACACAGTACTTAGTAGCTCATTGTCTCCCTCACTTCACAGATGCTGTGAGTGTGTTTGATGTTGCATATCATGTGGAAATACACACTTCCCACAGGAGCACACGTCCAAACTCAAAACTGCTGCTGCTATCAAAATGTGTCCTTCACATTTATAAAATGGTTTTTATTTCTTTTGAGATGCTATACATATTTCTGATTTTAAAAAAAATGCCTTCTCCTCCTAACTTTGTAAGTAATGGTGGTATTTGTTCCTATCTGCTAAAGCATGGCTATTTCTGCAGCTCCTCAATCAGTACAAATGGATCCTTTAGTTACTCATAGTTCTTTCATGTCTTGCTGGCTTCCCTCAGATCATGAGAAGAGAAAGGGGAAAAATTGTAGTAAAATTTATATGAACCCATAAGGGTTGGTTATTGTTTTGTTAGAATTCAAACAATACCTTGAAGCTAGGAGACTAACAAATTTGAGAAGTGAGAAGGCAGAGGAAGAGAGCTATGGATAGTCAGAAATAGGCAGAAAATTCAGTAGTCAGTCTGGATGTGTCAGTGAGAGCCAAGTTAGAGTTTGAAGTCCGAATTGGAGTGTTTTCAGTTACATATTGTTGCATGAGTGTGCCCCGTGTGTCAGAAACCTGTTCTGTCACAGCAAGTACTGTGTCCAGAAAACCTGCTGGGCTCACTCACCCGCTCATTCATCCATCCATTTATTCACTCTACTGATGTTTAATAAGCTCCTCACATGTTTCAGGGGCTGTGTTCCAGCCACTCTGTCTTCACTGATAAAGAACCTCATTAAGAACCATCCAGGTTCTGCTGAATCAGGATCCTGAAGTGACAGCTGCCACCGTTGGGTTGCATGTGACATGGCTACAAACCAGCATGAAGGCAGGTGGTGCTTTGGGCTAAAGGATGTCACCTGAGGCTGAGGTGGGGATTCAGAAGGGAAGGGGGAGGGATATGGTGGTGAGATGGCTGTGCTCAGAAGTGTTAGGCTTTCATTTGCTGGGACACTTCAGCCGGGTTTATACTCCGGGTGCAATGAAGCGTTAATGGTTCTTCTGTTACGGGTCTAGATGTTTGAGTCCCCCGAAGTTATAGGTTGGAACTTAATTGTGTTGACTTGTAGAGATTGTCAACTTGACAGGCTCTATAATCACCTTGGGTGTGTCTGTGAGGGGGTTTCTACATCAGGTTAACAGAGGTGGGAAGACCCCCTGCCCCCGCTGCTGTCCTGAATTAGAAGAAGAAAGCCAGTTAGCTGAGCACCGACTGGCACTCCCCTCTGTGTTTCCTGGCTGTAGATGCAACGTTACTGGCTGCCTCTTGCTCCTGCTGCCAAGCCTTCCTCACCATGGTGGACTGGATCCTTGAACTGTGGGCCAAAATAAATCCTCCTTTCTTTCCTTCCTTAACTTGCTTTTGCCAGGATGTTTTGTCACAGCAACAAGATAAGTCAATTAATACATTAATTGATCTCCAATATGGGAGTGTTAAGCTGTAGGGGCATTTGAGGAAAGATCAGATGAGTGTAGAAACCCCTCTAATGGGGGTAATAGCTTTATAGAAGGGGCCAGACAAAAAGCCCTTATGTGACTATCCCCACATTTAAGATTGTAGAGGAAAGTCTGAAGCAGGAAGCAGGCCTCCAACACAGGTTTCTCTGCGATTTAGGACACCGACCTCCAGAACATTAAGAAATGACTGTTGTTGATGAGCCCTCCCATTTGAGGTATTTTGTTAGAGCATCATGAGTAGACAGAGACACCCTGCTTTCACTCCTGGATGTTTGGTTCGCATAAATAGTGCCCCGCCTAGTAGGTATGAAGAGAAGGGACTTATCCAAAACAAGGCTGCCTCTGCAGGAAGGATGGAGGTACAGTTTCTGAGATGCAGAACGTGAAGGATACAGAGACCCTCATAGGTGCTAAGGCCATGGCAAGTTTTCAGATGAGAAACAAAGTGAAGTGATTCTTCAGGCTTAAGGAGCCAGGCATTTGCCTGGCCACTTCATCAAGAAACAGTCTGCTTGTGCACATTCATTCATCTACCTTAGAATAGTCTCTCTCACTGTGTCCCTGCTCACTGATGCTCCCAACTGACAAGAATCATAGTTATCTGAGCATTCCACTTTTATGTGAAACATATTAGGTTCATGGGAATTGGAGACCTGCAACTACCTCTTTGGACTACCTTGTATGTTCATGTACAAAAAGACATCCCTCATGCTCTTGCTTATGACAGAAGGCATGCTAACAAGAATCCCAGAAAAGAAAGAAAGACAGAGGTGGGGGGGAGGAAGTAAGGAGGGAGGGAAGAAAGAAGGAAAGAAAGAAAGAAAGAAAGAAAGAAAGAAAGAAAGAGAGAAAGAAGAAAGAGAAAGAAAAAGTTAGAGTAAGAAAAAAGGAAGGAAGAAAAAAGGAAAGAAAGAAAGAAAGAGAGAGAGAGAGAGAAGGAGGGAGGGAGGGAGGGAGAGAGAGAGAGAGAAAGAAAGAAAGAAAGAAAGAAAGAAAGAAAGAAAGAAAGAAAGAAAGAAAGAAAGAAAGAAAG
>NW_026593286.1:4948292-4951759 GCF_907164565.1 Psammomys obesus
AAGAAAGAAAGAAAGAAAGAAAGAAAGAAAGAAAGAAAGAAAGAAAGTTGAGAGCTCAGAATGGCCAAGGTTTTAGAACAGTGGTTCTCAACCTGTGAGTAGTGATGCATTTGACAAACCTCTTCTCCAAAAAATATTTACACTATGATTCATAACAGTAGCAAAATTATAGTTATGAAGTAGCAACTAAAATAATTTTATGGTTGGAGTCACCACAGCATGAGGAGCTTAGTTAAAGGGTCACAAGATTAGGAAGGTTGAGAACCCCTGCTTTAGGAAGACCAGGGGAATGAGAAAGTTACATTTGGGGACAAGACTTCTGCTACCTCTTGCCAGTCTCCACAGCACAATTTTGCTTGCCTCTACTGGGTCCCAGTTGATTCCTGCTCCTCATGAGACTTTATTATTAAAAAAATCTTTCTTTCATACTATAAATCTTAACAGTGCGAAAAGTTCAACCACCCACAAGCCAAGCTCATCTGCTTCCAAAAGTCTTTCCACATCTACTGCATTTTTAGTTCAGCAGACCGGGCCTTCCCCATCTTCTGATCTTTTTTGAGCCAACTAAAACATTTCTTCGTCGAGTAAGGCATGAGCTATGTGCCCCTTGACATGCTTTCAATGGGATCCTGTCTTCTCTCTTCCATTTGTATGGTAAACATGAGATTATTTTTTGTTTGTTTGACATACTGTCTTGTTCTCCCAAATCTTTTCTCTTGATTGGATTTATGTCATATGGGTGTGTATTTGATAAGTATAAAATAACTATTCATATAACTGTACATACACAGTGATTTCTTATCAAAAAGATGTAGAAGGGCCCAGTCCACTATGGGAATGCCACCTCTAAGCAGGTGGTCGTAGATTGTATAAGAAAGCCGACTGAACAAGCCAGGAGGAGCAAGCCAATAATCAGGCTTCTTCCATGGCCTCCGCTTCAGTTCCTGCCTCCAGATTCCTGCCTTGAGTTCTTGCCCTGTGTTTCCTTTCTTATGGACTATAATCTGTAAGATGAAATAAACCCTTCCCTCCCATGTTGCTTTTCATCATGGTGTTTATCACAGCAACAGAAAGCAAACAAGGACATCAGGAAAATCCTTCACTCTCACCCCCTCCTCACCAAGGAAGCGAGTCTTTCTTCTATCTATAGAGCAGCTCCAGCTGGAAAGACCTTGTTGGGTCTTGAGCTTTGTATGGGGTCATTGCAAGTGTTGTACGTGGTGAATGTCTAGAAAGTTAGTCTTGGGGAAAGCCGGGCAGATGATCTCCTGGGTGGCCCAGATTTCTGAGGTAACTGCTTTACTTCTCTTTTGTCCTTGAGGGCTACTAGAGGGGATATTGTTGGTCTGGGTGCCATATGGGCAAGAGAGGCCTGAAGCCCTTGCAGCTCCCAAGTTTCCAAGAGAGGAGACAGCATAGACTTCCCAGCTCATGGCCAAAAGTCAGCACAAGCATGCCTCCCAAACACTCTGTTGTCCAAGGTCTGATCAGCTAATACTGTCAGGTTTGAAGGTGGGGTTGGAGGTGTGTGTGGGGGGGGGTGATGCTGACACTCCGCATTGTCCTTACTCCTTGTCACGTCTCCAAGACAGAAACTGGTGTCTTAATGGGGCTGCTGGGCAGCTGGAGGATGTGAGGGAGCATTCAGCTTCTGGTCCAGCTCTCCTCTTCTTTGTCCAGAAATAGGCACACAATGAGGAAGTCGCCTGATTCCAAATGGCAACCGGCCCAGAAAAGCAGGTGCCTCACATGAGTGTTGCCACGCTGCACATGCAGTGACAGAACAGTTTCCATTCAGGGCTCGGGAGCCTGGCTGCAGAAGCGGGCTTGGTTTATAAAAGGCTGGGGGAATCCAAATGCGGGAAGAGAACAGTTGTGAAAATTGCCTTTGTTCTAAAGAAAACCCAAAGGGAGTAGTCATTGGACATTTAATTTTGGAAGGATGGAGGCTGGATGCAGCCTGATCCGCCATCTGCCCAGCAAGTAGACAAGGTTGGAGTATAGACAACCTGTTGGAAGGCAGGTTGAGGTATCTTGGTGAAGATTTACCTTTTCCTGTCCTAACAGCTGTGGCCCACAGAGCCACCAGACAGTCACTAGATGCCCACCTTGCAGATATTAGTTACTTTTTTCATAGACCAAATTAACTAACAAGAAACAACTTGAAAGAAATATTTATTCTGGCTCACAGCTCAAGACATATTCCCCATCATGGAGGGGTTGAACACATGGGGCCAGGAGCTTGCTCTCCTCTCTGTGGATCAGGAAGCTGAGGAAGGGGAACTCAGGTATCCATCTGGATTCTCCCTGTTTACATTCTCGTCAGTCTGAGACTGACATCCCAGGGCATGGTGCCACCTGCCTCAGGGTGGGTCTTCCTTCCTCAGTTAAGCCTTTCTGGAGAGACCTTGGAAGGCATGCCCCAAGGTTTGTCCCCTTGGAGATTCTGAATTCTGTCAAGGTGACCATGAAGATGGATCATCACATGCTGGAAGGAGCAGAGTCTGTGTCAAGAAGGAAGTTCCTGACAGGTGAAATCAGGGCAGTGCTACCTGTGGTTCTGGATAAGGTAGGCCTGAAGCAGAAGACAGAGAAAGGAGAGCAGAGGAGCAGAGGAAGAATAATGGCCACAGAGGTCTGTTTAATGGGCAGAGCAGAATTCAACAAAGTCAGAGCTTTCTTCTCCTCCTCTTTTCTCTCTCCATCAGAAAAAGCAGCCCTGGGTACCCATGGCTCTGCCTGTTCACACTGTGAGGTCCAAAGCTTGCTTTTGTTTTATGCACTCTTACTTCTGCCATTCCTGGGGGACCTAAATCAACAGCCCCACCCCCCATGGTTCAACCCCTGTCGATGTGGGGCATAGCCATAGAGGAAGACAGCTGGAATCAGGAGTTCACAGAACTACTGGCCTCTGATACCTTGGAGTGAGTATGTGGTACTCTTTTTCTTTCTTCCAGGGTGCATGGTATCACACAAGGGGAAGCAACAGAATACCCTCTCCCTTCCTCACTCCCTTCTTCCTTCTTCCCTGCCATCTTCCCTCATTCCTTCCTTTCCTCCTCCTTTTGACCCCTCTCTTTTTTCTTCTATACACACACATTTATTGAGCACTATTCCAGGGATGGCTCTGAAATTCAGGATACAGCTATTAATAAAAACAAATCCTTACCCTTGAAGCCTGTTCTCTGACAAGAGGAGATGTGTCCTAGTCTGGTCTGTTACAATGTCACTGAGTACCCAGGTAAAAAGCATTTGTCATCCCAGTGCTGAGAAAGCATTGTCAGGAGGATCCCCAGAGCTTGCTGGACAGTCAGCCTTGCCTGATTGGTGAGGAAAATCTTCAATGAGAGACTGTGACTCAAAGAATAGATGGAGAGGAATTGAGAAAAACATACAACACTGATTTCTAGGCTCTACATGCATGTACACACACACACACACACACACACACACACACACACACACAC
>NW_026593286.1:4951769-4960074 GCF_907164565.1 Psammomys obesus
GATGTCTGCTCCTTGGAGCTTTCTGTATGGCCAGGGATGGTGGGCATAGGGAGAAGGGAAGTGCTTCACAGTGACTAGGCACTTCCGTGTGCCCTTCCTGCACTCCCGGTGACTTACAGTGCTCACCTGATTTGGGGACAGTCAGGGCTCTGTGCCCTGTGCTCACTGGTGACTGGCCACCCTCCATATAGGATGCTCTAAGGGTTCTTGTAGCAACTTAGCGTCTCCAGGAAAGCGTTTAGCTATTCCCCTTGTTAGCAAGAAATCCACAGGGAACACAAGAGCATGTCTTCCACTCACTGTGTCCTGCTGATACTACCCATCCATCCTGTACTATGGTTTGGATTCAGCTGTACATGTCCCCAAAGGTTTCTGTGTTGGAAGCTCTGCCTCTAATGTGTCAGTCTTCAGAGGAGGTGGTGCCTTTTAAGAGGCAGAGCCTAGAGAAGATGGCAATGCTATCAGGGACACAGCTCACAGACCAGAGACCTGTGACCAGAGAGAGGTCTCAAAAGAAGCAGGACTCGCCCAACCCACCCACCCTGCAACTCCCTGGCTTCCTGTCTCACCATGTGACCCCTTCTCACCGTCATCGGACCGTCCCCCAAGATGTGACATTATTAGGAGCCTCAGCAGAGTCAGCAAATGTTTATGTCGTACTCTGGGCCTTCCAGCACTGTGGGAACTAAAGTTCCCAGAAAGAAACCAGCTCCTACAAGGTTGATTGGCTGATGAATGCATCAACGATTGTAAGGAGGTTCGAACATTGCAGGTCCAGAGCCCAGTTACAATTTATCTTGGGCTATCTTTAGTCCCCTCACCAGCTGTCTCCATGGTGCACCTCTATGCCTGACTGGATGTCCTTGTGACTACCACTTGGAAGCTGTGGATATACCTTAATATGCCCACTAACTTCTACCAACACCAAAGCTAAGATTGCTCTTAGATCGTACCTGAGGCCTGTGGCAGAGGTTCCCCTCATTTCTGGAACCTGCCTATGAGGAGTATTCACAAAATACCTTTGAATGGTGTTTTGAGTGTGACTTTCTTTGCTCTGTTACTATAAAAACTTCCCCAACTATTACCAAGTTAAAACATGGATTTTAGGACAACCTGAATCTGTGTGCCTGAGGCACGGTCACCCATATTTGGCTCCTAAACAAATAATCCCTTATCCCCTTTGAGGTGAGAGCTGTGATTTCTATCTTATATTCTGAGACCCAGACAAGCCTCCTTTCTTCACACATTACTTAGCCTTGGTGACTGTATGAAAGCATGAAGAATGAACTAGTTGCATTTTCCCCAGTAGCTTTTGGTCGCAGTGTTTATCACAGCAAATAAAAGCTAAGATAATGGCACACTCTTGTAATCCCAATGCCAGGGAGACAGAGACACCTGGATCCCTGGGGCTAGCCAGCTTAGGTGGCGACATGAATGAGAATGACCCCGTCCCCCCCCCCCCCCATAGGCTCATATATTTGAATGTTTGTTCCAACGTTGATAGAACTGTTTGGGAAGGATTAGGAGGTGTGGCCTTGCTGGAGGAGCAGTGTCACTGGGAATGGACTTTGAGGTTTAAAAAGCCCACATTATCTTCAGATAGCGCCCCCCCCCCCCCGTCTCTCTGCCTCTCACTTGTGGATTAGATAATAGTTCTCAGCTTCTATTACAGTGCCATTCCTGCCTACCTGACTCCAGTGCTCCTGAGATATCATGCCCCAGTTGGGTGATTCTATTGTGATTGTGTCTTTCACAGTTTAAATCTAAATAGCTACGTGGTGTATCAATTTCCTTATTTAGAAATAAAATTATTTTTATTCCTTGTGTGTGTGTGTTTACATGCACACACACACACACACACACACACACACACGAATGTGAATGCAAGCGCCTGTGAAGGCCAGAATCATCAGATCCCTCGCAGCTGGAGTTACAGTTTGTGAGTCTCTTAAAATGGGTTCTAGGGTTTGAACTCCTGTCCTCCGCAATAGCAGTGAGAGCCTTAACCTCCACATCGTCTCTTCAGCCCCCTTTACATTTTTATTTTTAAAAAGGCAGTACACTGATGATGTGGCTTAGTTGGCAATGTGGCCTAGCATGAACAAAGCCCTGGGTGTGATCCCGGCACCACCTCAATCAGGCAAGGTTGCACAGACCTCTGTTCCCTTGCACTTAGGAAGTGGAGGCAGAAGGATCAGAAGTTCAAGATCCTTGCATAAAGGAAGGGAGGGAGGGAAGGAAGGGGAGAGGAAGGAAGGGCTCACAGCTGGTAAACTTTTCTAATCTCCAAGCTCCTGGCAGGCCAAGACAGTAGGCTGAAGATCTCTCTGAGCCTTTGCTGCAGGTGTCAGTTGATACACATAGTTTCAAACAGCTTCAAACTTACTCTAATGTGGAACCCAGGGAAGTCAGACACAATACAAAGAAGATAGCAGGAGCCCACACAGTTCCTCCTGCTGACAGTCTGCAGCACCCAGCTGTCAGGCAGGCAGGACAGCTGCAGCTGTGAGGATGAATTCACAGAGGCTGACATCTTTGAAAATAGGGAAGGGCAGGTAAAAACATAAAGTAGGCCAGCTTGTCCCTGAGAGCCTTAGGCCTATAGTGGCATAGAAGGGAAGGGGCTGGCACCCATCCTATAAAGTCTGTGCTTTCTTCTTCATGTCTCTCCTCAAGAAAAGCCACAACAGGCCATGCATTATGTATTCACTTGTAACCTCAACACTTGGGAGGTGGAGGCAAGAGGAATAGCAGGGGTTCATTCTCTTTTTCTGCCACAGCAGTGGATCTGAGGCCAGCATGGGCTATGTAACACTGTAAAAAAAATGACAGGAGATAATTATTAATTCTTTTTTTTCTTTGTTTTTTTTTTTTTTTTTTTTTTTTTTCCGGGACAAGGTTTCTCTGTGTAGCCCTGGTTGTCCTGGAATTCTCTCTGCAGACCAGGCTAGCCTCAGCCTCAAACTCAGAGATCCACCTGCCTCTGCCTTCTGAGTGCTGGGATTGAAGGTGTATAGCACTGCCCAGCTATTGATTCTTATATGATTCTTCCTAGATCCAGGTAGTACTATAAATGCTTTGCAGGTGTCAGTCTTTTTATTCTCTTGTAGTTGTTAAGTTTGGACCTAGCAAGATGAGTTAGAAGTTACATATTTTATTTTAGAAATACAAAACATGGAAATAGTCACACTGAGCAATTCGTCCAGGGTTACCTGTCTCCTAGCTGGCAGGGTCTGAGCAGTGGAGGAGGCTAAGTCCAAAGTGTTGACCACTGTGGTCCTCGGAGAAGAAGAAAGCGAGTGACCTTTGAGGGGCCTGGTGGGAAAACGGAGCAGGACTTGAGGCTGTGTGACCTCCTCTCATTTGCCTTTGGCCTGGTTCTCAGATCTGTCTTAAACCACATCCTCCATTGCTCCACAGCCCTGCCTCTGTCTGGAACTTCCTGTTCTTTTTTTCACTCATCTGCCACTGGGCCTGTGCTGAGAGGACCACATCCCTACCTTGCAGAGTGTTGAGGGCAGGTGCTGTGGGGTTGGCCCTTCCCGTTGTTTTATTTTCAGATGATTTTTAAAGCTATCTTCAAAGCCCCAGAAAAGGCTCTCATGGAAAGTTTGGGGGTAGTGGTACTAAAAGTGATAGCATTCATTATCATAAAATCCATATCTTCTTCTGCCCCTCAGCGAAGACCTTTGTTCTTAAGAGACATGTTTGAGTTCAGCTTTACATTATGTGGGTATAGTTTTATTGCCCTTAACTGCTGAGCCATCTCCCCAGCCCCAGTTTTATTGCTCTTCATATAATGTTTTAGGTGATCACTCTGCCACACAGGAAAAATATGTGCTGTAACCTAGGAGTTAAGTGTGTGCACATATATACAAATATATGTTGTTGTTTTACCCACAATTCTGCCATTCTTGCTAATTTGCATAGCTCAGTTCTGTCACTTACATCACAGCTGTGTCAAATGCTAATTTCTACTTCCCTTCTGGAATTACACTTTGCTGGATTGGCTATACTTTCAGAGAAGTATTGAATAACAACAGTGGTATTCTGACAGGGTGGGAAAAAGAATGAAAAGTGAAAGAATGGTGGAAAGATTTTATGCATTGGGACTCCAGGCAGTCATTTAAAATGGTGATAAAATAGTGCTGGATAACACAGAAAATTAGCATTTAGCTGCCACCAAACTAATAAGAAAAATCTGTTTTAGACTTTATTAAGTTTACATTTAAAAAAAAAAAGTCAGGGGACGCTGGGTGCTCTGAGAAAGCACAGATTGGGAAGTGGGAACAGTCCCAGGGTGTTGGAGGCACTTGGGCCATCCCAGCAATAACTGAAGATCAGGTGTGGGGGGTCGGGGAGGGAGGTCAGGGTTCTCCTTCAGCAAGTGAAGCACAGGGCCGGTAACTCAGGAGTCTCCTGACCCCTGCCTGCCCACAGCTGGTCAGCACTGGGGAGGCTGGTCTGTCCTGTGTACACTGGCAAGGAGAGTTTACTGGGGCCCTCTTCCTATAGCTTCTTTTGCTGAATGAGCCAGCGCCTCATGTTTTCTGAAGACTTGGTTCCTGAGAGAGAGAGAAAGAGAGAGAGAGAGAGAGAGAGAGAGAGAGAGAGAACCCTGGAAAAGGTGCTAACAGGACACACACTCATTTTATGACATCAAAACATACCCTTGACACTGCCCATCTGTCCCTAGGAGAGACATCTGTCCCTAGGCTGGTCAGGGCTGTCACCGCACTGCTTTCCCAAGCAGCATCCCCCAGGAAGGACCCTGGGCAGCAGCCCTGAGTCAGAGCAGGTGTCAGGCACCTGCTAAGCCAACAGCACATGTGGTCACCACCCTAAACCCACCAGTTCAAGAATATAGGGTCGACACCCTAAACCCAGAGAGAGTCATCACTGATGACACCATGCACACCTTCCCTCCCTGTGCCTGCGGGTCTGTCACCGTGGTTTTTCAGAGTGGACCATTGTCCTTCCCAGAGTTTGGGGGCATCCCCTGATAAAAGGAAGTGATGTCTTGATAGTCCAAGATGCCTGTGGAAGTCTGCGCTCAAAGCAGTGACAGAGAAAGCTGGACTTCAAACTACTGCAAGCGGCAAGCATTGCCTCAAGAAAAGTTTTTTAGAGACACAAAAAACCCATTCCGCACGATCCATGCTGGTCAGCATTTTCTGAAGCTAAAGACAGCATGGGGACTGGGAAGCTGGCTCAGCAGCTAAGAGTGCTCCCTGATCGACTAGGGCAGACGACCCAAGCTTGATTCCCAGCCTCCATGTTGTGCATCTCACAACTGTGTGCCACTCCAGATTCAGGAGATCCGACAGGACAGAGCCCTCATCCGGCCTCCACTGGACTCCAGTACACCCTGAGTCCATGCTTTATGAGATCTGAGGCAGGCATTTGGGAGGACTGGATTGTCTAAATGACTGCATGTTGAACCCCTGCAGCAGTGATACCCAGGGCCACTCACATGCCTGTTTTCTATATGTAAACACTTGCATGATCAGTATTTCAGCCATCATCAGTCCTTATGTGTTAGGCTAAAACAATCAGATCTGAGGAATGGAGATGGGACTCCCTGGGGGGTCAGCAGGGGAGAAAATGCTCTCCCAACTACTAAACCAGGATTCTCTCTCTCCTCCCCACTTTGAATATATTTTATTATTTCTCTCCTCATGTTTTTTTGAATTATCACTTCTTTCATTTCCCATGCCTGCTGTTAAGGGCATCTCTTCAAAAGCAAAGGGGCTGGCCTCTACCTGTTGCCTTTGACAGTGGGCACACCCTGTCTGCATAAAAGTTGCATAGGCTCTTGGGTGTCACCGCCGGAAATAGACCGATATAGAAAGGGCCTCAGGAAATCAGGGGAAATGGGCAAACTGAAGCTCAACACCATCACAGGAAACAGAGGGAGGTATCTGGGCCAACACCCAGGCTTTCACACTAAGAGTCGGAGCAAAGGACCATGGCTGAATGTTTGTATTTCTGGAATTCCTGATGAAACGAATTCCCCTCTATTGTCACTAAATGATGGAGACGAAGCTTGATGCAACCAGAGTTCTTCCCAGAAATTTCTAGTCAGGTGAAGCCGTGGTCTTCACGCTCTATCACAGAAACAAATTTTAGGACCCATCCTTATGGAGTTTGTTGTGGAAAGATGGTTTGGTAGCTGTGGTTGTTTTGTTTTTGTTTTGGGACAGGACCTCAACTAGCTCAGGCGGGCCTTATGTAGTCAACGATGACCGCAAACTTCTGACCTTCCTGCGTCTACCCTGAAAGTGCTGGAATTACAAGTGTGTCTCAGCACCCAGTTTAGTCAAAGGTGTTAATACAGGGTTAAGGGTTGGTGTTGAGAGCGAGGGGGATACTTAAGAGTCTAGTTGTGCACAGACCAGGGTGGAATGAGTGTTCTCAAAGGAGAGGCCCGGCAACTAGATTGGAGATAACTGGTTTAAAGAAGAATGTTTAAAGGAGATTGCTCATGAATTGGGGGTGGCAGGATATAAAGAATTCCAGGAATGGTTTGTGATTTTTCTAGAACTGGATCACTCCTCAATTTCTGTTTATACATGAGGTTTTCTAGCTGTGTCATGGTGTCAGACAGATAAATGCAGAATAGGAGAAGGCAGTTGTACAAGGCTAATAATGTGGAGCTACTACTGTAATGAAGCAAAGCGGGGTCAGGGGTCAGGTCATGGGGGTCAGCCATGTTTGTTCTAGCTAGTTTGGGGTGGTCCTGCATAGCATAGCTCCACATTTCACAGCCTCTAGCTGACTTATGGCTTCCTCTTTCCCCATGGCATATTGCCATCGAATCCCAGACTAAGACAGAAAACACACCTCAAAACCCTGCCTACCTCGTGTTCATACCTATGCAGCAAGAATGAGCACCGGACCCTGGGCCCTGGGTCTCATTTACCCTCACAATAGGCCTCAGGAAATTTCCAGAAGGGTCAGGAACTTCCCTGCCAAGGGCCACATAAAAGGGTGGCTTTTGTCTAAACCAACCACAGGTCCACGTGAGTCAGTGCCTTTCTCTCACAGTGAACTGCAGGACTTGGAAGAGAGAACGGTACAGGCTCACTCAGGCAGCCCTCTCTTTCACAGCCCCCCACCCTCTATTCCCTTCATAAAGGAAGAGAATCCCAAATGAAAAGACAGCCCACCTCTCTGCATCTGAATTTGAATTTCTTCTCTGTCCTTTGCCAGCCTGTCTTCAAAGTGCCCGGTTCATAGTCACAAGCAACCAAACCAGCTCTTGGCTAATTGTGAAGACAATTAGCCATTTGTTACTTGTCTTAATGAGCCAAGTGGATAATTGTTTCTGGCTAGAGCCACCAGGAGCACAATCAGTGGTCTGCATTCCTAATTTCTGGTTAAATCTCTACTAGTGGGGTGCTCCTGGATGGCAGAAAGCTGGCCTGTTGCTTTTAGAATCCTACTGCTAAGAGCATTTGGGTATGGCCATAGCGGAAGAGTACTGGAGTCTTACATTTTACAATCCACACTCTTTCCAGATAATGAGAAAGGTGTTCCTTCCGGGTTCCTGTAAGACAGATTAGATGGTGCAAAGACTAAGAGACACATTCTCTTCCTAGCTCCTAGAAGAAGAACAAAAGAACACACTCACTCACAGCCACCCAGATGGCCATCTCAGACCTGTACTCCCCAGAGCACGCAGCCCTGGTGACCTCTCACCTCCTCTTCTCCATCTCTGGCATCTGGGGACTGCAAATGCTCTTCCCTGAATTCGCCATCACCGCTATCGGATGGGCAGCCAGCCATTGAGCTTGCTGGTCAGGCCTGCCAAGCCTGCTCTGAAAACAGCTTCATATCCCTCTCCCTCAGGCCCAGGCTCTAGTAACTACCTGTTCTGCATCGAGATAGGGTGGATGGGATTTTCTACAGAGCTAGATAGAGGGCAGCCCTGATAGCCACGTGTGGATGGAATTACCATTCACAACATCTTTATCTGCGGTGTGCAATTAACATGGGCTTAGCCAGAGGTGGGGGTGGGTGATCCACCGAGAAAAAAATATCCTGAATACAGGCACAGTGATATTTCTGGTTAAATTTTGATAAGATTTGTACAGAAAATCTTTTTTTTTTCTTCAGGTAAACAAAAGCCAAGACCTTCTTTCCCAAGGAGCTAAATCAGGTACAAAAATAGACAAAAGATCTATATTCGAGCAATTTTGGATTGCTAAACCACAATGGAGTAAGCTTTCAAGGCTGGGTTACCCAAGGGTATGCGTGTGTGTGTGTGTGTGTGTGTGTGTGTGTGTGTGTGTGTGTGTGTGTG
>NW_026593286.1:4960084-4976707 GCF_907164565.1 Psammomys obesus
GGGAGGGAGGGAACACTAAGACACTTAGCTGTGACTCTTCCTTAGAAAGCCCATATTCCATTCCATCCTTTGACATACACAGCTGTCGTTCCCTTAGTTCTTCACCAGCCCCAGCCTGTTCTTAAACTCCTGTTAAAACACTTTTCTTCCCGGGACAGCCAGGGCAACATGGAAAAATCCTGTCTCAAAACACAAGCAAAAAAGCCAAGCAAATCAACCAAATGCACTTTTTAAAGTAAATGACTTTATTTCACACTTTCAGTTCTATTTCTTCAGTGTTAATTAAGAATCCTGGCTTCCACCAACCTAAGGCTTCTGAGAGTGATTCTCAGGCTGCATAGTCGGCTGTGTTGTTTCCTGCTCCCTCTGGCCTAGCCAGCAGCCTCCCTCCTCCATGATTCTTCTGTCCCAAGTACCTGTGAATTTGTGAGCTCCTTTGCCTTATGCCTCAGACACATAAAGATAGCGAAACTTCCCTAGTTGAGGTATCTGGCCACAGAGCTTTAGAGGGTGACATAAGGATCACTACCCTGGCTCTCTCACCCTCTGTCTCTTTTCTCCTCCCTAGCCACTGCATATCTCTTTCCCCAGGAACCTGGGAAAGAGGGAATCACTCTCTACCTCCTCCTGCCCCAACACTAGAAAGGGAAGCCTACACACTACCAGGTCAAACTCACCTCTGAGATTTTCTCAAAGCTTACCTTCTCTCCATGGGTTCCCAAGCAGCTATCACAGAGCCATTAAATCAGATTTGTGTGAAGCTGTTGTTTTCAGACACGACTCCTGCCTGCAGGCCTCCAAAGACCAAATCCAAAATGGAGTCACTCATGTCAAAGTTTCACGCCACCCAACCAATCTGACATGTCATCCAAGAAAGCTAGGCATGGGAAGAGATGACAGCCAAATAATACAGGCCAGTTTTCACTAGTGTGTTCAGGTACTCACCTCTCAGGACTTGGTCTAGTGAGGAGATAACCAGATGCCATCTGATGAGAATTAACACTGCTCAAGCAATATCACAAAAGCAGACGGCCTGCCACCGGAACTGCAAACCACTAATAAACCCCAATCAAACCTGTAAACCACTGGAGTTTTGGTTTCTGACATAGTGAGAATTCTCCGTCTTCACAGAGAAACATCTGCCGTGCTGTTCTGTCCAGCTGCTAATTCTGATCTTATCTACACCAGCCTTGAAGCGTGAGTAGGTGTGGTCTCTGCAGTTGGGTGGTTCTAACCCAAGGTGATGATTCTTTATTGGGAGACAAAGAGGAATTACATATTTGGGACATATTCAGATTGCAAAAAGGTATTTGCTGTTGTTGGAAACTAAGTCTTACTAGATACTTACCACGCATTTTTATCAGGCAACCCACAGAGAAGCAGAGGAAAATGATTTCATTGCATGGAGCTGATTTTCATCTGGATTTACTTTAAAAACCCAGAACTCAATCATGTCCCAAATGCACAGCTGTTGGGGAAAATGTTTTTCCTCAAATCTTTGAATTCCTGAGTTAGCTACTAGGAAAGTGTCAGAAATATTGGGAGATAAGTGTCTGAGAGACAGCAAAGAGGTTGCAGTAGCTCAGGATGGGTTAAGTGAGCAGAGAAACCACAGCTTGCAAAGGCAGCTCACGCCAATCAAAAGGAGAAAGAGGTTCAATACCCAGAAAATGTCCCGTGAGGCCAAGCTAGACCAAAGGGTTGGGGGACAATAACTGGAGCTGCTACCCTGTTCTGCCTTTAGCTCTCTCCAGCACCTGCCTGGCTCCCCACACAACAGACTGGGAACTGCCAGGTGTTGGCTTCATCTCCTCAGGTGAATGATTACAAGCCAACCAGCCTGGGAATATACCTAAATGTTACCTAAATGTTTAAAGTGACTACATTAACTGCACAGAGAGCACACTTGCTTAGTGCTCAAAATGGTTCAGGTCTCTTCCCAAACTGGGGGCTAGGCTGGCAGCCGGCGAGCCCCAGGCCCCCTCGAATCTCCACCCCCACTGCACTGGGATTACAAGTGAACGGATGCGTTCATGCCTGGCTTTTTACATGGGTGTTGGGGATTCAAATCATGCTTGAGCAGCAAATACTCCTAACCACTAAACAACATCAATTAACAACATTTTCAATTTATGAAGGGCTTACAGGGATGCAACTCCATGGTGGGTCCAGAAACACCTGGATTCAATGGAGTCTGAATGCTTTCTTTTTGTTATGGGTCCAGGCTGATAACCCATATCGGGCAGAAGATGTTTCCCCCATAAGTTGTATTCACCCAAGTTTTATAGTCCTAACACGATCAAATGTAGGCTACAGACACTGAGTCACACTCTCTTGAGAGGTGGCTTTTCCCACAGATTCCAAATGCACTAGAAAACAGCTGTCTTTCTCTTAGGCTTCTTGTAAACACCAAATACTGTGTTCCACTCCCACAGCTATGAGTCGGATAGCCACAGGCTTGTGTTTACGCAACAATACAAATGCATAAAAGTTTTCATACTCCACTGTTGATCACTCTAAAAATGAAAACCATGTATTCAGCCATAAGGGGATTGGCTAAAGCAATTACAGAGCGCTAATGGTCCTTTCTGTGACTAGAAAAGGAGCCTGCCATTAAAAGGCAGCTTACAAGGAATGCCTATTGATGCCGGACAACAAACTGAATGTCAGTTTATGTAAATGAGCATTTCAGTCTCATTAAGCTTATGGATAAAATCGGAATAAAAGCTTCAGCAATATTAGTGACAACCAAGAGTGAGGGATAGGGGTTCTTTTCTGTTTTCTTAGATTCTGGGTTGTTAGGTTTCTTTTCCTGTTTTAAGTCATGTTGTGTGTCCGTGTAGGGTTTTTGTTGTTAGGTTTAATTATTTTATAGTTTTTCATACTCCAGCCTGGCCCAGAATTTACTGTTATTGCTGTCTTTGCTGTTTTGGGGGGGCAAACCAGAGAACTCATTCATCTATTTATTTCAAAGCTTTGTTTTTGTTTGTGACCCTATGGATTAAACCTATTGACCTTGAACTTGCGATCCCTCAGCCTCCGCCTCCCAGGTGCTGTGATCACAGGTGTAAGCTCTCACAACCCAGTTTGTGCTGGTCTGTTTTTTTTTGTTCTCTCTGGCTACCTCTGGCTGCCAGGACCAAGAGTAAACCCAGAAAGTGTGTTGGCATGGCTCCCCCTGTTGCAGCTAACAAACACACACTTTCTCTTAATGCCCCACAGATAATGGACAAGCCTAAGGATGGTCTGGAGTGGGCACTGCCCTTTGCCAGTGCCCGTTGGAGAGCAGCAAGTGTCCAGCACACCCACCTTGAAGGAGTGGCTCTGGCGGCCTGACAGCAGGGCATATTTCTCACCCTTAGCTAGGCGTTGTGCTGGCATCTTTCAATGGGCGACTACGTGCTACAAACTGCCAGGCTGAGAACCATGGTAGGATCTCAGGGACAAAGGATCCGGAAATGGCTCTGAGGTTGAAGTGGACATGAGCCATGTCCACTGTGGGCATCAGGTCGTTCTGATCTTGCAGGCAAGGTACAGAGATCCTGTTTACAGGTAGAATTCAAGTGGTGCTAAGTGGTCCCTAGAATATAGAGCAGAAGCCCAGATAGAGGCAAGGAGTGTGACGTCAGAGCTCCGGTCAGAAGGATGTGACCTATGGGAGTAACAGACAGGGTCAGGGGACTAAAGACTGGGAGGCAGGGCTTCCAGTTCCAGACTCTAAGCATGGCCACTTGAGCCTTGCTTTTATTACTGCTCTCTCTTATTAGCTTCTCTTCCTGTCTTTGTTACTGTTCTATTGCCCTGAAGAGAAACCATGATCAAGGCAACTCTTAGAGAAGAGAACATTTAATTGAAGGCTTGCTTGCAGCTTCAGAGGGTTAGTCCATGATCATCATGGCAGGAAGCAGACAGGCATGGCCTCGGAGCAGTAGCTGACAGCTTTACATTCTGACTAACAGGAAACAGAAAGGGAGAGAGGGAGAGAGACAGACAGACAGAAAGACTGGGCCTGGTGTGGGCTCTTGAAACCTAAAAGCCCACCCCCAGTGATACTTCCTCCAACAAGGCCATGCCACCTAATCCTCACCCTGCTCAAAGATTTGTACCTATGGAGCCATTCTCCTTCAAACCACCATGCTTTTTCATGCTTTTCCTTCAGTCAGCTCCCCCTTCTTTGAATTCTTCATCTGGAGATTTAACTAATTGTGTTTTGCAAATGTTTTGAGGGAAAAAACAAAAACAAAACACATTTGTTCTTGGCATGCGTAGACCATGCTCTCCTCACCATTATCCCTGCTATCCCTGAAGCACTCACACGTCATGAGGTATCATGTATAATCTAGAGGTGGTTAAAATGAGGCAGGAAGCAATGCAGTTTGCACATAAATGTTACAGGATCCATATGAACATCTGTGGGTTCCCTTAGTCTCAGGCTCAGAAAGTAGTCAATTTCTCAAGGGTACCAAGGAACCCAGTTTTGCTACTCCCAGTCTCATGTGGATCTAGAACCTTCTCTGGGTGAAGTCTGTATCCCGCCTCATTGGGAAGATGTGATTTTACCTGGCAATGAAAACTGAGCAGAAATAATACCACATGCCATTCCAGGCTGAAACTTTAAGAGTTTTTTCTCCTTGGATTTCTTCCTCATTTCCACATAGCCATGAGAGAACTGGGGCTCCCAAATCATCTGTACCTTCATAATAGGCTGGGGGGAATGTGTAGGGCATATTCTCACTATGGTGAGAATTCTGGGATTTTGGTTTCTATAATAAACACAGAAATATTATAGGAATATGTTTTCATTTTAATCCCAGGGGTGGGGATATGGGGCTACTTCACAGCAGCTGCCCATGGTTTGCCTCATGATCTAACGGAGGTGTGGTTTTGCCAGCTGCAGATAGTTTCTGCAATTGTGTAACATTTGGAATTCTGGGAATTTTTGAGGGGGTAATAAATGCTAGGGCTCCATAGGCAGGGTGGTTAGTTGGTAATCATTCAGGGTTGTTGGTTAGAGTTTACCAGTAGTTGTGCACAAAGAAGAAACAAGAAGAAAGAAATTAGACTTAAGGATCTCTATTTCTCTTTCTATAGTCTAGCCTCCTATTTATCTTTCTTTCTCTCCTATCTAGTGATAGGGGGTGAAACACTGGTGGGGGTAGAGGGTAGAAAAAAGAAGAACCCACAAAGCAAAGGTCAGCTATAGAGTACAATACAGGGCTTTAATTGTAAACTTGCTACAATCTGCAATCACCTGGGACAGTGTCAATGCGAGATTGTCTAGATCAGGTTGGCCTGTGAGCATGTCCACAGATTATCTTGATTGTATTAATTGAGGTGGGAAGATCCAGGCTGCTGTGGGCAGTACCATGCTGTAGGAGGGGAATTCTGGGTAGAATAAGAATGAAGAAAGGGAGCTAGCATTCATTCGCTGCTCTCTGCTCTTCACCGGATGCGACCTGCTGCTTTCAGTTCCTGACTACTTTTCTGCCTTAATGGGCTGTACCCCAGAATTATGATCCGAATAAACCCCTTCTCTAGTAAGTTGCTTTTGTCAGAGTATTTTATCCCCCAAACAGTAAATCAAACAGTTAAATCAGTACTGTGTCTATTTGTTAAGACACAGAGCTCCAGCCAGCATGTGATTTGGTTGAGAAGTACCCTTAGCTGGATGTGTGTCGGGATAGTTTTGAATGGGATGGCAACAGAAAAACCAAGGTTCAAAATTATAAAGTTTGAAAGATGCCCATATTCTTTGATTCGTTAGTTCTTAGTTCTTCTTGGAATTTATCATAAGAAAATGACAATGATGGCTAATCTTCACAGTTGACTCAGTGTAGAATCTCCAAGGAAAGGCTGCTCTGGGTGTGTCTGAAACAGTGTTTCTTTCTTTCTTTTTTTTTTTTTAAGACAGGGTTTCTCTGTGTAGCCTGGAACTTGTTCTGTAGAGCAGGCTGACTTCAAACTCAGAGATCCTCCTGCCTCTGCCTCCCTAGTCCTAGGATAAAAGGCGTGTGACACTGTGCCCAGCTGACCTTTCAGCTGGAGACGCTGATGGAAGAGAGAAGATTCCCAGCTAGAATGCAGATGGCGTGTTCTCTCTGACTGGGGTCCCTGATTCACAAGAGCATGAGAAAATGAGCTGATCAGCCACACTCATCCCTTTGCTACTTGGTGGCAGGTGCAACTTGCTCAGCTTCCTCACAACCCTGCTGCCGTGATCTCCCCCCGAGACGGGCTGTGCCTCCTGTCTGTGAGCCACATTCAACCCTTTCTCGCCAAACCTGATTTTGTCAGACCATCTATCTACCTCGGCGGTGGGAAGAGTAGCTAGTGCACACCCCTAAAGGCTGCTCCACAGTCATTGCTGGCTTCAGCTCTGGGAAGCTGCCTTCCAATATGCTCCTATCCCAACATGCCTCTCCAGCTCAAGGACGGTTCTCTACCAAGTCCCATGTTGATTGAAGCTCTGTGTCTTGATTTTCTTTCATGCCTCTCTGCTTATCTTTGCGGCAGGGACTCCAACTCCTCAGGACTAGGAGATGGCCTGAATGCTAAAATGCACACTCATGGCCATTATCTACCTTTCTCCCTAGACTTTAGGGTTTGTTTCCTGTCTGCTGAGGGAGGGTGGGGTCCCCTCCTGCATATCTGTGCCCTCTAGTACTTTTTGGGTATACTCTTGAGACCCAAGCTCTGCTTTCAGGATGCAGGCTGGTTCATTTTTAGCTAGCTCCTGTAGCCTATCTCATCAAGACACACAAAGGCGAATAAACACAACCCCAGAGGCTGGGGTAGGTGAAGTGACCCTTCTCAGAGGCCATCACTTATCACTCGTGGCAGCCGTTGTCAGTTGTTCCTCATTGCAGTTGCCCAAACATCAGCTCTTCAGCAGAGAAAGCATCACAGTACAGGATTGATTGGCACCGGTGGTCACAGGCAGAAGCCAGCCTTCCTGTGTGTGCTACAAAATGCCCCACCCCCACCTTTACTCCCTGTGCAAAGATGGAGCTTTCAGGGGCTGGCAAAGCCACAGGGTTCTGTGTGTTTGTGTGTGTATGTGTTTCAAAAGAAAACCAATCCGATTTTAGGCTGAGGTCCACAGTAAAAACAAACAAAAACATGCAATTTTTATAAGAAACTGTAAGAATTAAAACTAAGGGGTTTCCACCCCTTCCCCGAACCTGCTTTCCCATCTTGGGGTGTCCAGGCATTTTAACTGAGCTCCGACTTGAAGGGACCACACCAGGCTCCTCTGACTGGCAGAACTCGTCAGTGCGGTTTCCAGTGCTTTCTGAAAACACAAACAAAAGCACAGCCAGCAAGCTTCACCCGGGCTTTTCTTCGCCGGCATCACCAGAAGCTTCACCATTAGCAGCGGTTCCTCTGGGAATCGCTGAACTCTCCTTTCAAGTCTCTACTCTCTCGGCATCCTTAAAATGCTAAGCAGGGCCCTGGCCTGGTTCTTTGAAGTTTCCCACCCCACAGGTTGGAAAGGCCGTGTGATTTAGGATGGTTGACAGGCAGAGGGAGCAATTTAGTCCACTTTCCCACCGAACAAATAAACAAAGTCAGCGTGGCTGATTGAGTGGCTTGGAGGCCCTGAGCACCTGGGGAATCCAGGGGTCAGGCACAAAAATGACTTCAGGGTAGGGAGGCAAGTTTTCGCATATGAGCAAAACACCCAGTTTCAAAGCCTTTGTGAAGGACCAGCAGGGTTGTCTGAAGGTTCTAGAACTGGGCGGAGAGGAAGCTGGATTCACAGACACATGGTCATTTCTGCTTCCAAGTCTCCTCCTGTAAGTACAAGACCACAGAACTTTCGTTGGATTCTCTTTGTGATCTGCTTCCTGCTTTTCCCAGCACAGGATGACAGACATGGTGCGAGGCCAAGGTGTGCGGCCATGGTGCCATTCTGGAGTTAGAGCCAAGCCCTGCAGGCTTCTGCATCATGTAAAAACTGTCCTGGGATAGTGGATGTCAGCTCTGCAGACGAACATGGCGGCCACCCACCGTCTGTATAAACAAATCACGAAGCTGTTGCTGTAGTGCCTGGGTGAAACCCTCCATTGCTGCACCCCCAAAGGTGTTCTGAAAAACAATGTCAAACAAAGCTGACAGACACACAACACATGTCCAAATACACATGCATTCGTGACATCCACCCTGTGCCCCATGGACACGCCACTGCTACCCCCGCCCTCAGAAACGCTTCTGGGCACAGGTAAGCTGGGACAATCTTGCAGGGGACAACATAACCTCATCTTGTGATTAACAGTGAACAAAAAATCTGGGTAAAGATCTGTCACAAAGGAATTTGTATTACTGCTAACCTGTGAGGGAGCCCCAAGGCAAAATCCCACCAACCTAGCTTTGTCCATTCTCTGAGGGGTTTTGGGAAACACGCTGAAGAAACACTAATGTTGCTGAGAATGGAGGTCAGCAAACCCGTCCCCCCTACTCCTCCAGATTCCAAAAATATTAGGAAACAGAAATCTGTAGAGGAAAATGGATGTACTTATAGTTTGGCTAACCGGGGGATAATTTCCTCCCCACTGTGCCTGTATTACAAAATCACAAATTGGGCGTGATGGCACACCCCTTTAATCCCAGAACTCAGAGAGGCAGAGGCAATGGGATCTTTGTGAGTTCTAGGCCAGCCTGGTCTACAAAGCAAATCCAGGACAGTCAGGGCTACACAGAGAAACTCTGTCTCGATAAACAAAACAAAACAATATCACAGAGAGTTGAGAAACAAAGACTAGAGTATGCAAATTTGCTATGAGACTCATTAGCACATGGTCCTTTGGGGACAGACGGACATGGTTCCCAGGTTACCTCTAGCCCCTCAGTTCTCTGTTACAGAGACAAGTTTTTTATTGAAGTCCGACCTGAAGAGGAACAGGAGTCTACAAAGACCTCAGATCTCTCACTTTGAAAGAGAGAAGTCTTAGTTTTATTTTTTCTTTGCAGGTGGTATGTGTGTGTGAGTATGTGGTGTGTGTGGGTGTGTTATCTAGTTGTGTGCATGGTGTATGTGTGTGTGGTATGTGGGGGTTGTTATATGGTTGAGTGAATGTGTGGGGTGTGTGTGTGTGTGTGTGTATTAGTGCTAAGCTCTCCACTGGTTCTAGGCCTGGAAGTGTTTGCTCTCTATGGGATTCATGAATGCATGTTGGCAGAGCTAGCTCTGGGGTAGTTGTTCAGCCCATGCTGAAGGCTCCACCTCCCTCTGTGTCCCTTTCTGTTAGCAGACCCAGAGAGAGCCCTCTCATATGCCCCTGCCTTGTCTGCTCCTGAGCTTCAAAGCTTAAGGGGAAATGGCCAGTGTTGTGAATCAGAGGGAGGGGTTGATAGGTAGGTAAGAACTACTCATGGAGAAGCAGGAGAGGAGGGATGGACTGAGGAAGACTAAGACACAGACACAGTTCTAAAGATCTGAATGGATGCTTGAGCTCTGGCTCTTGGGATGAACAAGACAGCTTGGACCTCTGGAAATCAGCCATATCTCCACAGGCAAAACATACTGAGAGGTCCCACGGACCCCTGGGAGCTGAGCTGCCTTTTCAGAGGGTCTGAAGGGAGATGTATTAAGTTGGGCTCACTGGAAAGGTGGAGCCAAGGGACTGTAGCTAACTTATCTGCCACAGCAGAGAATTTAGAGGCCTGGAAGGCCTGCCACCTGGCCACAGCAGAGGATAGCTTCCTGTGAAGGATCCTCCTGGCCCTGAGGCTTTCTGGGAAATGCATCCTGCTAAAGATGGCATGCAAGAAGAAAATAAGAGAGGAGCCAAACCCTTTCCTCCTTTGGGCACGGGGAAACAACATGTGCAGGCCCTTTGACAGCTCTCCCAGCTGCCACCAAACCCTCAAGTGCTGGGCTGTGCACAGGGGAAGCTGGTCCAGACAGGTGACTGACTCAGAACATCAGCCGTGGGGTCAAAGTGCCCTAGTAACTCCCATGAGGTACAAGCACACCCGATGGCAACCCACCTCAGAGACCAGCCTCTGCAAGAACAGCAGCTGTGCTGGACCTGGGATTTTAGCTTCAGGGTCAGAGCACACAGCAGACTCCAAAAGCAACGTTTTGGGAGCTCAAAATACCGGAAATGCCCATGGTTAATGAAACCGCAAACACAGAGGCTGACCTGAAGTTAGGCAGAGACACAGCTACATACATGTGAGGGCATGCCTGCGTGTGGAGCACAGCAACAGCTGTGAAGACAGGGATCATGTGAGCAGCACTCGCTGATGACTAGCAGGTAAGGGCAGCGGTTCTTTGAGGTGTCTGATAGACTTGATGTCATTCAGAGGTGGTGAAGACACACCGGATTTGACCTGAGACACGCTCCTTCGTTACAGGCCTTCTCTTGCAAATCTGCAGGTTTGACCATGCACCCCTTCTCTCAGGATCACTTGTGAGAATCGCTGTCTCCTGGATAGGTTCAGGGGAATGCTGGGACCCCACATTTACAGAAAGGAAAGAGGGCGGAGACAGAAATGCAGCTCTTCTGTGGCAGGCGATGGTCAGCTGTTCTGACCCCAGGAGCAGTTGTTACATATAATAAAACACTAAACGTTTAGACGGCAAATACAAACAAGCCGCTCACAAAGCAAAGCTTTCTTTCCCCTAAACCATATAATCGAGAAAAAAAGCTGTTCTCTAAAAGAAAGCTGTTTTCAAAAGTCAAAATAAACACAAACCAAGCTGGTATTTGTAGTCTTTGAATTACCACACACACACACACACACACACACACACACACACACACACAGAGAAAAGTAGCACCTCAAGGAAAAAGCTTCCTTTTCAATAAATGGCCAATCTTATTGAAACAGAAAACACACTCTGTGACCTTCTGTGATTTCCACATCCAAGTGCAGTGGCCCCTCAGAAACCACAGGCAACAACAATGCCACTGTCAAGGAGCAGCCCCAGGATGAGGTCACCTCCTCAGACCCTGGCAGTCTGCAGTACTGCCTGCCTGAGAATGCAGGAGGCTCCCAGTGAGCCATGGGAAGGATCAGAGAAGGTGCAAGTAGGAGCTTCCTAACGCTTTGCATCATCCCCATCTTTAGTTTTATTTTTCATTTGGGAAGTGGAGGTAGGAGGAGAAGTGCAAGATCCTCCTCAATGAACAAGGAGTTGGGGGACAGCAGGTGCTACATGTGACCTTGTCTCAGAAAACAAAAACAGAAACAAACAAAAAATGAAGGAAAAAACTCAGGGGAAAACAAACAACAATAAAACACTGACTCAAGAGAGACTACAGCAGCGAGGTTTTCAGTGACGGGTCTTCAGACACTCAAGACTCTGAAATGAAGGCTTTCTGGGTCACTAATATAAGAGAGACTACAAACGGGGAAGTTGCAAATATGTCACAAACACAATTTTCTAATGTCAGCATCACTAGAGAGTCACAAAGTATAAACTTACACAAGGCCAAATCTGCCAGCATAGCAATAAGAGACGATGCTGAGCAGCGTGGTGGGAAATGGTGGCCAGAGCCCATGCTAGTCAGAGTTAAGAGCTTGAACAACTTCACAACAGAAAACTTGGCAGTTACAGCGTGGGCCTTAGGAATGTTCGTATCTTAGCTGGGTGGGTAGAGAATAAATATTATATAAAGGAGCTTCACGCTATCTATGTGTTAAAGCCTATAGGATACAAACAAATTTTGTGTTTATACTTGGGTTTTAGTCTCAAGATATCTTACTGTGTGTGTACCAGTATTCCTTTTCTGGGGATTGTCTTGTAGCCAGCTCCACAGGCATGTGTCCAGTAGAGTCCCATGTTCCCTATGGATAGAACAGCCCATGTTTGGTTGAATGGTATTTTTGTTGTTGTTACCTTCCTGGAGTTCCTGTTGTTTTTTTTTTTTTGTTTGTTTGTTTTGTTTTGTTTGTTTGTTTTTGTTTTTTTTTTTTTCAGACAGTGTCTCATGTACCCCAGGCTGTTCACAAACTTTATCTGCACATAAAGGGATCTTGACTTCTGATCCTCCTGCTTCCACACCTGGAATGCTGGAGTTGTAGATGAGTACCACCACACCCAAGGGCATATGGTGCTGGGAATGAGACCCAGGGCTTCATGTATGCTAGGCAAGCATTCTACCAACTGAGCCTCACCCCCCAGCTCCTCCTCCTAAAACCTTAGCTCTTTTTGAACAGTTTTTCTCCCCCTCAGGAAACTCAAGTCAGATGTTTACAAGCAGAATCTTTGCATCTCTCAGGGGGTTGGTGGCATTGCCCTGGCAATGCCCAGCCTCTGGTTGATCTCCAACTGCTCTGCTGGAGTTTAACTGCTGTTGGAATGGCCTAAAGAAGCAGGGCCTCCATGCGGTAAGGGGGCTGTGGGCAAACTGATATCCCTGTCAGAGAAACAGTGTCTCAGAGCAAGCCCTGCTGTGCTAGTCTTCCCACATGCTGGCTGCTCTTCCTCGACTGTGCTGTAGCATGGGGGCTGGGGGTGGGGCCTCGCTGAGTGCTCACTGGCATCATGTCCTTGACCTTCCAGCCTCGAGAACAGTAAGAAGTAGGTGGCTCTTCTCTATAAATTCCCCAGTTTATTCTGTTCTAACAGGAAACAGACTGCGATGTGAAATAAGAGTTTGGCCTTCCCAAGGCAGGTGGTACAACTAGAATATCCCTTCGCTGAGGTAGGTCATAGAAACTGTCCGTTCCCCAGTTTCCTACACCTCCCATATCATACGGAGCTGGGTTTTAAATTTTTCTCTCAGCTTGGATGAGGTCAGAGGAAAGACCTCTTCATTTCAGAGGGTCCTGTGCCAGGCCCTGGTGGAGGAATGCTGAACCGAGGGACCGAAAAGAATCTGAACAGACTGGCTTTACTGGGTGCATTGGAGACCGTGTCTCTGCAATGAAGGCCCCATGAAAGGCCTCAAGGACAGTGTTTTGA
Organism: Psammomys obesus; assembly: GCF_907164565.1. NCBI lineage: Eukaryota > Metazoa > Chordata > Mammalia > Rodentia > Muridae > Psammomys > Psammomys obesus. Next base: position 4,973,001 of record NW_026593286.1, read on the forward strand.
GAGATTCTGAAAATCTGTGGAGGGCGGTGCACACCCTGTTCATCCCCGGGAATCTGCCTCCAAGTCCTGAGCCCGTGAACCATCCAACTATGTTAACCAGACCCGGGAGAGTGGAGGGAACTCAGCCACTGGGTAGACAGATAGGTGGAAACAAGCTGGGCCTGTGACTGGCTTGAAGAAGGGGTACAATCTTGGGGGCCACGAACACCTACATCAACCCCCCCCCCATTTCTGCTCCTGTGGTAACTGACACCATGACCTGCAAGACTGGGCCAGCGCTAAATGGGATTAAAGGACACCCAAGGGATTGGCTCCAAAAGCCATTGTTTCCGTTCAGGTGAGGAGACAATCCCAGACACCTGCTGTTAGTGCTGTGGCAGTAGGGAAAGCTAGGCACTTGGCTTCTCCGGATTTGTGGAATGACCTAATCAGAGCCGAGAAGTGGGCTATTGTCATGCAAATACCTAAAACTATAGGCAGGAGTTGGGAGACTCTGGAGGAGCAGGCTAGGAAAAGCACAGATCACGCAGGCACGGCCAGCTTTTCACTCTGCAACATGTGACACCATCATCTATAAAGTTCGCGCCGAGCTCTCTGAATGGACACACCTAATGATTTTGGTGAGGGCTCAGGAGGAAGACTGAGGCCGAGTACAGGTAGGAATGTCAGTGTTGAGGACTATTACAACAGGTAGAAACAAGGAGCAGGAAAGCAGAGTAAAGGCCACTGCCTCACACATGGGCCCGGGGCTCCCTGGAGAGCAGTGCAAGAGCGACTCGCTCTGGACACCTGATGGAAGATGCTATCTAAACATCAGAAAGTTATTGCTGTTGTTACCAATATTTTGAGATAGGTTCTCATGTAACCCAGGCTGTCCCAGCTCCACACATGGCTGAGGATGACTTTCAGCTGCTTCTTCTCCAGCCTGTGCCTCACAAGTGTGTGCATTGCAGGGATGTGCTCTGTGCTGGAGACTGAACCTAGAGCCTTAGTCACTAGATAAGCAGCCAACCAACGGAGCTGCATCCCCAGCCCTGTGTGACTTATTGTAAGATGCCAGGGAAGAAAAACACACGTGAGGACAAAAATTTGTAATTGAAAGGGAAACAGGGTAGCGATTCTTAGGATTTTGGAACAAAACCTGCTTCTGGGTTGCCTAGGAACTTTTGATGTCATCATGTGTCACCGGCCAGGTGATCATACCTGGAAGACATGCTTACTTTGCCCCTTAAAGGGACAACCCAGCACGTGGTCGCTCTCTTGGCCCCTCTTGGCCTTTCCTCTCTTGGTCCTTTCTCTATCAGGGTGCCCCCTCTCTCTTTCCCCTTCTCCCTCTTTTCCTTTCTCTCTCTTCCCCCTCCCTCTTTCTTTCCCCCATCATGTCCTGCTCTCCCTTCTCTCTCTCTCCATATCCACCTAATAAACCTCTTCATATCCACCTAATAAACCTCTTTTATATATAAGATCTGTCGTACACCTAATTGTCTTTAATTAATTTTGTTCCGTAACCTTACAGCGATATTTGGAAACGTTTAAGCTTGCTTCTTTAAAATAGAAGAAGTATCAAGAAAGAAAAGAAAAGAAAGAAAGAAAGAAAGGAAGAAAGAGAAATATGTGTGCAAAGGTGTGACCAGGATGCCCTAGATCAGCAGTTCTCAAGCTGTGGATCGTGACACTGTTGGGAGCCACATATCAGATATCCGCATATCAGATGTTACATTATGATTCATAAGAGTTGCAAAATTACAGTTAGAAAGTAGCAACAGAATGATTTTATAGTTGGGGGTCACCACAACATGAGGAACTGCATTAGAGGGTCACAGCCCTAGGAATTAAGAACCACTGTCCTAGCTAAGAAGACTAGTGCAGACAGAAACAGGCCAGAGGCCATTCATGGAAACAAAGACCCCCAAAGGCATTTCAGAGATCTTCAGGGCTGCGGCTTCCCCCAAAGGCCCAGAGTGCTCAGAGGGCAGGCTGAGGTCACCCCTCACAGGCCTAGCATCCCAGACACTCGATCCCCTACTCCCTGAACACCAGCGCTGTGTTCCTTGATTGCTCATATGGGTCAGGGCAGCCCCAGGAACGGCTGAACGCATCTGTCTAGAAGGTGTGAGTGACAAACCTTAGTGACACCCAGAGTATGGCAAATGAGCAGGCGTGCAGAAAGCAAATGTTGCTGGGGTGTGACTGTTACCACCTCAGAGGGCATCACAGGCTGCCTGGTGACCCAGGCAGGCTTTCACAGGGATGAAGCCACCACAGGATGCTGAGCAGAGACGTGGGGGAGCTCCTGCAGGGAACTCTGATCAGACAGTGCAGCTGTTGCACTGGGCCACCGTAACAGCCCAGACCTGCAGGGTCATGACGGCAACTCCGGCTGGGAGAACTGAAGGTGGGAGTGCACATCTAGGCCCTACGTCCCTGTGTGGTTAGGTGTGGGCCTTTGTGTTGACTTCCATTTTGGGATCAGCACTTACCTGGGACCTGTAAGTCTCGTCTTCTTTCCTGGTTCTTACTTTTGGGGTGTCCTTTGCTGCTCTCAGCATTGAACTTTAAGAGTTAATACTGGCTTGTTTTATTTCACGGATTGTATGAGAAGGACATGGTATGCTGTGGTTTGGGGGTACTGGAGTCTTGACGTCCAGGATGGAGCTTATGGGAAATTGTGTGGTAGTTTGAATAAGAATGGCTCCCATAGGCTCATATATTTGAATGCTCAGTCACCAGGGAGTGAAACTGTTTGAGAAGGATCAGGTTTAGGAGGTGTGGCCCTGTGGGAGAAAGTCATTTGGGCCTTCAAAACCCCCACACCAGGTTCAGTGCTTTTCTCTCTTTCTCTGTCTATGAATCAGATGTAAAGCTCTCAGCTGCTGCTCTAGCACCAGGCCTGCCTGAGTGCTGCATTCTCTCCACCATGATGATAATGGACTAAACTTCGGAACCTTTAAGCAAGCTGCTTAAGTTCTGTCGGGACTTATTATTGATCATGTGTTTTCTAGGGTCTTCTGTAGTTCGGGAATCCACCGGGTGACTGTTCAGTCTTCCTCCCACAGACCTGTTCCCATGTGTCCCCCACTGAGAGGGTCACAGGCCTTATGACTCATCCTCTGACACAATTGTGAGACTCAGACAGCAGCTCCTGGTCAAATCCCAGCATGCTGTCCTCTCCCAGCAGTTCTGTGAGCCCAGAAGCTTGAGGCCCTGAGTAATGGCCACAAGTCATTTGAACTATGACATCAAGATGTCATAAAGGCCATGGTGTTTGCATTCCTGGTATGAAAAAGTGAGACAGAAAAATCCAGTTCTCCAGGACAGCAGTTGCGGCTTGATGGGAGAGTGCTTGCTTCACATACATGATGCCCTAGGTTCAATCCCCAGTACTTCCCCCACAAAGAAAAGAACATCTAATGCCTGGAAGAGAATCAGCAGAGACAGGTACAGAACAAAATTGAGAGCAGAGGGACCAGAGAGCTTCCCTGAGAGAGCTTGAGAAAGGAGGCTGGTCCCCAGGGTGCCAGTGTTCATTCAAGATCTTGTTCCTGATTCTCCTACAAGGGACCTTACAAACCCTCATGAGCAGCTGAAGCCAGACTGTGGCCCCCAGGAGGGCTCTGCATGTTCTGCTGGGAGTGGCATGTTACTATCTGTGACAGGGCCTTCCTTTCCTTTCCTTTCCTTTCCTTTCCTTTCCTTTCCTTTCCTTT
>NW_026593286.1:4976717-5017139 GCF_907164565.1 Psammomys obesus
CCTTTCCTTTCCTTTCCTTTCCTTTCCTTTCCTTTCCTTTCCTTTCCCTTTTCCTTTCCTTTCCTTCCCTTTTCCTTTTTCCCTTTCCCTTTTCCCTTTTTTCTTTTTTCCCTTTTTCCTTTTTTCCCTTTTCCCTTTTCCCTTTTCCTTTTTCCCTTTTTCCTTTTCCTTTTCCTTTCCATCAACCCAATGTGTAGCTATTACAGTTTTCCTAAACAAATGTGTTTTAGAAATTATGATGGTTTGGGTAAATGTCCCCCAAGTCCCATGTGTTGAATGAAGTCTTGGTCCCAGCCTGTGTTACAACTGGGGGATCTTTAAGAGATGGTAGAATGGGAGACTTTTAGATTATTGGGGGTGTGACCTAAAAAAAGACGGCAGGTCCCTGGTTCTCTCTGTTCTTTCTCTTTTGCTTTCTGGACACATGGAGTTAAGGATATATGTCCTACCAAGCTGTATTGATTCACTCTAAGTCCCAAAGTATGTGCCAGTCAACCACTGAACTTTCCAGAACTGGTGAGCCTAAATAACCCTTTCTTTTATAAGCTGATCGTCCCAGGAATCTGTTACAGCAGTAGAAAGCAAACATAGGAACACACACATTTACAAAGAAAAGTAAGGGAATGTTTTGTTTTGAAGTTGAATCTTACAGCGGGTTCCAATCTGGTCTTTAACTCACAGCAATCCTCCTGCCTCAGTCTCTTCAGCGCTGGGGTTTCAGCTACGAGATACTACAGCTGGCTGAACGAAACACAATGTACTAGGTTGTTCTATATAGCAGGCTGCCCATGAGCATGGTGATGCTCCATTGTTCGTCATGGTGGTGGACATCCTGGGCCTTACTTTACTGTTATTTACCCACACACACACCTCTTTTGTGAGTTAGCCAGTGCCAATTCAGAATTCCCCGATTGACTGGGATGCTAGTCTGCAGATGTGAGGGTAGGTGTGTGGCCTTGGTGGCCAGTCTGGGATGTCCTCATGATGTCTTGCTGTAGTGGACAAATGGCCTCCTAAGGAAAGTTCTGCCTTCTTTATTAGGGTGGAATGATGACTGAGCATGTAGCTGGAGGAACAGCTTCTGGGGTCCACCACATTTCCCTGCTGGGCTGATGGATTCTTTCTTCCACACATCCTGCAGGACCTGCTCCCTCTCTATTAGAGGAAGAACAGTCCCTCTTACTAACATACCTGTTTGGCCTCTGTCAGGGTCAGGGTACAAACCAATGGGATTTCCCAGACATAATGCCATGTGGAGGGGTCAGGCAGTAAACACTGTAGCCTGCTCTGGCCTAAACACACTTTCAGACAGATCAAGCTTGCCACGCCCACTTGAAAACTCAGACTTGTTTTAAACAACAACAACAACAAACAAAATTAAGAAAGAATCAAAGAAATAAGGGAAGGAAGGAAGAAAAGAAAGAAAGGTCAGATTCTTCACTAAGAAGGCCTTGGAAAAGGGATGAGGTAAGCAAGTGAGAGGTCAGGTTACTGTTCCCTCTCCTTAGACTCTGGTAGAGCTGGTCAAGGCACTTCACAGTTGATAAGGAAAGCCCCGGGCTGGGGTGTGAAGAAAGAAAGGATAGAAGCTGGAAGCCTCATTTTCCACATGGCCTAGGGCCCCCTTAGAGAATGTGGAAGAGAATCTTCTTGCCCTTCATTTTGGTGTTAAACCATTTCACTGAGAGGGGTTGGAGGGTTAGGATAGGTGTGGCAGTTCAAGCCTCTCATCCCAGCCCTGGAAGGCTGAGGCACTGGGAGCATGAGCTCCAGGCCAGCCTGTCCTACTTGTGAGATCCTGCCTCAAAAACATAAACAGAACAAAACAGAAGCTAAGTGTTCCTGGATTGCTGCTCCTGAGAGTGTCATTTGCAAGGGAGGGAAGCCCTCTGGGGGTGTGGGGAGGGGACAGTGACCTAGTGATTCAGCCGGTCTGTAGAAACTCCTTACAGCCGCCCCAGATGTGGTGCTTGTGGCTTTGCTGAGGACAGGCCCAGCGAGTCATCAGCTGCCTAACACGCTGTCCCCCGTGCACACCCAGAACACGCCGCTCCAGCTCCCTCCCTCCCCATCTTTATCCAAATTTTATTTCATCAGCAGGCAGCTGCCACGAGCCTGTACATGACAATCTAAAAGCAGGCGCTGCTGAGGCAGGCTCTGAGATTTGGAACGGCCCACCATGGGCCATAGGCAGGTGGGGCAAGGGGCCTCCTTCTCCCAAGGGAGAACAGGTGTTTTGGACGGTCAGTCATGGCTCCCTGGTAACTCAGGAGGAAGAGCTCACAATACCATGTCAACTCTGGGAAGTGGAACACTTCATGAGAGTGAGACAGCATAGGGGCTGATTGCCTGAGATTTCGTGCTAATCAAAGGTAACTGGAAAAGACAGTTCCAGCAGTGTGACAGAGTTGGTAAGGGATCTCGGGATGGTAGGTGGCATTTTTCTTTTTTTAATATTCCTTTGATTACAAAGAGGAAATCCAGAGTACCTCTTCAGGTGGAAAGAGTCATGGCCTGGCTAGGGATTTTCTTCATGAACTTGATCTCTCTGAGGTCCATGTGCACAGAAGACTCCAACTCCACACCCATCCTCTCTGTCTATGCAACCTTCTTTTTCCCTGATGACAAAGCATTTTCCATACTGTACCTTAGACCTTCTAGAACAGTGGTTTTCAACCTGTTGGTCGTGACCCTTTTGGCAAACTTCTATCTCCAAAAATATTTGCATTATGATTCATAACAGTAGCAAAATGAGAGTTATGAGGTAGCAATGAAAATAATTTAATGGTTGGGGGTCTCCACAACCATGAGCGGCCATATTAAAGGATTGTATGATTAGGAAGGTTGAGGACCACCGTTTTAGAAGGTACTGGCACTTCTAAGTGGTCATGTGAGCACATGTTTGTGGACGTTTTATTCTGAGTTGAATGGACGTATAGTTTTAGTCAAATTAAGCATAAATGGAGAGGGAGACATTACAAAATTGTTGTTTTTCATAGGCACAGGCTAGCCTGTGCCATCTAGTTTGCTTTCCCCCGTCACTCAGGGAGTTTAGGGGGTGTTGCTGTGGATGAGGGAGCTCCGCTGCTGGCAGACAAACAGTCCTCTCACGCTCAGTTTGAGTATTGTAACACCAGCAAATTGTACAGAGGAAAGGGTCAAAAAGAACACTGTGAGCCAGGGAGACCGCTTGCTTGGCTCAGCCGGTAAAGAACTTGGGGTGCCCGGGCCAAGACAGAGTCAACAGCTTGTATCCACATTAAAGAAACAAAGTAACAGCTCACTGGCCTGATGGTGTGCTTGTGACCTAGGTCTGGGAAAGTGGAGACAGGTGGATCCCTGAGGCTCCCTGGCCAGCCAGCCTGGCAAACCTGGCCATGCCCAAGTAAAAGAGACTCTGCTTCAAAAGCCACAGGGAGAGAGACTGGAGAGTTGGCTCTCCCAGCATCTTGTCAGGAGGCTCACAACCATCAGTAACTCCAGCTCCACGAAACCTAATACCTTTGGCCTCCAAGGGCACCTGCCCTCATGAGGAAGCATGAGTGTATGCTTCACATTCACTGCTGTGGTTATGAAGTTGTCATTGGCATGAATGGAAACAAACTTCCTTCCATTAACGTGTCCTTGAGACACACGTGCTGGCCGGATGCTGGTGGTGCATTCCTTTAATCCCAGCAGAGGCAGGTGGAGCTCTGAGCTCCGGGCCAGCCTTGTCTACATCATTAGCTCCAGGACAGCCAGGGCTATACAGAGAAACTCTGTCTTGAAAAATAAACAAAATAAACAAAACCCCCAAAAGCAAAACCAAACCAAAACAACAACAACAAAGATACATATTACTGTAGTCTCTGGGAGAGGGATGTGGGATGGGGCTGAGAAAGCTTTTGTTTTCTGTTTTAGACTTGCAGATGCCTCTCAAGCCCTTTGCCCCTTGTACTTTTCCTAACATCTCTCAGTTCTCCTAACCTTTTCCCCCATCCAGGATCTGTGACCTTCGAGTGACTCAGCTATGAGCCGTTTGAATCCAGGTAGGAGAACCATTCTGTGCCCCAGGAATAGATTTTTCCTGGAGAAAAGACTGCAGCACTCAGGAGTGGTGAGACATATGGGAGGCAATCAGGGGGCTGGGATGTCTTTCATCAGCCCTTCCGGCCTGGAACACTGCTGAGGGATCTGGCTTCGGCTTTGACACTTATAGCCCTGATGGTGTGTGGGTTCAGCTTCCCCCGTCGTCAGATTAGGAGGGTGGAACATACAAAGCAGGGCTCAAGAGGATAAGTTCCGACCTTGCTTTGAATTCTGGGACCAGCCAACTTGCAGGGCTTAGAGCAAAAAGAGAAGTACGCCCCCACCTTAAAGACATTGTTAAGAATTTCAAGGCGGGGGCGCAGCACATCTTTTGGGGAGTGGGTCCTTGTGTGCATGCTGGTCACAGGTGCTCGGGTGGGTTCTATGTTCTACCTTTTATTCCCCTCGGAAGCACGCCTTGAGCAGGTCATAGGGCCATGATGGCACAGGAGACCATCTATCTAAGCAGCCACGGGAAGGCGAAATCCCAACACTGCTGGCAGAGTGTGGCAGAGGAGGAGGCAGTACGATGTGACGGCTGCCTTTGAGACAGCTGAAATGGACCAACAAAGAGTGGGGTTAGAGCTAATGCGAGCTATGGTGGTAGAGAACAAGTGGAAGGACCAGGGTTTGGGTGTATAGCCATGTAGATTCCTGATGCCAGATCTCAGAATAGACATGCACACACAGCCGTTGTCCGTGCTCTACCTGCGCAGGGTGAGTGGGGAGCAGGCAGCCCAAATGACCAGGGAGAGAGGAAAAGGGGCTCATTTCTGACCCTGCCAGTCAGACCAGGGTCTTATCCTCCACCAGAGGCCTGAAGAGGTGACTCCATGAAGCTGCCTTCCTGTATATAAAAGAAAACCTCTTGAGCAGCAAAGGGATCCCTACAGGTCAACAGACAACAGTCACAGCTACAGTTTTCCCACGGAGCATCTGTCATCTGCTCTCAGAGGGATGCTCACTCCTCCCTCGTCCTCACAGTCTCAGACGAACCATGCCATCCAAGTTCTCTATCTCTAGCCACCGTCCACAGAGCTTCAGAAAGCTGAGGTCTGGTCACATGCTTGCTTTCCTCACACCTCATTGGCTGAGGTTCCTCTCACCTGGCTCATCCCGGGGACTTCCTACTGTTCTGCTAAATTGATGATTGGAGGCAGGTGCTCAGAAACCAATAGAGTGTTTATATCCTTATTTTAGTCAATGAAAGGTAAATTCCTTCCTTGGGCCCTCCCATACTGTTGAAGCACAGGCTGGGCACAAACAAACACAGCACAACATCCATCAAAGCCAGGCAAAGAGATGGGCCAAAAGATGGCCACTTCAAGCCCAGATGATTTACTGTCCATAACCGCAACTAACCACGACTACGCATTGCAAGCTTTCACTGACAGTGTAGAAAATGGCAGGAGTCACAGAGTCACAAGGCTGGGTCCATATCTGAGAATGTCACATGGTGGTGGCGGACATAGGTCAGCCTGGCTCTAAAGAGGAGCTGACTCAGCCGGAGTCCACCAGCCCTTGTTTCTATTTCATAATTACATTCTGACTCCTGTATGCTGGAAGCTAGAGACGGAGCTACACAGTGGCAAACCATAGTCATGTGACATGGAAGATCCCTGCCTACAACTCTGGCTCTGTAAGTCACTTCCTGGGAGCCTGGGACCATCCTGGGACCCAGCAGAGTCCTAGAAACTTCCCTGTTTCCCTTAGACAGCTAAAGATGACATCATCACATTTAAGGTCATTGGCACAAAGCATTTTTTTCTTTTCTAAGGTAAAAGTCCTCTTGGGATGGGAGCCGAATGGCCCACCCACCGATGCGTCAGATCTGGGAAGTAAGGGAAAGAGGCAAAGGAGCCCCATGTTTCTGGCCCGAGCAAAGGGCCAAGATCTGCTTAGGTCTCCAGACTGTCTGACATGCACGAGGATTAAGTCTCTCCTGACTAAGAAGCCCCGTGTCATTTCCTCTTTCACACATCCACTCTCCTCTCTGGCTACCTGAACTCTAGAGGTACACTCCACAGATATGCATTATCCTCTGTAGTCGTGTCCCTCTGATCTGGTTACACAGCCTTTGCTCACAGTGGCTTCTCACCTTCCTTCAGTAAGAGCTGAGTCCTCCATAAGCCTCTGAGATCCTGCTTGGAGGTCCCAAGGCTCCCGCCCCAGCCCACCCAGGCCCTCGTTGTTCTGGTTTCAGCCTTTGAGCTTCAGATGCCCTTCGGCTACCCCTCCGTCCGGAACGCCTCTTCCCCAGCTGAAGCTTGACTGAGTTGGTGGAATGCAGGACATGAGGAGGACCTTTTCCTCACTCATCATTGTGCCTTTCCACAATCTCTAGAGAGGCCCCGGGTGGAAGAAGCAGAGAAAAGGCAGGGTCCTCCAGAAAAATAGCCCTAGAAACCTTCAAAAGTTCACCCACCAGAGTGTGCAAAGAAAGGGCAGTTGTCAGTGAACCCCCACACTGGACTGAATGGGTTTAAATCCAGATATAATTTTGGAAGAAGAGAAATGCTTTGGTTTGCTATGAGGAAAAAATAATCCAAAATTCTGCACTGATGAGGATTCTAGCAACCACCAATCAGGAGACAGGCCGTTGGGGGACGAGCAGGATATACCTGAGTAATCCATATCCTAACAGGGTATGCCTAGCAGAACTCACCTGAACAAACCACACACCTGAGCAAATCATACCTGAACAGCTCACACTGAGCAGAGCACACCAGAGCACACACCTGAGCAGGTCACACCTGAGCAGGTCACACCCAGGCGATCACACCTGAGCAGCCCTCGTTTGAGCAGCTCACAGCTGAGTAGATCACACCCGACAGAACACACCTGAGATCACACATGAGCAGCCCTCGTTTGAGCAGCTCACAGCTGAGTAGATCACACATGAGCAGGCCTCACCTGAGCGCATCTGCCCTGAGTGGGCGCTGCACTTGTGACTATAGTGACGGGGCTGACGATTCTCAGAAAGTCACTGGTCCAGTGGAATCCTGTGGCAGCCAGCATGCGGTGACATGTACCCCTGGGAGGTGTTATCTGTGTATTGTACAAGTACCATATAGATTGCTCTGAATTTAAGAAACACACAGAATAAGAAGAAACAAATTTAACCATCTCCAATTTCCCTTACAGAGTCACTGGCGGTGGTGATGGGTTCTTTCTTTCTTTCTTTCTTTCTTTCTTTCTTTCTTTCTTTCTTTCCTTCCTTCCTTCTTTCTTTCTTTCTTTTCTTCCTTCCTTCTTTCTTTCTTTCTTTTTTTTCTTTCTTCCTTTCTTTTTTAGAAAATTAGAAGCATATGGGCTCTATAGTGTTCACACATTTTTTTTTTTTCTTTTTCCTTTTTTTCATTTAAGCAACTATATCAGCCTTTCCTGGATGCAATTGCTCAAGTGCAGTGTCCGGGGCTCTGAGTGGCATTCCAGGATGTCAGCACCTCAGAGATGTCGAGGAAGATCTAGAGCCATAGTCTGAGCTCCTGTGAGGAGTGAAACTCCTTCCTAACCAAAGCTGCTTAGGATGTGGTCAGTGCAGGGAACTGTGTGTTGCCTTTAGATTTTTCAGCACTGTTTGCCTCGGTTTTTTTGTTTGGTGAGTGAAGGTTTCATGGCTGCTGTTCCGGCACAGCTCTGAGATCTCACTGTGTATCCTGCCCTGTTCTCAATTCAGCTAGTGTGGGGGTTATTTCAGTCTCCCCTGATGGAAGAGGAGACCAGAGTGTCCGGGTGGCCCCAAGTTGTTCCATGGCATCCTGTTGTCAGCTTCTAAGGCATATGGATCAGCAGGATGCTTGGTCAGCTGGGGGGATTGATGTGGTCCTCTTGGCCTCCCTGTGTCATAGGGCTGGTTCCTCAAGCCTGCTCTCAGCACTGTGATTTTAGCTAATGAATGCCACAGTCTATCCTCATCTGCTCTTGGCAGAAGTCCCTCCCATACTGTGACCAGGCAATCATAGATATTCTTAGCTTCTGGTGCAGTTGCAATTTGGCAATTATGCACGTGCCTTCCTGGGTGTCTCAGTGGAAGGCTGGGAGAGGCTGAATGGGGTTAGCAGACACCTGCCGAGAGCCCCTGTGGTGATGAACCCCTATGGTCTGCAGGCTTGGCTCAGCAGATAACATAAAAACCATGCTTTCAACATGGTACAAAGCTGTGACTCTCATGCGTAGTCTTTAACAGCGTGCCTAGGGGGAAGATGTACCCAAACACACCACATTTGTGAGGAGCAGGGGGGAAAGAGGGATGCCATGGCCAGCCATGTTAGGAGACAGAATATTCTGTGCTTAGATGTTTTCAACTGAAGCCCAGGCAAGTCCTGTAGCACATAGGCCCATTTAACTGGGTAGATCAGAACTCATCAGTACTTTGAACTCTGTTGTAGGGCTCCAGAGAATGTGGGAAAGAGCCGGTGCTCTAGACCATGGTATTCTGATGGGCAGCTGAAGTGTCCTTGCGGTGGCCTGGCAGAGAAGGCAGCCTGCCTCTCTAGTCCCTGTCTGGAGTGTAAGAGAACCCTGTGACAGGAGAGCTCATGGTGATGGCTCACTAGATCTTCGTGACATCCACACTAACGAGCTCTTTCAAAAACAAAATGCCCAGAGCACAGCTCCTCAACCTTCCACAAAACTGGCCCTGCTGACTTATAGTTAACCAGGCACATTCAAACTTTATAAGACATGAATTCAGAAAGCTTTCACCTAAATGCCTGTCGCTCATCTGACAGGAACTAAGATGCTGTCGATGTTCCTGAGTATTCAAGAATAATCCTTAGAGATTCATCTCAGATGCGCAGTGACAAACACAGGCACAGTCTGCCAGTTTCACTGTTTGGGTCTTAAAGATAATCTGCATTTTGCTCTTGGCTCTTGGCAAGAAACTCAGCTACAAATAAAATGTTACAATTCAAGGTGGCCTGGAAACAGTACAGTCTCTGGTTCCAGGCAGCACTGGGGCAGACTGTCCTTTAGAATAAGAGATTTATTGGAATCATTAACTACATGGGTAGGCAGATAGGCCAGGTGGAGTCTGAGGAGAGTTCAGGGCCACGAGCGGAGCCGAGCCGAGTTGAGGAAGGGGGTAGTTCTCCTAGAGGTTTCAGGTTGTGGAGGTCCCCTGCCATGCTCTTGATGAGCTGTAAGCAGAAGCTGCCCGTGGTTGTGCCCTTTTCAGTCACCCAGTGTCCACCATACGGAACGTGCCACCTGTAACCTCTGGTTTTTTGAGGTGCTTGGTAAACTTACTTTGGGAAAGTGAGGATCCCAGACCCCCTCCAGGCATCCACAGTCGTGTGCAGCCATTTTATTTTACTGCAGCTATAATAAGAATGGGGAGGAAAAGAAACACCACTGTAGGTGAGTGTGACCTGAGTGTCCCTAGCCTAAATCTAAAAACATCCCCTGTCTTTATTAATTCTGGGCGGTGTCTCAATTTTTAAGTCCCTAACTCTCTTCTCTTTCTCTCTTCTGTTACTAGGAGGCTTCTGGGGTTAAGTAGCATTCAGTTTCTCCATTTTAAATATCCTGATCAGTTGGTGTGTTGGTTTGTTTGTATTACTCCCAGAAAATAGCCGTAGCAGGTTAACTTACAAAGAAGGAAGGTTTGTGTAGCACATAATCTTTCTGCCACTATATCCAAATAGTTCGGATAGTGAAGTTAATAAACGAGGGTGATGTCTTTGAACTCACAATTTTGTAGCTCCTGTCCATGACATTTGGCCCTGTTGCTTTTATATCTTGGGCAAGGTAATAAACACGCCATGGTATAAGAGGGTAGCGGGGGGTGAACCACTTGCTTAAAGGTGGAGGCAGAGAGAGATGAGAAAGAGAAGAAGAGGGAGGAAGGAGAGGAAGAGGAGGAGGTGGAGGATGGGGAGAAGGGGGAGGAAGAGGAGTTGGGCAGCTGAGGCTTTAGATTCTCAGGACAGGGCCTCAGCAACCCAAGACACTCCCTCTCCCCAACCCCCAGTAGGCCTCACCTTTCAAGGTTCTGCTCTCCCTCCCCAAAGCACTATTTGGGGGACCAAGCCTTTACCATAGGGCCTCTGGGGATGTTCAAGATCTAGACTGGCTTTTAGCTAACAGTCTGGAGGCCCATGGCCTAGAGCTGAGAGTGACTTAGCTCTAGTAAGGGACCTAGGTGACTGTGTCACATCGTGTGTTTGTGTTTGTATGTGTGTGTGTGTGTGTGTGTGTGTGTGTGTGTGTACTATGAAAGGAGGCCAGCAGCTCATTCAGAGTTGCAATACATTCAGTCTTGTTACCATAAGCTGATGGACTTACTCCCTTTTCTTTTCTGAGTATGAGGTGGATTTAAGTATATCTCAAAGCTAGAGGAGATAGGGCTGGAGATTCAGCACATAGCACACAGGGTTCAGTCCCCACTAATACCAAACAGACAAAAAAAAAAAAAAAAAAAAAAAAGATAAAAATCTGCATGTCATTTCACTCATTTCAGTTTCAACAATTATATTTTTTCTAATCCTGTCTCACTTTGTTCTACTTTACTTTAAACTTTAAAAAAACATGTTTTTTTTCTGTTACCGACTCTCTGACTTTCTCTCTCTCTCATGTGTGTGTGTGTGTGTGTGTGTGTGTGCGTGTGTGTCTGTGCCTGTGTGTATATAAGCACACATGCCATGATGTATATGTGGAGGTGAGAGGTCAAGGCCATGGAGTTGGTTCTCTCCTTCCACCTTTCCATTCGTTCTAGGGATCAAACTCAGGTTACCAGCTTTGCACCTCAAGTGCCTTTACCTGCAAAGCCACCTCACCACGTCACATTTAAAAAACCTTGAAAGCAAAACCAGGAATCATGGCTTTGTGCAAATTTTCCCCAGGAGAGAGGAGCTTCAAAGAAAACATAATCACATAATATCAGATCTGGAAAAGTTAACAATGAAGTTCAGTTCTATCTTGTACCCATTCCATAATCAAATGTCCCCAGTTTCCCCGAAAAACAAACAAACACAAAAATCCACCCCTCTTTTCCTAGTTGGTCGGTTTTAGTCAGATCAGCCCATTGTGCTGGAGAAAGTTAGGCATCATGACTTCCAGTCCTTCAGAAGGCCCATGCAGGGCTAGCAACACGCTTTCCTCACTTAACGACTACATAGTTTACACTATTATTATCTAATAAATTATTTGCTATTCTCATTTCAACAGTAGTGTGTTGGGAGCACAGGGGTCCTTGTGCCCACAGATAACACCAGGAAAACCAGGAATGTTAAAGAAAAAACAAACTAAAGCCCAGGGATTTGTTTTCAAAGAAAGAGAAGGCTGGGATTGGAAGGGGCTGATAGCTCAGGTGACCCCAGTGCTATCTGTAGGGTCAGGCCATCCCTGCCCCCCCCCCAAGTTCTCACAACCAGGATGAGAGGTGGCTAATATAGCCCAGATGACCTCCACTTTATCTGTACGACCGACACCACACCGTCCCAGATGCTCCCCTAGCCTGCTGAGATAACGCAGAGAGCCTGTGTCTAGACCCTATCTTCCTACAAGAAATGGCACATGCTTGAGACGAGTTGCAGTGTAATTATTACTCCTTGTGCACAGGAGAAACTTTTTCAAAATTACATTGTGCTTAAACATGCCTAAGATAAGCTGCCCAGTGTCAGACTCTAGAAGTTTGAACCAATGCCAGCTGCTGAGCTGTGCTGAACCAGATTTCCCTCTTGCCTCATGAGGACCCTTTCTCTGCCAACCCTGTTTGCAGAGACCTCCACAGTGGTGAGCAGGGTCCACAAGAGATTCCACGGGCTGCTGCTACTGCTGGAGGTCAGACCAAATGCTGTAGGGTTACTTTGCTTTCCAAATTATGTGTCTGTTTGCGGGCACATGCCTGTGAGTGCAGGTGTCTGAGGAGCCCTGAAGAGGGCATGGAGCTACAGGTAGTAACTGAGCTGCTGTGGGGGGTGCTGGGAACTGAACCCCAACCCTCTGCATGAGCAGCAGTGCTCTTAAGCACCAACCCATCTCTCCAGACCCCAGCACAAACATTTTTAATGGGTGTGTGATGTCTCTCTTTGGAGATCAGTCTTCTGTAGCTTCACCACTCTGTGGTACTTGCTCAATGCCTCTGATGTGTTGGGAAGGAAAACTTGCCCTCTGCCTTCAGTAATCCTGTATCTGACCTTGATTCTGGGTCGTGGAGGGGAGGAAGAAGCAAGTGGGGAGGGAGGAGAGTCAGAAAAGGAGGTGGGTTGCCTGAGATGGGTTTGGAGGATTGCTTTCTTTTCATCCTTTGGGGTGCTGCTGCTAATTTCTGTAGGGTCAGCCCTGAGACAGGGCCTACCCTTTTGGGGCACAAACTGCAGTCATAGCAGTGAGCAAAGTCCTTCATCCGTCAGTGTACATAAGAAGCATAGAGTGTCAATGCCAATCAGCAAGCAGCTGACATGGGCCACAGCTGGATCTTTAAAGAAGAGCCCCTGATCTGTCTCTGCAGGATGTATTGGTGAGGGTAATGAGACATTAGGTCTACAGAGCCCAAGTGCCAACAGTGGCAAATGTGGTGTCCTGTTTATCGCTGAGACCTCCCAGAACAACTGGTTTAACTAGGCTCTGGCACAGTCAGGGAATCACTATCACCTCTACTCATTGTGACAAATAGTATTTGTGACACAGAAAAGAATATTGACAAGAACTCTAATCTGGGTGCTTCTATGGTGGCAACTCTGTTGCTATTTAATAAGCATTTTCAAAAAAGCTCTTAGGACATATGGGAGGCTCAGACTTTTCTTGAGAGGCCAAGCATGGTGACTGACATCTGTCATCAGCGCTTAAAAGACTGAGGCTGGAGGACTGTGAAAAGTTTGAAGCCATCTTGGGTCACATAGTGAGTTCGGTGTCACTATGTTGCTTGGGCTATCTAGGAAGACCTGGCCTCAAACAACAACAATCAGTTTTTTTTTCTTAAAGATTTTAGGGAAGGGTTATTGGATCTCAAGCTGAACAGATTTTAGAAGGCGGCAGGGAAGAGGGATGGAAAGCCAGGTAATGTTTTTTTTTTTTTTTTATTAATTACACTTTATTCATTTTGTATCCCCCCATAAGCCCCCCCTCCTCCCCTCCCGATCCCACCCTCCCTCCCCTTTCTACATGCATGCCCCTCCCCAAGTCCACTGATAGGGGAGGTCCCCTCTCCTTCCTTCTGATCTTAGTCTATCAGGTCTCATCAGGAGTGGCTGCATTGTCATCTTCTGTGGCCTGGTAAGGCTGCTCCCCCCTCAGGGGGAGGTGATCAACGAGCAGGCCAATCAGATTATGTCAGAGGCAGTCCCTCTTCCCATTACTATGTAACCCACTTGGACACTGAACTGCCATGGGCTACATCTGTGCAGGGGTTCTAGGTTTTTGTTTTGTTTTAAAAGTCACAGATCGCCAACACCACAGGTATAAGGAGGTCAGGCTGTTCTGACCACAGAGCACAGAGAGACATACAGTGTAGGTACAGGAACACTTAGCATAGCCACTTTAACAGTCCAAAGTACTCTGGCCAGTGTCTCCTGGTAATCCCATCCTAGCAAAAAGTCGATTAGTGGAATGAGAGACCCCCTCTGGACAGAAACTTGGGAGGCCAGAAGACCACAGAGGGACAGAGCCACAGCCTTTCCCAAGGGTGTCCTCACCCTTTATGCCAACTGTGTCAAGTGTCACCAGGTGCCATGGGGTGTTTCTGAAATTTACAGCTTAACATGTCGAATCTTCCAAAGCTAGCCCCACTGGTGACACCCTTAATAATTGCCCGCAGTATCAGTTTTGTTTCTGAAGTGACGATGAACAGCCCTACCTGGAATATTGGCACAACGAGGCCACCGCAATAAAGACATCTGTCAGCAAGGGTGGCAGCACCTGCTCTGCGTACCGACTGATACAGCTCCAGCCGGAAGCGCAATTGATGTTTGCTGGGTAATACGGAGTTATGTCACAGAATCTGTAAGACGAGCCGAGCTGACAGCTATAGGAAGTGCAAAGTCAAATACTGGGGGAAATATGTTCCAGACAGAAACAGATGTTCTCAGATCAAATATTTCTATAAAAAAAAATTGTTGTAAAAGAATCAACTGATAAAGTGAGAGGAGATATTTAAGTAGCTTACATCATGCTGAGGAAGAAAGAGAAGAGGGGAAGGAGGAGGGGTGGGGGAAGAGGAGGAGGCGTGGGGTGGGAAGGAGTGAGAAAGGGAGGGGAAGGAATGGGAGAGGAATGGAAAGAACAAGAAAGAAAGGGAGTAGGGAAAGGGGCGAAGATGCAGCCGCTGGGGGAGGGCAACGGTACCTCATGAGCAGCCTGGACAGAACCCAGTCTCTCCACCTGTAGGATACAGCACTAGTGAGGCCAGGCTGGTTCTTGACTGTGGGTCTGGTCTGTAAGTTTCAGGTCAACAGGGGCAGTGACATGACTTCCTATGATCATCTTCCTACTTGGGACATACATTTTAAATGTTGCCATCAAAGAAATGAAGCAGAAGGATGAGAAAAACAGCAGTGGGGGGTAGGGAGGGGGAAGAAGAGTGAACTTTATCTCTGGGATGTTGAAAGGACTGATGCTAATCTAACCCAGCCGATCTTCAACACAAATAACCTTCAAGAAGGTGAAAAGATTGTCTCAACCCCAATCCTCTCCATGACCCTCCCCACCAAATGGGGGGAGTTTTTGCAGTTTGGGCAAGGATCAATGATGAGGACCCCAGTGTTCAAAGCCAGGCATTCATGCAGGATGTTACTATCCTTGGGACCTCCAAGGCCTCTCTCTTGTGATGGTTGATGAATCTAGAGTCTCAGTGAAGGGTCATCTAGATCAGGTTGGTTTGTTGGCACATCTGGCACAATTGTCCTAATTGTGTTACTGGAGGTGAAGGGATCCATCCACTGTGGGTGTTACCATTCCCCAGGCAAGGACCCTAGAGTGTGCAAGCATGGAAAAAGTGAGCTGAGTGCAGGCATGATTGCATGCATTGCTCTCTGTTTCTGATTGTACATAAGATGGGACCAACTCCCTCACGCTCCGTTTCCTTGACTTCCCCACAATGGTAGACTGTAACCTCTAACTGTGAGCTGAAATAAACTCTTCCATTCTTAAAGCCATCAGGGCAATGCATCACAGCAACATGAAAGGAAACTAAGAGATCTGCCTTCAACATGTCACCCGTTCATGAATCCCAGGTGTTTCCTTCAAGACTTCCCTTGTGTGGGTGCTGCAGATTTTCCCAGAAGCCCCAGGGAAGCATCTCCAGGGTCAGTGTGAATGGCATTCCTGCTTTGCTACATCTTGGCGCTGCCCTTTCTCTCTCTTAAAACAAAGGAAAAGGAAAACTGGTTTTCCAGCCCCTGTAATCTGAAGCAGAATGAGGAAGGGTTGTCACTTGGCCTGCAGTTTGCAACCCCAGAGGCAGAGTTGCTACAGATGTCTAAGCCCTGAGCCCTGTGGGTGACATACTGAGCAGAGGTTGAGCCTGGAGCAGTCTCTTGCGTGCACATGTGCAAACACACGCACACACACACACACACACACACACACACACACACACACACACTCCTAACTGGTGAAGAAACGCAGAGCCAACCTTTGGTCCTCAGCACCAGTTTCTCCCCCTCTTGTTTCTTTCCCGTCCCTGCGGAGCAGCTTCTCAGAGCAGGAAGCATGGTGACATTTCTGCCTCTGGCTCCCTAGCGTTCATTCTTGTCCTGGATCTGTTGTCTATGGGTCTTGGCTCTGTCACAGGTTCTCGTGACTTTCCTCATAGAGCACTCTAGCTACAGACGTTGAGCAGGGCCTTCCTGCCTGCACTGCATGTGCCCATGAGTGTCCGTCTAGGGACGGCTTATGTCAGTGTTAGGTATGTGTGGCGAGCCTGCTAAGGATTCAACAGTGTTACCCTGCTCCTCCCAAGCCCCCTCTCATTCCAGACTATCCCTATGTAAATTCTTTGGGTTTTGCTTTTGGAAATGGAATCTCAAGAGTCCCAGGCTGACTTCAAACTTGCTGTGCAGTCCAGAATGACCTTGAGCTTCCCATCCTCCTGATTCTCTCTCCGTATCAATGGGGTAACACAGGTGCATTCTCATGCCTGGTTTATGCAGTGCTGGGATTAGAACCCAGCACCCTGCACATGCTAGGCAAGCACTCTCAACTGAGCCACATCCCCTGACCCAGGGTGAACTTTGCCTCATCACTAACATTTCATCTGCAAGGTGGTGGCCAGAACTTACGGAGGTTGACTCAGTACCACATTACCTGATTAGATTGTGACTTTTGTTTTACTTGTCGTTAGATGTATGAACCAATGGAATGAAAGATAGCATGCTCATAAGATTCATCCTTCCCCAACCCCGACTGCTTTGTTTGTATTTTCAACTGATGACACTAGCCCCTTTCTTCTTTTTTTAAATTTATTTATTGTTTTATTAATTACAGTTTATTCGCTTTATATCTGAGCTGTAGCCCCCTCCCAATCCTGTCCTTCCTCCCTCATCTCCTCCCATGCCACTCTCCAAGTCCACTGATAGGGGAGGTCCTCCTCCCCTTCCCTCTGATCTTAGTCTATCAGTTCTCATCAGGACTGGCTGCATTGTCTTCTTTTGTGGCCTGGTAAGGCTGCACCCCCCCCCCTTCAGGGGGAGCCCCTTTCTTCTTAGACTCCATAAACCTCATGACTTTGGTAAAACTCTTCAGTTAGAGGTCCTTTCTGCCTTGGAGTGCTGCTGTTTGCTCACGGGGGGTTCTGATATTCCGTGTTTGGCTTTACAGCACAGAGATTCCCTCATGGGTTTGAGCAAGCCTGAGGTGCCTCAGTCACCCTGGGTTGACTAATATCTTTTCACAGAATCCAGACAGAGCTGTGGCTGCTGTCTGTGCTGGAGATGGTCTGCGGTTTCCTCATTTTCAGAAAGGGAAGTCAGCTCTCCTCTGTATCAAGCTATGTTTTTGTGACCCCAAGTAACACCCTGAGGCCAGTCTCTAGAAGTTAGAGGGCTCAGATCTGTGACATCAAATTTTAAATTAACTTCTGGGTTTCGCTCTCTGTCTCTGCCTCTCTCTTGTAAGAACAACATCTTGCAATTTGGGAAGAAGCCTTTCTTTGCCACTCAGATCAGGGCAGAGCTCAAAGGTCTGCACACAGGGTCTCCTGAGAGCCACCAAGCACACAGCACCACTCACAGCTGTATACGTGGTTGGTCTTATTAAATCTCCTGTTCAAGGCCACAGTCAAAAGTGGGGAAAACAGACCTGCCTCTTTGGGGGAGGGGTGCCCCATAGTCAGGTGGGAAGAGTGAGCTCTTTAGGCTGGCTGGCCACCCACCTCAGCCCACAGAAGCCAGATCCCACTTTTCTTGCTTCCAGTGCCGTCCTCACTCGAAGGGACTCAGCTTGCTTCTCAGTGTGCTGCAAAGCCTGACTCCATAAATCTCAAGGCTTCTGCAAAACCTGTCAGCCAGAGGTCCTTTCTACCTTCTGTTTGCCCATTGGAGTTCTGATATTCTGTGTTTGGCTTTACAGCACAAAGATTTCCTCATAGGTCTGAACAAGCCTGATCTACCTCAATCACCCTGGCTGCAAAGTTGACACCAGGTACAACATCCAAACCCCCTACCAAGTCACATACTGTGACCACAATGTGGGTCCCTAAACGCTGGGAGCAAGAGTCTCATCCTTTCTACTCTGACAGAACCTTCAGGAAGGAGTGTCTTGAAACTGATTTTGAGGGTTAAGCTTTCGATGTCCTATTTGGTTGCATGATACAATAGCTAATCAAAAACAAAACAAGAGTAAGCCTTAAACTTTGAGAAATTCCTTTCAAAGGTCATTTTCTTTATCTTTTTAGTTACCTTCATGTGGTGAAGGGGATTTTCAGCTGACAGAAGAGAGTCTGCCACTTTCCTGACATCAACTAGAGGCCAGTCACAGAGATCCGACAGCCCCAGGATTGGGCTTCAGGTTTCTCATTACCTGCTCCGCCTCCTCCAGTGGCTGATTAACTCTCCACAGAGCTACTATCTATGCTGGAACAAAAGATGTCAAGGAACAAGTCATGTGACAGGAAAAGCATTTAGGGATCTTGGGGCCCCCATTTCTGTCACAGCTATCTTCCTATCTCTGTGAAAGGCAGGTCCGGTATGCCCTCAGAAATGGCTGACAGCAGTTCTCAAAGGGTGTTCCCCAGGCATCTGCCTCAGCGGCTCTATACACCCCACCTACTCAGAAACTCAGAGTGGGCTCAGCCACCGGTGCGCAGGTCGCCCCTAGGGGCATTCTGATTCGAGTTTAAAATTTGCACACTGCTGATCTAAGCCATCAGCAGCCTACTAGGATTGCTGCTGTAGTATTTGGGGCCATTGAGTACAAGCTGTCCTTAAATATAACAGGGCATTCTCCCACCATTTCCAGAGTGTGGAGAGAAGGTGGTGGAATGAACTTATTGAAAGATATTTGGGCTGGTCACACCTTTAATTCCAGGTGGCAGCAGCAGGTAGATCTCCGAGTTCTAAGTCAGCCTGGTATACAGAGGGAGTTCCAGGACAGCCAGGGCTACAGAGAGAAACCCCGTCTGGGAAAACAAAACAAAGTAACAACAATAACAAAAACCCAACCAAACAACAAGAATGGTATCTGGAGGCTCTGGCCCATTTGGTTGCAAACCCTGTGATGGCTGTGGAGAGATGAGGCAGGCTCAAAACTCTCTTGTGCAGTTGGGTTCGAAAACTTATACCAAACTGATGTGAATTTGAGGCTAGCATGAATACAGAGTGATTTCCAGGCCAGCCTGGCCAAGTGAGACCTTGCCTCAAAACAACAGCAGCAAAGCCTTTCTATGTTTGGCGTATAGTTGTGTGTTTCTTTCTCTGGTCCTCTCTGAGGCTTGGATTTCTAATCTGTTCCCTATTCTGCAGTTATTCTCAGAAGTGTTATTTCTGGCCCAAAGAGACACATCAGGCCATGTGATAGTTTATATGGCATCACCTGCAGCTGTGCCACCCTTCACCGGAGTAGAAATGTGCTAGCGCATCAGTAGAGACAAGACAGCTCTCCCCTGCTCCTTCCTGAAGAGTCCTGGTCACCTGCCAGGAATCACCTCCTCATCGATCCATTCACCGTCTGCCTCCTGACGGCTTGCTTTCACTGAGCCTCTGTTCCATGTTCCTCGACTGGCCACGTGGTTTGCATCTTTGCATCTCAGCCACTCACCTTGAATCTTTAACAGCATGGCCAAGCCTCCAAACTACCAGAAGACATCTGCTTGTGGGACAGGTGGCAGTGGGCTGCATCCCTGCAAGGGACGAGCCTCAAGGACTGAGGAGGAAGCCGAATAAACACATCATTATTGGTGTTAGCAGCGGGTGAGCCAGTAAGCAGTTTCCAGGGTCAGCATCCTCAAAGAAACCCAGGTCACAACCAGAGAAGTCCACTCCAAGCACCGTCACTATTCTGAGGGGACAAAGGACAAAGTGAGCCAAAACCAAACCAAACCAAACCAAAACAAAACAAAACAATACAATACAAAAAACAAAAACCTGGAGACATCCAGGAGTGCCTGGTATAAGAGTAGGACTAGAGCCAGGCAGATAGGGCTTTCTAGGTAGGGATGTGAAGGAGATGTCCTCCCAAGCTATACACAGACATGCTGTTGATGAGGGTGAGGGCTGACCCATGGCATCTGATAGAAATTGGTTGATAAAGTTCCAAGGTCCTAGGTGCCATTTGCCTCCACCAGCTTACCTGGCAGTCTTCGCAAAGAGCTGGGAAGAGCTCTGGGTCCTCTGCCCCATTCCACAGTTCATCAGGAGGGGTAAGGGACACCAGATTGTCTTCTGGAACTGTGATTTGGGGTTGTAAAAGGAGACAACCCAGCACTCAGAGGCTGGGAGTCTGTGTGTGAGAGGCTTTGTGGCAAAGACAGATGGAGTAGAAGGGACATCGGTCTCAAACTACAGACCGTCTTCACCAAGTCCCTGGAAGGATAGCAGAGTCCCTGGCATGTGTGCCTTTCTCTGCTGCATTCTCCCATCCTAGCTGTGCGATGAGCCTCTCAACAGAAACTGTGAGGAGATTGTCCTGAAAATCACAGCCGCAAGACAAACCACTGTAGAGGGCTTTGTCTTGCAAAACAGACTTCACAGAAACATGTGGTTTACTGTCTTCATGGAAACCTCAGCCAAGGGCTCACTCAAGCACAGGCAGGAATTGCTGACTTCCCTCTAGTGTTTACAAAGAAAAACTTCCCATAAACCTACCCAGAACTGCTTGAATTCCCCTTTCTAAACATATTCAAGCCCAGCCAGAGCTCAGTAGGCAGCTTCTGTCCCCAACAGCACCTTCCAGCAGCTGACATGTGGTACTCAAAGGGGCACTGAACATCTTTCAGTTGCAGGGCTGGAGACCACACCCACACCGTGAGATACTAGCCAGGGCATAGGAGAGGCTCCCAGCACCAAAGACAACCAAGGACCCTGGCATGGAAGAAAGCTGCATGGGAGGGAAAATAAGGAAAAGCAAAAGAAATGTTGGGCATGGTGGAGTCAGGAGGCGGAGGCAGGGAGACAGCTGTAAGTTTGAGGCCATCCTGAGCTATGTAGCAAGATCCGGATGAGAACCGGGACTATATAGTCTCTCTCTCTCTCTCTCTCTCTCACACACACACACACACACACACACAGCAGGAATATAGACATTTGTGATCTATGATTTAAACCCAATTCCAAGTCAGCAGAGTTCCCAGCATGCTCAGGGGCTGGCCTATGGTTGCAGAGGTTGCTGTGCTGCTGGGCGGTACCAGCTCTTCTGTTCTCTCTGCACCCAACTTCACAGTGACACAGGAGAAGCGCTTCAGATACTGGGGAGTAAAATCTGGCAGGCACCTGTGCAAGAAGCATGTGCCTGCATGTACATTTGCGTGTGTGTGTGTGTATCCTACAGCGTATGTGTCTCTGTGGCGGAGGCTGTATGTGCTTATGTTTATATGGGGCGTGTCTATGTGCATGTGTACAAGCACGCACTTGAGTGTGTCTGCATGTGCCGTTTGTTTGTCTGAGCTGCTGTGTGCCTATACACAAGGGTGTGTGTGTCTGCTCATGTGCAATTTTATGTGTAAGCATGTACATATGTGCCCCAAGGGGGCCAGTGGCGGAGGTGTGCAGGGTGGAACAGAAGCAAACAGTGAACGGTGAAAGGATCATCAGGCAGAAAGCTGGTGCCAGAGGGGAACGTCACTGGGACCCATCCTTAGGACATGACCCCACATTTCAAAATGAAATGTCTCTATCTCCGTCCTGTGATTTTTGCAGGAAACCTGAGTATGACACCAGTGGCCAGTGGCCAGTGGCCAGTGGCCAGCTGGACCTTCCCCCCCCCCGCCCTGTGAGAAGGAGATGCTGTGCACAGTTGTGCCCCACACTTTTGAATGAGAACACAGCCTCCAGACTTCCCCTTCCCTCCATGGCCTGACCTCTGCTTGGTGTGAGCTGAGTGCCTCTGGCCATAGCACCCTGGATCTCGCAAGCCTCTGGTTTGATAAAGCCTGTGGCCTCCGGACTTTATAGCAGTTGCTGTTTAAAGCTGGAAGCCATGAAGGACGGCGGCAAAGGTGCTGATTATCTCTTCTCTGTCAGAACAGGGAGAAATTGAAACACGTGGTGGGATTTACTTCCAACAGGCGGGGAACAAAGGAATGGCAGCTATGCCCCATACTCACGGGACTCAAAGTCCCAGGCTGCCCTCTATCTCCCTTTCAAGTCTGGGGCAGGACAGGCTTCAGAGGCAGTGGCTGAGGAGACTGAGGAGCTCAGGGCTCCCAGCTGACGCTCATCAGCTGGGGAGCGTAAATGGGGGAACACAGTCCTACTTAAATGAAAAGTGCATTTTGCTAAGAACTTGCTGAGACCCAGCAAGATGGCTCAATAGGTAGGAGTACTTGGTGCCAAGTCTGAAACCTAAGTTCAATTCCAAGGACCCACCAGGTGGAAGAAGAGACCAAACTCAGGTTGTCCTCTGACTTCCACAAGTATGCTGAGGTAACCATGTCTATGCCTTTATAATAAATAAATGCAAACAACATTTTTAAGTAATTTTTTTTTTTTTTTTTTAAAGAAGAGATGTTTTGACTTACCTTGGAGTCTTCCCCAGGGCAGCCAGCATGAATGTAGAGCTGGGACAACTGGCCTCACTCTCAGAAGCCCCTGGCAGAGGCCAAGCTGAGCCCTCCCTCCCAAAGGCTGTGAGCTGACCAATGTCTCACATTGCCACATTGGTGGCCATTTGTTACACAGCCTTTGCAAGCTGTAGTCTGTCCTCTGTAAAGGAGAACACAGACTGAGTCTGTCACTCTCGTCCCCTCTCCTAGATGGACAATGTTTAATTGGGCTGGGGAGGCAGCTTAGTGGGGAAAGTGCTTGCTTTCAAAAGCATGAGGACCCAAGGCACTTTCTCACCTCAGCCCTCAGAAGGTAGAGAGGAGGATCCCTGTGGCTTGCTAGCCTGCCAGCTCAGCTAAATCTGAGAGCTCCAGGCCGACACAAGATCCTGTCTCAAAAACAGTGGATGGTATTCTTGAGAATGACACCCGGAGTTTTCTCAGGCCTACACAAACACAAAAACTGCATGTGTGTGCTCATACAAACAAACATACACACGTACACATGCATATAGCCCTACACAGACGAGCACACACACAGGCACATACATATATTTAGGCAGGCACATACACAGGGGGCGTGTATGTGCACAGGTGTATTCATGTTCACAGACATACGTATACCCAGGAATATTCATACACACACAAACAGGCACATATATACACTTAACAGGTACACACATACATATGGACATACATACACACAGGCACACACATACACACAGGCACATAACAGTCACATACTCACACACAGGTACATGCATGCACAGGTATACACACAGGCACATATGCAGGTACATATTACACACAGGCACACACACATTACACGAAGGCACACACATACACACAGCGCGCACACACACACACACAGGCATACCCATACACTCAAGCACACACTGCCACTAAGGCACACAGGCATATTTGAAAAGAAAGTCATTTAAATTAGCCTGTCTTAACTGGCACTGGGCTTTATCATGGCATTTTAATAACTGACAAGTGAAAATGTCACTTCATTATGTTTTAATTTGCATTTCTTTGGCTTTCTTGGAGAAATGCCGCTTTTCATATTATTTCCAGCACAGCAGTCCAGCAGCCCCTGGGAGCGTGCTGACTCCTAGTGTTTCCTATTTAACCTTACAGCTAATTTCTGTTTCTATAGATGCCCCAACACATTAGGTACTATATAAATATTTCCCAATGAATGTCTGAATTAACAAATCCTGAGTGAGTAAGCCAGTCCACGTAGGGGCTCGGGCTGCAGGGAGCTCAGAAGCTGGTGACATATCTGTGCTGCAGAGCGGCCTGGCCAATGCCAGCTCGGACAGCAGATGCCACCTGACATTCACACATCCTCTGTCGTGTCGTCCAGAAAGGAGGTGGCCCTGGGAAGAGACAGGTTCAGGGCAGGTCAAGAGCAGGCTGGAAGTCACCGAGAATCAGAGTTCTGCCTTGGTGACAGGGCTCAAGGGTGAAGGGCTGGGAACCGAGGGACGTGTGGCTGTTTCAGGGTGCAGCATCAAGTCAGCCGAGGTGTGAGATCAAGCCTGAGCTTTGGGCTTTTGAAAACAGATTAGTTTCTTTTTAAAAAGTTCATGCTGAAGAGATGGCTCAGTGGTTAAGAACGAATAATCCCAGCTGTAATTGGGGTGGTGACAGGACGACGGCTAGAATTTGCTGGCTTCCACCCTCACTGAAAAGACACGAGACTAAGGTTCAGAGACCTTGCCTCAAAAGGCATAGGCAGAAAGTACTAGAGGGAGAGCAGAGACTTCTTCTGGTCTCTGTGTGAATAGCCTTGTGCAACCACACACATACACCCACACACACACACACACACACAAAGAGACACACACATGGAGAGAGATACAGAGACAGAGATACAGGGCGAGACAGAGGCACACACAGAGACAGAGATACAGAGAGAGACACAGAAAGGAGAGAAACAAATCTTTGTCTTAGAATGTTCACTTTAGAAACTATTATCTTTTTAAGAAAAGATTTAATTATATATATATATATATATATATATATATATATATATATATATATATTTGTATTTTGCCTGAATATGTGTGTGTGTGTGTGTGTGTGTGTGTGTGTGTGTGTGTGTGTGTGTGTACCATGAGCATGCCCAGGGCCCACAAGGACAGAAAGGAATGTCAGATGTCCTAGAGCCAGAGTTACAGGCTGTGAGTCACTATATGGTGCTAGGAACTAAACCCAGTTCCTTTGCAAGAACAGCAAGTGTTCCTAACCACTGAACCACCTCTCCAAACGCTATTATCTTAAAAGGCGATGTATTTGCTGTTCAAAAGGCTTCTAAGAGTTTAGAAATGTTCTGTTTTGTTTTTAAGGACAAAAGGATTCTTTAGGCCCTCAAAGTTAAGTTCATGATCACCCCCTCAGATAAAGAGCTGTAGTCACACTACAGAGAGGAAAACTAGACAAGTGTACTGCAAATAAAACACATTTTATTTGCGCTTAAAATATTTTGCATGCGCTGTTCTAGCTACAGCTCGTAGATCAGAAAACGGAGGTCTTAGATCTCCAGGGGGTCTTCTCAAAGCTTTATTGGCACCAGAGAGCCTGACACAAATAGAAAATCCAAGGCTTTTTCGCTTGGGCCAGGCTGGGGAGTGAATCCAGAGCCTTGGGTGTGCCATGCCAGTGCTTGGTGGCTGAGTTACACCCCTAGCCCTTGCCCAAGTCTTTTTTTTTTTTTTTTGTGCCTCTGACACTGTAATTGTTTTATGAGTCTGGGACACCTTTTTATGAAACTGCCTCTGAATACCAAATGTCTTCCTGCTCAGAGTCTCTGAATCTATGACTTATACAAGCTTCATTGCTGATCCTGGGAGATTAGGAGGATTTAGTAAATCAAAGCACAGATTAAAGCTCCAGTTTGCTTTGACCCCGGCTTATCTGCTCTGTTTGTCCGGGCCTTGCACCAGAGGCTCTTGGGGATCTGCTTGCTTCTTTGGCCTCTTTATGGGTTGTTTCTGTCTTAGTGCGGGCCTGGTGAAAAGTGTCCAGTTGATTACCATTTACCCGTGTGGCTGGGAAGGGCCTCATCCCTCCTGAGCCTGGCTAGCTAGTTCCTATGAGGCAATGTCTATAAGAGACAGGAGGGAGGCAGAAGGAAGTACTATGTGATTGGCAGGCATGACTCTCTACAGACTCCACCCACAAAGGGAGGGCCAAGTTGCAGTACTTGTAGCAGGCCAGGAAAAAAGATGGAAGGCTCCTTAGGAAATGCTGATTGGAACAATTTATCAACTAAACATTTGAGTGTGGGTTTTGCCAAACTTCTTGTGGGAGATGATGTGGGCCAGTGTGTAGGTGCACGCTAACTCTTAAGGGACCACTACTTAGAGCTGAGCACACGGTTGTTGTTTTTTCCTAAACTTTTTATTGATTCCCTATGAGTTTCACATCATGTACCCCAGTTCTGCTCATCTACTTGTCCTCTCAAATCCTCCCTTTGCCCTTGCAACCTTCCCCCAGAATAACACACACACACAACAACAACAACAACAAAGCATAAAAAGCAACTCATGTGGAAACTGTAGTGTGTCACAGTGCGTCCCGTAGCATATGTCTCTGTCCACACATCTTCACTCTCAAGTGTTCATTGCAATGAGTCATCAGTCTGGCCCGAGCCCTCTGGCTTCTGTGACAGCATCAACATTGTATTCTCACTGGGACCCACTCCAGGGCACCTCGTTGCTGCCCTGTGTCATGGAGATCTCACATCCCTGGAACAGCAGGACTGTCCCAACCAGCTCTTCATAGTCCTAGATCTGGGCCTGGGTGGTAGCTGAGCTGGCCAGTGCACCAGCTCTTCCTTATCTGCACGACTGGAGCTAGGCCACCCAAAGCCACCAATGGCAGGAGGCAGGTTCAGCTCTCCTGTTCTCGTGCGCTCTGAGCGGCTAATCCACATCCTTGCCTCCAGAGCCAGCTCCACCATGCTGCTCCATCAAGGCACTGGTCCCCACAGCTTGTGAGGGAATGGAGAAGCTGTCCTGGTCTCACACCCTTGGGGCTGGCTCACCTCTGCCTTCATCATCAGGGCCAGCTCTACCGTATTGCCCAGGCAAGGTGCAGGGTCTTCTCTTTTGAGTGCTACAGCCAGCGAGGGGCAGGGCTAGCTCTTCAGCTCTCATGAGCCCTGGGCCAGCTTTCCCTCCTAGTGCGGTGGTGAAATGGGGAGAGGAAAGGCGTCATCCCTGCGCCCACTGTCACCTCACACCAGAGAAATGAAGGGGCTAGCTCTCCTATAGTTTTGACCTTGACCGGCATCCTCCTCTGCCAGGGGCAGCTTTCCTATGCTTCCCAGGTGAGGTGCAGAGCCTGCTCTACCTCAGCAAGGGGCAGGGCCAGCTCTATGACCTCATCCACTCTATGACCTCAGAGCCAGTTCTCTGGGGCAAGGGTCGGGGAGGGCATCACCTCCACATCCATGTACCCATGCCACCTCACAGCAGAGAGTGACAGGGCCAGCTGTCCTGTGCTTTCATCCTGAGGGCTGGCTCACCAGCATCCCCTCAAACAGGGCCAACCCTATTGTGCTGCCCAGGCAAAGTACAGGGCCTACTCTCCCAAGTACTGCAGACGAGGGGCAGGGACAGCTCACCTCTTCTCAGGATTTTGGGACCAGTTCTCCTGACTGCCACAAGTGACAAGGGGTGAGGGCATCACCCCCTGCCCCCATGCCACCTCATACTAGATGGGTGGCAGGGAGCCAGCTCTCCTGTTATCTCCCTTGGGGCTGGCTCACCCATGCCCCTCAACCAGGGCCAGCTCTACTGTGCTGCATGCCACCCCATGGCAGACAAGTGGCAGGGTTAGCTCTCCCACACTCACAGCCTCGTGTGTGTTCACCCATAGAACACCCCACCGCCACCACCACTACAAGGGCAAACTCTACTGTGCCGCCAGGGCAAGGCACAAGGCCCACTCTTCTGAGTACTGCCCACAGTGAGAGATGGGGCCAGCTCCCCAGAATGCTACATCCAGTGAGGGTCAGGGCCAACTGTGCACACTGGACATACCTGGCAGCTGCCCCACCTGGGAAGTCCCCATGTTCTCTAGTGGTAATATGATCCATGGACACGGACCCAAGCCCTGCCACTGCATAGTCTCTGACCCAGACATAGGCCTCAGTGGCAGCTTGGGCTATGACTTCACCGTGACCCCAGGTGACAGGGCTGGCCACTCACCACAGGCTACTCCTCTCTGCACCAAGTCTCCAGTTTCATCTCTCCTCGTAATGCTCAAGCTGCTCCACTCTCATGCTCTCCCATCTGACCAATGCATACTTGTACATCGGGGTGACTCCCTGGGCACATGTCTGGCGGGCCCCTGGGTGACGTCCTCCATTCGCACTGTGCGGCATGGCAGCAGGCAGGTGCCTATGGCCTGCCTGTGCTGTGCTCTGGAGGAACAGGTCTGGGGGGCAAGGGGGTCTGCACGTCTCTGCCTGTCTTCCTCCTCCAGGGCTGCTCTGCCTAAATTTGATTTGATTTGATCTTTATGAGTCCTGGGCATAAGACAGCTTTGGCCACCAAGCCAGGCATCAAGCTAGGATGAACAGAGGACCGCCATCTGCTCTGCCCCTGACTGTTATGAGAACACCACCACCAAGAAGGTGTCTCTTTGCCCACTTCACTTTGTTGTCTTTGACACCAATGGCTTGTGTAGTATGAGACTTGGATGACAATGCAGTTTCACAGGACAATGTAGTTGCACAGTGATTGCTGTGAGCGGGACAATATTGGTGCATCTGTGTGTGATTTCTGAGAAGCAGGAACCAGGGTGGGATTAGATACGCCCGGGCTTTACTGGAGGAAATGCTTGTGTAGATTATGGGGGAGGATTTAAGGGGGCAGAGGAAGCCTTAGTGACCCCTGTGGGAAGAGCGAGAGCAGGGAGGAGCTGAAGGAGTCTTGGAATCCTGGCTGGCGGCAGAGGGGAGGTCACAGTCCTGGTTGTGTGCAGCCAGGGAAAGCTGAGGCCTTGAGGCAAACAGCTCGGAGGAGTCAAACAGTCTCCCTCAGTGGTCCGCCCAAAGGGAGGAAGATCCGAGCATCTCCCTGGGGACTTCTGGGTTGGCTAGTTGGGCAGAAACCATTGCCACCATTAAGCAGCTGCAGCTACCCTGTCAAGAGGGACCCAGACTTGCCAGACGCTCACTGCCCAGCTCCCTTGCAAGCAGGTCCCAGCTTGTATTTTGCCTGTCTGTGACTCAGGAACTCAGGATCCTTACCTGGGACAGACACTCTGACCCATGACACCCACCGTTGGGGCCACTGGCCTTGGCTCGGCTGTTCTGTGACAGTTTCACTTTGTTGGGGTGGAGGGCTTTGTCTTCACGCTCTACAGCTCAGTTTCTGAAGCACAGGCAGGGGGCGTGGGATGAACTCTTGGCGGACAACCTGGCTGGCTTTAGGATCTATGGGACAAGCCCGTGGCCACTCCCGTGAAGGATTTTTTTTTCCCCGTTAGGTTAACTGAACTAGAAAGACTCATTCTGAAAGTGAGTGGCACATTCTTCCTGAAGCCTAGAACTTCCTTCTAGGTCTGATGAAAATCCCTTTGCTTTTTGCCTGCTTGACTTCGCTTAGTGTTGGTAAGTTCACCTCTGCTGCCGCTGCTGCTCCTGCTGCTGCAGCTGCCCTGATAGCCACCACCATCCTTGCTGGCATCAGACTCCAGCTTCTTCAACTCTTTGAGGTAGACTGACAACCACTGGCTCTCCATGGATCCTCCAAGCTTTCAGTGCCAGGTTGGAACTGTTGAGGCATCCGGTCTCCTGGACTGAGAAGCCAACCTGGGCTCTAGACCTGTCCAGTGTGAGGCAGCCATTGTTGGACAACCCCAACCATACTGTATAAATCAACCTAATAAATCCTCTCTTAATACATATTCATTCCATTGATTCCTTTTTTTTTCTTTAGAGAACCCTGATTAATATACAGTGTAACTTTCCCTAAGCCCACAGGTGTGTGTGTGTGTGTGTGTGTGTGTGTGTGTGTGTGTGTGTATGCTATGTGTATTTAGTTGGAAGCTATCCATCCTTAGAATCCATGTCATAAGCACACGCTTTATGTTTGTTCAATGAATGAAAAACACGTTTGAAGATGCTTATACTTGCGTGTAGCTAGGCACTGTGTGCAGAGGCTGGGCTGTGAGAGGCTTCCAAAGAAGCAGAGGTGCTCTGAGAAACCAGAGTTAGGGGGGAGCCAGAGAAATGAGGCTGGGTTTGAGTTTTCTCCTCCTCTTCCTTGTCTTAGGCTGGGTGTGCCGGGCACAGAGAACAGACAGCTCAGGCTCCTGTGTTCACAGGACATAGGCAGCGACGCAGCCTACGTGGAGATGCGAACACTGAGGTCTCAGGCAAGAGAGAGGAGCACCCCTCTGCTGGCACAGCCCACTCAGAGCCTTCCCTGTGAGGCAGCAAACTGCAGAGCCTGACTGGAGGAGAGGCAGGCCTTTCAAGCCGAGGAAGCACATTTGTGGCTATGAACTGTTCAGACAGCTCCGGCATCAGCTGAATGGAAGAGAAAGGAGGAGGGGCATGAGGCAGGAAAGATGGTGATCTTGTCACCTACTGCAGATGAGGCTAGTCGGGGGGGGGGCTCGGGGGGCACCTCTGTTCACCATGGTGGGCCCTTGATGTCTGCTGTGCTCCCGGCAACCAGAGCCAGCAGCCAGGTGTGTGTCTCAAGACAGCTGGCAGGGAGCAGTGCGTAGACAACACGTGAGAAAGGGATGGCTGGGGTTGAAGAGTTGCTGCAACCACTCTCAGACTGAAGCCCTGGAGGGAAAGGAGATAGACGACAATACCACCCCAGTACCAGCTAGCAGACTCTTGGCGTCTTTACTTGCAGAATTCCTCTGTGCCCTGCTCTACACTGTGCTGTGTGGTGTAAAACACTGGCTTCAGGCTGCCTTGCCCTGAGTGAAAGCAATTCACAAGCAGCTTTCGATTCTAGCTGAGTGCTGCTGCAGACAGCAGGACCCTGTAGCTCTTCATGGATACAGATGCCACCATGGAGCAAGCATAGGCTGCCAAATAACACCATCCGCAAGTAAAAGGGGCACCATCCGGAAACTTGCTAAACTGGATTGGGCACACATAGTGTATGAAAACCATTTCGTAAAAACTTTGTTCTCTTTATGTGGAATGAAATGACCAGGCACACCCGAGGACAGAGCATACAACAGCCTCACCAGGACCCTATGAAGAGGATACCTAACAGGATAACAGCCCACCACCCTGTCATCTGATTACTGGGTCTGTGAGCCAACTGGTCCATAAGCAGAAAACTCTCTACCGGCTCCAAGGCTTTAGCCGCAGGCCTGGCCTAAGAGATGTGTGTGTGTGTGTGTGTGTATCAAACACACATATAATATATAGATATATTATGTAATGGATTGAATAACAAACCTGCCAGCTACCTGGATTTTGTTGGCTGTGTTTTTCCATTGAGTCCCAGTTTCCCTTGTTGGGAAATGATGGTCTTATAGACCTCTTGGCATCAGCTCTCTGTGCTTGGTTCCACCCCGCGCCCCTTCATTCTGAGCGCAGCTCTGCAGCTCTGTCTCCAGCAGCAGCTCTCCAGCTGGGCTCATTAATAGCTCATCCACCCACCGGCAGTGCCCCTTTGCCTCTCATTTACCTCTTTGTCTCTGGTGAGGCCCCTTTGAACTCCAAGGGCCTCTTCAACCACTCTGAGAGCCTCTTTAACCCCTTTGTGCCCATCCTGTAACCTACATATATACATATTTATAGATACAATTACCATGTGGGCTGTCATGTGTGACCTGAGAATTAATAATAGTAATTAAGATTAGAATAAAAGAGTCTGTGATGGTGCAAGACTGGCCAACAAGGGAAACTGGGACTCCATAGAACAACACAGCCAACAAAAGCCAAGCAGCTTGCAGATCTGTTACTCCATCCATTATGACGTTAGGGAAAGACCCCAACACGCTGCCGGTGTTTCAGGACAGTGTGGTTAACAAGCTTTCAGGAGTCCAAGTTGAGATAATCTCCAAAGAGAACATACAAAAAAACCCTTCCATTCTCCAACTATCAAAAGAAGAGACTTAGGGCAAAACAGCAAATAGACCGAGAATATGTGAGAATCTTATGAATCCGTGACGCCGTAAAATGCTTCAGGTGTTTAGGTAAAGGCCCTTGCCGAGAGACCAGTTCTATGCTCAGAACACATGGTGGTGGTAGGAGTCTCTAACTGGTTGTTCTTTATAAATAAATGGTTTGTTTGTTTGTTTGTTTGTTTGTTTTAAAGCTCAGGCTTTTCTGTTTCAAAGATAGGGGACGTTTAAGATGAAATGCCTTCCCTATTTCCCTCAGGCCTATAGTTTACTAAAAAGTATTGTCTCTGTAACAAAGAACAGAAAGATTGGAGGCAACTGGCCTGAATCACCATCCCTCAAGCAAAGGATAATGGGTCAATTTGTATTTTTGTTTTGTTTTGTTTTTAAAGATAAGATTTTTGTTTGTTTGTTTTTAAAAGGGCTTTGGTTGGAATAAAGACATCCCTGGTTGGAAAGGGTGAGAAAGACGCACGGGTGTGAGTACAGATGTACGTATGCACACAGATGACAGGCAGGAAAAGCTATTTCTCCAATAAATAGGACAACAAACATGATGAAGGAAGGACTGAAAGTATTGATCGTTTATAGGACACAATAAAGGAAAAAGATCGACAACATGCCATTAAGTAAGCAAGCAAAGAAATGTTCAGCAAACGGGAAAGATGAAACACAGGGATGACAACACGGGCTTTTCTACAAGGAGTCGAAGAAAGCAAAGTGGAAAGACCTTTGCCTTTGTCAGTGGCTGATGGGGCATCCTCAGTGGCCAGCGAAAACGTGCTGCGCCTGCCACACATCCATATTCCTCGACAAGAGGGTAAAGTCTCGGTGCAATCATTTATGCCAAAGCTTAATTCGTTTTAATGTATTTTGAGTGGGAAAAAAACCCCGCAGGCGTTAACTGTGTGTGTGTGTGTGTGTGTGTGTGTGTGTGCGCGCGCGTGCGCGCAGAACTGAGGAAAATGATAAAAATAATCTCAACTCTTAGAGTGGTTTACATTTTGGTGATTTGATGTTCTCTCCTTTTTAGTCTTTCATAACTGTCAACATTTTTTAATGACTATTATTTCAGCCAAAAACTTTGCTAAGACAACACTGAGTACCTTCTCTGCCCCACCCTGCAGGATCACTGTGGGCACATTGTAACGGTGCAACCCGCATTAAAATGCCAATGACCCTGAAGCAGACCGGTTTGCTCAGAGCCAGGAGAGCAAGTGCACATTAAACAGATCGATACACGGCCTCAGTCGTCTCCCACTAAGTCTCCAGGAAGCCGGATTTCCTCCGTTTCGTTTGACAGAGGTCGTGTTTCGACACGAAGGTTAATGAGTGGAACTTTCGCAGGTAGAAAAGCCAGAGGATGACTCTATCGAGGTGTGTCACACACAGGGCCAGGGAGCCTGAGCCAACTGTGGATTGAGAAAAATGATGGGAGAAGGACAAGACTGACGGTGAGATAGGGTGGCATCCAGACAACAAAGGGACGGACCGGCTCCTGGAGGCAGGCAAAGAGGCAGAGATACAGGGAGAGCGCTGAGGGTGGGTCAGATGTATCTGGAATGATCTGATGAGCCACAGCAAACTTGCTGCAGGGGGATGCCTCTGTAGTACCCTTCTGGAAGGTGAAGACTCTCAAGCAAGAGTAATTATGATGAAATGAAACGAAGTGGGAGGGCCAGATTCGGATGCTGGCTCCCCCGGGACTTTTCTGTTCCCACCTGCTCTCCCAGCAGCTGGAAAACTAATTGGCCGATGGTTATATATAAATATTTATTAGATGGATGAATTGATATAAAGACATAAGATATTTGTAATCCAACGCTGGCAGGAGCCAGTGAGCTCTCAGAGGAGGGAGGAAGTGGTGGAGTGTGTGAGAAAGGCCAGGGCAGGGCTGGGTAAATGGCTCAGTTTATAATGCACTCTCTGCATAGGAGTGGCGATGGCCCCTCAGGTCCCCAGAAACCCACAGAAACACTGTATGAAGCGTAGCGTGTGACTCCAGTGCTTCCATAGATGAATGGGAGGTGGAGAGGAATTCCTGGACGCCTATGGACTAGCTAGCCGGCATTACAGTGGTGAACTAGCTGCTGTACACCATAGTGGCAAGAGACTGTCCCTAAAACAAGAGAGAAAGAAGGGACAGTCATCCTAGGTTGTCCTCTGATCTTCACACTCATACATGAATATTCACACACATACATACAAAGCCCCTCCCCCCCCCCCAATAAAAGGCACGTTTGTGGTGGTTTGAATGAGGATGGTCCCCATAAACTGATATATTTGTATCCTTGGTCCCCAGCTGATAGAACTGTTTGGAAAGGTTTAAGAATGTGGCCTTGTTGGAGAATGTGTGTCAATGGGGGTGGGCTTTGGTGTTTCAAAAGCCCACACCATTCCCAGTTTAGCTGTCTCTGCCTTGTGCTTGTGAATCAGATAAACGCTCTCAGCTATTGCTCCAGAGCCATGCTGCTTGCCTGAATGTCTGCCTACTGGCATGCTCCTTACTGTGTTGGTCATGGACTCTGTTTGTTTGTTTGTTTGAGACAGGGTTTCTCTGTGTAGCCCTGGCTGTCCTAGACTTGCTTTGTAGACCAGGCTGACCTCGAACTCACGGAGATCTGCCTGCCTCTGCCTCCTGAGCGCTGGGCTTGCTGGGATTGCAGGACTCCACCACTGCACCTGGCTTTTGTATTATTGGCACAGTCATGGACTCTTAACTCTCTGGAATCACCACTCCCAAATTAAATGCTCTCTTTTATAAGTTGCCTTGGTCATTGTGTTTTGTCCCAACAATTGACATTTCTATCTTGCAGTCGTTTGAGTTGTAATTCTATAGGCCATTGAAACAGTTTCAAGGGCCACAATGATATTTATGTTTGTTTTCTTAATTATATATGTGTATATATACATGCATATACATAGATACATATATTGTTTGTTTGTTTGTTGAGACAGGGTCTCTTGCAGCCCATAGCCCAGCCAGGGGGCAAACTCCCCACGGAGTTGTTATATAACAGATTTCTTTGAAATTGAAACATTCTATCCCACAGGGAAGCTTCTTAAGCAGGAAGGTAAGAAACTCAAAATAGCTTCAGGAAGTCCCTGAACCTGACCAGATTCACTAGACCCATCCCTACCAGAGTAAACAGTAAGAGATGAGAGTCCCTCTCAGACAAAAGGAAGCTGAGCTGGAAAGAAGATTCTGAGGCCAAACCAGCTGAACCACCTGGAAGAGACTGAAACCAACCGAGAAATCTGGAAAGAACACTCAACCTGCAGAGCTGCCTGTAGGCTGTGCCTTGTGGTCCAGGTTCCCAGCGATGTGAGCTGTCATCCGTGCTGGCGTGGGCCTTGGTGATGCAGCTGTCTTTGAATCATTTCTGTTCCTGTAAGTAACCCCTCACCCATACTCCTGTAGGTAACTGCAATAAAACTTAGTAGTTCACCAAGTTGGACTTCGTTGGTGTCCGTACTTCGGTGTGTCATGTGATCCCTATCCAGGGTGAGTAGACACGTGTGTTGTGTCTACAGGGAAAGTTTTGTCACACAACGTAGCCAAGGCTGGCGATGAGCTCGTGATCCCCCACCCCCAGCCGGAAATGTCAGGGATTACAGGCTTGCAGGACCACATATGTGTGAACATGCTCATTACGTGGATGTGTGGATGTGAACTCCTTGCTAGGTATTTTTGCCCCGTTTTAACTGTCACAAGACAACCAAACTTTCATTTAACTTTAGGTTATTTTCAAGATATACAATTTAGAACGTAATTTTAGAATCCAGACCAGAGTGTTGCTTAGGCCACAATACCTGTGCTAGGCCTTCTCTTGGGGATGGTGACATTGTGAGTCCCCAGCTGAATTCCCCAGGGGCCTACAGACCTCACCTTGGGAATGTAATCT
This sequence comes from Psammomys obesus, assembly GCF_907164565.1. Classification (NCBI taxonomy): domain Eukaryota; kingdom Metazoa; phylum Chordata; class Mammalia; order Rodentia; family Muridae; genus Psammomys; species Psammomys obesus. The sequence continues at coordinate 5,011,950 of NW_026593286.1, forward strand.
ACATCAAAGGAGGTATTGGCAGCCACACCCCCTTCTTACCTCCCGCCTGAGAATCTCAAGCCTAGCTACAGATACCTGCTGTGAAACCACGCCTTCTCCAGAGCTATAAGAAGAGGACAACCAACTTCCTGTTTCCACCCCACCTCCAACCTGCTCCTGAGTCATGGATCACCGATTTCTTTCTAAAGAACCCCAACCGGGCAGTCTCTCTCTGGTGCTGGAGCCTTAACACTTTTCAGCGTCCCTGCTATGTTGTCATCTGTCTGTACACAATGCTAATGTCTGTCTGTCTTCTTTCCTTCCTTCTTTTTTTTGTTTTTGTTTCTGAGGCAGGGTTTTGCTGCGTAGCTCCGGCTGTCCTGGGTTGTAGACCAGGCTGTCCTCAGACCCAGAGATCTGCCTCCTCTGCTTCCCAAGTGCTAGGATTAAAGGTGTGTGACACCACTGCCTGGCTTCTAATAATCTTTCTGATAAACTCATCACAGCTAATAATCTGTCTGTGTCTCTATTGAGCAGGCTCCTGGGACCGCTCATTCAAGTGTCTTATAGTCTCTGTATCTCCATAAGGGTTCTTCAGTTCTTCAAGAACAGAACTCATTTGTCTGTCTGTGGTGCTAATAATCTTTTTTTATTTCTTTTTCTTTTCAAGACAGGGTTTCTCTGCGTATCCCTGACTGTCAATGCCCATTTTCTGGGGGTGAAGTTAAATAGCAACTGTGCATCTCACTGTTCCTGGAGGAAGCCAGGTACAAGGCAGATGGACCGCTCTGCTTTTTTTTGCAACGCTTTGTTAATCTACAATAATCTCAAAGAGCTTGAAGTAAGGGTCCGACGAGCCACCTTCTACCTTCAGTACCTCTCACATTATGATGTTACCAGAGCACCTTGGGTTTGGACACAAGCCCTGGGAGACGGTCAGTACCTGTACTTGCTTTCTAGAAGACTCCAGAAGAGATCATTCTCCATGTTGTCGCCACTGTGGCCTCCTTTCCCTGCTGCAGCTTCAAAGTAAATACATCTCTTATCTACGGCAAACAAACTGCAAGACTGCAGCCATGGTTATTGCGTGGCTTCTCTTAGTTTAGTGCCCTGTCTGCAGATGTGGTCTGTGCCCAGAGGAGGTCTGCTGTCGACTCAAAACAGCCAAGTAAATTATTTCAGAGAGCTTTGGGTTCCACGGCAGCTCCATGTTGTCTGTCTTCATTTGCCTCCTTCTATACCCCATAAAGAACTCCTGGCTAATTGACACGGTCTCCCATGATGTTGACAGCTGTAAAGGTAGCCCTGGCTATGCAGACAGTAGAGGCAGTTTACTTGGGCTCAGGGAATGGCAGGAGGGGAGGAGGGGAAGTGGTTGAGTGGGGAGGCTTCACCAGGGCCTTTTGTCCTCTTCCTTCTCCTCTCGTTGACTCCTCTACACACTGCCGAGGATGAGCTCTCCTTCAGTGCACTCAGGAAGGTGGTCACCTAGGCCCTAGACTTTTCTACCTCTGAGCTCCCTCAAAGATCCCCTGCGCCAGAGGCCAAGCTGCCACGTGTCAGAGATTCAGCCTCTGACCCCTGACTAGATGAGTGTGAGTCCCTATTATCCTGATCACTCATTTTCTATCTCTGTTGTAACCTTGTCCTTCCCTTGACCTATTGACAGCCTCCCAATAGGTCCCCAAGGTCCATGCTACTCTCTTCACAGGAAGACGGTGCAATTTCTGTTGAATGCAAACAAAGTGAAACTTGCTGATGGTGTTAGTGAATCCAAGTACTTCAGGATAAATTAAAGTCAGTACAATGCAGCAAGGTGTCCTACCATGCTGGCCAGCGTCCCCAATTCTGCCTGTGTCCATGTTTGGCTGTGTGCGAGACACCCGTAAAGGCTGCTTCCTCTCAGAGGGCTGCATTGAGTGGCCCAAGCATGTTGGCATTCCATGTCCTCACCAGTGTCCTGTAGCACTGTCCTTGGTCCAGCGAGGCTTTCTGCTGATGTATCTGGTTATAATATTATGAGATGACAGGGGTCTGGCTTCAGAGATGGCCGCCATTACCACTGGTGTGAGGTGATGCGAAACAGACTCACAGGGTTCAATACTGGGCACCGAGGGATGTCTACCCAAGACACCTTCACCTACTGGCCCACCTAAACTGGAGTAGACATAATAGGTGTAAACATGGCTCCTGGGCATTCCCCACACAGATCTGTAGTCACAATACCCCAACTCAGGTAGGCTGGGCTCCTGAGTTCTGCAGGCACCCTACACATCCTCCCTCTGTGCTATCTAGAAGGGGTGCTTACCTCAGCAAGGACAAGGGCAAAAGGCCATCACTGGGGCCTTTAGGAAGGAAAGACTTCCTGTGGGGGACAAGGCAAATGCTAGGCCAGAGCCAAGAACAGCGACGGCCTCAAGGCAGCATTGAATCAATTTAGGACTGGTTCTCTGATCCTGAGGCTGAGTGAGATTATGACTCCGGTGACATGAGGACCACCTAAAGAGCCTGTCAGAACAGATGATTAGAGCAGGGTTGCCAGGCTCTAGAGCAAGTAGGTACTATAGTTCAGTCTGTCTAGGTGGTTGGGATGGACGCCTCTCCTTGCAACTGAGGAAATGGAGATTTGGAGGGACTCTGTAACTTTCTTCATCTTACATCCAGGAGGATCCCTATCCAGGCCTCCCCAGGGAGCCTAGGCCACAAGCTGGGATCACAAGTGGATAGCCACACTGCAGGAAGGCTTTACCTCCATGTCTACAGACTGAAGGATGAATGGGCGCAGGGAGAGTGCAATGTACAAGCTACACACCTATTCTGAGAGGCTGTGGCCAGAGTCAGTGTACAGGCCTCATGGGACAGAACAGTGTTGGGCTGGGCATGTGGGGAAGATGAATACAGGAGATGCAGCTGGCGCCAGGTAGCCAGCAGTAGGCACTGGGACCTACGGAGAGAGACTGAACGGACATCTCTTTTAGGGGAATCTTGGGTCCAAGTGTAAGTGAGCTAGGTAATGCCATGAAAAGGGCTTTCCCCAAGAGTTGAGGGCTCTGAGGGCTCTTTCACTGCTGGCACAAGAAAATTCTTGTCACCATGTCCAAAGTCCAAAGTTCTGGCCCTGGAACCAGTGAACTCCTGGCCCAGGGAATCTAATGTCTTTTTTCTTAGCCTGTGTTGTTCCAGAGCCCAAAGAGTTGGCCACACTGAATCAGGTACAGGGTCTAGCAAGCCTGCACAATCCCTATGAGCAAGAGTGAGACATGGATAGTGTCATGCAAAAGGAAGATGAAAGCTGTCTTGGGAGGTGAGAAGTCGGGACAAAGCAAGGATACATGATTGGGAACCAGACTCTGTAGGAGGCCAGTGCTCAGTCTCGTGCAGCTACAGATCACTGATCACCCATAACTGCTGCTTGTAACCACTGCAGCCACGGCGGCGAGGGTGTTATGTCTTGTTCGTAGGACAGTACATGTTTAAAGACTAAATTAAACCGTGGACGGAGAGCCTGGCAGTCTGAAGCCTGTCCTGCCTCACAGCGCCCTCTTCTGGCCTTATGGGAACAGCCTGTTCTCAGGGGCAGCGGTCAGAAGTGGGGACTACTCCCAAGGTTGCTGGATACGCACACACACACACACACACACACACACACACACACACACACACACACCCTAGCGGAGAAAGCAAGGTAGGTGTGGGCATTTGACTTAGACAATGGGGTGGAGGGTGGTCAGGCAAAGGTGAAATAGAAGCTTCTAGCAGATAGGCCGTGACTTGGAGACAGCATTGTGTGCTTGAACCTGCATACCTGCAGATACCTTGTCATCTAATGGACAAGAAGGACCACTCTGCATAGTCACCTCCTGTAGTATCCCTGGGTTTTGTCATCCTTCCTGGCAGCATAAGCAGCCAACCTGAAGTGGCATCCCAGCCTTCTGTGTCTACTCAGGCCTTTCTTGACCCTGAATTAACTCTTGGTCACTCAGATTTTTCTTTTAATTAAACTAGCATACTTTCTCATCATATGGAGAATGTAGGAAAATAGAGAAGCGAAAGCAAACATGAGTCTCTCCAGCCTCTAAGCTGCGAACCCACTAGCATTTTCATGCAGCTCCTTCCAAACCTTGAGGTAGCATTAGATTTTTACATTGCTAGTAATGTCCTGTTATCTTCTGTAGCTGGCCATGTAACAGGAAGTCTGTGTCTTACACACTTGCTTGTTTAATGGCTTTATCACCCCCTGACCTGATTGTTTATACGATCACCATTCTTCCACTGGACATCATCTTTCAGAGCTTAACTGTCATGAACAAAGCTTATGCATGAGGCTTAGTCACTGGGGTGAAGTCCTGGATGACAGATCACAAGATGGAAGGATGCAGGTTAAAGTTCAGACAGCTGTGGCTGCCTCCTGGATGGGCAGTGAGGCTCCCACCATGAAAGTCTGCGAAAGAGCCCTTTCTTCTGATGCCTTTTGAAGACCTACCAGAGGGTGGGGTTTTTCTATTTTAAAGTAAGCGTGTGTGTGTGTGTGTGTGTGTGTGTGTGTGTGTGTGTGTGTGTAGAGGCACAATATAGACACTGTATGTCTTCCTCTATTTCTACCATAGTTTTGAGACAACAGCTCTCTTACTGAACTTGCTAACTATTTTGGCTAGACTGAATTGGCCAACGAGCCCCCGAGAATCCTCCTGTCTTTCTCCCCTCCACCAGCCCTGGGGTTACTAGAATGGTTCTGTCATGCCAGGCTATTACAGGTATGCTGGAGACCTGAGCGTAGATTCTCATGATTGTATAGCAAGTGCTCTTGAGCCAGGTCCCCAGCCCTACACTTTTGTTTCCACGAGCACCTGTTCATTGCCAGAGCAGCTGGGCACCGTCTTCATATATGGCTGAAGGGTTCCTGGGTCTGCAGGTCCTTTCCTTAACCATAGAAATAAGACCAGAGAAGACCAGTGAGGTCAAATATCACCATAAAGATGAAGGTGGACAGAGGCTCACTTGAGAGCCCAATGAGCCTCTGAGCAACATTAGGGTTCAATAACATCCCTATCTCATACCAGACAAGGCCCCAGAAGAGGCTACCAAAAGTCAATGGGGGATCAGGAGTTCCCTCAGGAAGGGCTCTGTAGTGGAAGAGATACCTCTTTGGTGCCTATCAACTACGTGTGTGTGTGTGTGTGTGTGTGTGTGTGTGTGTGTGTGTGTGTGTGT
>NW_026593286.1:5017149-5019366 GCF_907164565.1 Psammomys obesus
TGTGTGTGTGTGTGTGTGTGTGTGTGTGTGTGTGTGTGTGTGTGTGTTTTCCTGTTGCTGCTAAATGTGTTTGCACTCTTCTGTCAGGATTGACTTGCCAAAGTGATTTATTTACCAAGGGCTCTATTTGCCTTTTCTTGGCCAGGCTGACAACATTTTCCAAAAACTGTTTCAAAGGAGCGAATGGCAACAACTACTGGCATCTTTGACTCCATTGTGTTCGTAAGAGCTCCATGTGCTACCCTGTTGAGCCCTGGACCTTGTGAAATGCTCATGGTAGCCGAAATGTGAGGAAGGAACCTTGTCTGCACAGAGCCAATGGCCAGCTGCCAAGAACACAAGTGATGTAGGGTCAGGGAGTGTGGCTCCGGGCCGTCACCTCAACGGCCAGGTTACCCTGGCGTCAAGAGCCGTGGTGTCTCAGGGGCCCGCATTCCAGAGCCACGCATTTGGGAAATGAGAGCATTTATTTGGGTTTCTAACTGCTGTGCCAGGAAGCGCGCTTGCAGTTGCTGATAAGGGCTTTTGCAGCAGACTCCAATTTAGGAATGATGAGAAAGCTCCGGGAGGCTGGGACTCATCGAAGGCCACCCAGATTTAGCTGTCTGCTTAGAGGCACAGCTGTTCCCAGTAAGGGTCTCATGCTTGATGCTGCTGGTGGCCCTTCCTCCTCCCCACTCTATTTTGTTTACTCGGTTTTAAAAGTAAGTTGCATTGCTGAATCAAAAAATTGTAGCCGCTGGGCCAGCTCAGCAGTGGCAGCTGTCCGCTGCCAAGGCTTGAGTTCTGTCTCTAGGACCCACTTGGTAGGAGAGAACTGACCACCATAAGCCCTTCTCTGACTTCCACAAATGTGTTGTCACAGACACAGATGCACACACACACTGGGATCTTAAAGAAAAAAAAACACAGTCATGTATTTTTAAAATAGTTTAATAGATAACTATTACCCGCTAATTTTCTAAATACTACTGCTCACCTACTAGGAACAGCTCTAGTCGGGTTTGGAGGCACAGATCAGTGATGCCCACAGTCTCAGCATTTGAGAGAGGTTGCAGTGTGAGGATCCAGAGTTTGAGACCCTGGAGTGCAGAGTAAGACTCTGTCTAAAACAAGTATACAAACAAACAAAAGTGAACCATGAGCAACTGGAATAACATTACAGAAACAGTTGCTATTCAAACAGCAGCAAGTTCTACCATTCATGTATGTGCCAGGAGTACAGCTCAGCTCCAAGAAACCTCACAAAGTTCCGTGTGTCATCCTTATTGCTGTTTTACAGGCAAGGAAACTGGGGCAAAGGCAAGTTAATAAGTTGCTTAAAGCCCATGGTTTGTACACCCCTGAGATGAATCCCAGCTTGCGTTAGATCCGGAGCACACACTGTTCACTGCTCTGCCCTGTTAGGAGAAGTCAAGCCCATAGTCATGTTCTTTGTTTAAATAGACACGAAGAAATGATCTGGATTCTGAGAGTTCCTCAGAGTCAGGGAACTGCACAGGTGCACAGGTGAACTGTACAGGGAACTCGACCCAAAGGAGGCAGCATACCATGTGTCCTCAGAGAGACACACTCTCCAGAGAGAGTGGCTGTAGTGTCACTCTTCCTTTCCTTTGGTTGTATCAGCCAATGAAGATGCGGGCCCATCCTCAGTAGTGTTGGAAATCTGCATTCTCTCCCACCGGTTAAGCTGAGACAGCGGATGCTAGATGATGGTGGATCTTCTCAAGCAGCCAGAGCTCTCCTGACCAGGAAAGCCAGGGGGTCCTGGTAGCTCTGAGGTCTTGCCCATCCCCAAGGACATGGCTGTCCTAATTTTCCTTTCCACTGTAAGAAACTGGGCATGTGCTCAACATCTTCAGCTCATGTTTTTCTGTCGTGAAAGACTCTGGCTAGAGCCTCTCTAGACGGGGAGACCCCACTTCCCAAGAATCAGCGAGACCAGCCTTCGGATGCAAGCCGCAAGAGGTTTATTTCGATTCGCGGGTACCCGGGGCGACAAAGCCTTTCGGAAGACTTGCGCGCCCCTCGGTTGGGGTGACGGGTTTTTATAGGGTTAGGGAGCAAGAAGCACATTTACAGAAGCGAGAAGCATAGTTACGGGGATCTGATTGGGGGATTTGAACAAGGCCATAGTTAGGTTACGTATTTGGAGCAGGGAAGGCGGGAAAGCAGATGTGGGCTAAGTCACGTAGCCGGTTTAGAGAAGGCGGAAAG
>NW_026593286.1:5019376-5026645 GCF_907164565.1 Psammomys obesus
GTAAAATAGTGTTGCCAGCATTATGCTAGGGCTTTTTATTTTTTTCAGTCGGTACCAATTTTATTTGTTCTATATTTATTTCTTTATATTTACCACTGAGAACCCCGAAGACTTAAAGAATAGGAGAATTCTTCCAGTTCTTCAGCCTGAAGTTACAATCAGTGGGGAGATCAATGCCTGGCAGAAAGCTGTCCAGCTTAATTATTGATTCTTAGCTAAGTTTTTAGAAAAGGAGAGATGGTGTTGTTATCTTTCACAGTTTTTTGATGGGATTAGAGAAGGGCCTGGGGGCTGGTCTCTCACAGTGTGGGTGGAGGATGGGCTGGAACAGTTGAGTGTGTAAGAATGGGGGTGAACTGGGAGGTTCCATCTTCTTTAGTCCTCTGACTCCTTTCTGTCATTTCCCCAGTGTTTTAGCTTCATTTCCTGTTGCTGTGATAGAGTATCACACCAAACACCAACTTAAGGGAGAAAAGGTCTATTTGTAACAGTTCACAGTACATCACTGCAGAGAGGTCAGGGAAGGAGGAGCTCAAAGCAGCCAGCATCACACCATATCCGTAGTTAGAGGCAGAGAGCAATGACTGGGTGTATGCCCAAGGCTTAGCTCACTTCACTCTTGCAAGATCCCTTCCTAAGGAATGGTGTCACCCACAGTGGCCCACAGGCCAACCTGATCAAGACCTTCCCTCATGGAGATTCCTTTCCCAGGTAATTCTAGATCATGTCAAAACTGACTACCACAGTCAATAACGGCCTGGGTTTGGGCTTTCACGTAACATGGTAGTTGGACTTTCTGCTTTAGTACCTTCTGCTCAAGGGTTCCAGTGGGCAAGGTGTTGTGAAGGTAGGTGAGGTGATATTATAGCTGGTTTTGGAACATACAGTCTTTCCCAGGGTCATTCACTCTCTTTGGGGGAGGGAGAAAGCCTGTGCAGTGTTCTGCAGAATGAGAAGAGAAGGTGGCCAGAGGCAAGATTCAGAGTGAAGAGGGTCAAACAAGGCAGGTCTTGGGTGAAACACATGAGTCTCACTGGCACCAAATTTAAGGAGGTGTTCTCTTGTGAAGCCATGCAACTGAGTGCTGTGTGCTTCACTGCACACTGGTACCAAAGAAATAGGAGGAAGAAATGTACATGAGTTGAGGAAAAGGAAGGCCACTTGTATGGCAGAAACTCCAAGAGGCTAATGGGATGCATAGTACTTAGGCCCCTTGTCAGCAGCCTGAGGGGATGGGTATCAACAGACTTTCATGAGGCATCATGGGAAATGACTGAAGGAGAACACTTGCCTGTGGCACTGGTCATGCTCATGGGTTTTTTGATTTCTTGTTTTTAACCTTCACTGTATTTAGTATAGAAACTAAGTTTGAGATAGCAGAAAAGGGAAAAAAGGAGAATGAGGAGAAGTTATGTTTGGTGGGATAGCTTGGCTTCCTCATTCATACCCCGTCACCCTCCCTGTAAAAACATGGTGGTTCTCCAGGGCTACTCTTCTTTTCCCTGTGGGATGGGTACCCTGTGAATGGAAGATACAGGAAGCATATCCCCTGGTCTAGTCATATGAGACACAAATACTTCCAGAGTACCTGACCACCGACCTGCACACTGAATAGCTTATCCATAAAAGTTAAGTAAATCAAGATAGGCATTTTTCACGAGAAAGCAAAAATATTACCAACATCAAGATCAAGGAATATTTGACCTGGGGCCCCAGATCTGAATACTGAAATGGGTTTCCAGGAAGGGTTCTATGCACAAGCAAGGTGAGGAGGCCTCAGTGGTGGGGGCATGTGTCACAGATGAGTCCCTAGGAGGTTCATTTGCCTCCTACATAGTTCATTTGAACTACATACAGTTGGGCTCGCCCCATTGAACTCACCTACTGTACCCAGACTCAGCCAGAACCCTTGGCTGTTGCACTTGCCACTCACAGGGGTTATTTGACTTCTTTTAGCCTTCACTGTATTTAGTGGGGAAACTATATTTGGGGTAGCAGAATGGGGACAAATGCAGAATGGAGAAAAGTAATGTTTGCAATTCAAATGAGGAAAACGAGTAGGGGACTCAATGGTGGGGAAAACACCATGACTCTTGCATTTATGTCATGGACAAAGCCCAAGTATCATCAAGACAGACAGTTGGAAGAGGGAGAGCCAAGGAGCCACCCAGATGACATGGGGCAGGTGATGAACTCGAACAGGAGATGATGGAAGAAGAAATTACCACAGTATCTTCTTCCTTAGCTGTGGATAGGGTGTCTCTCACCAGGCTCAAATCTAATTTCAACATCTCAGTAGTATGTCATGTACATCTACTTTTTTGGGTCCAGATCCTGGAGACTAACTGATCTGACTCTCCTGGGACTGAGGGGTCCCTCACTGGAGATTTGAATCTCAGCGATAAGATTTGAGATCTAAGGTTAAGGAACGTGATAGGTGAGACTGCCCCACTATTTCTGTACAGTTCAGTGAAGGAAACACTATGTCACAGAGATGCTTAACGTCCAGAGCCTTGATGTTCCCGGCTGCAGGCCAGGGTCACCCGGTGGACACTGTGAGGAAGACGCAGGGGACAGATGGTAGTTTTGTTTTGGAGAATGTTTAAAGAATGTTTTCTCGACTATATCGCCCCCTCTTTCCCTTATTTCTCCAGAGTACCTTTTAAGCATGGCAATATCATGAGGACTGTGATGGAAGAAATGTGAAGGAGCGAATAAGGTAGAATCAATGCTTGTGGTCTTAGAGTGGCATAGGGTGCAACCCTCTAGATAATAATAGTGGATTGGAAAATGGCCTTCATGCTAGTCTCGGAAGCCCCTTCCACTCAGGTGGCAGCTAAATGTAGTCACCGTCAACCGAAATGTAGTCACCGTCAACCGCACTGAGTGGCTTCAACACAAGGAGGATGCCAACAGCTAATGCCCATATATCATCACTGGAATCCTTGCCCTGTGGCACATGGATTATTTGACCCAACCAGAGATGATGAAACAAAGGCCAATAAAGTCTAAATAAGTTGCCCGAAGACAAGGAAGCTGGTTGCTGGCAGAGCTCAGATGCACAGGTGTGGCTCCAGAGCTTTGGAGGGCAGCTTGCTGACTCAGTCACTCTCTTCTGCCATTGTCCTTCTCTGACTCTGTCTCTTGACTCACAGGAAGCTACTGTAGGGGATTGTCCAGGTTGTGGGCTACACGACTCCCAGTCATAGTGATGTTTCATTGCCAAGACCAATCCTTCCGATCCTGTCCTTGACTTCCTTTGCAAGGAGGCCTGGGTTTTTGTTCTTATAAAAAGAAATCTCTCTTTCTCTCTCTCTCTCGCCCTTCCCCCAACAAAGGCTAGTATTGTTTTGGTTTATACGTGAGATGTTACATATTAAGAGCTTGCCAGCCAGCTGATGGACTTTGGGGAAGTGGTTGGATTCTGAGGACTCTCACATGCTCCATGAACTAATTCCCTGATGGACTCATAATCTGAATTCAAAAGTTTTGGGTACATGAACTGTGCCACCAGGGGATCTGGCATGGAACTGGCAAGGTGGAACATGTTCAAACCCCTGAAATCTCAAACTTGAGATCAGCAGGAGTAAGAACCACTGCCTCTCTGAGCCTGCATGCCCTGGTGCAGGTAGGCTGGTGAACCCCAACTCTCAAGGTAGTCATAGGTAGCACTCCCAGCCGGACCAGGATCTTGTAGACCCCACCCATTCCAGATTCTGCTTTATTCTTTCCAGCTTGGTATGCGGTGGGGTGAGACAGGGTGGAATGCAGAAGTGCCCAAAAGTAGGAGATGGGGCCTAGTTAGTGAAAGGAAACCATAGATGTGCTCTGGAAGCATGTGCCTTGTTGTCACAGTTAGTTTTATTATCAACTCAACACATCCTAGAGTGACTTGGGGAGAAGGAACTTCAGCTGAAGAATTACCTACATCAAACTGATCTGCAGCCACGTTTCTGAGGAATTGTCTTAATTGGTGATTGATATGGATGGAAGGCCCCAGCCCACTGTGGGTGGCACCATCCCTAGGCTTTTCTAGGATTTATTTCATTATGGTCAGATGTATAAGCACTCAGAAGCTGATGGTGCAGTGGTTTAAGGAGGCCTGGCTCCTTTTGAGCTGGTGGCTGATCTTGCCAAATCTCTGGAACCCTGGTCCTTGGGACATGCAGAATTCAACAATTATAGGGTCATGGAGATCCACAGAGATTTAAAAGGAACACTGGGCGCACAAGCAATGTGCAGCAGGATCAGATAGAGTGCAAGCAGCCCCTCAGAGAGTAATGTGTTGAACTGTGAGGGTGAAGCTGAAGATGTAACTGAGACCCCAGGAAGTTAGAGAAGCCAGGAATATAGAAAGTCTGCTAAGGTAGCCTAAGAGAGAGATCGTGTGGACTGCAATGGGCAAGGTCAGAGGTGGGGCTGGACAAGACATTCAGGACTTATATTCCACTACCACAAACCTGTGTATTGGTGGACCAGGAAGTACAGGATGTTTGCTCTGCTAGGTTTCAGTCTTGTTTGAATCCTATACTTCATTTCCATGTTCCATAGCTCCTGTTTGGAAAGCAATGTTTATTCTGTGCCACTGGAAATATGTAAGGTCTTTAAGAATCTTGCAGGAGTTCATATTAATAGCTAAAAGGTGTCTGGAGTCTATAAACTTGAGCTTTTAAGTAATGCTCAGACCATTAAAAACTATGGAGATAGACTAAATATATTTTTCACTGTAAGATGGTCTTCTTTAGGGACCAAAGAAGAAATAGTACAGTTTGAGTATGAAATGTCCCTGTTGGGCTTACATGCTGAGGTTTAGTTGCCCCTTGGGGCTTTGGAGAAGAGGTTGGGTCCTGAAGGCTTTGACATAATAAATATCTTAATTTTTGGATCTGAAGATGGAAGGGAAGTTGATATACATGCCTGAAACCCAGGAGAATTGGCTTCTCAGGAAAAGAGGAAGAGCAGGGATAATCAAGCGAGGTGGCAACCCCCTCTGTTGTGGGGACAAGAAGAAGCAGCTTGCTGAGCTCATTTGTATTTCACAGTCTACATTGCAGTGTTCTTGTCTGTGCAGACACAAATAGAAGTAAAAATAGCTTGAGCAGCAGAAATACAATCTGTGAAACATCCACTTTAAAGATTCATTTGAAGACACAGCACTGAGCACCCTACAGTTACAAATCACTTGTGGCAATGGGAATGCCCTCCTCAGGGACTGGTAAGCGGAGCAAATTAAAGAAGAAACCCACTGTAGGAGCTGACTCATGGGGAATGTACCACATCGAGTGGGCTCTCTGCATAAAAATGCATTTTGTTAATGACAAAGCAGGTATTTGAAGGAAATTTCCTCTTCCTAACCAATAGTTATGCAGGACCCTGGCTGCTATAGTGGGTCTGAGGGTGGGACTGAGTGGTTCAGTACTGGCCTAGCACATGTGAGTTGGTTCAGTCTTCAACATCACAAAATAAGAAGAAACGCACAAGAGAATGAGAAGAACTGTAGCTAAACAAGATGCCACAAGGATGAAAACAAATAGAGATTGGATTCCTATGCAATAGACTCTTGGAGAGAAAAACCTTGATAAATAGTTTCCAAGGGCCAGTGAGATGTCTCAGTGGGAGAAAGTGCATACTGGGCAAGCCTAAAGACCTGAGTTTAGTTTAATGTCCGGAACTCAAGTAAAGTTGGGAGGAGAGAGCCAGCTCAGGAAAGCTGTGCTCTGGCTGCCACATGCCGGTCACAGCACAGATGCCCCTCTCCCCACGGGCCCCTCCACAAATATCAAACTGAATAATTACGGAAGGAAGGAAGGAAGGAAGGAAGGAAGGAAGGAAGGAAGGAAGGAAGGAAGGAAGGAAGGAAGGAATAGCTAGCCAGAAAGAGCCTCCAAACGCACAATGAAGATAACCATGTAAAAAGTAAAAAAAAAAAAAAAAAAACCAGATGGGGAAGAATTTTAACAGAGAACAGGAGCAACAATGACCACAAAGAGAGAAAAGGGCAAACGAAGAATGAAGAAACAATTGTTCAACACAGAATATACTTTTATAAAGTGGCTTTTCAAATTTGGTCTGACTTGACTATGGAGAACAATGAAGTTAAGGTTTTAACAAATATAACTGAAAGCCAGCAGCGCCCAGACTGGCCAGATGCTAGGAAGTGAGTCTACAAGAATTCAGAGAGAAATCAGAAACCAATGCTCAACTGTTAGTTGAAGAGCCTTTAAGTGTGACTGCTGCATCTTGATAGTGCCTGTCTTCCCTCTGGGTGGTAGTTTGTAGACTGCCTGTTCTCTTCTCACAGACTGCACACAGGACCAAAGCCGTCCCCTTATCCTTTCCCACAGTAACGCAGAATCAGAGGCAACCTGACCACAGGCAGGTAGCATGAATTACAGTCATGCCTGCTATCTTATAGTGTGCCTCCCCTCAGAAACCTTTGAGAGAGAAAATTGTGCTTTGCCTAGTGGGACTGAACTTTCTCTTGCTTCAGAATCCCTACTGTGTACTATATATGGTGTTAATTTAATCTCCAAGCTTCAGCATGGGCCGCCACACTTGGCCTTGGGCCTTCAATCACCATCACTACTACTTAATTCTTCTTTTATTGACACGGTTTCTTTGTGTGCCCCAGCTGTCCTGGAACTCTCTCTCTCTGTAGACCAGGCTGTACTTGAACTCACCAAGATCTACTGGGTCTGCTTCCCAAGTGTTAGGATTAACGGTATACTCCACTACCACCCTCAGCTGCTTTTCATCTCCTCCCCATTTCACAGTAATACGTTATTAAGAAATAAAAATCTATGGCGGGAACAATGGATGCTTTTCATCCCAGTACTGAGTAGGCAGAGGCAGGTGGGTCTCCATGAGTTCCTGATCTTTGGACCTACAATTCTAATTCTTGGTTTCATAGGCTGTTGATTTCAAGAAGACGATCTACCTTGAAGCTTGCTAATGTCTAACAAGCTACCTGGATCATGTGGCCTTAGTGAGAATGGGACTTTTTAGTGACATAGCTCCTGCAAGTCACCCATACTCCTCTAAGAAACCACAGTAAACTCACTGTTCACTAGCTGGGCTCAGATAGGGTTGTTTCCATGCTCTCTTCATGTCCTTTCTGGGTGAGTCAATGCTTCTTTACATTTTTTTGGGGGAAAGCAGTGCAAAAGAAAATAGAAGGAGGAGGAGGAGGAGGAAGAGGAGGAAGAAGAGGAGGAGGAAGAGGAGGAGGAGGAGGAGGAGGAGGAGGAGGAGGAGGAGGAGGAGGAGGAG
>NW_026593286.1:5026655-5069375 GCF_907164565.1 Psammomys obesus
AGGAGGAGGAGGAGGAGGAGGAGGAGGAGGAGGAGGAGGAGGAGGAGAAATCTAAACCAAAACAACAATAACAAAGCAGTAATGGCCAGTGCTGAGAACTGGCTGTGCCCTGCCCTGCATCACCCTGAATGTGTATAGCAGTGTTTTTAGGCCGTGCCCTGCCCTGCATCACCCTGAATGTGTATAGCAGTGTTTTTAGGCTGTGCCCTGCCCTGCATCACCCTGAATGTGTATAGCAGTGTTTTTAGGCTGTGCCTTGCCCTGACAGACTCCATCTACGTGCAGCTTCAACTCCGTTTTGGGTTGTGAATGATGATCATGCACCTGGGTGGACACACCAACAATGTGTCCAGAACCATGTACAAGGCATGGACTGATGAATGACTTACTCCTAAGACAGAAAGGGGGCCATCCTGTGACTTCACCTAAGTAAAGGGAGCCTATAGGAGCACGTGAGTACATTAAGGCTATATTGGGGAAACTAGGCCCAAGAACTTCTCAGATATCATACTGAAGAAAAGATTTGACTCCCTCAGCAGGCTTCATATACTGCAAAGGCTAAGACCCCTCTGGGCTTTCATCAGACCACTATGTGTATATATCAAGAGACAGACATTCAGACCACCCCGTGCCCCACCCACCACCACCACCAGCAGGAGCTTCTGCTTGGCTTGGTCTCCACTGCTAACAAGACAAAGTGGCTTGCTGCCCTTTTGTCAGTTTGTCCATCTGTCTGGATCTGCCGACCTTTCATCCGCCACTTCATTTACCTGGCTCTGGTTCTGCTCTTCAGTTGTATGGCTTTCATCTTTGCCCTGCAGCCTGACTCTGTGCAATGGCAGCAGCAGCGGCAGCAGCCGCGGCAGCAGCCCTCAAGCCTGGTCTGGTTCGTTGTAATTCAGCTTTCCTGCCTCTCCAGCTCTTTGAAACCTCTTGAATTCTGCTGTGGCCCCTTTATCCCTTTCTAACAATTCTATAAGCTACATATAGGTAGGCAGATAGATAGTCATAGAGATATAGAAGATAGGTAGGTGATAGAAATGGATAAATATAGATAAGTAGATATAAAGATAGGTAGATATGAAGTTAGATAGGTAGATGATAGATAGATGATAGGCAGGTGTTTACTGTGCAATGTGCAATATGTGATCTAAAATTTATTAATTGAGATTGAAATAAAGGAACCTGGTTTTTGCCTCGACTGACGCTATCAAGGAAAGTGGAACTACTTGGGCGGTTTCTCCCAATGAAACAGCTGCACCTTTTTAAACTTATTCATAACTAATAAATTCTGACATTGTAGAAATACAAAACTGCATTTGCCCATGTTTCTGATAATCTACCCATGAGAATTAACACTAAACATAGACTTCTAGATAGAAACATGCAACAGGGACCAGAGTCATGTGTATATAGAGAAGAGAGAGCCATTCCTGCTAAAGCTACCTCTCTCTCTCTCCCTCTCTCTCTCTCTCTCTCTCTCTCACACACACACATACACACAAATATTTGTGCACCAAATAGTGTAGGGTGGAAACTGGAAACATAAAGCCTTTCCTTTTTAGACAGTTAGAGCTGAGAGGTAGAACTCAGGCACAGCTGTAAGGGCTGGCATATGCAGTAGGAGATGCCCGAGCCATACAGGAGCGAGGGAAGTGAGGAATACACACACAGCACGTGTTCTTTATGATCCGAGTGTAAACATTAGCTTCAGGAACATTTGTCATGATGAGACTTGAGCTAGAAAAGTAAATTCTAGGTTTTCCTGGACTAACTAACTGTGGATTCCTTAGCAGCTGTCCTTTCCTGGGTTCACACACAGGGCCCATGGCTCACTGTGCCAGCTTCTTGAATGTGAGCACCCCTCCACCACCTTCGTATACAGTTCCACAGCTGCCATTTAACAGGCCCAGGGATTGTTAAGGCATCCCTTAGCAGCTGCCACACACACACACACACACACACACACACACACACACACACACACACTCACACAGCTCTGTGCTTGATCTTGGGATAAAAAATGTTTTATTTACATTTTGTAGAGCTGTATATTGAGATATTTGAGGAGAGGGATGATGAAGATACAAAGAACTTGTTGAAAGAATATAAGCGTTTGAGGGCAGGAGAGATGACTCAGTGGTTAAGAGCCCTGGCTGCTCTTCCAGAGGACCTGGGTTCAATTCCCAGCACCCACATGGCAGCTCAACTGCCTGTAACTTGTGTTCTAGGGGACCCGACACCTTCATGCAGATACACGCAGTGAAAGCACCAATGCACATAAAATAAAAAATAAATTATAAAGGACATAAAGGTAACATATGAATACATTTCTACTGTCCGAGATTCAGGATCCTCTGACCAAGACAGCAGCTGCACCGTCTTCGCCTTTGTTCATCACTCTTTCAGATTTACCTCTGCCAACATTATTTATATCTCTTTAAGCCCACTTCTGGGCAAATACATATTCTTAAAAATAAGACTTTCTATCTTGAGATAATTGTAGGTTCACATACAGTTGGAAGAAAGAAAACATTGCTACGTGTCGTTCCCACATGACAGCATCTTACATAACTACAGTGCAACGTAACTACCAGGAAACAGCCCATGCCCGTGCATCTCAGGACGCCGTTTCCACAGTGTACCGCTTTGGCACAGGTTTGCTTCGAGGAAGAGCAGAGACAGAAGAAGCTTAGAGTGCAGTCTCCTTTGTAAGAGGAATGTGGATCTGTAAAGGAAGGCTGTACTTGTACGTTTGTCAGAATGGCTGTGTCTGTATCAGTAGGAAAAGAAAGCTGAGGGTGGACAGAAGGCAGGAGCAGAGGAAGAAAAGGAGCAAAAAGAAGGAAGGGCAAAGGAGGAAGAGGAGAAGAATGAGGAGGGGGCATTAAAAATCATCGATGGAGAAGATCTGAAAAATGAAACCTATTCCTGCTAATAAATCTCTTCCTGGCCACTTCCCAAGGCCTTTCTCTACTCCCCTTCCAGGAAAAGATGGTGTATAAGTCTGACAGCCATGCTCTGAGGCTTAGATATCCTTCTGGGTTATCTCTCATGTAGAGAATGTGTACATCTTTAAATGTATGGGTCTTTATCAATTGTTAGTCTGATTTTTGTTGTTTGTTTGCTACAGGGCACCCAAGCTACTTTATATGAGTGACAGAGAAGCAAACTAATTTTTCTTTCTGAAGTCCAAAGTCTTCTCTTACTTTTCCAGAAAGTTTTAACTGAACAGTAGACTATCACTATTCTAAGGAGGTCCAAGCAGTGGGAAATAGTGTATCTGAACTCTAGATGATGGAGATGGGGAGGAAGGGAAACAGGCAAAGAAAAAGGAAGAAGCATCCCTTAGTCTTTTTTTTTTTTTTTTTTTTTTTTTTTTTTTTTTTGACAGAAGGTCTCATGAAGCCCTGGCTGGTCTTGAACTTGCTATGTAACTGAGTGTAAGAAATAGTGATGGTCCATTTTCAGTATGAGTCATGCCTAGAGTTCATGAGGGTCACAGAAAGCAAGAGGTGCTGGGTCCCTTTGCTTCCTAGCTGGCAACTGTGGAACACTGAGAGCGGGAAAATTTAAAGAAGTGTTCTATGTGAACAGAAAAGTGGTGGCTTCAAGCCCCAGTTTCTTCCTTAGTTAAGGCTCTGTCTCCTGCACCAACAGGACGGGGAATTTGGGTGGAAGGCAAGTCCTGCAGGCCTATGGGAAAGAAGACAGAGATTTCTCAGTTTCTGGAGACTTTAAAAACCACTGTTTTGAGCCAGCACCCCAGCTGCTTTTTGTTTGTTTGTTTTCATCTTTTCTCTATGAGCATTTCTTTCTGTAGAATGCTATATACTTATTACTTGGGGGTGGGGCATCAATTACCAACTGGGGACAAGTTGTGCAAACCCAAGAGCCTATGGTAATGTTTTACATTCACAACAGCCTTGATGGCCTGCAGAGTTTATGGGTTGGAAAAGCTAGGCAGCTAGTTTTATTTCAGCGTCACACAAGCTAGAGTCATCTGAAAGGAGGAAACCTCAATTGAGAAGATGCCTCCATAAGATCCAACTCTGTAAGGTATTTTCTTAATTAGTGATTGATGGGAGTGAGCCCAGCCCATTGTGGCTGTTGTGAATTTTTATCTTCAAACTTTAATGAAAAATTAAAGTAAAATGAACTAAATTTAAATTTTTAATTATTAATTTTAATTAAATTTAAATTTAAATGTCTTCATAAGATCCTGTTGTAAGGCATTTCTTAATTAGTGATTGATGGGAGAGGGCCCAGCCCATTGTGGGTGATGCCATTCCTGAGCTGGTGGGCCTGGGTTCTATAAGAAAGCAGGCTGAGCAAGCCTTGAGGAGCAAGCCAGTAAGCAGCACCCCTCCCAGGCCTCTGCATCAGTTCCTGCCTCTGGGTTCCTGCCGTATTTGAGTTCCTGTTCTGGAACTAATTTAAAAAAATGAAAGACAAGTCTCTTACTGCCCTCCCCCCTGCCCCCAACTCCCATTGCGTTGCCTAGCACATGGATCCTTCTGACAGCTAGTTGTTAGCTTCTTGAGTTCATGCCAAATTATCCCAGATCTATGTATATTCATAGCACACACCCACTTACGCAAAACAGGATCATTATATACAGATGCATGTGTACGTACATAAATCTTACAGCTTAATATGTCACTGGTATATTTCTACAGTAATATTTTTAGACCCAAGTGAGTCTTAGTGGCTTCTAGCATTCCTCTCTTCGGCCGTTCAGTGATTTGTTCAGCCACGGTCCTCTTTTAGAAATGAAGATGAGTTTCCAGTATTTTACCTAGTTACTCATTGTATTTGATGCTATCTCTGTGGTGTTGGGGATGGACCGCAGGGCTTCCCACAGATCAGGTCAGCACTCCACCGCCGGTTATAGTCCCAGCCAGTCACTTCTATCTTATTTTCCCCCATACTAACAATGCCTAGCCTCCTTGAATTTATTCATACTATTATCTCTACAGGATGGAATAATTAGTGTTATCGTCAGGTCAAGGGTTTGGTATTAAGCTACTCTACCCAAAACAGCATGGTAACAAACCCGAATCGACAGCAGAAGGATAAAAATATAAGGATGAGAGTAATAGCCATTTAGCACCGACAAAAGTGCCTTTCTAAACACTAAAGACATGAAGTTCTATTAAAATCTGCCAGCAAGATTTGGAGCCACAAGATAGGGACAGCATCTGGAGAAGCCTGGAAGCTCTTTCTATATGTCCTCACCCCACTTCTCTTCCTCGCCCTCTCCCCATATCCTTAATAATAGCACTCATAAGACACAGATAAGTGTTTCCTTAAGTGTTTTGAGCTGTACTAGAAAACTGCGCAGACTTAAGAAGCGGCTGTGGGAACCCAATTGGTCAAAAGTATAAGCAATAACCTTTAACCTGTGACTAGTATGTGCCAGCACAGTTCTCATCTGGGGATCTGGGATTCAGTGCTTCCCTGTGGGATGTGACTCTAGTCCCCAGGTAGAGTTGAGGTACAGGCTGCTGAGCCTTTGTCCACTGGAGAACTGATTGGTGCCAAAGAGTTTGCTTCTCTACAGATGAAAGTAGGTGTCAGGCTAGGTGGACACAGCTGCAAGGAGAGATGCCACTGGACTATGTGAGTATGTGTGGGTCCATGGTCCTGACCATTATGTACAGTGTAGAGATGGCAACCACTCTCCTGGTGTTTTGGGGATGGATTATTGTTCTAAGGTAGCTAGAAGGTTGGCACACTGCCACTCAGTCAGGCTAGGTTCAGAAGGACCTGGCCTGTCAGGGGGTGGAGGAAATCAGCGTAGGGGATGACATGAGTAATGGGCATGTAGAAGGAATATATTGTGTATTACATGGCTGTAGCAACCGTTAATAATAAATCTGATGGCCTACAGCTTAGGTGAGAAATAGGAGGTAGACCATCTGGTAGGCAAAGAGGATTCTGGGATAGAGGCAGGTGCAGGAGATTCAACTATCAATTTGTGAGGAAGCTAGATATGTGGTACTTGAACCCAGGTAACCAGCCATGTGGCAGAATGTAAATTAACATATGGGTTATTTTAAGTTATGGGCTAGTCAGAGAAGAACCTTTCTATATGGCCTAGGTATTTGTAAATAATTATCTTGAGTCTCACAAGTCATTATTCTCAGAGCTTAAGGACAGGAGGAAACACCATCTGCAAAATGGGTACTTCTAAAATACTATACTTTTTTTTTTAATCCATTGAGTCTAATTAGTGCTGTCTTTATACTCTTGGGTAGATGTCCATTCCTTGTAGTGTGGTTGACTTACTATGAGACACACCTTTCAAAAAAAACCTAACTCTTGGGAGGGGAATCCATAATTGGGGTGTAAAGTAAGCAAATAACTTAATAAAAGAAGAAAATAGGGCCAGAGAGCTGGCTCAGAAGTTAAGAACACTAGCTGTTCTTTCAAGGGTCCTGAGTTCAATTCTCAGCAACCACATGGTGTCTCATAACCATCTATAGTAAGATCTGGTGTGATCTTAATATAGGCAGAATGTTGTATAAATAATAAAAAAAAACCCAAATCTTTAAAAAAAAGAAGAAAATAAAAACAAAAACATCAAAGGGAAAAGAAGTTGAAAATCCTAGGCATAGTTGGTGACATATTCATATTCCAAAATAAAAACTTCTACATCAGCTAATATAAATCCCAATTCTCCATTTTCAGGCAGCTATCAATTAACAATAGCTCCTTAGACCAGGGTGGGGCTTAAGTCATCATGCATGGTACATGCTCATGTTTGGAGCATGGGCATGGTGCATGGGACATAGTCTTGGGTATGGTGCATGGGACAAGGTTATTTTGTTTGGAGCATGGGCATGGGTTATGGGATATAATTAAGTGTGTCTGTGGTATACAGGGCATGGACACGGTAAATGAAACATGGTTGCGGTGCATGAGGCATGCTTCTGGCCTAGGGGGTATGGTCACAGTGTTTGGAGCATGGCTATGGTACACAGGACAGGGTTGTCTGTTCATCACCCATAGCAAGTGAGCTACCAGTAGAGGTTTTGAAAACTCGACTGTGGGCTCTGAGATGGCTGAGTGGGTAAAGGTGCTTTACCCATCAAGCCTGATGTTCAACCCTTGAGTCCCAGATGGAGGAAGGAGAAAACTGTCTCCCACACTCATGCTGTGGCATGATGGTGAACAGAAAAGGGTGGTGGAGGGGATAGGAGAGAGAGAGAAATATAAAAAAAAACAAATTCTCAATTGTAATGAAATTTGCCTTTATGTAGTATTCTGCTGTTACAAAGATCCTCATTCAATCCCTAGGAGGGAGCCATGATCTAGGACCCATATATAGCCATCAGGGCCGTACACACCGCCTGTGGGTCTCATTTTCCCACTAGGACTACTTTCTGTGCATTTCATTGCATGCTAACAAAGGGGAATGGCTTCCTTTGGAAGTGAAGATTCCTGCCACACCCCTCTCTTCCACTGGCTGTAAACTGCAGCTTTCCCAATATGTAACTGTGCTTTACTGTTTGGTTATTCAGAAGCCAGCCATATTGCTATCAACTACGAATGGCAAGTTGAAACATGTGCTGACGATTGGATTTTTAGCTCATTGTCTTATTTCCATAGTCAAAAGAATTCTGGGAACATCTTCCAGGAAATTAATGCTTGTCTTTGGGATACACCCATAAGGACATGAAGGGGTCCATTCCCCTTTGCTGCAGACTTCGGTGTACCTTCCCTTCTTCCTCACACCATCTCCCATCCTGTGAGTCACAGAAACTAGTCTCCCAGGCAGGAAGAACCCCCAGGGGAACATGTATGGCCAGTGCCAGGTGTTCTTGTCAGAGGGTGGCCTCCACCCATGACCTCAAAACACGCTGGAGCGAGCTGAGGGGAAACTTCGCCTTCCAACCTCTTGACTGAGAGGGGTCTTATGCATTTGAAGGCTTAACAGAGTCCCAGAGGTCCTCAGAAATGCTCTCTCTGAGCTTAAGCTCCCCACAGGGTGCAAAAATGCTGCTTCACCTTTTCCATGTTCAATACAGAGGAGGCCAGAAAAATCGAATGAGTGCAAAGGTAGATTGCCTGGTAGTTAAATGACACTATTTCCAAGGCTGCCATGCCCTTGCTTCTCTCTCTCTCTCTCTCTCTGCCTCTCTCCCCCTCCCTCAGCTTCCAGGATAGGAAGATGGCTCACTTAGTAAAGTGCCACACAAGCACAGAGACCTGAGTTTGTATCCACGAACCCGTGTAAAAGCCTGGCACGATGGCATACATGTATAACTACAGGACAGGAAGGAGAGGTGTAAAGACAGGAGGAGCCCTGGAGACTGATGGCCAGACAGTCTGGCTGAATTGATGAGCTCCAAGTTGTGTGAGAGACCTGTCTCAAAGACTAAGGTGGAGACCGATAGACGGCACACACACAGAGAATGTAAGTTTTCTAAGAGTAGAGATACCAGCTCCTTTATCGGAGTCCTAGAATTGTGCCAGGACACGATGAAGGCTCAATATACACTTCTTAGCTGACTTTTCAAATTAATACTGAAATATTCTGAGCTCAGAAACATGGTTAGAGTGGACCAAAATACTATGTTTTGGTTGTTTCCCTCACTGTGATTTCCCCGTTCCCCCAATGATGACAAAATAATGATACATTCTTCAATGGCCCCAGACCAGCTCCTCTGCTCCACAGGCTGGGCCATCTCCTAATGCGCGTGAGTCCCTGCAAGCACCAGCGCTGCCCTCATGGCACCTGCACAGACAAGGAGCCCAAGATTCCCAGGTAAAGGAGGTTTTTTCCCAGTCTGCTTAGCGAGTGCTCACTCTTAACCACTGAGCCATTTCTCTGGCCCTCAAGGCATCTTATTTTTGTTTGTTTTAGAAATCTCTTCCTTTCATGCCAGATAGGATACACTTCAGGAGCAGCAGGATGTGGTGGTTGACAATATCAGTCCTTGAGACAACTGTCCAATTTCCAGTCCCAATTCCACCAATCACAGGCAACGGGACCCTGGCAAGTCACTTAATACACTGGGACTTGATTGTCACATCTGTCAAACAGAGAATGAGTAACTTACGAAAAGGAAAGGTTCATTTAGCTCGTAGTTCTGAAGGGTGGGACTTCTGACTGCCTGGCACCCACATCCACCTGCCCTGGTACGCGGTGAGGAACTTCCTGCTGGTGGGGACTGTGCAGTCTCCGGGCAGCACAGGGCATCATGGGAGAGATAGAGACAGCTTGTTCTGTCCCATCCCTTCTCTAAGGGGCCACTGACATCATCAAGGAGTCCTGTCCTCACAAACCCATTTAACCCTGACTGACTCCCAAAGGCCTCTACCTCCAAACACACTTGAGCTAGAGAGACTCCAGCACATGAAATTAGGGGGCACATTCAAACCATAGCTGCATAACAGTGGTACTTCTGACAATGTCATTTATTTAAATAAGCACCGAGGGAGGACGGGGAGCCTACAGGTGGGGTAAGCCCATAGAACTAAGATCAGTGGCAACTTTGTCAGTCTCTGCCTAATGAAAATGCATTTTCAAAAGAATGCCAAGATTCTGTAATCATATATACATACACACACACACACACACACACACACACACATATATATATATATATATATATATATATATATATATATATACCAACTCTTCATCTGTTTTTTAAAAAATTTGAACACACAAAAAAGTGGAATTCACACATTATAATATAAACAGATAAAATCTCCTGACAAGTTGGCAGAATAGTAGCCCCAAACAGCAAAATGTTAATGGGAAAATAGCAGGTGCGCACCGACCACGTCAGCTCCCACCCCTGGTCCTGCTGGGAACTTGGCAGTCTCCCTGGAAATTGTGAAAATGACTGACACGTCTATTTTCACATGTTGGTCTGCCAAGAATAAGACTAGATGAACAATTGGATCTTCTCCCTGCAGGACTCTGTTGCCAGGTGCTTGGAAAACGTGGAAGGAGGTCTGGCAGGGAGCTCCGTTTGCCTGCACAGCCCCTCTCCTCAGCCCTGACCATCCCTCTGGGATGCGCGCCTTGCTTCAAGCTCACTTCAGATCACCATGTTTATAAATTCTACTGCCCCGTCCACTGCTCTTCCCCAGCTCAGACATGTGGCAGAGGCAGCATTCAGTCCACTCGTGATTTTTTCTGCTCACATTAGATGAAAGACCGAGAAACAACCTCTAGAATGTTCAGAAGATAAGGGAGGAGAGCACCATGAAACAGAGGACAAATCCCTGCCCTGGGAGCTGACTGTCTAGTTGATCAGAGTGAAAACAAGGACGGGGAGCTGGAGGGACAGCTCGGTGGGCAAAGTGCCTGGAAAGCACTAGGACCTGGGTTGATCCTCAGATCCCATGTTAAAAAAAAAGTCAAGGCATGGTGGTGTGTGATTGTAATCCCAGTGATGAGGAAGTAGAGACAGGAGGATCCCTCGAGCTCACCAACCAACCAGCTTAGCCTACTTGGTGAGCTTCAGGTCCATTTGAGACCCTGTCTCAAAAGCATGATGGGTCTGTAGATTTTAGTATGTTTATCCAAAGTTATAAGGCTAATATCCGATGATAAGTGAGCATATACCATGCATGTCTTTCTGCTTCTAGATTACCTCACTCAGGATGATCTTTGCTAGTTCTGACATGAACTCTGTTGCCTGCTCTTTAACTTCTCCCCTCTTGCAGGGCAACTTAGCCAGCCCACAGAGGAAGAGGATCCAGGCAGTACTGATGGGACCTGATAGGCTAGGGTCAGATAGAAGGGTCCCCCTATCAGTGGGCTAGGGAAGAGGGATAGGGGAGAAGAGGGAGGGAGGGTGAGGCCAAGAGGAGATAAGGGAGTGGGCTACAACTGGGACATAAAGTGAATAAATTTAATAATAATAATAATAATAATAATAATAAAGCAAGATGGACGGTGCCAGAGGAATGACACCCAAGGTTGACCTGTGGCTTCCACATGCACCCACACATGTGCACCCCCACACACACATGCACCCACACACCCTCTCCCGCAGAAAGCTAGGAAAGAATAAAGGGAAACAATAAAATCTTTCGGGGATGGGGGATGGGCGGTGATAGGGCTGCATCTTGAAAGAACCATGGAGATGCTTCCTTAACAGTGGGGTAAGGTGGGGTGGTGGGGGAGGGATCTTAGTCTTCTACTCACTGTATCCTAAAACAAACAAGAATCCATAGATGGTCCAGAGTCACCAGACCGTAAACCAGGACAGAGACGTGGTAAGGCCTGCCTCCAAGTTACATGGCACCCAGAAACCCGGTCCCCATCCCCGGGAAGCAGAGGAAGGAGAGGGAGCAGTTGCTGCCAGTCAGTTTAGGGCACATGCTTGTGGGGAGTTTCCAGAGCACATTACTTTGAGAGATAGAGTTGAGCCTGAGAGAGTTGCCTGGGGTGTTTCCTATGTGCTGACTGCACTAGTCAGCCCCTCCTTGGCTGGCCGCAGGTGGTTATGATTTTCTGGGACAATGTAGAGACTTCAAAAATGATTATTGAACTTTCCCAGAACCTTCGGTTTTCATTCCTTTTTCTGCATTCTGTAGCTGATCGCCATTGCCCCTGGAGCTAAGTCAGAGCTGGGGTTGAGTTTTTCGACCATTTGAATTAGGGCTACCATTTTCCTTCTGGGGAAATGCCACAGTTTGGAGCTGTGTGGTCCTCTCAGGGTTTAAGGTGTTCCCAGTTGCCTGGGAACAGAGTGTGTGTGGCCAGAAATATGGAAATTGCTGTGGAACATTTCTCCCAATGTTGGTTCTCCCCTCTTATAGCACGTCGTTCTGTAGTGGTTTTCTGAGACCAGGCTGGCTTCAAACTTAGGATTCTCCTGCCTCAGCCTCCACAGGCCAGCACATCCAACCAGTATATTTTAACTACATTGTACACACCTTAGAGAACACACACCAATTTTGAAAATGATGTAAAAAAAAAAAAATTCCCACGTAGAGCCAGTCCTCAAGGTGCTTATAATGGTTTGAGTGAGATGTCCCACACAGCCCCAGGCGTTTGAATACTGGTTCCCCGTTGGTACCATTGCCTGGAGATTCAGGAAGTGTGGTCTTGCTGGAGGAAGTGTGTCAGCTGAGGTGGGCTTTGAGAGTTTAAAGACTCCCAGCATTCCTTGCTGCTCTCTTTGCTCCGTGCTTGTGTTAGCGACGCGAGCTCCTAGCTTCTGCTCCGACTGCTTGGTGTTTTTCACCACGATGGATGTTCTTATACACCTGGGACCCTTTCTTCTACAAGCTGCCTTGCTCATGGTGTTTTATCACAGCAACTGAGAAGTGACAAACTCTCTGCTGACAATGAGTTGCTTTCTTCCCTCCATCCAACTACAGTTATGTTCAAAAGTGGGCCCACCTCTGTACATCATTTCATAACTCTAGGCTAACACGGGACAAGGACTTACTCTAGTGATGGTTTAGTAAATCCTAACACCATTTTCTTGACTGCAGCTGTATCCGACTCCATCGTAGATGAGAAGTTGAGACCTTGGGTTCACAGCTCCCGAGGGGACTGGTGGTCCCGTGAAGTTGCACCGGCCTGTAGCTCTGAGACTCCGCCTCCAGAGACTTCACATTCTATCTGTGTGACCTGGAAGGACCTCACCACCAACAGCACTTCCAGGACAAGACCCATACCAGGAGACAGCGCCGGGGTGACTGAACACACATGCCTTTTCCTCCCATTGAAAATCACTTTAGAGTGTAAAGTGACTTCCAGTCATGCTTTCTCTTTGATGAGTGTGAGTTACTAGTTAATAAGTCTCAGAAAGGATGGCAGGGGCACTCAGGCGCAGTAGGCTTGCAGGCACAGCCAGGATCTCATGGGTCGCAGCCAACTTCGCACAGTACGACAACTAAGCTGGAAAATGCAGGCTGGGGGGACAAGTCTCTATTTGAAGAGAGAACCGACACCAGGGCAGGCTTCCAAGGCTTCCAGAGGCAACCAGCCTCAGGCTCTAAAGGAGTGCTCCTTTTCTCCTGAACATTTGTTTATTGTTGAAAATCTTCTACTTGTCTGGGCCGAGTCCTTCTCTCCAAATGCCTGAACAGTGAGCTGTCACTTAGAACAAAAGCTTAGTGGGTGAAAGCGCTGTCACCTTGTGTCATTATTCATCCAGTACTGGGGATCAAGCTGAGATTTACTCTCTCTCTGAACCTTGGGTCTTTTGTTTGTTTGCATTTTTTTTTTTTTAATACAGGAGTCCACCAATGTAGCCCAGTCTGGCCCACTTTGTATTTGTACTGTAACCCAGGCTGGCTTTTAACGCATGATTATTCTGCTGTCACCTCACCTCTCTGAATTCTTAAGATTGAATGAAACCTTCTAGCATATCCTTCAGATCAAAGTTACACCTAAAATCCTAAAATATTGCATCTCTAGGTTACTAAAGAGTTCTAGAGCACCTGTCTCCAAAAGCAACCTGTGTCTTTTCATTCATTGTGGCTTCACAGTTTGGTTGATGTGTTTTCATGGAATCTGAAGACATTGGCATTATCAACACTGAGCTCAGGTGGTCCCCATCTTCTGCAGAACTAGATTGTTTATAATATCTGTCAGCAGCTGCTAACTGGGGCCAGTGGTGTGGCTCAGCAGGGAAGCAGGAGCCGGGTGACCTGAGTTCAATCCCAGCATCCCTTAGTGGAAGGAGAGAAGTGAATCTTGAGAGCTGTCTTCTACGTACTTAGTCCTGATATGACTTGACGTGCCAGGGGGGAGGGTTGTAAGGGGGAATTTCCTTTTCTGAGGAGAAAGGAAGAGGGGAAGAGGGGAAGAGTGTGGGAGGACGGGACCGGTAGGAGAGGAGGGAGGAGGCTGTGGTTGGGATGTAAAATGAATAAATTTAATAATAAAAAAATGTTGTCCTCTGACCTCCACATGCATATAGTGTGGACATGCGCTCCGCATGCACACAGTGTGGCCACATGCACACACTCACAGCACTAAATACAATTTTAAGTGCATTTGAAGAACTGCTAGCTGGGGCTAGGGCTCTCTCCTTCTCCCACCCCCAACTGTATGCCTTGCTTAACAGCAGCTCTTGCCTCACTCTTCAAAGTCTGGACTTCACAAGGTGCAAGGAGGAAGATTTGGGCCCATCTGCAATGCCTCTTCCTTTGCAACTCGCCAGTGGAATTCTTCACGTAAATCTTGGCTTTCTCTGACTAGATGAAGTTCTAAACTAAAACAACTCACTTCACCCATGAGGCTGCAGAGTCTCAGGGAATAGGAGTCCCTCACGGGCACTTTGGGGAACTAGGATCAGATCCGAGACTTCAGTCGGGTGATGAAAATTTCACTTTGCCAGGAAAATCAAAGCCCGCTACACCCCCAATTCATTCACTAAGGACTTCACCTTTTATATTAAGAATGACACAAAATTAAGGTTATTATTTTTTTTTTAAGTCGGGCATAGTAGTACATGCTTATAATCCCAGAGTCAGAGACAGGAAGATCCCTGGGGCTTGCTAGCCAGTCCTCCTGGCTGACTCGATGAATTCCAGGCCAGTGAGAGACCCTTTCTCCAAAACAAGGTCAGTGGCACTGGAGGAAGGACAGTGGGATTGTCCTCTGACTCCGTGCCCATGAACACACGTGTGTACCCACCGACCCCCTCACAAACACAAAATCAAAGGTACTGAAGTTCCTCATGTCTGGCGTCAACAATTCAAACAGAAAAGGAAAGGTTCTTCTTTTTTTTTTTTTTCAATCTAGTCAGTATAAATAGAAATCACATTAGGCTAGTTAATTTCTTGTAATATCTGGAGAGCTCATATGATTAGATTTAAATACAAAGCACGCACAGCATTCTCTACTTGATCGAAATGATTTATAATAAATGTTTGAGACCCTCTTGAGAGGTTAGATAATGTGAAGTTCAATGCTTTCTCTTTCTTTCGTCAACACTTTAAAATCTGAGACTTCCCGCTGGAGCTTGGCTGGCTCGCTAATGCTGCTGGGCCATGACTCACCTCACGAATATGGTGTCACAGATGAAGAATGCTTTTGTGTGTGGTGCTTCACCACAAACATGGTATTTTTTTCTTTGTCTCAACCTCATCCTGAAGGTGTGGCTTTCTTAGCAAAATAGTCATTCTTTCTTTATGTTGCCTGAGTCCCCAGTCATTCATATTGCAACCAAAATCCAGTAAAGTCTGGAATACCCATTATCAACCCCTAGAGATCCAAGCAAATCTGCTTGTTTCTTTAATGTTCTCAAAATCTCTCTTCAACAAAACCCTGGGCAAGGCTACACAAGAGGGGATGGCAGAGCTCAGGTTAGCAGAGCCCAGCCTCCATGCAGAGGCAAATCCTTTGCCTTGTTGTTAGCTTGAATGGAACCAGAAAAAGTGCAGGGATATCCTTTGCAAGCCAGTGTGGCATTGTAACTCAGTGAGTACACATAAAAATAGCAACTAATTGGAGATAGTTTTTCATGAACAAAATAATTTTTTTTTAACTGCTAAGAGTCTTTAACCAGAAGGACTCCAAAGAAACGTAGGAGGAAAAACTATTCTAGAAAGAAAACCTGACGTCAAAGATGCATAGTGAAACAATTTTCAAACAAGTGAACACATTTTCAAAGTTTAGATTAAACAACAACAATGCTGTTGAACAAAGAACTAAATATTAGAAAAGTACAGAAATCTTTGAAAAGTTACTCATCAGGGATCAAGATGTTGATGAGTATTAGACATTCACGAAACCTGAATTCCAAATTTGGTCATGAAGAAGGAAGGGAAGAGGAAAGAGAAGGAGAGAGAGAGAGAGAGAGAGAGAGAGAGAGAGAGGGAAAGGGGGGAGGAGGGGGAAGAATAGAGAGAGGGAGAAGAAAGAACTTTAAAAACCATCCCAAAGCACTGTCCCAAATTGGCAGGGAGATTATGTGTACATTTGTTCCCCCAAAATTGACACAAATGCCACCTAATAGAATGAGGAAGCCAGGCTGTGGGAGGATGCTTCACAAGTCTATTGGCAAAATGGTCCAGGTTTATGGGGAGAAATGTGCCAGCTGTATTCCATGCAGCAGGAAAGATTAAAGGCCTAGCTTCACATGTGGGCGTTCATCCCAGCAAGGTGACTCTTACCAGGCTGAGACTGGACAAAGATCAGAGAAAGAACCTGGATGGATCCTCCAGGTATTGAAAGAAAGGGGCAGCTGTGAGGAATAAAGCGTGGAGAGGACAAAATATTCTCACGTAAAACTTTGAGTACTATTAGAGCCTTTGAAAGGAGGGGTGCTTGTGCTTGCAAATGGGAACTAGAACAAAAAAAAAAAAAGAAATAAAAATACAAATGGTGGAATTGGCGATTTATGAAAATGGTCAGAGGCAAGTAGGAAAGACAGAGTGAGAACAGGCCAGAGGAGTCAGTGGGAACAGGCCAGAAGGGCAGTGTAGACACACTATTTTGTGTACGGGTTTCATGTTCAGAATCCTGTTATCTTTCATACACTGGAAATTAGTTAGCTCTGTAAGACTGAGAAGAAAAGGGAGAAAATAAAATAAAATTCAAACAGAAAAAAATGTATCAGTAAACCTAACATGTTTCAAGTGATGACATCAATGGGGGAAACAAACATTGGTCCAAGAATTCTGACTACAAAAACCATAAGCACACGCTGACATGTGATGGATACATTTGTCTTTTGTGGAGGTATGAATAGGAAGTGTGCTCCCTGTGGATAAGGAGACTGTGGGCTATCTCACTACCACAGAAGCATGTTGCTGATGAGAGAAAAGGGGAATCAATGAATGAAAAAAAGAAATATTTGCATAATTTTTGCAAATTTTATACTAGAACTTATTCAATGTTGAATAAGGAAAAAAAGCTAAGTACCTCTTTATTGAGTTCTGGCCTCTTGGAGAAGCTCTCAGCCAGCTACTTACTAACAGGAAGGATGGCACTTAGCTGCAGCTTCCGTGACAATGTCTGAATCTTCATCTTAGCCCTCTTCCCATTCTCCTGAGAGCACCACTCACAGCCTCTTGATCTGGATGGAAGTGTCTCCGGAGCACCTGTCATCAAGTCTGCTTCTTCTGGAAGCAGGTGTAGGAGCTCCTGCAGCTCAGCTCACCACCGAGTGCTCAGGCAAGGAGAGATGCTGACCTGCAGTCACAGCCCAGCACTGGCCAGTGTCTATGGTGTCAACAGTGCTGGTGCGGGTCCCAGTTGCAAATGCTAAGCCTCCTTAAGAAGAGAAAGATGCTGGAGTGATGACCACTGGAGCCTCAGGATCTGTCAGATGTGATTGGCTCCAGTGGTCCCAGCCAAGCCTAGATTTGGTAGACAGTGCCTTAGGCCTACATGCTGGGATATTAGCAATGATGGCACAAAATCAAGAGAGGCATATGTAACCAGGCCAGTGTGTCAACCACCATGGCTTAAGCTAATGATGCAAAACTCCAGGGTGGAAGTTCTGGCTTTCTGTTGCCTACAGAGATGGTATTTAGTGGGTTATTAAAAAACAAAAAAGCAAATATGAAGTTGGGAGGGAGGATTTGGTGATGGGGATGTGGGGTAACTGGATGGGGGGCTCTGCAGGTGAACATGATCAGATGTCTTTGCACACAAGAGTGAAATTCTCAGGAATAAAGAAACTTTCTTAAAGATCACATTCAAGTATTTGGATTCTGATCTGAAAATTATATTATAACTTTGAGGATGGGATTTCCCTAAACTTTAAGAACCTATTGGAAAATGGTCCCCCCTTTTTTTTCTTGTTTGTCTGGTAATTTATCTTGAAATTTAATGAGAGAATAACACCCCTAAGAGTTAGAGCCATCTTAAAAATATTTTTAAAATAGGGCTGAGGTGGTAATCTAGTCAGTAAAGGCATGAGGACTGGAGGTCAGCCTCCAACAGCCACATAAACCTAAATAAAAAGCTTGGCATGGTAGCCACTTACAATCCCAGCTCTGGGAGGCAGAGACAGGATTCCTGGAGCTCACTAGTCTTGTCTAATTGATCCAGAGAGCCCAGCGAGAGACCTTGTCTAAAAATCAAAGTGGATGGTGCCTAAAGAATGAATGACACCTAGAGTTGACCTCTCTGATCTCAACACACATGCACGTTGAGATCACGAGTGCATCTGAGAGCATCAACACATATACCTTTACACATACGTACATACAAAACACTTAAGAAATAAATAGCAACTTAGAAATTTACTTAAAGTCAGGTGCAGTGGCCCACACCCATAATCCCAGCACTCAGGGAGGCAGAGGCTGGCCGATCTCTGTGAGTTCAAGGCCACCCTGGTATACAAAGCTAGTCCACGACAGCCAAGGCTACACAGAGAATCCCTGTCTCAAAAGCAAAACAAAATAAATAATAATAATTTAAAAAAATCACTTAAACAATCTTTTCCCTAAAGTTCCAGTTGCATGAAGTTCAATTCTTACGGGCACCGTCATACACATATCTGAATAAAAGTGTAACAGGAAACTGGTTCTCCATTCCTGATGTGCTCATTGCTCAGTCTCTGTTAGGTTAATGTTGTGACAGCATTTTGCTGGGCACAGTAACTGATTCATTACGTTGCAGTTTCTGTGAAGAACAGATTTTTCGTTAATTCATTACTTGAGTGAATCTGTCTTCTCAACAAACACTCCCCGTAAGCTTACCACCTGCCAGCTAGTGTGCAAAACATGAAGAAGCTGTGCGCTTGGGAGCACGACACCAAAACATAGCAGTGAGGAGAAAGCTCAGCCAGGGTGAAGATGATGCAGCTGACATGGAAGTTCATTCATTGTGCGTTGCCTGGACCCACACACAGCATCCTTCAAACGTCTCACAAAATCCTCACAATTACGAAGCTGTGACACCTAAACGTCTCATTAACTTACACGCAGTCTCCCAGGGCTACACAGGGAGGGATGGAGCCTCTGCTGACAAGCTAAATCTGTATGAATCCAGAGGCATGAGCCTCGAGTTCCACCCCAGTGAGGGGTCCAGGACTTAAGGGGCACTGCACACACTGTGGAAATAGTGTCATATACTCCAGACAGAGCGTCACCAGTCTAATGGCACAAGGCACATCAGAGAAAGTCAGTATCTGTGGTGTGGGGAAGCATCCTGGGAAGCGTTCAGGAACACAGTCAAGGCCCAGAGAATGTAGTGGGTGAGCTTGGATTTTTGTAGATGACATCAGAATTGATAGAAGTAACATGATACAACAAAATACTGTACATTAGGCTTTTTGAGACAGGAAGCACCTGCTATGGTTTGAATAGGAAAGGCCCCCAGAGGCTCCTATGTTTGAATGCCTTGTCCACAGTTAATGGAAGTGCTTGGGAAGGATTAGGAGGTGTGGCCTAATCCTCTTGTTAGATGACGTGTTTCACTTGGGGGCTGTGCTTTGAGATTTCTAAAGACTCTCAGGGTTCCCAGTGTGCCCCTCTGCGTGGGGACCAAGAGTAAGCTCTCAGCTGTTGCCTCACATGCATACCTGATCTGTGAGGCCAGTGAAACTTTTTCTTTAATAAGTTGCCGTGATTATGGTGTCTCTTCACAGCAATATGGAGGTAACTAACAAAACTCTTCCCATGCTTAGAAGAGGCCCAAGATGGAGATAAAGATGTAGTTAACTGCTGGTGTTGGGGGTCCGTGGCCCTCCAGGTCTGCTACCATGCCCATATGGAAGGCAAGGGTACAGGCAGGGGGGGGGAACAAAGAGACACCCCCCTTCTCCCATGAACCAAGGACTTTATGGCGTCCACGGCTTTATGCAAACAGCTTTCTAAGAGGGGAGGTTGATGGGCATGTTTAAAGTAAGCAGGCACAGGTTCCAGGAGGTCACAGTGACTGAGAGAAGATCCCTGTGGTGAACCCGCACAGCCCATGCCTGGGCACAGGAGTCAGCAGGACCAGTGTTGTCCACTTGGTGTTGCTATCACCAGGGAGCAGGTGCATTCTGGAGATGAGTGGATCAAACACACTGAGAAGCTTGGAGGAGATGAGAGATGAGGGCTGTGTCCCGCTGACTAAACTCTCACCTCCTAAAGTGAAGGCCAGTATCTTAGATTCAATCTGGGTATAAGAAATCATTATATGAGGTAAATTGTCCTATATTTTGGGAAAAATCCAAATTGGAAATTGGAAAAGATTCACTAATTACAGGGTAAATTTCCTGAAAAAATATAGTGTGTTCTGTGTGAACAGTTCTTATATTGAAACCCAAGAAGCTGTAAAATTCCATCTGATTCTATGAATCTGGTCATGCAAATGAGGTAGAATAAAATCCAAAATTTTAGTGCATTCTTTTGGAGCTTGTCTTAGCTTGCTTTTTATTGCTTGTCTTAGCTGCTTTTTATTGCTTTTTATTTTAAAGCAACTTGAGATGTGGTTTGTTTCAGATTATAGTTTATAATCTATCATGAAGGAAGTCAGAACAGGAACTCAAGGCAGGAACCTGGAGGCAGAAACTGAAGCAGAGGTCATTGAGGGGTGCTGCTTACTGGCTTGCTCCCCATGGCTTGCTAAGTTCGCTTACTTAAACATTCCAGGATCACCTGCCCAGGGATGCCACCACTCACAGTGGGCTGGGTCCCCCACATCAATCATCAAGCAAAAATTGCTCCCACAGATCAGTCTGATCGAGGAAACTCCTCAGTTGGCATTCCCTCTTCCTGGATGACTCTATTCATCTGACACAACACTAGCTAGTATATAGCTCTTCCCAGCCAGTTTCTACTTTCAGAGGTAACTGCAGTCCTGACTTCTCCTCCCACAGATCAGCTGTGTCTCTTCTTGAACTTCAGGTAAACGGAACACACAGTATAGAGCTCTCTGCTTTCTTTTGCTCACTCAAGGCCTTTGCAATACATCTGTAGTTACCTCACTTTATTGCTGAAAGGCGCCTCACTGTATGAAGAAACAGCAGTCTGTCTGTCATGTCCCCTGCTGATGAACACTGGGATTTTTTTTCCAGTTTGGGGCTATAATAAATAACATTATTATGAACATTCACTTGCAAGATTTCTCATAGACATATTTTGATTATGCGTGTCTATGAGATTTGCTGTGATGTGGGACAAGTATATGTTCAGCTTAGTAAAAACGCTTCACCGGTCTTGCAGAGCGGCTGCACTGTTTGAGAGTCTCACTAACGGCACGCCAGAGTTCCTGCTGCTCCGTGACCTGGCCAGCATTTGACTCTCTCTTTGTTTTTTCAATCTTAATATGGATGTGAGGTGGCATCTCATTTTGGTTTTATATTTTATTTTATCAGAGACTAATGTTGTTAAGCATGTTTTTATAGGCTCACTGATCATCGTCTTCTTTTATGGACTCTCTGTTCAAATTTTCTACCGAGTTTTTTCATGCTTCAGCTTCTCATCCGAAGCCAGGAGGGAAAACTGCAGGCCTGGCTGACAGTAGGAACAAAGAGGATCCAGAGAACACGCATTTAAGGGATAGTTAGGAAGCCAAAGTAAAGGAACAGCACAAGGGTAAGAGGTGACACAGTGACAGAGGCCACCAGGTCCCTGATGTGAGCACCAGGTAATGACGACAGTAGTGGGCCATTCTTTCATGAGGAGCTGCATTCTAAATTACCTTCACATTACTGATGTGCCTAGATGTCCTCCTGAAGGAGAACATCCAGTGCCCTATCCCAGATCCTTCGTTGCAAACGTGCCTATGGCTAAGAGAGCTGCTCGGAGCACAGCAGTATATTCTCTCATTTAAAGTAGCCTGTTTCATTGGCATAGGAACCGTTATTCTAATTGTTAAGTTTTCTTCCTGCATTTTTCTTTTTTGTGTGTCCATGTATGTGAGTGCATACATGTGCTGCAGTGCGCATATGGGGGATGAGCCCTGGGAGTCGCTTCTCTCCTTCCACTGTGTGGGTCTCGGGGACCAAGCTCATGTTGTCAGGCTTAGCAGCACTTGGCAGTGCCTGGTCAGCCATCTCATTGGGCCTCATTTAAGTTTTTGAAAGTTAGCAAAATGTTAACTTTAAACTCAGTGCAATACTTGTCTCACTGATATGTTTAATTTCCTTTGACTTTTTGTATGAAAACTACTACATCACCAAATCCTGAAGTAATCCTGCCCAGAACAGCTTCTTTGGGGTTGCTAATCATGACTTAATATGAGTCATCGTGAATCATGGGTGGTCTTTTCTCGGAGCTATCTGACACACATATATAGGAACGCTGGCCACATCACTTTCATGAGGCCTGATGTTTGGACAATGAATTCACTTCTTTGTAGCTGAAGAGATCTGAGATCAGCGTCAGTGTTTATGCCTGGTTCATACAGGCTTAGTCACAGAAGGGCTGTCCTGTGCAGAGCCAGCAGGCAAGTTCTCTTTGGAAACCCTTTCTGAACCTTGTCCAGGGAATTTTCAACGCCTTCACTGGTCTTCCATTTCCTGTTGTTTTCTTCTTCTTGCTGTGGGTTTGAACTCATGATTTATTGTATGAGCTTTGAGTAGAAGTTCTAAACGCACGAGTCGCAAATGAGCTCTTTCAGCTTCACTTTATTTTACTATTTTTCTTCTTTATTTTGGTATGTGTGCATGTGCGTGCCTCTTTCCACCCCTGTGTGTGTGTGTGTGTGTGTGTGTGTGTGTGTGTGTGTGTGTTTCTGACTAGTTAAGGTGTGTTTCTCCCATGGCACAAGAGAACCTTGTGTTGGAAGCTGCCTTCCTAACTAGTCCTGTTTACTAGTTAATGGTCATGCAGCCTTTTAAGAAATGAGGACTGGTTGAAGGAAGCAGGTTGGGTCTTTGATGGGTCTATCTTGTGCTCTGGTTCTACCTTCCTCTGGTTCTGTCTTCCTTCTGCTCCCTGACCTGCTACAAGGTGAGAAGCCTCCTTGCCATCATGAACTCTATCATGCTTTCCCAACCACAATGGACTAAAACCCTTGGAAACTGCAAGTGCAGCTAAACTATCCCTCCTGTTCCTCCCGTCAGCTGTTCCTGTCAGGCACTGTGGTCATAACAGTATGGAAGAAGCTGCTACAAAGATGAAGCCTAGGCCTGGAAAATGACTCTCACTTCACCTACTTGCTTTACTGGGGGAAGAGGGAAGAGAACACAAGCGGATAGGTGCTCTTTGCTCTACCCGAGGCTGCTTGAATTGAGCCTTTCCTGCCAAGCATAAAGTCCTCAGCACATCAGAGCTCCCAGGGAAGAAAACAACAGGCAAGTCTCAGCCCATCCTCACCCTGCAGCTCCCTCCTTGCCTCTCTGGTTTGTAAAAGTAAGATGCTGTCAGTCTGCATCCAATTTCTAGCCCTGGTTCTGGGCCCTTGAGTTTGGTCAACACACTCCCTAATCTCTCCTTAGTTTATTGTACTCAGTGCCATGCTCAGCTCTGGCCCACACCTAGTGCAGACACTAGAAGAGTGTGCAGCTCACCCTACAGGGAATGCCTGTCTCTCGCCTCCAGCCGAGAAAGGAACCTCACTGTGTAAATGGGAAGTGATTCTTTATGGTTCTTGGATGAGCTGGTGCCCTGGATTCAAAAGAAAAAGTGAAGACTAGATCCGAGGACTTTAGAAGTACGCCTAGTGTTGTAGTTTGAATGTTAGTGTCCACCCCACCCCCCAAAGCTCATACGCTGAGAGCTTGGGTCATACTAGTGGTACCAGGCAGAGAGGGCAAGAACGTTAGGAGATGGGCCAAGTGGAGGAAGCAGGTCACTGCGATGTTCTTCTGAATGGAGCATCAGAGCCTAGCCTCTTCTTCAGTCTGCTTTCCAGCCGCCATGATGTGCACATGGTGTGCCTGCTGCCATGTCCTTCCTCACCACGGGCCTACAACCTGTCTGGCTGAGCTACTGCAAACTGAAACCACAAGTCCAAATAATCTTTCCTGCTGGAAGCTGACTTCTCTCAGGTACTATGTCACCATGACAGAAGGCTCACCCACCACTCCAGGTTGCACTGTCTTGCACTACACAAAATGAATAAAGCAAAGACAAACAGCGGTGCCTACTGTTGGCCACTTGATGGGCAGCTGTACACTCTAGGATGGGTGCAGAGCAAGGCAGCAATGTGAATCAACTTTTTTCTCGTGTGTGTGCGTTGTGTAGGTCACGTGTATATGTGCGCATGGCACAGGTGTAGAGGTCAGAGGACTGGCTTCAATGCCTCAGGTAGGTGCCTTCTGCTTTTTTATGTAAGACAGTTCTTTCATTGGATCAGAACTTTGCCAGGCTGGCTGGTCTGTAATCATCCAGGGATCTACCAGTCTCTACCTCCTGTCTTGTCCTCCTTGGAGATTACAGGCACAGGATAGCAAACTCAGCTTTTTACACGGTTTCTGGGGGGATCTGAACTCGAGTCCTCTCACTTGTAAGGTATGCACTTCACCTTCTCTCCAGCCCCTTAGTGGCAGACTTGCCAGAGCTTTCTCCCACCATTCTTCCCGTTCTTGCTAAGTACGCAAGAAGTACAGTGCTTGCTTGCACTGGAATGTGGATATTGTCCCGCCCACACAGCCCCTGACATCACACCATTTCACCTGGGTCGACTGCCCCCCTCTTCCGCAGGTCTCATACTTCCTCTGCTCCTGATATCCACTGTTCCTTGCTAAGCAGAACCAGTAATGTAAAATGTTCTCATGACTCATTTCAAGTCCATCAGCAGCCTCCTCTGACCCTCTCATGGCAGGACATGGTGGCTTAGGATGTTTTTCCTCATCATTATCTCCTCAAAGAGGCAAAAAGCAAATCTCAGAAACTTCACGCACTTTTCTCTAATCGCAGTAGCTGCGCATCCCAGTTGGAATGAAATCGCCCTGCTTTTCCTTTGGATAAGCTGTCGTCTCTGCGTTTCCACTGCGGTGCAGTGGGAAGACTTGATTACTAGCTTCAGTGTGAGATGTGTAATTTTCCTAAAAAGGCTACTTCTACCAGCATATTTTCAATCAGGGCTGCAGAGGCTGCATAGAAACGTTTGATTAATATTCCATCAAGGATTTCAGCATATGGTTCTGTGTTAAAGGATTTTATATAAATCCTCTGAGGCGGGTGCAACTCTGGGCATGAAGATAACAGTATATGACTCTCACGTGCAGATACGTCTAGTTTGACATACAGACAACTGATGCCCTGAGGATCCCTTAAAGGCAGGGGTCGGTGTTATTTGGAGGGGCACATCTGTAGCCCAGAGCTTAGTGTCCTGCACACAGCAACAGCACAATCAGGAAGACCAGTTTTGTGCTGGGGAAGATCCTTAGAAATTGTAGGGAGAAAATCAGCTCCTTTCAAGAGCTTCTCAGAGGACCATGATAATGGTTATTCACATCTCATCCTCATTCAAACTTCATAAATTATTCAGTGGGGGCGAGTGTTTGTTGAACACTTACTCCACACAGTTATTTGCTCTAGACAAATAACTGCTACTTAGCAAATACCTGTTGACCAAAACCCATTTCTTCCTTCTCTAGAAACAAGTACTTCTTATCTACGAGCTCTTCTTTGGTGTGGCCAGCCACACACCAGTAAATGGATTATGGAGACAAGCAAGTACTCCCCTGAGCTGGGCGCATGTGGTCTTTCTTAGCACTCAGCACCCTCCCCTATGGCCTTTTTCTTTCTGGTTGACCAGGATGGACACTACCATGATAGCCTTGGAAGCCATGTATTGAAGATGGTAGAACCTTTTGCAACGTGAGTCCCTAAAAGGCAGCTCAGCATGGACACCTGTTCATGATTGTTCTATGAGCCAGAGTAGAGCATCTAGTGAGCTAAACCATCATCTTAGAGCAGGAAACTCTAAAGCCAGAGGAGATGTGCCCCTTTGCCCTGAGAGTAAGCAACCCTTGCAGGGATCAAGTGGCCACACACATCCACATAAACCACAGTTAGACAGGGCCTTTCCGCAGAGCCTCCTCTCAGCGGCCAGAATAGATGGATGACAATACCAACAAACAGGCCCTTCAGAAGACTTTGGTAGACATCCCTGCTTGTAGACCATCAGTAATAAACACGAAGGTTGACTATCCTTGGGGACAGAGAATGCTGAGATAGAACAGGAGTCTTGAG
Organism: Psammomys obesus; assembly: GCF_907164565.1. NCBI lineage: Eukaryota > Metazoa > Chordata > Mammalia > Rodentia > Muridae > Psammomys > Psammomys obesus. The sequence continues at coordinate 5,052,678 of NW_026593286.1, forward strand.
AAATACTAATGACTCTGATCCCTGGAGCCTGATCAGCACACACCACTACCTGTATTGGAGAAAAGACTGCTCACCATTGGGAGCAATTTCCAACATGTATCTAGCTGCAAAACATAAGGTAAGATGTTTGACAGGCGAGACATTTCCAGTGGATTCACTTAAAAATCCTGTATATCTCCAAATGAAAGGGTACCTGCTGTTTTTTTCTGTTTGTGTGTTTGGCGTTTTTGTTGTTGATGTTTGTGTTTCTTGAGACAGGTTTTCTTGTACTCCACGCTGTCCTCAAACTCGCTTTACAGACAAGAATTATCTTGAGCTTTTAATCCTCCTGACTCTGCCTCTCCAGTTCTGGTGCCACCATGTCTGGTTTAAGTGTTTTCCAGGGCTAGAGCCCAGGGTTGCATGGCAGACAATCACTGTACTAAGCAGGCCATGTTCCAGATTATAGGGTAGTTGTATGTATTTCTCCCTTAACCCTCAGCATGGGCTTGCTCACCAGGGAGGTCCCCTGCCTGAAACCATCCAGATGAGGGAAAATCAGAACATCAGCCTTGTTACATCTGATTCAGTGTCCTTTCTCACGGGGCTAAATTCTAGCTTATGCCAAGACTAAGCCATTCTTTCATTACTTACTCCCAAGTGGTTCTTAATGCCCTCTGTGGATCTGCAGACTGGCAACAGATATACCCTCAGTTCAAGGCCTAGGATCATATGATGGGTGCTCTGATCCTTCCCAAATCCTCAAAACCGGAAGAAGCAATGTGGCTTTGCAGAGTGCTGGGGGGGGGGGCGGTTTGCACTGATACTGATCCAGGTCTCAGACAGAATGCAAGTGAGAAAACCCAAGAATGGCAGGATGGTCCAAGGATACTGGTCTAAGATGGAACTTGCATCCTTGAACCTCAGATTCTGCAGATATCTGGGTCTGAGGCATTGCAGTCATGTCCCTTCCACTCCTCACACACATTCCCTTCACGTTATTTGTTCCAAGCTGTCGTTCTGGGGCCTGGGGTCTACTTTTTTCCCTTGGCGTATCTAGGCACCAATGCTTACAGATGATGGGATGAAGCTTAGCCAGGTGGGTTAGCAGGATCTTGGTTCAGCGGTTGGGGGGGTGCCATCTTCAATACACCTCTTTCAGTGATACAGCTGTCTTTATTGGGGGTAATAAGGACTATATAAACCTTGGGAGGGAGTGGTTAGGGGTTTTCAGGGTGAATGGACATCATTGGCTGGGGCCTAGGTGCTGGGAATGCTTCATTTGCATGGAGAGGAATTCCAGGTGCTAGGTGGACATGTCCTGGTCACCAGCCTATGTGACTACCTCAGGGATGGCAGAGGTTGGAGTCATAAGACTTCATGCACCAGGGCATGTAGGCACAGAATGGGGAGGGAGCCATTCTTACTCTGCTCGTCTCAAGATCGAGATTTTTCAGGATCTGGACACATCTTGACCTCAGTCTTACCCTGTGCCAGGTCCCTGGTCACATGGTTCACCTGCCCCACTCCAAACCAACAAGTATTTACTGAACACCTTCTAAGGGGAAAGACTTGCTAAAGTCTTTCATCTTCCCAGCTTTCCGAAGGCACAAATTTTTAGATCGGAAAAATGTGTTATGATCCTGCGAAGGAAAGATCGAATCCATCCCTGCCCAGGGACTTTGGGCTGAAATGAGGATTCTTGATTCTCACCTTGGGCTGTAAATAATTTAAGATACAACCAGGGCAATTCAGCTTGCCTATTTCCACCTTACTCTGTGATGAGAGAGTATGCGGAGTAGTCGCAAAGAAGGAGCTGTATCAGCAGATGCCTGTATGATAACCTATTATATATGTATATATATAATATATAATATAATATATATATATTATATATGTATATGCCTGCAAATAACCTATTCAGAATCCTGGGAAGGAGGCCACTGGACATAAGCTAATTTAGGATAGAGGGAGGAGGAAGGATTTTTAAATGTTACAACTGTGTGGTAGTTTTATGATATAAAATATGATGAATCAAAATTGTTTTACCTGGTGGTTTAATTCTTTACAAAATTGAGATAGCACAGAGCCCCAGAGCTCTGGGTGACAGAATATTTTGTAAAAGTGACTCCTTATACATAAAATACAAAGCTACAGGATGGAGAACTGATAAGAAACAGACTAAACACCCAGCAAGGAGCCCCAGGATCATCTCTTGGTCATTGATAGTTTACATATATGTCTCATTTACTTATTTTGTACTTTGCCTCTGTTGTGTGTACACGTCCATGTGAGTGGAGGCCAGAGGTCAACATCAGATGTCTTCCTCTACCACTCTCTACCTTATTTTTGAAGACAGGTTCTCTCACTGAGCTGGAGGTCACCAATCCATCTGGAATGGCTAGCTGGCAAACCCCAGGGTCTTCACATCCCACCCTCTCAGAGCTGGAATTACCGGCATACTCTGCTGCGCCTGGCATATTATGAGTTCAGATCTCTGTGCTTGCACAGCCAGCACTCTGCTGTCCGAGCCCTCTTCCAAGCCCCAGCCTCCCTTATTTTAAAAATAAAGTTACTGAGGACTGAGTACTTGTCTACAACTTGTAAGGCCATAGGTTCAATCCCCAGTACAGATGATAATAGATGATAGATAGATAGATAGATAGATAGATAGATAGATAGATAGATATAGATGATAGATGCATGATCAATAGATAATATATTTCTTTTTGCAGTTTTGGACTTACAGAGAAATGAGGTTTACTAAGGGAACCCATATCTGGTTTTCCTGACTATTAATATTCTAGATTAGTATGCTACATTTGCTACAGCTAATTAATCTTCATTGTAAAACATTACTGATGAAAGCCACCGGGTTCAGACTCCTTCAGTGTCTCCCTATCCAGGACGGCACGCCACATTGTGCTGTCATTCCTCTTTAAGCCCCAGCCGGCTGTCACAGGCCCTCAGAGCTTCGTTGTCATGACTGTGGCATAGTCCTTTCCCTCAGCTGGGCTTTGTCAGGCATCTCTCTTGCCATCAGAGTTATTGTTTTCTTCAGTTTTTATACTGTAAAGCCATCGGGCTGGCACCTAAGGAAGGGCTGAGTGGACAGGTTGCTAGAAGAGCAATGTTATTGGGGACATTTCTGGGCACTTAGTGACAAAATGTCTCATCTTCCCTAAGGTACTTTTCATTGCTCCCCCCCCCAAAAAAAGAAAAGAAAAAAAATTCTCTTTGCATGAAACCCACCTTATTTATAATTAACAAGAGAATTGGCAGAGAAATACATAAAGAAATGCTGCTCAACATCCTTAGTCATCAGGGAAATGCAAATCAAAATGACTCTGAGATTCCAACTTATACCAATCAGAATGGCTAAGATTAAAAACTCAAGTGACAACACATGCTGGAGAGGATGTGGAAATAGGGGAACCCTCTGCCATTGCTGATGGGGGTGCAAATTTGTACAACCACTTTGGAAATCAATCTGGCACTTTCTCAGAAAATTGGGAATAGCATTACCTGAAGATCCAGCTATACCACTCCTGGGCATATACCCAAAAGATGCCCCACCATTCAACAAAGACATTTGCTCAACTATGGTCATAGCAGCTTTATTTGTAAAAGCCAGAATCTAGAAACAACCTATATGTCCCTCAATGGAAGAATGGATACAGAATTGTGGCACATTTACACAATGGAATACTACTCAGCTATTAAAAACAAGGAAATCATGGAATTTGCAGGCAAATGGATGGAACTAGAAAAGATCATCCTGAGTGAGGTAACCCAGAAAACAGAAAGACAGGTATGGTATACACTCACTTATAAGCTGTATAATATAGGATAGCCATACTCAAATGTACACACCTAAAGAAGCTAAACAACAAGAAGGACCCTAAGGACGATTCTTAAATCTCATTAGGAATGGCAAACAGGATAGACCCCAGAAGCGGTGGAAGAGAGGGAACAGGATGAGTCTACTATGGAGGGTCCTCTGAAAGGATCCACCCAACAGGGGATCAAAACAGATGCTGAGAGCCATAGCCAAACTTTGGGCAGAGCACAGAATATCTTATGAAAGAAGGCGGGAAGGGGATAGAAAGATGTGGAGGGGACAGGAGACTCACAAGGAGACCAACAAAGCTAAAATATCTGAGCCCAGGGGCCCTGCAGAGACTGGTGCACCAGCCAAGGACCATGCATGGTTAGGTCCTAGACCCCCTGCTCAGATGTGGCCGATTGGCCACTCAGTCTCCATGTGGGTTCCTGGAAAAGGGGAGCAAGGGCTGTCTCTGTCATGAACTCCATTGACTAATCTTTGATCACTTGCCCCTGGTGATGTGGTCTTCCTAGGCCACAGAGGAAGAGGGTCCAGGCAGCCCTGGTGAGACCTGATAAGCTATGGGCAGATGGCAGAGGAGGAGAACTCCCCCTTTCAGTGGACTAGGGGAAGGGCATGGGGGAAAGAGGGAGGGAGGGTGAGACTAGGAGGAGTTGAAGGAGGAGGCTTCAATTGGGATATATAATATATAATATATATATATATACACACACACATATTTAAAAAAGGAAAAAAAAAACTTCAAACAGGTGAACCATGCTGGAGAGAAAGCTTAATATAGCTTTGCATGAAACCCACCTTATTTACAATTGCAAGCCAGCTAGGTATCATGGGTAATTATAAAGGGATTTAAAAGCTGTTTCTGCTTATGATGGCTTGCTTTTCTCAGCTGCATGTGAGTCTTTTTCTTTTAAAATTTGTTCCCGTATTAATGCATGCAGAGGACGCTGTTTCAATCTTCTAGGATAAGTAGACCAATCCAAATCCTGCCTAAACTATCAAATGATATGAAGAGACTTGAATATTGGAATAATTTATTCCAAATGTTAAACAGCCATCCTTTCAAAATGCAAACAAAACAAGCTCTCTCTGTGTCTCCTATCTTCCTGAAGACAGACCTAGGGACACAGTAAGACTGACTTCATGTGAATTTAACTGGAGATAACAAGAGTAGCCTTGTGGCCATTGACACTTTCTCTTCATCACATTCCTTCCAGAGATGAGCCATGTCAGAGAGGATGAGGGAATACAGAAAATAAGAGTCTGATGTGAATCCCAATGTAGTTACTACCCAGAGCATGGCGGCCTGTAAAAGTTTTGCTGGGAAGTAGACCCAGACTCTCCCGTGCCTTCTACTTCCACTTCTGCTGCTGAAGGGGGGCGGCAACCCTGTGGGTTGAACTGGAGGCCTACTAGGGTACACTTGTTCCAACTCCTCTTCCTACATTCACAGCATCCACGAATCCCACATCATGTAGCAGCTAGGATATACGCCACATTTCAGTGCCCGAGCTGCCCATTCCCCGTCAAAACTACCAACACTTCTCCCCTCCTGCACTTTTGTAGACTCTTTACTCTCACACAGCAGTCAGAGTAGTCTTTTCCAAATGGAAACCAGAATAGGTTACTCTGATAAAACTAATCAACAGCTTCTAGTTGAAATAGGAATTTCAAACTTTGCACCAGCTTTAAGTGTTCCTTTAGGTCATTGCTGAGATTCACATACATTCTGAGCTTGAGCACTGCCTTCCCCATAAGACCATCGAGTTCAATCACTCAATCAACACTCTAGAGGAATTCTTTACACATTGCAAGTGGATGCTCCTCTTTCTTGTTCCTCTACCAGAGGAACTGAGAGTGGAGATCTTGTGTTCTTTCAGAGCATCCCCAAATACCCACAAACAGAGCCCTGAACACAGTAGGACATGTATGTCTTGAGACAGTGATCAGAAGAAGCTGGGACCCTATACAGAGCCCTGACTTGCCATGGCTCATGGGGTGTGGCTTGGATAATCTCACAGGACCGAAATCACAAAGGTTTCTGGAAGAGATGGTAGAACTCGGGAGCAACCACTTTGAATGGGTTTTGTTTTGTAACATGATGTCACCACAGAGCCCAACTGTGCTATGTTTTTTTGTTAAGTTGGCAAATGAGGGCCATTTGGGTGGAGGGAACCTCAACTGAAAAACTACTCCCATCAGATTGGCCTGTAGCAAGCCCATAGGGTACAAGGCAGAGAGATCAGCATCAGAAGGAACCCCACTAGTCACTCCCTATAAATGTCTAGCCTCAGCTCCTGTCTCAGCGCCAAAACATAATTTCTCCTTATCTTCCCCCAAACATTCACTTTTCTCCCAGTTTTACTGCGTGTTGTCCATTCCTGCATTGAGTTCACAGTACTCTCTGGGGGGTATTATTGGCTTCTGAACCCCAGTTTTCAAGATGACCACGACAGTGGTTCTACGACAGTGCTCTTTTCAGTCTGGTGTGGTGACCCAGACACACAGCCAAACATACAAGCCAGAGAAATGCTGCCGTCAGAGGATTCAGTTGGCTGCTCACCTCCCCAGACTCTGCCTGCACAGAGCTGCTGTGTGCAAGGCCTTGAGTAGAGGCTGAGGCACGGCGGAGTGCAGATTAGAATCAGGAGTTTCTTGGTGGCAGGATTCACTAGTCCTCTGACTCCCTTGGCACTCTCCACCAAAGACCTGTGTTCCTGAGACCTCAGGCTCCCCCGCCCCCATGCCCATTTCCTGAGTGGTTTCTTCAATTATCCCCTGTTATCCATTGTCCTGGGGGTCCCCATGGTGCTACGAGTGTAGACCCTAATCCAAGGTGACTGTGTCCTCACGAATAAGGCAACTGTGGGTATAAACAAACATACTTCGAGAACAAATTCCTAGTCTTTCTATAAACTACTAAGAGGGTAGAAATTCAGTATCTCTTCACACACACACACACACACACACACAAGGCAAAATAATAAACCAGAATACTTGATTTCTAAACTAAACCCTGAATAGAGTTTAAACATAGGAAAATACCAGGAATTTTAGAAATGTTACAAAGACAAATGAACCACCCACAAAATTGATTTGTGGGGACCAACAGGCCAGTGACAGTTCAGCTAAAGGTTATTAACAAACGCAAATCCTGATCAATTATTTAAATACAGTTTAAGACAGACGCAGTGCAAAGCCTTCTCAAACCAGACACAATCGATTTACTGAAAATGGTGTTGTAACTTCCAGCAGACCAGCCAGGTCCAAATCAATAAAATCACCCCTTTCCATAAGCCTTTTTACCTAAGGCCAATTTATCATTATCAATACCTCTTAACAAAACAAACGATTGATGCACTATGAACACAGAGTGGCTCCTCCTTCAGCTCACACACCCTGTTGCCCCTGGGGAAAAGTTTTTGTTGAGAGGAATTGACAGGAGTCCATTTTGCCATCCTGTGTTTTTGTTCTGCATAGTCGCTTACCAAGCCTCTACTGCACAAAGGCCCTGGACTTCTAGTCTCCTACAACAAAACAAATGATGGAAGACACTCTCCAGGGACTGGCCCAGATGACCATAGCCCTGCTGTTCCCTCTTACACCAGAAAAGGAGCCATCAGAATGCAAAAGAGTGATGGAGACAGCACCAAGTGCAAACGTATGTCATTCCTTTTCTTGCAAACAGATAAAACACTCCAATGCTGATGTTCAAGTACGGTCAGAGACCTCTTAATGACCCTATAATGGCTGAGACCGGGAAGGTGACTATTGTTAGCACAGATATGGTTTTAATGACTTTTTGAAAGGCTGTGTATTCATGGAAAAGAAGTTGTGTGTGCCACTCAAACCCTTCATTAGACAGATGAGCATGCCATTACTCCACTAATGGCTCGCAACTCCTTTGGCCTCTGAAGCAAGGTTCTGAAAAATCCCCATGCACACAGATGACATTGTTAGTTTAACTCTGGGCGAGCCGGATAAGATTCTCCCAGCTGTCAGCTCATTGAGAATATTTTCTAGGAGGAAGGGCAGAGAGCCTGGGTGGTGAAGGCCGAGGTCATAGGCAGAGGGGAGAGAAATCTTCTGAGCTCTGAGTCCCAGATCTGCTCTAACCATTTCAGCAAGACAGCCACCAGGGCCGTTGCAGGAGACTGGACTGCAGGTGGCTAGAGGGTTTGGATTCTTGTTCCAAGGGCAGGTCTTCAGCTGAACAGTCTAAGTGTGGGCCTCCTGGCATTCATGGTCTGTTTATTGTGTATGTTACCTCCTTTAAACTGCCTACCAAGTGCCTTCTTCAACCCTTTATCCTAGAAACTTCCAAAAATAAGAGAGTATAGAAAATTGCATACTGATGTTACACTTCCACCTCCAACCCTCATCCCACACCCCCACTGCTGTGACCAGCCTTCAAGAACTTTCCACTCACACCAGACTTGTATCCCAACTCTACTCCTGAACCAGAGCCCTCCAGGAATCCTAATCTCTCCCTGTTGTGGCAATTATATACTTGGTAAATTACTTACAGCTTGAGTTCTGTCTATAAGAGTGCCAGGGAATACAACAGAGAGAGAAGAAGAAAACAGGAAAGGAAGGAAGGGAAAAGACAAAAGGGAGAGAGGTAAAGACACAGAGAGAGACAAAGAGAGAAAGACACAGAGGGAGACAGACATAGAGAAACAGAGACAGAGAGAGACCGAGGAGATAGAGAAAGTTGTCCTTTGAAATGCCAGGTTGTTTCTCTCCAGGACCTTGGCATCTGCCACTCTCTGCACCCTCTTCAAGGCCAGGAAGGATGGATTTCAGTGACAAGCAGGATCACAACAGGTCAGATGCTGAGGAAGACGGCTGCACCACTGCAGAGTGAAAGGAAGCCAAAGACGGCGGCATACAAGACCTGAGTGTCTCCCCGTTCACATCGCCTGGCTAGCTCCTCTTTGTTGGGCAACACCTGGGGGCTCAGGTAAATCAAAAGACAAACCCAGGTTCAAGCTGCCATAGAACCTTTGTTCACTGATGAGAGATAGATAATAAAACCAAAGGCACAGTACACATTACAGTTCATGCCACAGAGGGAAATGTAACAGAGGAGTGCTGGGCAATGAGCTGGAGGTTCATGTCCCCCGGAAAAAAAATGGCTGAAACATAAACCCAAGTGGGAAACGTTGGGTCTGACAGTGGAGCTCTTATCAGGGGGGTTACTGTCCTATTAGAGGCCTGAGGGAGCTAAGGCCCTTTCCGCCTTAGCAGCAGCCATCAGTTTTCTGCTGCATAGAGGAGGGCCCCACCAGAGCTGAACCATGCTGACAGGCTGACTGTGGACTCCCAGACTTTAGAACAACCAGAAACACAGTTTCAACATTCAGAAGCCACCAGGCCTGTTGTACTTTTATAGCCTCCTGACTTCAGTGGCCATCTCCTGCTGGGCCTAGACACTCAGCATCCTTGGCACATGCCACTCTGTCTCTCAGAGCGTCGATTTTGGTTCTCCATGTTGCTAGTGATGTCACAATTTCCTCATATGTCACCTCAGAGTCTAGTGTACTCTCACTCCAGGGTTTGGGGGAGCCTTGAGGACACCTCATCTTGCTTCCCAGGCAGTTTTTCTTCACTTCCTCCTGAGTGTTCATCAACCACTCCATCTCTGCTGTCCTTGATGGAAGCTTCTCTAAGTAAGAGTAAGAGGCTCTGTAAGCTTTAGTGCCAATAGAGGTGTTGTTCCTCCCATAATTCTTAGCTCCCATCAGCCAGCGTGGGGTCAGAGGGATCATATCACCCAGTATTGTCATGCAACCTTTCAGTTAGCAGAAGGCAATTCTATCCTCAAGATTCAATTTATAATTAATAGCAGCATGGGCCTTTCTTCTTATGCCTACAAACCTTGAGAACAGTTCCTTAATAGGCATGCAAGTCCTAATCTATTTCCCCACCAAAGCAGTGGTTTTCTTACAATTGATTTGTATGTTCTTATACATGTACAAACACTACTGAGTCAATAAGCTAATTGCATAGACAAAAGCTGTGTCTGTTCCTTCTTATCCTGAAATGCGTAAGAAATAATGTTTAAATGGGGAAGGTACATACTGAGCGTGGGAGAGCAGGCCCCACCTCTCATCCGGCATGAGTTGGTGTGGGCGTGATTACCTCATCTAGCCTAGCCCCCTGCAGTTGCTGGGAGAGCTGACCCTGGGGTCATGAGAACAGCAGAGCTAGCCCTGCCCCCTGCACCTCGCCTGGACAATTCAGCGAGCCAGGCCCCAGGGTGTGAGATCAGGAGAGCTAACCAATCCCCTTACAGGCTGCAACACGAGGGAGAGTGGGCCCCTGCACCTTGACTGGGCAGCACGGTGGAGCTGGTCGTGGAGGCATGGGTGCAGATGAGCCAGCCCCGAGAGCACGAGGGTATAAAGCTGACCCTGCCTACCGTTCATAGTGGCGTTGGGCGGCCTAGCCAGAGCAGAGCTGGACAGCTGGCCCTGGTGGTGCCGAGAAGGAAGAGCTACTCGCTGACCAGCTTAGCTCTACCACCCAGGCCCAGATCCAGGGCTCCGAACTGGCCCACCAGAAAAGCCGTCTCATCTGTGAATGGTGGCGGCGTGTGAAAGGCCCAGTCCTCCATGACACAGGGCGACAACAGGGGAACTGGGAAGAGTCACAATGAGGATCCAATATCGATGGTGTCACAGAAGCCAGAGAGCTCTAATGAGATCAATGACTCACGGCAGCGAGCACCTGCACGTGCAGATGTACAGACAGAGGGTCACACCGTGGGACACAGTGTGGCGTGCTCCGGCTTCCACAACGAGGTGTTCTCTATGCTTTGTTGTTGTCGTTACTTGCTTACTTGTGTGTTTTATTTGGGGGTGGGAGCAGTTGTAAGGGTGAAGGGCAAATAGGAGGGGATGAGGAGATGAGCAGGAGATGGATGGCTCGGTGAGTAAGAACACTTACTGTTCTTGCAGAGGACATGGGTTTGCTCCCAGCACCCACATGGTGGCCGCGTTTCTGGAAGTCCACAGTCAGTGTGTCAGCACAGCCAAGCTCTGGTGGGGGCCACAACCATCCACGACTTCAGTTGCAGGGAATCCAGCTCCCTCTTCTGACCTCTGCCGACACCAGACATGCATGTGGGACATAGACATACATGTAAGCAAAACATATATACATACAAGTGAATAAATCTTTAAAAGAAATAAAAACAAAAGCAAAATAATAAAACATAAGTTTAGGCAAATCTACATTTTATATCTGAGAAAAATGAAATATCAAAGGCAGAAATAAAGGTCATGTTATGAGTACAGGTATGAGAAAGTATCTATGAAAAATATCACCAGGAACAAATGACAATCCGGGGAAACACTTCCAGGTCATGTGAGCTTTACAATCAATATAGGAAACTGTTTAAAACCAATGAAAAGGGCTGGGAACATAGTTCCTTGCATCAGTCCCTAAAGTCAGGTAAACCATACATGCCAGCACCAGAAAGGTGGAGGAAGGAGGATCAGAAGTTCAAGGTTGTCATGGCTACATAAGGAGTTCAAGGCCAATGTGGGATACAAGAGATCCTGTCTCGAAATATACAGTAACAGCAACAACACAAACAAGCAAACAAACCTGCTACCACCAGAAAAGAGGGAACTATTCCAAGCAATAAAGAAGTCATTTAATTAGAAATAAACAAGTATACGTAAAGCTTAGCATGCAAACATGTGGCTCCATGAACATCTATATGAATGCATATAATTAAACACATATAAACAGCAGAACAATTGAGCTGTCACCCATTGAGAGAGGAGTGAATATATTCTGTGGTTTTCATGGTGAAGGCAACACATTGTGAATTTGTCATCTTTGGTTTAAACACAATAACTAATGTGTCCTTTCCAAAATCCAGGTGTTGCTGCCCTTTGTTCCCGGGAGAGAGGGCCTTCAAGTGGTGGTGGGAGGGCCTCCTACCTCCTGGACCAGACTGAGATCCTTGTAGAGGAAGCACCACACAAGTGTTCACCAGCCTGCTGACTCACTTTTGCCATTTGCCATTCAAACGGCCCTCACTGCCACACATACCCAGACCTGGAACCTCTCAGTGGGGCCTCACCAGACACCAGCACCCTGGCCACGGATTTCCTGGTCTCTAGAGCTGTGAGAAGTGAGTTTCTATTTTTAGCAAAGTATCATTGTCTGCCCTGTTCTGTTATAGCAACAGAAACCAACCAAAACAGAGAGTTTCAACAAACAACCCCATCTTCAAATTGGCCACAGCAAGAATAGTATATGCTTTTCAGAGATGTCGGTATCATTGAAAACAAAGAAAGGAGAAAGAGAAGGCTCTACACCAGGCTGAATGGGGACGAGGAGGTGTGACAGCTAACTCAGATCAGCTCCTGCATCAGCTCAGAGCTGAACACCGTTGCAGGTGTATTGTAGATAAACAGTGAATTGTGTGTGCTCATGTGCTATGCAGTAGTACCTGAAGATGTTAAACTGCCTGAATTTTGTTGCAGTTTGGGGATTTAAAAACATACTTGCATTTTATGTGTTCTATTTAATTTTTAAAGATGAGATATTTTGGCATCTACTACTTAAGTTGAAGAATGATTGACCAGTAAAAGAAGGGATGAAAGGATGGAGAAAGAGATAAGGGATAGAAAGAGAGGGAGAAGGTGAGAGAGAGAATGAGAGAGAGAGTAAGAGACTGCTCAACTTATGTCACAGAGAGTTAACAACTGATGAATCTTAGGCAAAGAAAGAAATGTGTATTTCTCAAATAATTCTTGCAACTTTTCTATAGATTAAAATATTTTTAATCAAAGGTTAAAATTATTTTAAAATAAATAAATAGAAGTCCAAAAAAAAGAAGTGTCATATAAATGGATCAATGCTGTTAAATAAATGAGTGATAAATATTTGAAAATGGGAATCCCAGTTTTTTTTAGTTACTAGGGTCAGAACTAACAATATAAAAACAAATTGTGGTGTGTTATAGAATTCTATACAGCAAGAAAAATGAGAAATTTTGAGTGTGGTTGTGTGTGCCTGAAATCCCAGCCCCTCAGGAGTGGGGTGAGGGCCTCGGACTCAGAATTGAAGCTCATACTAGCAATTTAGTGAGACCCCATCTTATAAACCAAAGAAACAAAATCAAAAGCCCAGCGGATGTGGATGAAACTCACCAACAGTGAGGAAAACAAAATGTCAGACAAAAAAGCTTCGACTCTGCCTCCATGTACACAAAGCTTCAGAGGCTGCAGAACTCAGCAGACGTCAGGGCCACCCAGCCTTCCAGGTGCTGACGCCTTACTCTTGTCCCGGGTCTGCCCACACTGGGGAACTCTTCAGTCTGGACCTCATTAGCCATGTTTGCGTTTACCTGTTGCTATTTGTAAAAACAGCAAATGAACATGGCTGGGTGCCTGGGAAGATTGCACAGTCGGTAAAGTTCTTGCCATTGTCCTGTGCATTAATCCCGGCGCTGGAGAGGTGGAGGTGTGTGAAGCCCTGGAAATCACTGGCCTGTGAACTCCCTGAAGGAGGAAAACTTTGTCTCAAAAACCAAGATGCACCGATCATGAAGAATGACACCCAAGGCCACACACACACACACACACACACACACACACACACACGCATCTACACGCACACACATGCATGTATATACACATACACTCAATGGAAATGAAAACAATGAAACCGAGAGAAGAGAGACAGAACGAGGCCAGCCAGGCGGCTCGGGAGAGACAAAGCCAGTTGCTGCCAAGCCTGGCGACCTGAATTCCACCCTGGGAACGCACACGGGGCGAGAACAGCACTGATCCCACAGACTGTCCTCTGGCCGCCATAACCTGTGTTGTGGGATGCACTCTGGGCCTGAGCTTGCGGGCATGTACGTACTCTCTAAATAAACGCAATGACTGAATGCTAAGGGAAAAGCTGGAAGCAGAAGCAGCTTGTCACCTTAATCCACTCCTAAGACTTCCTGAAGCACCTTCGGTATAATCCTGCTGTTAGCTGTGGGGCTGGGAGAGGTGAGTCACCCGAGAATGCAGAGAGCTTTTAAGAGTAGCTTTGAGTAATTCCTGCACAAATACGAACCTGCAATTAGTCACCGACGACTAAAGCAGTCGAGTGTTTGAATTAGGAGCCAGAAAAATTAAACCAACCCTATTAGAGCATGGTTTGGGAACAGCGAACATACACTTTAAATGTGTGTCTCAGGCAAAACAAATGTGTCATCTTGCTGGTGGACTGGGAGCTTCTCGGAGCCTGCTGGGGATCATTGCACGGATAGCACAGTTTATAGACTGCTAGCATCCTTAAACTTCACCTATTATTAATGTTTTTGCCCTTATTCGTAGTTACTGACAGCTACCAAGTGAGTACTGATAGATTACAAAGGCATGAGCTATTTCCCAGCCGAAGGATCTGAAGGCTCAGAAATGGCCAAGGGGCTGGCAAGAAGGTTCACTGGGTAAAGGTGCTTGCCACTGAGCCTGTTGTCCTGGGTACAATCCCTGAATCCCAAGCACTGGAAGGTGAGAACCAGCTCCCCAAGGTCATCTTCCAACCTTCACACACAGGCAGTGGCACGTGCGTACCCCCAACCCACACACGTGAATTAAATAAGTAAGTATAATAAAAAGTTTTCACGAAGAAGAAGAGGAAATCCTGCCCAGGGAGGGCACCTGCAAGGCTGAGCAGCAGTGGGTGGGTATTCTCTGCGCTGGCGTCATAACAGGTCAGTGTGCACTCTGTGCGGCCTCCTCCTGACTACTCAGCAGTACCTGCGGTAGCTAAGGACACAACTTGTTGATTTTCAGAGCCCACAGAATGAAGCCCGTAAAGCTGGAGTTTAAAGTTACCTCCCTATGCTTCCTACAAGAGGAAGCAAATGCAATCTGAGTTCTCGGGTGCACACTGAACAAAAGTAAAATCAGCCTTGGATGTTCATTCTGGTTTGAGCTGGTCCCTCAAAAGTTCATGGGTTGGAAGTTCAGCCCTCCCTTGGGAGATAATCATGAGGATGAGGTTCCTGTAGTGACATCAATGGCTTTTTACAAGAGAGACCTAAACCAGCACGTTTGGCGTCCTGTGTCAGATGATGCTCTCTGCATGTTCTGATGCAGGCCAAAGACCCTCTCTAGAAACAGTCTCTTGGTCTTGCCCTTCTCAGACTCTAGAACCATGAGATAAGTGAACTTCTATTGCTTAAAATTCACCCAGTTTGTGGCAGCCTATGACAGCAACAGAAAACAAACTAGCAAAATGTTGTTCTTAATGGCCAAAGTTAAGACCCATCAGAACCGGCCGCACCGAGGTCAACCTGCACGGCACAGATCTTGCCCTTCCTCAAAGGACACAGCATTTAGAAATCAGAGGTTCAGACGTTGTTTCTAGAGCTTTCTTGATGACTCCCCTTGAGTGAATTACCATCTCATTCACCTCAGGTTCCTGATCTACAAATGTTAAGTGGGCACACCTGCTCTGGAGATGACACGGATATTGCCAGATGAACTATGGGATGTTGTTCACTGGTAAATGATGGTTACTCTCTTCTCAGCCTTGAGCTCCTCACCTAGAAGCTGAGTCCAGCAAAAGCTAATGCTTAGCAATGGGAGGCATATCCTAGTCCACAAGGTAACCTGATCTGGACCCATTTCCTTCCTGCCAATTTGAGTCCCACAGGATGCCAGGGTCTCTGTGGGCACAAACAAGTCGGGGTTATGGCGTTCCTCCCCTGCCTTCCAAGCCATCCCCAGTGATGTAACCGGCTTTCAGTGGGGCTTGCACTTAACACTCAGCTTCTTTGCTGAGATTCTCCCTGATTTCTTTCCCCATGTTGGAATCTAAAGGCCCACCTGGAGCTTCCTACTTTCCCAGCCTTTCTTCATCTACTCTCAAGCCAGTGTCTGGATCTGCCAGTGTTGGAACTTCCCAGAAACCTATTTCTGTAATGGGGCTTTGGTGCCCTGGAGGTGGATATTAGTCCCAATCAAGCAGGTTTCTGTTGCAGAAAACCATGGCCTCGATTCTGAAATTCACCCACCACAGCATGCAGCAACAGGTTCTTACATAGCTCCTAAGCCTGGGTAGGGTGGGGTCAGCTTGACAGGACGGCTCTGCTCCTCGTGGCTCTCCTTCTCCTTGCAGGGCCAGCAAGCCAGCTTGGTCATGCCTTGCCTTGGGCAATGGCAGACACACACGGAGGTGACAACAGAAACACAGGCCTGTGTGTGCTTGCTGGTCAAATCTGCTTACCCCCAGGAGCCAAGGCAAGCCAGAGGGTCCAGTCTGCTTCTACAGGCATGGGGATTTGTTCTGCCTGCAGATGTGGGTGGGCTTTGAGAAGCTGCAGGGCCAGCATACGGACACTGGAACCAGACTCATCTTCTCATTCACAAAGCTGGTTCAGATTGCCCTTCGTCCTCCTTATTGCTCCACACTGGCCATTTCTGCTCATGATCTTATCTCCTCTTTTCAGAAATGACCTCTATGGCTCCTGCCTCCAAATACTGGGGTCTTCTCTTCTCACAATGCTCTGTACTCTTCCTGCCTGATGCTTGCTTCTAGTGCCAAAGAAGGACGTTCTTTCAAACCATAAACAGTGAGAGTCTTGAGGGCACAAATAGTCTCTAGCTCAAGTTTCTTGCTTTCCTGATATAGAAGCTGAGGTCCTGGTGGAACTCAAACTGACCTGGCTGGGCTGCAGCTCTAAGGACAAAAGCTACCTCTATGGAAAAGTGGGGGAGGTGTCCAGAGCATAGGAACAAAATAATCTTCCTTCCACTCTTATATTAGCCATCAAAGGAAAGTGGCACCCATTCACAGGTGTGTGTGTGTGTGTGTGTGTGTGTGTGTGTGTGTGTGTGTGTGTG
>NW_026593286.1:5069385-5071324 GCF_907164565.1 Psammomys obesus
TGTGTGTGTGTGTGTGTGTGTGTGTGTGTGTGTGTGTGTGTGTGTGTATGCTTCATTTTATTGGCTGTAATTGTTCCAGACCTTAGACAATACACACATTTGAAGCTCCGCACAAAACATTAATTAATACCGACTAGTACTTGGATTCAGTTAGTGCAGCTAATGTGTTCCTTCAGCTGGTTTTCCCTGGGAAGGACACACATTTGTTTCACACCATCAGCACTCTTTCTTCCTAGTGATGAGTTTGATAACAGTGTCCTCCTCCCCTCCCCCCGACAGAGCAGTCCTCAGAGATCGATTGACAACACAGGGCAACCGATCTATTGTTGCTGAGACTTCTCAGGTTCTCTGAGAGCTCAGCCCGTACATTTCCAGGGAGACCCTCTTCAGGAAAGGGCAGCCCTTTGGAGGGGAGCACAATGCAGGGGGGCCTTGAGTGAACCCCAGCTTCACTTGTTCTGAGTTCCTTGCTTTTACCCCTAATTTTCGGGGTCACGGAGCTGAGCCTTGTACTGTCATTAGCTTTGCTTGAGAACTCCTCTGATGTGTGGTCACTATGGCAACGATTGTTTAAGTTGTTTTTCAAGAATGTGGAGGCAGCTTTGTTCTAGTGCAAATGGACCAAAGCCTCCAGTTCTTCTTCGCTTGGGCCAATGCAGGTCTCAGATGAGTGACATTTAGACATCAAAGAGCTGAAAACCTGACCTATGGACACACAGATGGTGCTATTTCTGAATTCTAGTCCTACCATCTTATAATCAGTGAGGTCTGGTGATAACCCTCAGTTCGTTCGCTCACTGCTCACTCCAACTTCCCCTCCCCCCAGTCACCTTTCCCCATGCCTTAGGCCACCCTGCTTTTCTCAGTCCTCAGAAATAACAGTAAGGCCAATCCTCAAGGACTTTCACTTCCACATGGTGGGCACCTAGAAATAACCCATTTCTATTCGACAAAACTCGTCACTCCAGTCATTGCTCTACTCTGCAGTGAGTGAAACGGACTCAGTTTAGTAAAACATGTGGGTTCAGCTGTGTGCTGTGAGCCAGCACATTGCAACAAAGACATCCAACGGAATAATATGCTCAACTCTCACCACGGTCCCCTGTTGAACAAAATCAGTACATGTCAGGCTGCAGAAAGATGTCGTTGCCTGACCATCAGCTCTAAGCCATGCCAGCTAGAGACCCAAGTTCATTATGGGTCCGCAGCTCCAACAAAACTGTAATCAGACAGTAATTCTCTGTCAGCCCTGGAGAGCGGGGATGCCTGGCCAGCCAGGTAATGGTGTTATGAGGGAGTGCTAAGGGCACTGCCGCTTTCATTAGCCACCTGGTAGGAGGGTAATGCAAGCCTCCTGAGAAGACCCTCCTGTTATGCGGGGAAGCTAGCGCTGGGAGAGGCCACAGCCGCAGGGCCACCCGCCAGAGGTGGGGAGATGTCGTAGGTGGAGGCCAGCTGGGCAGGGTCGCTGGTGATTTCCAATTCCTTGGCAAAGCCAGAATGAAAGAAGGTTCTGGCCTCAAAGCTTGAGCTTTAAACAAGTGTGTAAGAAGCCAAGGCTTAAAAAGAAATCAGACATCTTATCAAAAGACAGATGAAGAAATAGCTCAGTTTGTAACGCGTTTACCTGGCAGGCATGGGAACCTGAGGTCAAGACCCAGAGAACATGGTAAACAGCAGCAGCACCACCACCACCACCAAAACCAAATGGACATGGTGGCGCACATCTGTAATGGCAGTCAGAAGGGGGCAAAACCAGAAAGAGCCATGGAGCTCATCAGTCAGCCAAACCAGCAAATCAATGAGCTCCAGGCTACGAGAAACCCAAGCAAACAAGGAAGATGATACTCGAGGAACAAAAGCCGATTGTTCTCTGACCTCCATGAACACAAACACACACACACACACACACACACACACACACACACACACACACACA
>NW_026593286.1:5071334-5155186 GCF_907164565.1 Psammomys obesus
CACACACACACACACACACACACACACACACACACACACACACACACCATCCTTCCATGAAAAAAGTAGACCAGAGCAGACGTCCCCTGGCAGGAGCGGATTCCAGAGCCTCATGTTGAGGACTGTCCAACTAAGCTGTTACTGGTGCTGCCTCTGGGAGTGATGCCAGTTCCTCAGACACACCATGCCGTGCTGCACATGTCATACGCACCCTGCGCATTCTAGGTAGACAGCACACCAGCATTAGTGACATCCGCAAAGAACCCCTTCTTATTTTCTTGAAGAGTTCAAAGCAGCCCTCAGGCATAGATAGTTCTCTGTGGGCAGCTAGAATGAGTGCTGCCTGCTTCCTCCCATCCTGAGCCAGCCCCAATGTGCAAGTCTAGGAAACAGTCTTCAGGCACTGCCTGAATTTGTCTTACACGTATCTGAAGCCCCAGCATGGAGGTGGGAAGACTGTCTCAGAGTTCAAGACCTGGACACCATGGGAGGACCTGGTCACAGTGCAACAACAAAACAAAAACCATAAAGGGCAGGAGAGGTTGAAGGGAGAATAGTAACACCTGCTGATTAGCTTTTAAAATCCCCGTGTGTGTGTGTGTGTGTGTGTGTGTGTGTGTGTGTGCACGCACGAGCATCCAGGATTGTGTTTCATTTCCATAAGTGCCAACATGGTGTCTCTGGGGCCCTGTTTTAACCACTGACCATATTTACTCTGGAAAATATGTTCTGGCAGAGCAGGTTTAGAACATCAGAGCTCTGGTGCCCTCTCACCTTTTCTGAGGATGCATGTATGTAGTTCGTTTTCTTCAGCAAAATATTTTCCAAGCAATTTGGTAACTCACTGCTCTGGGCATGTGAGTGGATGTATCCTTTACAGTTGTCAGTAAAACACAAACTTCAGAAGCTTGAAAAGCTAAATTCTCTACTATGAAGACGTTATTTTAGGTGTGTGTGTGTGTGTGAGAGAGAGAGAGAGAGAGAGAGAGAGAGAGAGAGAGAGAGAAAGCGAGAGCAAGAGGGAGTTCAGAGTCCCTGATATCCTGGCTCCTTCCCTCTCATGTTCTAGGTTTGAGCACCAGCTTCAGACCCTCTGCCATGTCCCTGCAACCTGTCACCCTCCCCAGCTTTATGCCACCAGCCCCTTCTACAGGCAGGACACAATCAGTTCTCTGATTGTGCTTCTGCTACCTCTAGACACACCTGTCACTAGGCACACATTCCACTTTCAACTCCTATGGCTTCCATCTTCCAATTCTTGAAGCCACCCACCCACCGATGCATCCGACTTCCCCTCACACAGGCAGGAGTGTCCACCCAGCTCTGATGGGGAAGTCCCTGTCAGTGCTGCCTTCTCCAGCTCCACAATCCTCTCAGTGGAGGGAAGCTACCCAGACAGTGTTCACTAGAAACCAGGAGCCCAACCTGGTTCTTCTCTGACCCCCTGTACCTCCATCAGTGCTACATCCCGAATCTATTTAATTCTTCTCTTTCATCTTTAACCCAGTTACCGGAGATTTGCCAACACGCTTCCTTGTCTACCCTGACTTACTCAAGCCCCTGCTCCCTTTGGCTCATCTCCCAGCTTCCCAGAGGATGGATAATGGAACTCAAGCTTTCTGCTTTAGTCTCTGCTCAGGGTATTCTCAGCATCATCTTTAACATTTAACAGCATCATCTGCTGCCAACCACGCAGCTGTGTCCATGCTCCTGGATTAGTCCTCATGTCTATTCCCTGGTTATCACTAGAACCAACGGTCCAGGAAGGAAATTTCAGTTTCTGCAGGGACGTGGCAGGCTTCAGTGATGCTAAAGAAGTTTTCAGAGTCTCAAGAGCTGACCCTAAGTGTGAGGTGTCTACCCACACTCCAGACACAAATTCAGGGCAGCAACAGGCCTCCCTCAGATCCTCTCTGTTGATGAATTACTTCCTTGCTTGTTTCTTGTCTTTACCAGTTCAATCACATTAACTTCTTTTATCAAAGTAATGCTCTGGTTTTGTTTTTCAATCTTCCATATTTATATTTTTTCTTTCCCCAGAAAAATCTGGAAAAAGTTTTAAAAAATGGAAGAAAAATTCAAATATTTTGATCATCCAAAACAAACACTGTCCAAGTTACCAGTTGGTTGAATCACCTTCAAATCCTTGCTCTATTCATTTTTTTTATCTTGAAATTGTTATGATCATGTGGCGTATCCAAATTGTGCATAATGACATTTCAGTCTATTTTCCCTGCTTATAAAAGAATTGCATGCTCATCACAGAAAAGCTGCTTCTTGGTGGCCTGTGGACTGTTCTCATCCAGAGAATATCTAAAGATATCCAGGCTTATCATTATGAGTTTTGAAGACACAGAAAATCAACACCCTAGTTTTTGGCAGTACAAATGGTCGTTATGTTGTTCTTTGTATCTATGCATTTCAAGGGAGAGAAACAAAAATACCCTTTTGTTTAGCTGTTCTCACATCATAGCTACATATGAAAAGACGAGCCATCAGCAGCAAGTGCCAGAATATAATCTTTGGCATTTTACCTAGATGTCAAGACTGCCAAGATGAGAGGGTAACGTATGTGTCCTTGAGCCAAAGACCAGAGGCCACCTTCCACTTTCTCCATCTTGGGTCTGTGTAATATCCTAGAAAAGGGAGACAGAAGGTTGAAGCTAGTGTCTATAGCCTCCAGGAAGAAGCTGGGTTCCATTAGAACCTGGACAAAACGATAAAACCACCTCAACTGAAGAGAGATCCATCAGGAGAGAGAGAAAGGGTCATAATCAATGTAAACCCACAAACTGGTAGGGTCCTGAGATGAAGCGACTCTGGAGTGCCTGTGCCTTGTCAGTTGTGTGTGCAGATGATCTCTCTGTGCAGATGAGACCTGCTTGTGGGCACATCTTCCCAGCTGCATGTTCCACGAACTGGTAGGCTAACACTGGCACTTTGGTGGCATTTTCATCACAGAAATTATCAAACGCTACAGTTTATGTTTTCTTTCCCCTACTCCAAAATGTAATCAATCACTAATGCATACAACACTGCCCTGGGTGCCTTGAAACAATAAATGATAGGAAGAACAAGTCCTATAGGCCACAGAAGCTGACTCTGTGCCTTTACTCATATGAACTACAACTCCCATGATGCCACGTGGCATGAAGAGTCAGGCCTACTTAGGGTCTTCCAAACCTGTGGTAGGGCAGGGGGAAGTGAGAGAGACCAAGATTGAGTGTGATATACCAACTGGATTAAACAGCAGCTTACAGGTGGTAGAGAAGATGATTCCAAATTATTATGTTAGCAGCAAAAGCATCCGTTTCATTGTTCTTTGCTCCATCCCTCAAATCTGTTAATTTACACTTGAAAAAATTCACACCTACCAAACACAAAGCACCATTGCCTGCATCTAAGTTGCTGAAGTGAATGAAAGGGAGAGACAAAGCTTTCCCCTTTAGTGAGCTTATTCCTCACAGGGGAAACTGCCTCACACCCAACCCCAGAGCTCAGAAAAACAATCAGAAACAAGTTCTCTTCAACAAGTAAAACCAAATGTGAAAGGAGAAGGTACTTGGGCTCAGGGTGCAGGCGGTGGAGATGAGAAATGAGAACGGCTTCAGAGCGAAGGACGGGACACTCCCCTGCCTGGGATTGGAGAGGGGGACAAAGTAAACTTGTCTAAATCGAGGTTGAGTTAGGCAGCAGCACCTGGATGGGTTGCTAAGGGATAATCCAGGGCTTCCAGCTCTAACGGAACACAAGTGGAAGCAAAAAGAGGGAAAGGATTGTTAGGGGCATACGGCAGGAGGTTCTTAGAAGATCCAGACACGGCATGTGTGGCTGGAATGGTTCACACCCCAACTCTACCACCAGTCTTTCTGTGTCCCTCTTACCGCGTTGTTCTGTAACAGCTTTATTCCCATCATTGCTGGTGCAAGTAATGGATGCTTTTTTTTTTCTTTTGTCTTGGGATGAAGATTCCTTTGGAAGCTTTCGTGGCCGTCGCTGGCCAGGTCATGTGGCTGACGGAGATGTCTGTGGCATCATGTGTTTTCCTTGGCTCTTAACCGCACCTTTGACTATGAAATGCTGGAGTCAATGCTTGCATCCCCATTGGTCCATAATGAGAAAAAAATGTACCCCCATTCATATTCTCACTCCAGTGCTTTCCAGGGAGCCTGCTATATAACGGAGACTTTATACAGAATTCATCACTGCGTGGCAAGGGTAGAAATATGGACACCACAGTCTTAAATTCTCTTTCTAGGCAGGTTCCCGCATACTATTAGTAATGGCTGTTTTTGAAAAGGAGCATTAATTCTTTCCGGGAATAACTATTTGCTAAGAGCCTACTGTGTGTCAAGATAATGCTACATGTGTTCGTCATGCTGTGGCTTCCAAGGATGTTGCTTTTTTCATGAGATAAACAGCCACATCATAGATGAAATTTCCTGCTCAGCAACATCCAATCGCCCTCTAATAACCTGCCCCTGCCTTTTGTACTAGATCAAATGGCTAGAATGTTTTGGCCCAAGTGACTATGAACTTTATATGTGCAACAATAGGTTAATTGTCCCTCTTTTAATGAACACTCTTTTACTGGACACTCCATGACACAGGCTGCACAGTTCACACCGACCAGAAACTCTTGCCTAATGAACTCGTTCATTTGAATCAATCCCTGCTAACTTTGACAGCCAGAAAAGGTCCCATGCTAAAATGTGTGTTTACATCTGACTGAACGTAATCCGGGAAAAATCTGAATTTCTTTGGAAGAAATGTTTTTTGTTTGTTTGTTTTTATTTTTTTTTCTACATTGAACGTCCCTAGATAGGCTGACACGTGTTGCATTTGCACTGAACTAAAATATCCCATTTGCCTAAATCTCCATGAAAAAAAAAAAACAAAAAACGGCTTTTCTCAGGACTAGCAAAGGAAAACTGGGCCTTCCTATCTTCCCAATGTGGCTCTGGTCACAAATTAGGTTTCCTTGAGGAAGAACAACAGCTCTTAAAGAGTGGGGCAAAGGAGCCCAAAGTAGACACAATTTGCAATGGCCACCACCGCAAGTGAGTTTCCTCAGAGAAGGTGTGTTTCTGTGAGGGTTGGCATCAGCTGTCAACTGGACAGGACCCAGCAGCACCTGGGAGGCAAGCCTGGGAGCACAGCTTTGAGGGAGTTTCTGGGGTAGGTAAGTGAAGTGAAAAGACCTACCCTGCACTGTAGCAGTGCCATTCCCTGGGTTGGGGTTCCGGACCTGAGAGAAAAACTGAGCACACAGCTTTCTGACTGCAATGCCCCCTGCTCCTGCTGCTCCTGCTGCTCCTGCTGCTCCTGCTGCTCCTGCTGCTCCTGCTGCTCCCTCCCGCTGCTCCTGCTGCTGTGACTCCCCTGCAACAATGGATTCTAACTTCAAATGGTGAGCTCCAAATTAACCTTGGCTTCCCTAAGTTGGTTTTGTTGGGTATTTCTCACATAGTCATACAGCAAATGCACACACACACACACACACACACACACACACAAACACACACAGAAAACTCACGTGTGGAGGGATCTACCCATTAGCATCTCAGGGAACATCTCCCACCGTTGGCTCCTTCTAATTTCATACACATATTCTTGTTTCCCAGAGCAAAAGGCTCACTGAGTGAAGGGTGAGAAGCTATGACTCAGCTCCAGGCAATGCTCTTTCCCCTAAAAGTTACCATAAGTGTCTTAAAATAGGACGGATCTGCATAGTCAATGGAAAGCAGGAACAAGAGCTTCTGAGTGCTGGGAGAGCCATGAGACTGACAACACCCTTCAGATTGGGGCACGGGTGGCTGACAGAGCATGGGCATCTGAGTGTGTCATGTTAGAACCAGGCAATCACACTTGTCTTCCAGTATCGAACTTATTGAGCAATAATAAGCTACTCACTAGCTGCATCATTTTCATAGACTGCCATTTGCTGAGAAAATCTGGATCTTACTTGACAGTTAGGCAATAATGGGGTCCTTTATTCTCAGGTCTCGCATCACACTCACAGGACAGTATATGTGTCTTTGCATGCCCAACACGCATCTAACCCTAACCCTAACCCTCACTCTATATGAACACAAAGGACCTGTTCAGAGAGGCTGTCCTCAAGTTGGAGACAGAGAGCTAACAGGGGCAAGGAAAAGCCTAGAGAAAGGAAAAGTCAGAGAAGCCTAGCGGGCTTTGAGCTCTGGGCTCCCTGTTCAGAGGTGTCAGGTGCAGCTTAGAGTGACAGGGTGTTTCAAGGGTCACAACAGGAGAAACTGTCCTGGAGCAGGGGCCCAGGGACAGAAGTAGATGAAGGCAGGAGTCCAGCATGCCTGCTACAGTTTGGTCTTGAATTACTCCTTCTTTTATAGTCCCAGCTGAGAGGCCTTCAGCTTCTGTTGATGAGCTCATGTGTCTGGTGGCTTCTGACACGATTTGATATGTTTGCCAATCTCATTATTTATTAACACAAAAGTTTTTGCCTCCTAGAGCTCTGGCAGATGGTTTGCCATGTAAATAAGATACGGAGTCTGTCTTTCTTGGCACGTCTATCAAAATGGAGTAACTCAGGTCAAGGCTGCTGTTTGGACGCTTACAGTCCACACAACACAGAGCAACCCAGCGCAGGTCCAGCCTGTGCTCCTCAGAGAACACAACAAACCCCTCTCTCTGGAGGGATAGCAGCACCAAGAATGTCTTCCCTATGGTCTGGGGCCTCAAGAAGGCCCTGCTGTTTTCCCCGTTGCTGTTTGAGATGTCTGGCATCCTTTAGAGTTCATTAGCCAGTAGATCCAATATCCTTTCCAACTCATGGTAATTCTCTTTGTGTACCTGCCTCCACCCCAGTTTCCTTCTTTCATCCTTTTTTTTTTTTTTTCTTCAAGACTTTCACTGTGTTGGTGGGCTGGCCTCAAACTCCGAGATCCATTTGCTTCTGCCTCCTGAGTGTTGAGATTAAAAGGCATGAGCCACCGTGTCCAGCCTTTCCTTCTTCTTACAATGATGCCATTCAGTGGATTAGGGTCTATTTTAATCCATTATAACCTCACGTTGACTTGATCATATCTTCAAAGTCCCTACTGGGTCACACTCGCGGAGATAATGGGGTGTTTGAAGTGGTAGTCACTACACAACCCAGCTCCCGAGCACAGTGAAAGGAGAAGTCTTGGCCATGGCCGCCTTCTGATATTCACCCCGCCTCTGGAGGTGGTCATCTGGCTAAAGTGGCACCGTTCCCTTACCCGGTTCATTATGGTGTAAAGAAGTAGACTCCGTTCTTCTTCCCCGGCTCTGGGTCAGACCATCACTAACCATTGACTAGTGATTAATGACTGCTGTGGCTTGAATGTGAAAAGTCCTTCATAGGCTCGTGTGTTTGGCCATTTGGTCCCCAGGTGGTAGCACTGTCTGGGGAAGTTGTGGAAACTTCAGTGGAGGAAGTAGGTCACCTAGGCTGTGTCTTGCAGCATTACAGCCTGGCTCATTTCCTGCTCACTCTGATTTCTGAGTGTAGATATACAGTGACCAGCCACCTTGCTGGTTCTGGGGCCACACTTTTCCTCCATAATGCCATGTCTTCTCTAAGCTGGGATAGTCCCTCTGGGACTATAAGCCAGAATAAACCCCATCTCTGTTAAGTTGCTTTCCTCAGGGTGTTTTACAACAGCAAGAAATGAAAATAAGACAATGGCCCTGATTAGTTCAGAGTAAATGGATTGCTTAAGCAGATCCCTTGAAAGGGAAGGTCAGTTTCTGATATATCAGGAAGGCTCTTTTCCCCATCAGCTGTTAACACATAAAGGTGCAAAACACAATTACTGAAGCAATTTGGTTCATACCAGGAACATGAGCATGACAATGAGCCAGATCCAAGGAGGACCTCGTGACTGTTCTCTTCCATGACAGCAAGACATTGACTATATGATTAAATCAGAGCATGAGAGGTAAGGGGTTACCTGTATTACCTTGGGTAAGGTCAGTGTAATGGCCAGGGTCTTATAAGATAAGGAGAACGGGAGAGTGAGCATCAGAGTAGATAACTACCAAAGCAGAGATAAGAAGGATGAAAAGTTGTGGGGCAGGCTCTAGAGGCCAAGAGCTGGGAATGGCAAGGCAATGGATCCTCCTGGACCCTGTGGAGAGGACACGGCACCCAGCCCATGGCTGTCCACTGAACTCTACAAGTGTAGAGCGTGAATTTGAGTCTTAAGGCACTACATTCATAGTAGCACGTTACAGTAGCTGTAGGAAGCAAAACATTTACGATCCCTCCAACAGAGGTCAGAAAAGAGGTAGGGGAGCTGGGAAGAAGGGTCAGGAGAGCACACTGTAGCCCCAGTCCTCAGCATGTGGATCTCCAGAACAAGCTAACTACATAGGACAGCCAAATCAGAAAGCTGTGGGCCAGCAAGAGGCCCTGCCTCAATCAGTGAAGTGGGGAGAGATCGAGAAAGACACCTAACATTGACTTTGGACATCCACATGCACCAACACAGGGACTCACACGCACCCACATCCATGAAAATGTACATACACACATGCATGTACACACCACACACATCCACACAAGCTATGGAAAACAAGTAGTTCATTCAGGAAGGATAGTTTAACAAAGGGGTCATTGGTGAGCTGTAGGCACAGATGGAAAAAAAAAGTATGTGATACACAGCTGCCAGCCGCAGGAAGCTATGGCTCTGAAGGGTAAAAGGGCAACAGTAGTTCCTGGTACCCAGAGGTGGTGCAGCTAGCCATTGTCTGCCTGCAGCCTGGCATAGGCACCTTGGGAATAAACACCCTCTCTTTCTCCCTACCTTCCGTCCCTGCCATTCAAGCCCAATCCAAAGCCACAGGATTAGGGAATCCGTATGAACCATTCTGTGTAGACTGGCCCCACCGGGCACAGAATAGAAGAGGGAGCATAGAGGGGCATTCTCTTTTCCTTCTGCATTCTAGACTTGCGTGAATGGTTCCACTATTACCCAACCATAAGGCCAGGCTTCTGAAGTGCCTGGGTACCCTGCCATGTCTCTGCTCTCCTCCCTTCGTATGGCTCAGTTACATGCCTGGGGTTTTATTTTTTCCCTCTGTAAGTGAGCTATAATTCTTCACTTGAAAAAACCTGCACTTATCTTCTCTGCTTGCAAAGTTTATGGGGTGATGAATTTGAGATATGGGCGCATTACAAGGCTGAAAATTAGCTAGCACTGTCGTCAGAATTTAGAGAATGTTCTGTAGTATAGCAAAGGCTGGGGAAATAATTCTATGAAGAAAGTAGGCTGAATTTATAAACCCGTCTCCTTATTCAATCAAAGACACAATAGTTTAAGATGATATGTGATATGTGGTTTTCTTGATTGTAAAATAATACAACAAACCGTAGGGATTTCAGAAATTGTATAAAAGCATCAAAGTGCACATATTCTCCAAAAATAGCGCATATAATTCTCTCTAAAACCCTGCAGTAAGTGTGAGAGTATTCACTCTTTCTTTCATAACTTGATTTTATTCAGTTATTATCATAGGAAAGAAGTGCCACCTACCCCCACCCCCACCGCAACTCCAGGTATTCTGTGATTTCAATCCAATGGCGGTAAAAGAACTGGATTGCTACATGGTATTAGAACAATTTATTAGCTATTGGGGGGAAAATAAACTTTTAATTCTGGCTTTCCCCCTGCTCCTAGTTGTATTCTAGAGGCAGAAAAAGAGTGCTAAACAATGAAATGTGAAGGTTGCATGAGAAATCTGTGTGGAAATCCATGACCCTCCAGACCAAGAAAAAATCCTTAGAAAGGACAGTAGAAAACAGGCAACATGAAAGGAGGAAGAAGAAGCTCTCAGGGTTAAGGTTTTAAGTGAGGATGGGGGCAGGGGACTGGGAGAGGACATGGTATGAGTGGGTTAGCCAGAATTAAGAATATGTGGAGAAGCCTGATAAGACCCTATTGATAAAGACACCACTCATTTTGGATGTGGGTCTTAGAGACGTCATCCTCAAGATGGCTCTCTCCCTGGTGACTAGTTTACCGAGAGCCAGAAGGTGCTATGCAGGCTGCTGGGGGAGAAAAGGCATCAACTGTCTTAGCCTGTGCTGGACCCTGTATATTGCCCTGCTGGGATGATGTACCCACTGGAGAAATAGTGGAATGACAGCTATGAGTGTGACCAGCCACTTTCTGGTTTGATGTGAGGCCTGCTCCATTGTAGAGATTTCATGCCTAGTACTGTAAACCTATTCTAACTCCATGACCAGGGAATCGTAGCCCTAGAGAGATCCTCTTGTTGTTTGCCTAAACCTGCCAAACTACATTCTAAGTATTTGTTTATACCCATAGATCTAGGCTACTCTCAACCTTTGTCAGAGAAGCCTCTCTTTTTGGCAGCAGGCAGCAGGCAGAGCAGAGATTCATCCCTGGTCAAAGTGCTAACCCTGGGTACCCAGCTGTGGCTGACTCATCTACATCAACCTCCCCATATAAACCCCAGATTCTTCAGGGAAGAGGGGGTAGGAAGAATGTAAGAGCTGGTGGTGGGTAGGGATGAAGGTTATAAAATACTGACTTACGGACCTGACACTGATATTACATGTGCCAACATGTAGCAGCATTGGCTCCCTGCACAAGAACCACATAAGGCCAAGTCACTCAAGATCCAGCGTGGACGGGAGAAATGCCCCAAGGTCCCACTTTTATCAGAGGCATTATTGGCAGCTGATGGCTGCTGAGGGAGGAGAATCACTCTCTGTTCTCTTATCTGTCACACACAGACACATAACCACGAATTAAAACGAAAGCTAAGCTGCAAAGAGCAGCAAGGAGACCCATCTCTAGAAAGCTGATCCACACTCTCTGGTAGCTGGTTAACAACATTCTACTTTTGCAGAGCCATGTAGTTTTATGGACTTTATGGGCACTTTTATAAGCACTGGGTGAAAGGGCAAATAAAACAGCTGGCTGGCATCTCAGCTAAGAAATCAGAGCATGAGCGTGGAGACCAGGCACGCTGCTGTTTTCAGCTCTTTTAACTTATGCATAGCTTGCATAATATTTGGGCCATTTACCTCACCTCCCGAAGCCTCAATTTATTGACCACAAAGAGAGATTAAATGCTCACCATCCCAGGATGTACAATAAATATTCTAGAGTGGCCTGTTGAGGACCAGTTCAGGGCTGCCTGGCAGAAACTGTTCCAGATGCTCCTGTTGGTAATTTAATAATGAGTTCATAAAGCTGTTGCTAAAAATGGGAAAGGACAATGAGTTCAGCTGGACTGGAACAGGAGAATCAATACATTGATTACAGACATGCTGTCTACTTTCCTGAACAATACCAGCCGCCTTCTTCCTCTGCTTCAACGCCCAGAGGGATTTGTCTGTGTTGGAGAAAGGATTTTTAAAAAAGATTTGTTTTCATTACTTTTAAGTGTGTGTGTGTGTGTGTGTGTGTGTGTGTGTGTGTGTGTGTGTGCAATCAGATTCTCTTGAGCTGGAATTACAGGTAAGCCACCAGACATGGGTGCAGGGTATTGAACCCAGGTCCTCTGCAAAGAGCAGTATGCATTCTTAACCATTGAGCCATCTCTCCAGCCCTGAGAACTGATTTTTTGAGAAGAGAAATGGGTAATGTGAAGCCTGAAGTTTTCCAAAGTCTCTTCAAAGTTTACAACCACTTGCTTTTTTGGTTGTCAACACAGAAAACATAGCTCACACCCTAAAGGGTATAAGCAATAGTTTATACTGGAGACAAATATGCCCAAGAACATAGATTTAGTTTGCTCCAAATACTGTGTTTTAATATGGTCATGATTTCATGCAGTTTTTATAGTAGCAGAACAAGAAAAAGCACAAATCAAGATAATTTTTAAAATAGATATATGAAAGTATTAAGCAGTCAGGTCCAGTTCTCTCTACTGTATGCCCCAGATGGCAGGCTTAGCCTTTCAGTTGGGGAAGTAGGGGTCTGTAGACGCTAAAGGATTTACCTAATAGTCATGAATGCATGAGGTCAATCACAGAGGTGGACTGAGAGTTCAAGAATATCTGGACCTAACACATTGCAACTCTCCACAGTCACGGTAGCTTATAGAATCTTTAACATAAATGTGACTTTTTTTTTCTGGGACTTTGATTTGATTCAACCATGGGAGAGAGTCTGGGTGGAGAAAGAGAAACTCTGAAATCCAACAGGGCAGTCATCACCCTTCAGAGTCCAAAACGGACCCCACCACAGGACCATGCGGTCCAAATGATCACTGACGTGCTGTTTGAGCTACTTTGTTCTACAAGGATGCACTCTAAAATTTAATTCTATTTTTTTTTTTATTGATCTGCACCTATATCCAGTTTTAAATGCCACATCTTTCTTTGAGTGTCAAGGTTAGCCATGTCCTCTCCTGGGATGTCTCTCTGGAAATGGTACTAAGGTTTACACTGTATCTGAGATTATTTTCAATTCTCTTTTCCAAGATAATTAGAACCCAAGTGAAGAACATTTTTCATGTATGCTTTGGTCAACAGAAGGAGTCATCTTGTGGTCACATATTGTTTCAGAACATACAGATTTTATATATGGCTTATCCAAAGCCATAGTTCTTGGACTAAAATATCCTTAAATAAAAACCTTGTTCTAAAAGACGGCATTGCTTGAAACATGGTAATCAGTAAACTGAAGGGTAACATCCAGGAGCTAGAAAAAATGAAAAATAAAATACAAACAAACAAAATCCCAGGAAGGACACAACGACAAAACCAGAAATACACAAGTCATTGAAAAATAAAAGTGAATTTTTACCTTAACCCAAACCCTCTGGTAACAGCATTAAAAAAAAAAATGTGCTTACATGAACCTAAATGATCAAGAAGAAAACTTCAAATGCCCAGCAAAATTCAACTTCCAGGCCCATGTACCTCTCCAGGTTCAAATTCAGAGCATCCAGGAAGACACCCCAAGTTCTTCTTCTTTCTAGAACCCCAGATTTCTTCAACCAGATTCTCCGCAAAACACTGAAGATTTCCAGTTTCCAGTACAGTGGGGGAAGATGAAATCGAATTCTGAGTGCAGAGAGCTCAAGAGTGTGTCTGTGTAAGACTTTCTAGGGGTGGGTGGATGAATAGTCCCCAGATTCCTGCTGCTGCCCTGGCTCAAGCTGCTGTTTCCTTCTGATGCTGGCCTGTTGCATCTCCTGGCTTTCTCCGCACAGCTCTCTCTCAACATGCTTGTCTCCCCTCGGCAGACTTTCCCTCCAGAATTCCAGGGCACCTCACATTGCCTTTCTGTTTCCCTTGGCTTCTTTCCTTATAGCTTGGTTCACACAATACTTTGATTAAAAAAAATATATATATATCCTGCCCCTTCCATTCTGTTGTCATTTCCTGCCAACAGATCCAAGATCTGCTTGAAAGTATGACTCATGGGACCTCCAAAAGGCTTTTCCAAGCTCCATGGACAAGCCCAGAAACTGGGGGTTCCAGAAGGGGAAGGAGTTTTCCAGTCAGCCTCCATGAGCTTTCAAACATTGGCTACTTACCTTGGCTCATGGACCATGTAGAGCACTTCTAAATCTGTACCCTGGGAGCATCTGTAAGAAGTAAGAAAGGACTAGAGGGCTCTGCTAGAAGAGCTTGTTCCTGGAAAAGGTGCCACAGTTGGCCATGCTTCTTACTGTGTGGGTCACAGCTCTCTTTACAATTGCCTGTAGGGCAATAGGGCCAAAAAGTGCTTCCCGGAGAAAAAAATTTACCCAACCCTACCAAGCCCTGTGCCAAAAACCCACTGTCCTTGTGCACAAAACCCCACCAATCCTTGAGCACAAAATTCCACCAACCCCTGAAAACAAAATTTCCTCAACCCCCGAGCTTGCCCCAAGATCAGGCACATAGAACCTCCAATCCCAGGCTACCCCCTCCCCAAGAAACCTTGTGTAAAGCCTGCCTTCTGCTTACTTCTTTGCTGCTTCTCACCTAAGCAGAGAGAGCCACCCTCTTGTGTTTCTCCCAATAAGTGTCTTGTGTGGGGTTTGTTGTGTGGTGTGCTCTGTGGTATTCCTTGTCTCCTGACGGCCAGGATACCTTTCCTTCCCTTCAGAGCTATAACACTTGCAGTGGTGAAAACTTCCCCCTCAGAGCTAAAACACTTTATGAGGGGAAGCCTTTCCCTTCTGCATTGTAACACTTCTACTACAGAGCTTCTCTGTTCAAGAATTGCTGGGTCTCTGGCTACTTCACAGCTGCTGTGGAGGCTCTGGTTAGCAACCAGTGGTGGCATCACCCACAGCTTTAAGACACTCCTTCCTGTCCCCAGAGGTGTAGATGATAGTCAGCTCCAAGACACTTCCCACACAGGGACAGTAACTTCTGCTCCTTGGCCATCCCACCTCTCTCATCTCTGCAGCATGGTAGATGACAAGGCTTTCTGGAGACCTGCAATTGCCTCCCTAGGTGGAAGGGTCCACACCTGTGTCCCCGAACCCTGCGGCCCTGCTGGATCATTTCCCTGGTCTCACATTCTGCAGAAATTTCACACACGTTCCTGACATGCCATTTAAGTGTGCTGCTCCTGGGGTCCGATGCCTTTCTCTTCTGACTTTACTCTCTTGATTCAAAACTAGGACAGGAGAGACATATTGAATGGCGTACTCTGCAGACCACTTGAACCAAAAGGTCAGTGTCCTGGTAAAGCGGGTTTTCTTCCTGTTTATTAAGTCAGGACACAACCAGACATCATGCTGCTTTTAAAGTAAGGGACTTAGAGTAGCAAGAATGCCAGGCTGGCAAGTGCTGCATCCAGGGGTGCTAGAAGAGCCCAAGGACCAGTCCAGCCTGTGCCTTGGGACAGCAAGGGCCCTCCTCACTACCCTCACCTGGCACTGTCTAAACTGGCCCTTAGAGCACAGAGGCAGGAGGACCAAGTTTTCAGTCATGGCTCTCACTTTCTCTTTCAAGCGGGGACCTTATTTTCCTCCAGAAACTCATTTCATAGGAGTTTTTCTTCCCATTCAGAGCCAATGACTGAAAACAAAGATGTCCCTGTCACCTTCTTATGAACACTGAAATTGGGTCAAGGTGGAGGACAGCAGAAAATGAAGTCCCACCTGTCTGCCAGGGGGTCTGTTAAGCCCACTCTTTCCTGAAGGGCAATCTCCTCAGACTTTTGTGAGCTCTGAATTTGGAGTGGCACAATGCAGATCCAGGATGCAGAAGTGGAAATGATAAACTCGGAGGGGCTCCACAGAGTCTATTTTTAAGCCAGTCTGTGACCTCATCAGGAAAAAACAGAATTCGTAAGGAAAGGGATGTCACAAGTAGTGACAGTCGGCTCCTCCTCAGTGGCCATCAGCATTGGCACAGTCAGTAGCCCTTCCTGCCCCAGAATGCCTCAGGCTTCAAAGCAGGGCTTGTCCACCTGCAAGGAACCCCTGTTTTAATCTCTTTTCCTCCACCTCCCCAGTTCATGCTCTTCAGCCCCTCAAAGACTTCCTCCCATTTCAGGAAGAAGGAAAAAAAAAAAAAAGAGGGAGGTCACTGTAGCTCACTAGTCTGGACTTCATTAACCTCAGAACTGAAACAGTTGTTTCTCCAGACCAGCTAGGTTGTGATGTAAACATCCCTCTCCCCCCGCCCCCCCCAACACCTCCCACAGCACCCTCCACTCCATCCCCTTCCACCTCCCCCACCATCCTAAGCTATTCATACCCGGTCAACAGCTCCACTGGGCCAGGGGTGGAGAGGTTGGAGCTAGAGACCTGGCCTTAGACACCGGATCTATGGCTCCTTATCACTGTGTGACTCTTCTGTCCCATGTGGTGGTAACTGCCCACATGGGACAGTTACCCCAGCACTTGAGAGGCAAAGGCAAGCATATCTCTGTGGGTTCAAGGCCATCTTGATCAGCCAGGACTACGTAGTGAAACCCTGTCTCAAAACAACAAAACCCCTCATTACTCTGCAACTCTAGAAAACACTGCTTTCTCTAAGTTCAGAAAGATGGATTTCAACAGGGCAGCTGGGGGATTATTGATCACTTGTTCTTGGGATGCTGCCAGGGTAGAGCACTGTTCTCCTGGAGTCTGTAAACATGACCGTATCTAGAAACAAGATCTTCACAGATAAGATCACATGACTGATTCTGAAGCCAGGCTGAGCCTGGGCTGTGCCTTAATCCAGTAGCAAGAATCTTTATAACAAGAGGGAAATGAGACACAGAGAGGGAAGGGGACTGTGTGACAGTGAGAATGGAAAGAGTGGAGCCACGGAGCAATAGGTCATTGTTTACTTAGGACCAGCTAAGGTTCAAGGCCACCTGGGAATGGAAGAGGCAAGGAAACGCTCTGCAATGGAGTCTTTAGAAGGTGATCTACCCTGCAGATACTTTGATTTTGGATTTCACATCCCCAAAACATCATTGTTCATGATGGAAAGTTTGTCATAGTTTGTTATAGTGGCCTGGCCCACCTATTATACACCCTTGCTTAACACAGTGCCTGGAGCAAAGCAAGCCAGTGGTGGGTCATGTGTCTGGATGTCTTGTCGGTGCCAATAAACGTCTGTGGAAGGAAATAAGCATATTAAAACATATGTCTGAAGTACATTTTAAAAAAATGTAGGAGCCAAAGAGATGACTCAGCAGTAGAAGTGCTTGCTGCATACATGTGAGGACTAGAATTCAGGCCAAGGAAACCCACTTCACTGCTAGGCAGGCACAGTGGTCCTCCTGGAATACCAGGCATGGAAAGAGAAGACTGGAAATTCCCCCAAAGCAAGCAGGCTAACAATATCCGTGAGCTCTTGGCGTGATTAAGAGGGCCTGCCAGAACCTGGAAACAACCCAGATGCCCCTCAGTTGCTGAATGGAAGCAGAAATATACACAATGGAATATTACTCAGCAATTAAAAACAAGAAATCATGAAATTTGCAGGCAAATGGTGGGAACTAGAAAAGATCATCCTGAGTGAGTTATCCCAGAAACAGAAAGATACACATGGTATATACTCACTTATAAGTAGATATTAGACATATAATATAAGATAATCATACTAAAATTTGTACACCTAAAGAAGCTAAGCAATAAGGAGGACCCTGGGTAAGATGCTCAGTCCTCATTCAGAATGGCAAATGGGATAGACATCAGAAGAGGGAGAAAGCAAGGAATAAGACAGGAGCCTACCACAGAGGGCCTCTGAAAAGAAATTCACCAAGTATAAACCTAGGAAGACACAAAGAGAGATAAAGCAGGTAGTTCTAATTGGGAGGAAGCAAGGAGAAAAAAAAAGAGTTCCAGGTCACAGTGGGACTGCAGCACCTGAGGGACATGCGAGAGATACCAGCAGGGCATCAGAGCAGATGCTGAGACTCAGCACCAAACTTTGGGCAGAGTGAAAGAAAGGGGAGAGAGAAAGACCTGGTGGGGACAGGAGCTCCACAGGGAGAGCAACAAAACCAAAAAATCTGGGCCCAGGGGTCTTTTCTGAGACTGAAATTCTAACCAAAGACCATTCATGGAGCTAACCTAAAACCTGCACAGATGTAGCCCATGGCAGCTCAATGTACAAGTGGTTTCCCTAGTAATGGGAACAGGGGCTGTCTATGACATGAACTCATGGGCTGGCCCTTTGATCACCTCCCCCTGAGGGGGGTGCAGCCTTGCCAGGCCACAGAGGAAGACAATGCAGCCAGTCCACCCTGATAGGCTAGGGTCAGGTGGAAGGGGAGGAGGACCTCCCCTATCAGTGGGACTGGGGAAGGAGCATGGGAGCAGAAGAGGGAGGGAGGGTGGAATTGGGAGGGGATTAGGGAGGGTGCTACAGCTGGGCTACAAAGTGAATAAATTATAATAAATAAAAAAGAAGGGGGAGATAGAAAGACCTGGGGGGAACAGAAGCTCCACAAGGAGAGCAAGAGAACCAAAAAAAATCTGGGCATTGGGATCATTTCTGAGATTGATACTCCAAACAAGGACCATGCATGGAGATACCTAGAACCCCTTCAAAGAAGTAGCTCATGGCAGCTCAGTGTCCAAGAGGGTTCCCCAGTAATAGGAACAGGGGCTGTCTCTGACATGAACTCATGGGCTGTCTCTTTGATCACCTCCACCTGAGGGGGGAGCAGCCATACCAGGCCACAGAGGAAGACAATGAAGCCAGCCCTGATGAGACCTGATAGGCTAGGGTTAGGTGGAAGGGGAGGAGGACCTTCCCTATCAGTGGACTGGGGGAGGGGCATGGGAGCAGAAGAGAGAGGGAGGGTGGGATTGGGAGAGCATGAGGGAAGGAGCTACAGCTGGGATACAAAGTGGATAAATTGTAATAAATAAAAGTAAATAAATAAAAAAGAAAGCAGAAGGGGAAAAAAAGAGACCCTGCCTGGACAAACAAGGCAGAAGAGGGATGGAAGATGATTCCTGACATCAGTGTCAGTCTTGGGTCTCCACATGCACATACACATATCTACCCATCAACACATACTTACACATACATGCACACCACACATATAAACATGAGAAATGGGAAAAATAAAACACACTTCAAAGAAAGATTTCAACAGAAAACACATCTACAAGAATGTGGTATTAAAATCTATGAAGGTGTAAGATTATCAGAATAGCTAAATGATCATACATCTGTACGATAAAACCATATACAACATTTTTAAAGCATTTGTGAAGGTTTTAATAATACTGAATTAAGATACCATTTCAGTGTAGAGAGGTAATGACAGGTAATTGTAAGTCTTGTTTTTCTTTATGTGTGTGCGCCTGAAAAAGTATATATTACATCTACAAGAAAGTTTACCTTTAAAAAATTCAATTCATTGCATAATCTGTAAACTTAACAGCATCTAACTCCTTACCATCTTTTTTATTGCAGCATAGATTTTTACATATGAGTGTAGTGTATTCCGTGTCTGAGGAAGTGCTTGCAAAAATGAGCGACCGAGGACCAAGCTTACATTTGCAACCTGAAGGATGTTCCCACTTGGGCTTGGAACAGCGTTATGTCTTGCAGGGAGCTATCTTCCTGTGAAATTATTGTCTGAGGCTCTGCTCAGCCTGCAGATACGAGCCGGGTGAGATCAACCCATCAGTCAGCCCCGGTGTCATGACTGCCTTGCACCCATTGTCCTACCAGGCCTGAAGGTGAAAAGAAAGTTAAAGAGAGGTTTGTAGAGTTTGGAGAAGCAGCTGCAGGCCTTACAATTCAATATGCTGGAGAGGGTGGATCTTCTCTAGAATAAAGCTAGGTGATATCAGAGCAGAACTCTAGTAGAATGTAGTTTACTGTGCCATGAAATATACCCACATGCCTATGTGGGCCTGTTGAGTTTGCTCGGGCCTACTGACAACCAATGTTACCAAGGCATGCAATGCCAACTCTGTTCCTAAGCCTAACCAGGCCTCATGATTTCTCTTGTATGTAGATCGGTGGTTCTCAACCTGCCCAACGCTGCAGCCCTTTAATAAGCTCCTCAGTTTGTAGGGACTCCCGGACATAAATTAATTTTCTTAACTAGGCAAAAGAATTTATGACCCTTTTCTAAACTTTATTCCAGACTCTTTCAGCTTAGTTTGCTGTGAAGAATGAACTGCGTATAAGCAAAATTCGAAAAGAGCTGCAGTGTCCAGGTGGCTTGGGCTTAAAAATGTTAGAGATTTAGATTTTATCAGATCCTTCAACAAAAGGATTTTACAAAGCAGCCATGATATAAAATAGCAGCTCCTGTAACTTCTGCAAGAATCACCTTCTTTGGAGGTTGCTTCAGTTTCGTTTGCCTCATTCTTAGAAGCCTCATCAAAATTCTCCACCAGATCCAGAACTTCATCATCAACATCCTCTCCAACTGGTGCTTTTCCATCCACAGATTGTTTGGGCAGAACTTCAGCCAGCCTCCCTAAACTAGTCAGACTGTCTGCACCAAGCTGGTTTAGGATGCTGGGAAGCCTTTCTGTCAGCTGCTTTGCCTCAGCGTGGCCTGTAATGGTGAAGGTGTTTGTTACCAGAGACGCCTGAACTTTTAGGGTTGTTAATATGCTTTGTAAACCTCTTCACCTTTTCAAAACCAGAAATATTGTTTACCCCTAACTTCTTTAAGGAGAACTGTAGTTTTTATTGTCTACTGTGGCTGTTCTGTGAACCACCTTCTTTCTTCTGTGAGCAGATCCTTTTCTACCAATGCACAATTGTGCCTGCAGTTTGGTGAGTTTTTCCTGGTTTATGATTGTTTCTTTTATCTTGTCAGAATGGAAATGGGGCTGCAAAGGGGACTAGGGTTTGTGCTCAAGGGATCTCGGGCAGACCAGCTGAGATAAGGCACACATATGAGGACTCAAAATGGCAGCTAGAGGAAGGCCGGAAGTCCATAAAATGATTTTTGTTGCTACTTCATAACTGCCTTTTTGCTACTGTTATGAATCATGATGTAAATACCTGTGCTTTCCAATGGTCTTTTTGGGGGAGGGGTCAAGTCCCACAGGTTAAGAACTGCTGATATAGGCAAAGCCAGACACAGTGCAGCGTTCTAACTGGTGGGCACCACTTGTGAGAGGCAGCCTGGTGGTGAACAGAGGCTACGTGGAGCAAGTTCTTGGCCAAGGTCAATCATGGCCTTCAGACCACAGCACCGCTCAGCTTCGTGTGACACCAGTGCCAGCTCTCCATCCACCAATCAGGCCATCCAGAAAACATGTCCTTCCACCTCAGTCAGATGCCTGGATGATGTGATACAGTCTGTGTATAGCAAGGTACTTTGCCAGGTACGACACACCTGTAATCTGAGGACTCAGGAGACTGAGGGAGGAGGATCATGAGTTCAAGGGCAGTCTAGACTACACAGTGAGACCTTATCTCAACAACAAAGTGGTTGGTGAGTGAGATAAGGAGAGAAGCTGAGCCTAAATACTTCAACAACAATGAAGAAAGGTTTTGATTAAAACTTTTAAATAAAAAAGAGGTTTCTTTATCTTATAATTTTGGAAGCTGAATGTGCAAACATGATGATGGCTTTGGTCTCCTAGCCACATCCTGGAAGATAGATGGGTGGGATCATTTGTGACAGGGTGATTATCTGGCAATGGAGGAGCCCTTCTTGCTCTTTATAACAGCCGCCTCTTGTGGGAGCTAGCTGATGTCCCCTGGGACCTACATTAATTTCTTCTGAAGCCAACAACCTCATGCCCCCCAGCCATGTCCTGTGGCTTTCCACCTCTTAAATCTTCACCACCCCTTAACACTGAGGACCAAGCCTCCCATAACACACATGCTTAGGAGACACCTCACCATCCTATCTGGAGCATGGTCACACTTCCCTGCACGTTTAATCAAAGTCTGCCTTCCATGCACTCCTAACTGCTAGGTGAAGTGCATCTGTGGCCTGTCGCAGGGCGGGGCGCACACGTGCACACCCAGGCAACCATTTTGCCCTAAAACATTTCCCGGAGTTTGGAAGCTGAATGACTCCAGAAGAATACTAAGTTAGAAGACGAGATTAGAGCAAGCTTCGGGCTTCCTGTATGTTGGGAAAGGGTGGTGATGTTGAATGTGGTCTCCTGGGCCACAGAATATGAGCATTTAGATGTTTTCCCCGTTGTTTAATCAGTGGATGCTCAGGAATGTTTTGTTTTGTTTTGTTTTGTTTTCCCTCAGAACTTTACTGGGCAGAGAAAGAGAAAACTTATTATCTATGTACTTGCAGCACAGGCAGCCAAGAGGGAAGACGCTGTTAGCTACTCCGGGAAGAACACTGTCTC
Organism: Psammomys obesus; assembly: GCF_907164565.1. Taxonomy (NCBI): domain Eukaryota; kingdom Metazoa; phylum Chordata; class Mammalia; order Rodentia; family Muridae; genus Psammomys; species Psammomys obesus. The sequence continues at coordinate 5,093,070 of NW_026593286.1, forward strand.
TGAGTCATTGATGCTGCAGTTCAAAGAGCTTCATCTCCATAATGCTGCAAGGGACAGACTGTCCCACCACAGACAGGAATGTCTGTACCAGGGCTCTGTCTGTGTCAGATATAGACAGTGGCACCAAAAATTCAATTATGGATCCAACTTCATGATGAATGACAGTCACAGTTTCCCAACGGATGGACATCTGGAAGTCTGGGATTGCTATGAAAGAGGCAGGTAGCCCAGTCGGGAAGCTTTCTTGAGTCCTTACATGAGCTGTTTTTAAGATTAAGGTTAGCATGTGATGGCATTTGGACAAGTTGTATTTCACTGCCCCAGAAATCTCCCTCAGTTCAAATAGTCCTCAGTGGGGAATTTGGCGGGTCTCTACATAGACAGATGTAGGAGGAAAGGGACTGGATGCAGGCCTAAAGTCTGTGCTCCCCTCCACCCCCACCAGCTTTTCTATAATGAAAAGCCTCACTAAATCTCCATAATTTTAAATTTCTGTGAAGTTATTTTCATTATTTAGGAAACTGAAGTGACTATTGGCCAAATTGGTGAAGCGGCTGTTAGCTCTCTCTTAAGCACGTTTTAGACAGTCAATTAAGTGTCCTATCACAAGGTTAGAGCGTCCATGTAAACATCAACACACTAAGACCCTGCTCTGAGCTCTCCACATCCCAGTGGCCTTCTCTACAGGTTTGGAAGTTTAAGGTTGAGGGCCTGAGATTTGGTAAGAGACTTTCAATTGTATCATCTCACGTGTAGAACAGTAGGGCAAAAAGAAATATGAGTGGAGAGAGACAGAAATAGAGACAGGGATACAGAGATACAGACAGAGACAGGGAAAGGGATAGAGATACAAACAAGGATATAGACAGAATTCATAGGCCACAGATAACTGTTCATATGAAATGGATACTTGTGGTAACATGGCATCATCAGAATGTGAATGCCCAATTAATTACTGAATGAGTGAGCAGTCTTCATGACCAACACAATTCTTGAAAGTCCCACTGTCTACAGAAGGCCAGTGCAGTTTCAGCACCGCAGGAAATCTCTTAAACCACCCCACCCACTAACGCTACCATCTGTTCCCCTTCTCCCCTGAAGCTGTAGGGTTCCAGTTGTGCCTCCAGGTTAGAGGCCCACTGAGGTCCTTTGTCTGACTGCTCCTGGAGACAGTCACCAGCCAGATATTTATGCAAAAGAGTCAAACCCCTGCACCCCTGGTCCTAACAGAAGGAGGGATTTAGTCAGAATGCTGGGACCTATAAATACAGTCAGGCATCTCCTTTGTGTGTTTGATTGTCATTTGAGGGACAAGAAGCCCGAGGGGTGGAGGAGACAGAACTGTTTAGAGATGAGTAGATGCGAATGTAAATAGTTACTTCAAGATAAATTGAAATGCCAGGCTGTAAGCACAGGCGGCTTGGGGGAAATTACAGCTCAAACGCAGGAAGGATCAGATGAGATGTATGAGGTTGCATATAACTTTATTCCACTCTCACACTCTGTGGGAAGTAACCGGCATGAGTCTGACTCCGCATCTCCCTTCTCCAGACGTCCGTCTTGGTCTGGCCAGACACAGTTCAGCTACTTCTGTGTTGATCTCTGCTGTCTGCTTTTCAGGCTTCTTACAAGCATAGCCAAGTAGCTGTCCCCTGGACAGAAGTGTCCATTCTCTGGGTCACTGTGGTTTACCCCAATTTACTTACTAGGTTTCCCAGGGCTACTCGGCAAATGCATGGCACCTCCCGCCTCCCTACACCCCGTCTGCCTGATCCTGTATCTCAGAGGTATGGAATCTGCTTCTGCCTGTCCTACAAGCAGACCTCCGTATGTGTGTCCACATCACCTCCACAGCATGCACACACACAATACAAACAACTCCTGCAATGCGACACACAGCTTACACACATAACTCCCACATATAGCACATACAGAGAGAAGGTACACCACACACACAGAGCTCTCACAGCACACATAGCACCCATACTCACAGAACACACAGAGAGAGTGCACAACACACATCTGACCGAAAATACACAGCACATGTGACACCCCTTAGCATACACAGGAAAGGAACACAAACACACATACACACGCAAGTTTTCTTTTTGTACTGTGGGGTCTAGAGGTCTGACTTGTCCCCTTGCCTCATGGTGACCCTGAATCTGGTATGAGTCACTCTGCTGACAAGTTCCTGAAACCCTTCAGACTAAGGATGCTGACTCACCCTGCCCTGGTAAATGTGCTGTCTCTACACCCAGAGATTTGGAAGGCTGTGCTGAGGCTCTTCCTCCATAATAGAGCTGTGAAAGTGGACACATGTGAAGGCACTTTTCCCTCCTGGGTGGATCTGAAGGTACACTGCTAATAAACCGCCACACTGGCATTTTGATTAAAGAACTAGCTGGTGCATGCAGAAGATAAAAATATACCAAGTGGATTTTAGCCTTTATTAGCCTTTATTACAGGGACCTGGTGCTCTTGAAGGATCTAACTGTTCCCATCAGGGTCACGTGATCAGCTCCCATGCCTGCTTGCCCACAGGGAGTGTATGTTTAGTTCCCTGCAGATGGGATTTGCACACTAGTTCACTGAAGGAGCAAATAGAAACGGCCTAATCTGTTGAGATGATGGAGAGGCTCAATCCTGACTCTCCCTCATTCTCATCTCCTGATTGTCTCTCCTCGTTCGCTCCAGTTACACTGGCCTCCTGGAACTTGGGTTTTTTGTTTTGTTGTACTTTTTATTTTTCCAGTTTCCTAGTGAAGGCCTTGAGAAACTTGTTCTGTTAAGTGATGAATGACCTACATTGGAAATGCGTAACAATCTGGTATAATATGAAGATCTATCACCGATATATGTCTTTTTAAAAATTTCAGACTTCAATTGGCCATATAATTGTTGCACTGGCAGTCAAAGACACAGACAATAAAATTTAGGCCAGCATGAATTTAAAATCGAGAAATAAACATTTCCTAAATTTGAACCTTACTGTCTCCCCTTTCGTGATTGTCTCAGATGCAGAACCTTCCTCCATTCTGTTCACTTAGCCACAGGACTCCCCCCACACCCCGTGTTTACCCTGCCCCTTATTTGAGGACTCACCTCTTTCCTCGGTAGCCCTCAAGCTCCTTGCAGGAGACTTTCCATTTTAACAAGGAAAATGGCCCCCAGAATGAGTCATGGGGTTGGGACAGAGAGGGACTTTGACATGGTGCCGTCTGGTCCTCTCAGTTCAAGGCTGAGGAGTCTGAAGGGTAGGAAAGCTGGGAGATTTGTCTGAGGTAGGCAGAATCTTGGAAGCTGCAGAGAGATCTCAGGAGGGCGGGGAGGGGATGGTCTTATACTTCTGACCAGCTAGAAGAATCACGTTCCAGCAAAGAGCCCTCAAATCATACTCCGTAAGCAGCTCTCAGCACAACACAATCTCCAAACAGAATGCACACAGTGAATCTTAAAATTCACTTTCTTTTAAGTATGTCTTCAGTCATTAGGCATCTTTTGTTGGGACTCCCATTCTTAGATCAAGAGTGGTCTTTCTCAGAGACAGAAACTTGGGTGACTGTTCTCTTTAACTTTTCTCTTCAGATCTTTTCCGTCCTACTGAGTTTTTCACAATAAGCAGACGAGATTTTTACAGAAATAAAAAAAAAGAGCAATATGTATTTTTTAAAATCTGCATATTCAAGTAGCATATTTTACCTTAATTATACAGGTGATTGGAGGTCTGTGGATCTGGCCTTAAAAACTGAGTGAAAAGCTAAATATGCATGATAAAAGGACTATTAAGTAGAAAATAATTTAGCTAAATTTACGTGTCTGCTCCTGGAAGCAATTCTCAGTGTCCATGGGCGCCTTTTCTGCTGAGCTCACTCTGGGATGCTCCATTCTTTAAAACAACAACAACCATTTGGGAGAACAGCAGGGGCTGCTGCAGAGCTACAGAGGAATTGTCATTTCCAGGGACTCTAGACCTAGCCAGAAAGATGCTCACACACTGTTAGGGACAGACAAGTCTAAACCAAACCAGCAAAGGTAAATTAAGAGGAGCCACGGCTGGAAAGAGGTCACTGAACTCTCAGTAGGTGATGGGGAGACCGCAGGATCTGCCTCTCACACAATCAGAGAGCCGTGGACTTAGCAATTGTCTTGTTTGTTTGTGGCTTTTCGAGACAGGATTTCCCTGTGGAGTCCTGGCTATTCTGGAACTCTCTATGTAGACCAGTCTGGCCTGAGAATCAGAGATCTGCCTGCCTCTGCCTTCCAAGTGCTGAGATTAAAAGCTTGTGTCAACACTGCCTGGCTAGCAATCGTCTTATTATGTCACCCTGAGAACTATGGTTCCAAGGAGGTGCTGCACCGCTTTCCATCTCCCGTCTTCTCCTGGGCCTCTGCTGAATAGAGATGGAAAAAATGCAGCCGCCAGGGAGGAGCAGACTTGGCTTGGTGGCAAGAAAATGGGAAAAGTGAATTTGGAAGGAAAATGGGAAAAAGGAACGCGCAGTAAAAGAAACCTTATTCTGAATCTCCAAAATTGTGTTTGTTTGGCTGTTTGACCTTATTCAGTTCTGCCTTTTGATTGGCACCACCCTCCCAGACAATAGCACCAAGAAATATGCTCATTTTCAGCATCTCACATTGCAAGCTTTGTTGTTTTCAGAACTTTCTGCATGTGCTGGTGCTCTCTCTGAGGAGACACCATATGGCTCTACATGGAAGCTTGATAAAATGTCCAACTGATTCTTTGAGCTGTTTTAGATCTAGATCTGGAAAAAAAAATGCCATGTGTGTTGCATCAAGAACAATGCCATGCTCCTTTAATGTGCACTGCACTTTCTTTTTTCTTGTAGCTTAAAATTATTTTTGCTTTGTAGTCCAGGCCAGCCTAGAACTGTGGTCCTTCTGCCTCACTCAGCTTTCCCAGTGCTGAGATCACAGATGTATACTACCACATCTCCCTCCATCTCCCTCTCCCCTTCCCTGTACACATGCCTGTGTGGGTGGGCATGCACCTGTCATGTATGTGAGTGCAGGCCTGCACATACCATGGCATGCATATTCATGAGGGTCAAGGGATGACCTTGGGTGTCTGTCCTCATCCTCATCTCTTTGTTGTTCCCTCATCTTTTTGTTGTTCCCCAGCCCACCTGGTCCTTGAGCTTCTGGGATTCTCCTGCCACCAGCTACCCTTCCCCCATCTCCCAATAGAAACCCTGGAATTATAAATGTGTGTTACCCTCTTGCTGAGGATTCTGGGGATCCAAACTCAGGTTTTCAAACTTGGTAAGCCACTTACAGAGCCACTTGCTTCAGCTCTGAGCAAGAAAACATTTGAGCTGGTGAGGATAACTACACTTCAGCTTCAGTAAGCTGAAAGATAGCGAGCCTTATTTAGTAATGAGCCTTATATATTAACATGGGGCTATCTTTTTGTGGGCCAAAGGGAGTTGTGTATTACCTACCTCATGTGGGTCATCCTAAAGCCTGGATTTTTTTTTTAATGTTTAGATTTGATTTTATTATATGTATGGGTGTTTTGTTGTATGTATGTATGTATGTATGTATGTCTGTATGTATGTATGTGTACCACATCTATTCTTGGTGCCCAAGGAAGCTGGAAGAAAGCATCAGATTCCTTGGGACTGGAGTTCCAGATGCTTGTGAGCCACTATGTGGATGCTAGCAATTGAACTCAGGTCCTCCGAAGGAGCAACAAGTGGTCTTAACAGCTGAGCCATCTGTTCAGCTCCTGGACCCCAGCTCAGCCCCAAACATTGATTAAGCACCCATTATGGGTAAGGCTCTGCTGTGGAGCTCATAATTCTGAGTGAGACCTGGTCCTTGCTCTCCAGGAAGGCAAGGGCAATGGATCAGACCTTAACTTGGATCAGACCTTCATCATAGCAGCTCTCAGCTAAAAATGAGACTGGCAGACGGATACACAAGACACAGACATATGGGTTTGTGTTAGAAAAGTTTAGAGACCCTCCAGAAGCTGCCAGTGGTGACAGCTACTGTGCAATCCAGACAGCAGCTAGGATCTTCATGGGGACACACTGCCCAGCAGCTGTATGCTTTGTGTGGCAAGACACTGAATGATGTAAGAGACAAAGGTAGAGGATGACTTTAAGAACTTAGCAGGCAGATGTACGTATGTGCTCACAGGTAGCATACACGAGGCCTACACAAGCTCAAGTCAGACAAAATCCCAACACCAAGGAATGGGGTGTGGGCAAAATTCCACTCCTAGTCAGGAAGCTATTTGCAATCTATAGCTGCTGGAAGAGGCAAGCTCAGTTTTCTTCAATGGAGTAATCCTGGGTGAATCAACTACACTCCAGGGCAGGGTCTATGCTTAGGAGTCATCAGCCAACACAAATTGAACTCTTTTGTGTGTGTGTGTGTGTGTGTGTGTGTGTGTGTGTGTGTGTGTTGTTGTTGTTGTTGTTTTAATGAGAGAAAGAACATGACGTTTTGTGGGTAGGGAGGTGGAGGAGGACCTGGAAGGAGTTGGGGGAGAGAAAAGAATAAGATAAAATTCTCAAAGAATAAATTTGTAAAGAAAAGAAACTCAAAGTCTCAGGTAGTAGAGGGGAGGGAGCAGGAAGCAGGTGCACCTGGTCCTCACTGGGCTGGTTATTGTCTGGGTCAAGGTAGCTCTTCACATGTGCTACGGTGGATGAACTTGAAGACAGGGAAGGAAGGCAGGTCAGAGACCTGGTGGGACAAGCTGCACTTGACAGACTGAATCGGCTGGGCCCACACAGCTGAGCTCCTGGAGAAGTTGTAGCAAAAGGCTTGAGGAGACACCCCAGTCAGTAAAGTGCTTGTTCAGTCCTCAGAGTCCATACGACAGAGAGGCCAGGCGCAGGGGCACATGCTTGTAATCTGACTGCTGGGTAGGCAGGGACAGCTGGATCCCGGGTCGCACTGGCCAGCCAGCCTAGCCTAGCTGTTGAGATTTGGGCCAGTGAGAGGACTTACCTCAAAAAACCATGTAGATAGGGTATAAGAGGTTGTCCTCTAATCTCCACATGTACAAATGAGAACACATACAGACACACACACATATACACACATGCATGCCCATGCACTCGCACGCACACACACGCATACACACGCACACACACGCATGTGCACACAGAGGATCATGACATTTGTTTTCTTTGTTATCTAGTTGTTCCGTCTTGGGCCTTTTGTTATGACTCCCCTTCACCTGGAAGCAGACCCCTGGGTTATGCGAGAGTGAAGAAGATCCAGGCATCCTTGCATGTACAAAGCTGTGGACAGCCATGTCTGCAGAGTACTGTGAGGTTATTGGCCTGGAATGAGAAGGGAATCGCTTGACCTCACTCTTAGCTTGCAGTTTCTTCATGGAGTTTTCCTGCCAGCCCCATTGATCTGCTTCCAAGCCCCGTGTTGGCCCTGGACAATCTTCATCCATCTTAAGCCCCCTCCCCCACTGTTCTCCCCTTTATGAGCACTCACATGCTGATGGTGAAGGAGCCCTGCCTGGAAGCACTTCCAAGATGGCTCAGCTGCCTGTGCTCCCAGTGAGAAGGGCCTTTTGCCTGACTGCAGTTCTCAGTGCCTTGGGAAAGCCCAGCAGATGAGATAGCAGAAATGGATACCATCGTAAAACAGCCTTCAAAAGCTCCTCTGTGTGGAAATAGCTCCAGCTTTCCCAAATCATTGATTCAGGTAGCTTGTTGGATTGGACTGAAACCTGGGACTAGAGCATTCTGCCACTTGGAACCTGGCTGAGGACTGTCACTCACTTTTTTTTTGTTTTGTTTTGGTGCAAAGAAGGTGTCTGCCTAACCTTGGTGAACTCAGACTAGTTCACTCTGAGCTAGTCCACTCCTGCAGAGCAGCATAGGACCTCAGTGATCAGTGAACAAACGAGGAAGAGCCGTTTGGATACAGTATTGTAGGGTCAGCAGGCTTTCTTACAGTCCCCTTTATTTTTTTGTTGTCTTTGGATCCCAGGAACTCACCAGTAGCACCCCAGAAAACCATAGAGTTTAGGGATGAAGAGAGGAGACAGTTTCGATGCTGTGGATAGAAATGGGTGGGGCTTCACTAGGAACTGGGAAAGGATAAACTAAGTCTGTATCTGATGGCTACAGAAAAGAGACACAAAGGCAATGAAGGAAAGGAGAAGGTGGAGTAGCCCCCCTCCCTTGTAGGTCACACCCTTGAGCAGGTACCCCAGAAGCCAGGGAGAACAGGATTTCAAATAGACCCCCAGAGGAGGCAGGAGGAAACACCTAGGAACTCGCCTTTGAGAGAAGCCTACAGTGAAACATGCTCCCTTGGGGTGGAATCTTCACAGCTAGGATCCTCTTTAAAGGTGACACTAGGGAGACAGAAAGGGGTCTGGGAAGGGCCTGGGAGCACAGCTCATGAATAGTAATGCCCTGATATGGGGACTCAGTGAAGAAAGGATTAAAGTTAGAGTTGGGGAGATGGGGAGTGACCCCTCAGCCTCTTTCCAGCCACCTCTATGAACCTAACACAGCTTATCGTTTTCAGTTCATCTGAAGATGGCTTATGTAGATGATTAACTGGGCTGTCGAGTTACGCTTAGGTGTGGTTGGGAGGGAGGACTCTCCCCTGGCTGGGCGAAACATCATTAAGCTGCTCCTTGCTGTGGGGGCAGGAACACAGTAGAAAGCAGTTTCAAGGAAGAAGATTGTGTTCCAGCCCGACATGTTTGACAAGCCGCCTCAGGAGTTATGGCTTCCTGAGCCTTTTGATCTCCATATCAGAGCCAGTCATCCGAGGGTCCCCACCAGCATGTGCAGTTTGTGGTTAGATGCCTTGCAAATGCCTCACTGAGTCGCTTTGGAGCTCTGGTTTAATTATTGACTCAGGTTTGATCACTCTGAACAGCTCATTCCCAGGGGTCATTGCCAATGCAGCCGAGGCAGCCGAGGCGGCCCCTGGGTCTGGGTGACACTACTCATTCCCACGGTGCTGAACTTGGGAGGAAACGATCCTGAAAACTTTGCTGGTTATTCCTCAGGGCCTCCGCCCTCACCTCACGATCTCGGTCATGTAGTCCAAGCAGCACAATTTCCTGCTGGAAGGGAGAACTTGATCCCCGCCAAGGGTAGAACTTGGTTCTCATTTCTATACAGCTTTGTCAGTGTTCTCTCGGGTGGACCCTGTCGCCCACTCATGCTCACATCTACTCTCTAAACCAGCCTGAGAATGGGCCCCTCTACAGAATAAAAGGGACAAAGGCATTATAAATAGCAACTGTAACAATATTTTTGCAAACAGCGTCTCTACTTTGATTCTTTCCTTTCCCAAAGAGAATGCACACAGACACCAGGGACCAAGTGAAGAAACTCTGTGCAGTCTCTTCTTGGTGAAGGTGACTCCATAGTCCCCTTGCACCCAGCCTGAACTACCTCCTGTTTCCATCACTAAGCAGTTATGACCCTGGCTCTTCCTCTGCCATTGACTTTCTGAATGACTTCTGCTGACCTTATGGGACACACACTCCTCCTTTTGTTGGAAGGCCTCCTGGGTACTTCAGGGTGCGATTAATGTCTATAGAGCTCTGAACACACAGCCTCCTGTTAATGAGAAGCAGAAATCTGAGACAGGATGTGGTCTTCTCTGTCCTGGCTTCGTCAAGTCCTGGGCCAGTGCCTTTCCTGAGTGATCCAGTTGCTTCCAGCTGCCTCTAGTCAGCCACGGGGCATGGAAAACACACTGGCTGTCATCCCCTCTGACGTGTTCGGCAGCGGCTAGCTCAGCTCTTTATAGGAAAGAACATACAGTTTACCAAGAGTGTCCGGAGGATACAGCTTCCCTTTTTACAGCCTGGCAGAAAGTGAGTGAGGCCTCCTAAGGAGAAAGCGAATCAAGGGTTGCTGTGACTTAGTTTGTGGGCTCCATGAGTTTTCGAGCCTCAGGTGCCAACAGAGCTGCTAATGGGAAAAGAGTGCTGCTGTTTGTGAGTGCTTGGGGGGCCTTGTCAGAGATTCAAATGACACCCCCCCAATTTCTTCCCGGGGAAATCTTTCCCAACCCCCCTTTTCATTTAATCAAATGAGAACTTTCTGTAAGGCCACAGGGTGGCTTTTGTGTGTCACCCTCGACGATTCCCCAACTCACCAGAACCTCAGAATGGTTATGGCAACCTTGCAAATGTTAGCCCCTAAATGCTTCCTCCTGTTTCTGATATGGGAGAAAAATAATTAAAATGACTTTGGCCTAACACCTCATTTTCTCCTTTCTGATGTTAAAAGAAATTGCATCTTTGTGGGGGAGGTCCTCTTATAGAATGGTGGTCCCTAAGTCGTGGGTTGCCTATGTCTGGCCGGGGGGGGGGGGGGGCCTTTGCTGTTACAGGTTCATTGACAGCAACCGAAAGGCCTTATGGTGCAGGCAGTTCTTCGTCCCACTGTTCCTCAAGGGTCTCTCTGGACACCAGCTTACATTTTATCTCAGCCTGGAGCCTGACCATGGAAATAAAGGAACCGGTCCATGTTATAAACCAGCCTCCCTTGAGAATCCTTGTAGGGGTGAGGGGATACAGAACTGCCTTGGTAAACAGAGATGTGAAGAATCAGCCTCAGATAACAAGCCCTAGTCAGAACCATGCCTGTGGGACCTCCTGTGAGTCTTTTTGTTAAAGTCGTCTATACATTTGGAGTCTAAATTAGAGGCAAGAGGTGGAAATGATTAGAAGGAAGTCAGGGTAGTGCTTTATTTTGCATGAAACAATTAAATAGACTTTATGTGTGTCTTTCATGAGACAGAGGGTTTCTTAATTAGCTCTAGGAAATTTACTTTTACTACAGTGATGATGATTTCCCTTTGACACCACCAGAACAGGACAAGGTGCAAAGCAAGCAAATTGTTCAGAGGGTCTTTCCAGGGCAGGGGGCACGAGGGTCCAGCAAGGAGGAGACAGGGCATATGTCACACAGGCAAAGACTGCTGAACTCGCGAAGGCCAGGGTAAGTTGAAGCCGAAAGACATAAGACTTTGTCTCCAGGAGAAGGGGCTACAAAGTTCATCCTATGGGTGAATCAGAAGCACCAAGGAGAGCCAGCTGGGGAGGTAGGTCAGAAAGTAAAATGCTTCTCAGGCAGGTATGAGGACCTGAGTTTGCCCTCAGAACCCATGTCTGCAGCAGCCATACAAGGTGGAAGGCACCTTTGCAGAGACAGGCAAATACCTCACTACCACTGGCTAGCCAGCCTAGCCTACTTGATAAACTACAGGGCAGTGAGACACTGAGAAGCAAAGTGGTGGACAGTTCCAGGGGACTCAAACCCAGGGTTGTCCTCTGCCTACATAGACAGATACACCTGCACCCACTCAGACACACACACACCCAGAGAGACACACCTACACACAGAGACAGGTAGGCAGACACACACATATATTTACACTCACACACACAAACACACCTACATACACACAGATATGCCTACATACATACAGAGATACACCCACCTACACAGAGCTGTACACATAGAGAGACAAACCTACAGACACACAGAGAAATACCCCAGATGCACAAACACCCCCGTACCCTCACATGCACACAAACCAGCTGGCATTAGGGAGAAATAACGCTGATGTGATGGAAAGCAGACTGAAAAGACAGGTAAGATGGGAGCAGAACGCTTACTCAGAGCTTCAAGCTCACAACGGGTCTTGAAGGAGATGAAGACTTTATTCCTTCTGTGTATCTTTTCATACAGCTCACCTGAGAGATGGGACTCAAATAGGCCAAGCCAGACACAAAGCCAACACAAAGAGCTGACTTAGCTCTTTGAAGAATGTGGATGCCAGGGGACGCGGCAAGCTCATCCTGTTTGATTGTTATTTTTAAGAAAATGGACTGGCTAAACTGGGTGGTGGGAAAGGCTAGGATAACAGGCCTATAGGAAAAAGCAATCCCACAACCTCCAAATGCTTTTATGGCAGCGGAAATAGTGGAGAGCTAGTCTGACATCACATGCCTTACAGATGTGTCCAGCCTACAGCTGCCTGAGCCGAGGAGGGCTGTGGATGAAGCCCACATAAGACCATAAACTTCCTTAAGATATTATGGGTTTGATTTTGCAATCTTTTTTTATGAACTTTATAAACGACAATATCCTGTCACAATTGTTTGATTCCTGATGATGCAAGACAGATGCCCTGCACATTGTGTGGAAGAGCGGGAAGAGAGGGCTTCATGACGCTGGTCACAGTTGTAACTATGCTGCCGTAGTCTAGAACATAGCCAGCTACTATAGCTAACATTCTTGTTGGCATCGTTACCCAGCCTCTCTCCAGGCACACCTTTAACCCACCCCCAGAAAAGCAAGTAATTGCTTGATTATTTAAAACACAGCCCTATTTAACATATACACTGGAAAGGACCACAGTTCTGGCCATACAGCATCTCTATGCACCATGTTTATCTCTGAAACGAGCCTCTTCAATGGCCCCTCAAAGCATGTTACATGTCAGGGGCTGAGCTGGAAAGCCAAGGAAAGTCCTGGGCTTGCCAAGCCTCTAAGCATCCCCGAGTCCTGCAATTAATACTGCCAGATGTTACCAGGCTGTGGGGGTCAGGGATGAGCTCTACATATTTCTATTCCCAGAAATCCTGATGTTTCCCAGAACATGAGGTGTGAGCCCATGGCCAGGCACGGAGCATCCCCCCAAGATGTCTACCTCCTATCCCCCAAACATGAACACGTTGCTACATACAGCCCAAGGAAATCTTTGTCTTGTAAATAATTCATCGCAAGGGTCTTTGTGGGAGAAAGGAGGTGGGAAGAATTAGAGAAGAAAGTGAAAAACAGAGGAAGGAAGGGAAAGGGGGAAGAGATCTCCCACTTTTCTGACTTTCAAGTCAAGGGCCAAAGAAAGCAAGTGGCTTCTAGATGCTGGAGAAGGTGAGGTAGTGGGCTCTCGCTGGAGTCCACAAACACTGTGGCACAGCCTCCACATCTCAGATGTCTGCCCACCAGAATGGTATTAATTCTGTGCTAAGACACCAACCTTGTGGTAATTTACTATAGATGCAAAAGGCCATCTCCTCCGACAGGCAGTATGCTCACTTCGCTCAAGGGCCTGTGTCCAAAATGCTCTCTATTTGTAGTTTCTTCATCTCTACTAGATGTCTCGGTAGCAGGCTGGCAGAGGCTGTGGCAGGAGCTGTGGTTTGATTCAGAGGTCCACTACTGCAGTTTGATAGATTTTTCTAATGGTATTCAAAACAAGAACGGTTGTCATGGCAACATATCATAAATATCACTTAGGCAATTCTCAGAGATGCTATCACCTAAATAATAAATTGCAGGTCGTTGCCTCTGCTGCCCCTTGGGTAACTCAGATAGTATGTGATTGCTACACCACATTTGAGTCTACCTCAATGTGGCACAGTAGTGTTTGCTCTTGGGCCTTTCAAATATAGCACCAAGCTCATCCAAGGAAATGCTTTTGATCTTAAAATGAGTTCTGTGTTTCCAACCTAATCAGATATCCCGTGTTGTTTTGAAGTTTCTGGAAAGTAAAGATCACAGTTCAGAGCTCTATACATAGAAGGGCGGTTTGCGATTCAAGAGGAAGATGGGGACAGAGTGGTGGCATAGGACTTAATCGTGGTAGCAACTGCTTTCCTTGATATGTGGCACTTATCACAACTATAGCACACACTTCTGTGAGTATTCCCAACTCTCAGGAGATGTTCTACGGATAGTAGAGTTATCTTTAGCAAAGACCTGACTCTCAGCATGAATTGCCCTGTACTCCAGAGGAAGAAAAAGATAAACAAATTTAAAGGTATATCATGGAGAGAAGGACTGGAGGCAAAAAGAGTCATTTCTTTTGCACAGAAAACACTGACAGAATGAGCCATGTTCCTCCTCCACCGTGTGTGTGTGTGTGTGTGTGTGTGTGTGTGTGTGTGTGTTTATGTGTGTGAGAGAGAGATGTGTATGTGTACACATGCATGTCCATATTGAGGCCAGAGGTCAGTGTAGGATGTCTTCCTCTTTTGCTCCTCACCATGTTTTTGAGACAGGATCTGAACTTGGAGCTTGCTGACTGGTTAGGTGGCTGGCTGGTGTGCTCCAAGGATTCTCCTGTCTCTGCCTCCTCAGCTCTGGGAACACAGTGTGTGTCATCACACCCAGCTTTCCATGACTTGCTGGGCATCTGCGCCCAGGTCATCAGGCTTGAGCTACAAGCATTTGAGTCACTGAGCCAGTTCCCTATCTTCATCCCATCCCTCTTAACCTTCCTTTCCTCTGAGGTTCAGGACACCATCATTAAGTTGGAGAATGGGATCCAAGAAAGGAAAACAAACAGCATTTGCCACTTCTCAGGACCCCTGTTTTGCCTCACATTGCCAAGGCCACAGTGTAACCTGGGTTTGGGTTGGTGGGTATGCAGAGCTGTGTTTCACAGTGAGCTACTAGGGGAAGGAGTCCTGACGAGGCTAACAGCTCTACCACCTTCATTGCTTCCAAACACAAGTTCACCTTGGACACTGACCTGGAACATGCAGACAACAAGAAAGCATGGAAGCTGGGGGAAGCCAGCCAGTTATGGACACCTTGACTATGCCTAGCTTCTGTTGAGGAGCTGAAATGATAGCCATGCAGACCTTCAAGGGAGATTGGCATTGTCACCCTCTGAGCAGGCCCTTTGCCAACAGTGTCTGTCAGCCACACCTGTTTCCTGTATGTGTAATCACCCCTGGAACATTAGAGCCTTTTCCTTCTATATGCTTTCCTCTGCACATATGTGTATTCCCCCTAGACCCCTTGCTTGCTTTACAAACTGCATATTTCTCGCAATGCCTTAGGCACATCTTCCCTGATCAATTGGTGGTTCATTATAGTGAGTTGTAGCAACTGAGGCTATGCCCCTGGATTCAGATGGCATCTTATAATGAGTCACCTCATTATAAGCAGAGGCTTATTTTCCTCCTTCTTTAATCAATGGTCTTGTTTATTTGTATTGTTTATTTGTTTTTGTTTTTCCCTGTTTAAAAAAAACTCAATTGCTTGATATTTGGTGCATTTCTTGATCACTGCTTATCAAAAACAATTATGAAGCACATGTCAAAAACAAGTGTCAGGATGAGTGTAAACAGCTAGGCATGATTATAGACATCAGTGTGTGTCTTGGCTGCTTTTCTATTGCTGTGAAGAGATACAACGGCCAAGGCAACTACTAAAAGAAGGCATTTAGTTTGGGGCTCACAGCTGCAGAAAATTTGATACCCATCATGGCAAGAAGCATGGCAGCAGGCAGGTAAGATGATGGATCAGTAGCCGAGAGCTTACATCTGATCCACAAGCTTAAGGCAAAGAGAGAGAAAGGGAGAAAGAGAAAGAGAGAGGGAGACAGAGAGCACTAAGGATGGTGTGGACTTTTGAAACCTCCAAACCCACCCTCAGGGCCACACCTCGTCTAGCAAGGCCATGCCTCCTAACCCTTCTCAAATAGTCCACCAACTAGGGACCAAGTATTTAAACATAAACCTGTGGACTTTCTAATCACTGTAGTCACATCCTCTTGCCAGAGTTTAAAGTGTGAAACATCAAAAACTTGTTTTGAAAGAGAGCATATTTTGAATCTGAATGGCACACACAAAAAAGTAAAAGCTGGGTTTAAAGTCTGTCTACTGGTAGAGGAGATCAGACAGAGGAAAATATTCCCCATGCTGCCATGTCTATCCTGCCTGGAGAGAAACAGACGCTGAGGCACAGTCCTATCTATTGTGTGTCTCAGGGGATTTTAGACGTATGAAGCTGGATTTAATCTAGGCTGTCTCAGCTGGTGGCCAAGAACCTCGGAAGGTTATAACTTTGGCATGAACCTGGCTCTGGGGGCTGCGGAGATTCCACACTTGACTTCTGCCTTGCTGATGTCTTATGAGAGTTGGAAGATTTCGACAGCTTGACCCGGTTGTCCTAAAGTTAGGAGGTGCTTTTAAAGTCCCACTAAATATCCCCAGCAAGATGCAACCTTGCTGTGGGTGCGGGAGAATGCTCATTGAAATAAACGCATCACTAGCTGCCAACATAACCTGTGGGCATTAGGAAGGAGGTGACCTGGCCCTTCTCAGTGAACAAAGGGAAGGCGTGGTGACTGACAGCTCTTGGTGAAAGTCAAAGAAACTTTCCAGCAGAATCACACATCAGCTTCCTCCCAAAGAGGGCTGGAGGGAGGAAAGAAAGCTAGCTATCTTCAGGAACCTTTCCTAAAATGACATCGCTTCCTGCCCTGTGGTTACTCTCCACAGAAGAGCTTGCCTGTGTTATGGCTGCTGAGAAATGACTGTCAACACTCTCCTCCCTGTGTAGATTCATCCAGACTGTTCCTGAGTGGAATGGGACCTCACTACCTGTGTCCTAAGCCACGATTCTCACAGCTGTGACACCACCCTGCTTGTTGCTTTCCCTGGTGTGGCTGCTCAGATTCTGTAATGCCAACATAGGAAACAGGCCTGCTGTGCGTGTGAATCCAGCCGAACACATCTGGCTGTGCTGGCCATAGTGAGTAAGAGCCCTAGGTCTGAAGCACAGGTCTGTGATTCTGCCTCCACTGAATACATCTCAGAAAAAAAAAATCTATCTGTGCCTCAGTTTCCTCACTGGTCCCTGACGATGACTAGATTGGCCATGACTAGATTAGGACCACAGAAGGGGCTGAGCATTCAAGGCCTAACCAGAAGCCTAGGTGAAGGTTGTTGAGCCATTTTGATGCCTGGTCGCCATCTAGTGCTGGGGAAGAGTAACTGAACCTCTACCATTGCAACCATGGCTATATGTCACAGGCAGCAAGAGGGTCTTTGCTACCTATCGATATGCTCCAATCAGATTGATGCCTCTTTGCAGGCATGGGTCCTGGTTTACGGTCATGCCGTAACAGCACTGTCCTCATTTACTGGGCAAGTAAAGCCAGAGGCCAGGCTCCACTGCCTTTCAGGCAACTGGGAGCCTGGTCTCTGAATTCTTCAACAGCTTATTAGTCAGATATTGCTGGATTCTACTTCCAGGGCTCCTCAAAGCCCAAGCATGAGGGTCTGAGCCCTTGCCAAGAGTTATCATCTTATTATTTTTGACTTGTTTTACTCCACAGATTCCTCCCCGCAAAGAAACAGCAACAGAAGATATAAAAGAAAAGACAGGCAGCCCCAAGTTTGGGTGTCATGTATTTGTTAAAGGAACTGCTGCTTCCCGTCTCACGTTTTATCTTTCTTTCCTTCAAACACCTGCAATGTTCTATACTGTACTAAGATCCAAGAATAGAAAGGCAGCAGGGAATACATGGTCTCTGCCACAAGGGGCAAAGCCAGCTAAAAAGAAAAGCTCCGACTGAGGAGGGAGACGGATGTGCTCAACCTTTTGATATCACCATCAACAGAGTCCACATAGCCAATTTACAGAAGAGAAGCAGACAGTTCTTCATGTTGTGGTGAGTCCCAACCATAACATTATTTTCATTGCTACTTCATAACCGTCATTTTGCTACTGTTGTAAACTATAATATAAATAAAGAGCTGTGTTCTTTCAGTGGTCCTAAGTGACCCCTGTAAAAGGGTCATTTGACCCTCAAAGGGGTCATGACTCCCAGGTTGAGAACCACTGCTTTAAGTAAAGTTTATGGTTCTATGTGTGGCCCCGTTCTTAGCCATCTTCAGCTGCTGGGGCCACACTTGGCGGAAGACCTCCCACTGAGTACATGCTGCACAGTATCTGGGGTGTCTCAGGGAGCTTCAAACCCAAGGCCCAGACTGCATCCAGCAACCAAACCCAACTCTGTTGTCTGGGCATTCATGTTTCTAAACCACCGGGCAGGTGACTGCCCCAAGGAGAGTAGAGCGAGCCTTCTCTGGAGCACGCTGTGATGTCAGGACTGATGCCTCCAGTGTCCTGATGAAGAAGAGTCACACAGACCACTGCAGGTGCTTGGGTGGTACCGTCCAGCCCAGGGTCCTGGAGCGTAGGACATCTAGGATGAAGATGGCATCTTTGTTTTATATTGCAGTTAGGACAGGGGTCAGACACATGGGCCAGGATGGAACTTCCACGGGCATCAATGTCCTCCTTGTTTCTTAGACATGGACTGTAGGAGGGAGGAAGGAACGATAAATGCTAACAGTCACCAAACAGCAGTGAGGAGTCTTTCTCTTTGTGGGTAATTGCTGAGCAGCCAAGGCTGGGGACCTAGACCAGACCATCGTGGTATTCAAAGGAGCTCATTAGAGAGCTGACTCCCAAGCTTTAACCCTGACCCACTGAATGTGATCGATCCTCAGGTTGGGCTGGCTATCTGTGCATCGATCCCAGAAGCCCTTGTCTGAGCTGTTTGAGAAACGTAGCTGCATGCTAGCTCTACAGACACCAGCCATCACTCTTTCTGTAAGCCCATTTCTTGGTCACAAAGGGAGCTCATTGGCCACATTGCTTGACCTCCATATGGAATATAAAGGAGAAGGGGGCTGTCCATCTTCACCTCTACCTGAAGAACAGGGAACATGGAGGTGTCAGAGGGGCCCATGAAGCTAAGTGGTTCACAGTCAGAGGTCTGGAGACCGCTGGATCAGGCTCCCAATGGAAGCCATACATGCTGTGGTCCCGATTACTCTACCTTCAGGGCATGGGAGGTCCTACTTGGACACCCTGGGAGGTGGGGCCCTACTCCAACCAAGAAACTGGCTGTCAAGATGGACAGACTGAAGTTTTCTCAAAAAGCCCCATGTGTGTTGGAAGCTCTGCAGGCTGCTTCACTGATTAAAACCTGCTGATTGTGGAGAGATGGGGCATTGCAGATCCAGAGTCAAGATAGTACTCAGCTGTTTTTAGTTCCAGGGGTAGACATTGTCCAGAAGCCTCTGCATCCAACCTAACACCTATGTAAGAGGCGATTTTTATTTTAAATGATTTCTTCTGTTCTATGGACCACTAGCTTCTGCCGATTCAAAGCTTATACCATCGTCACACAACATCTGAAGCCTATCGCACAGATTGCTCTGCTCTGCTGTAACCCGCCTCCTTGATGTCCTTGCCATTGTATTTGGCAAATGCAATAATTTATGGCATTTTCCCCCCCCACCCCCCGTGAATATAAATGTTCATGTAACCCCTTCCACTGTGGAACCCGTCACTCAAAGCAACCTGGATCTGTGTTCCCATGCGATCATTACTGGTTTTGGGCTCAGCACAAACTGGAGTAGGAAATGTATTTGTGTCAATACAGTTGGGCTCAGTGCCACCATACACATGTTCACCCACAGATAACCCCTGGTAGGTGGCACAGGCTAGCCAATCTCCCTTTCTATGAAGGGAACCAAAACAAGTTTTCCAGTATGGCTTGTGGAGGAAGTACCAGGGTCCTCCAGATGGACTTTTCTAGTCATCCATCTTGCCTGGATATTAGTAGCCCTTCTCTGGGTGACCCAGAAGAGACCCTGTCCATTCTGGACCGACACCTCCTACCAGGCAGGCTGTTCCCTCAGATTTCAGTTCTTACCGCATTCCAACTGAGATGATAAAGACATGCCCCAACTTTAGTCAGCCCTCGGAACTCTCTAAGGTCTATTTTTGAGCCACCTTGTCAAATCCAGTTTCATGAGGAAACTGGGCAGTCAGGTGAGCAATAGCTGCCCACACTCTCTGTCTGACCAGATCATTCACCCGCTCACATCCACCAAAATATGTCAATCCATTGACCTCTTCAGGAATCCTGTTAGGCTAACCAAGCCAGCATGCCACGAACCTTCAGTGTGTTCTGTAAGTAAGCATCCATTCCCATCTGTTTCTCATCTAGACCATCCTCATCCCCACAATGTCTTTTAGTCTAATCCCATCTCTCTCCCGCTACTAAAGCCTATTGTGTGTCTCTATTCCCCTCACAGTGGCTCTAAGTCTAGTCTGCCTGAGCTTTAGCAGGTGTTATTAGTAACTGTAGCAACAGCCACAGCCGCACAAACACTGCCACCCCCCTCCCCAGCACAGCAAAGGAATAAATGAGCTTCACATTAGCCTCCCAGCCATGCTGGCTTCCTTATGGTCCCAGCTGTCTAGTGTGAGGGATCTATGGGATTGGGGTCAGGGGAGACTGTAATTCAGACATTTTTTGGAATCAATAACTTCAGACAAGAATTCTTGTAGAGCAGAAATCCTTCAGCGCCACACTTGCTAAGCCTGAGATACAATCCACAAACTTCTAAGAAGTTGTTAATCTAACCAGTCCGCACCTGCTATTTTCCCACTTGGCTCCGAGCAATATTCAGAGGTAGGAAGAGAATGTTGACTTCAGGACCTCACTGCAAAGTTAGACCCATAGAACACTTAGTATTTGAAAGGAATTAAGAGCTGGTCTGTTGGCCTGCAGTTTCTTAAAAAGTTAAGAACAAGACTGGTCCTGGCACCATCCAATCAGGAATTGTGAAGGGCTACAGGGCCCAATTGTTCCCTGTTGAATTGTAGGTAAACTGGTGGATTCTGGAGGAAGGACAGTCATTGCCATCATTTGTGTACCAAAACAGTGAGCCCAGCAGGCTCCAGTGGGTGGCTCCAAACCTGTGACCACTCAGGTTCCTGGTTAAAATCACAGGGTCACAAAACAAAACAAAAAGGCCATGGGAAGGAGCCTGGGAGGGAGGAGGGAGGGATGACAGAGCTGGGAGACAAGAGAGAGTGACCGTGAGAGTAAACAGACTACACTATACACAGGAATGAAGTTGTCAACAACAAAACGGAAAAACCCTTCATCTCTGAAAGAGTTTAAAGGAAGTACATAAGATTAAAGATGAAAACTAAAGAGACTAGTGAAGCACACAATTTCCTGTGACCCAACACTTCTCTTTCTCTTCATCTACCCAAGAAAAATGAACACACATTACGGATGGCCACAAAAGCACTTCAGGCAAATGGATTCACCAGTAGTACTCCAAAAGTGGAACCAACCCAGAGGCCATGAAGTGACAAACAGATAAACACAATGGGGACCACTACCTACCAATGAAAAGGAACATTGATGCAACAGTAGGGACTCCACCAACAACAACAAAGCAAAACCAGAGAGTGCTACAGGAAGGTAGCCAGATTCAAAAGACCCACATAGGGTTTAATTCTATGAAATTTCTAGGCTGGCAAGGCTATGGCAACAAAAGCAGACCATTAATTGCCTGGGTCAGGAGAAGAGGGATTCTCTACATCTTGGGTGGCAATGAAAGTTTTAAGATTATGAGAAAGGGTTCACAACTGAATGAACTTTCCAAGTAGTTAGCTGAACCACAACTCTTAAAGGGGCAAATATTTTAAACCTCAAGGAATCAACTTCAATAAAGAAGAACACACTGTAAGAGGTGACTAGCCACAGAGCCAGAGAACTCACATCTCAACTGCAAGAGAGAGATGGGGTGGGGGAGGGGAGAGGGATGTGGGGCGCACATCACCAACAAGGGACCCACAGATGAAAGTCTAGCTTTGGCTTAATCCATGGAAGTGTGTGTGTGTGTGTGTGTGTGTGTGTGTGTGTGTGTGTGAGAGAGAGAGAGAGAGAGAGAGAGAGAGAGAGAGAGAGAAACGGGGGGGAGAGAATGAGTGATTTTTGCATCCCTCTTTAAAAACAAAAAACAATTCAGCATGTGAATTTGGAAAACAAAATTAAGTTCCTGACATGCTAGACCAAACAGGGGAAACAACTTCATATCTGCTGGACACAGGGATTGAGAAGATCTTAAAAACAGAAATAAAGGAAGCTGAGCTCACTTCTCAAGAGCCACCACGCCTGTCAGTGCCTCCTCTGTGCCCCAAGTTCTCCCCTCCTGAACCCCAGTTCTTCTTGGTCACAGCTGACAGGAAAGTCTCCTAACATCTCAGTGTGTCAGCCTCTCCTCCCTGAATTTTCTAGTTTTCCTGTCTCTCAACTTTCCTATCCTCTCTGTCCTCACTATCCATATCACCCATGCATCTCCATGTCCTCTTGTGTGTGTTGAGGGGGAAAGGGTTGATGGTGAATACATCACCCACAGCTACTCATTCCTTTTCCATCCTTGCCCTATGGATCCATCTGGGTATTTCTAGGATGGGGTTCCTAAGTCTCCTAGTGCTGAGAGAGGGTCTGGCCTCTCTCTCTGTCTCTCTCCCTCTCTGCCACCCCTACGCATCCCTCCTCATGGCACTGCCCACCAGCTATCTCCAGTTGGCTATTTTCTCTGCATCTCACTTCCACATGGCTAGTCACGACTTAACTTAACGTTCTTTCTCTCTCAAAACTGCTTCTGCCATGTGCTCCCTGTCTCAGAAACGGAGGCGCGCCTCATGCTTGTCGCCACTCTTCATCTACCTGCATCCAGCCATCAAACACTATCCGTTCTTCTCCCAGGTGGCATGGTTTGACTCTGTCCACAGGCTCATGTATCAGAGCACCCAGCTGGCGGTGCTGTTTTAGGAGTCTTCGGAACCGTGAAGCTGTGGAGCCAAGCGGGGAGGCACAGGTCACTAGAGGCCAACTTGCAGAGGTTATACCTCTGGCTCCAGCCTCCTCACTGATTCCTGGCCTACACTCTGCCATGCATCCCCACCACAGCTCCCACCACCACCAATCCTGCCCCACTTGCCCTGCCATGACGGACTGAAGCTGGTTAGAAACCATGAGCCAAAATGCATCCGCCCTCCACTAGGTTGCTCCTGTTATGTCACAGCGATGAGAGAAGCAGCTAATGCCAGGCCCTCTGTCACCACCCTAAACCAGTGTCCGGTCATCCTCCGTCCAGTTAACTTCAGCAGCTTAAGGACTTTTCTTCCTGCAGCCTCCCCTTCCCACAATCCATCCTCCACACCGGGAGCCAAGGATTTTTGATATGCAAATATGGTCGTGTCGTTTCCGTGCTTAAATTATTTTAATGGCTCCTCACTGCCTAAAGCAACATTCAGATTCTTTACCCTGAATTATAAGGTCATTCGTAATGGAACTGGAACGTGGATGAAACAGAGTCTAGTCGGTATTTACACTACTTCTCCTCTATGAGATGACCTGCTGCCCTCCGCACGCTCGTGTGAATTCTAAAGGAGGTCACTCGACCTCAGCTTTGCTGCTGCTCAGGGCTATGAGGAGTCTTGGATGTGGATGAATTCAGGAACATCTGAATAACAAGTTGCTGAAGAATTCGGAGACCAGACTTCCTGTCCCTCAAAAGACAGTAGAGCCTGCTCTCTGGCTTTCTGCATAACCCAATAAATGCAGAAAATGTTGTCACAGTGGGACCATGGCCTAGGAGCCATGACCACAAAGAGGCATCACTCTGATTGGAGCCCACAGGCACCAAAGACAAATCAAAGCCACGGCCTGGAAAGCTTGTGTAAGAGCTTCAGCTGTAAGGGAAGGCACACGTGTGGATCCAATCCACAGTTCATAAACTATTTATTAACAGTGGCTGTATACTACCCTTCCTTTAAAAAAAAATACAAGTTCCCTTTCTCAGGCACATATGCTGATACACATTTTAGATATACTCTTTCTTCTGAACCGACCAACCCTTAGTATATGTGCTTCAGTGGCAGAGAACTTGAGGCCAGAGAGCTTAAATAACAAGTGCAGACCAGGACTGAGTGGCAGACGCAGGAAACAAAGGTGGGCTTGTCTGGTACTAAACCTGGGCTAGTCACCACAGTGTGAACTTACAGCTCTTTAGAAAGGTGGCAGGTTGGAGCTGGAGAATGGCTCAGTCTTCAGGAGCACTAGCGGCTCTTCCAGAGGACCCAGGTTCGTTTCCATCACCCAGAGGACATCTCACGACAATCTGTAACCCCAGTTCCGAGGGGCTCAATGTTCTTTTCAGACTGTGGTTACTGCACACATGACATAGACAGACAGACACACACACACACACACACACACACACAAATAAATACATCTAAAAGAATGAGAAGAAATGAAGCAGGTGTCTCAGGCAGGACTTCATTAAAGCAGAGTTTAAGTCAGGAGACTTCAAGGCTCACAAAATGGAGTAACTTCCGGGGACATGCATAGGCTTGAGGTGGGCTTCTAACCAAAAGAACATGACTGGGTAATGAATATGGAGAGCGGCTTTCTTGATTAGCTGATATTATTTGAGACTATCATAGTAAAATGGAAAGAAGTAATTCTCCTAATGGCCTTAAAGCAACAGACAGCCTGGGCAAAAGGCCTCTGGAGAGATGGTGCCATTGTGGTTAAGAAGTTATAGCGTCACCCATGGCAGTTCAGTATCCAAATGGGTTCCATGGTAATAGGAACAGGGACTGTCTCTGACATGAACTGATTGGCCTGCTCTTTAATTACCTCCCCCTGAGGGGGAAGCAGCATTACCAGGCCACAGAAGAAGACAATGCAGTCACTCCTGATGAGACCTAATTGTCTAGGATCAGAAGGAAGGAAAAGAAGACCTCCCTTATCAGTGGACTTGGGGAGGGGCTTGCAGGCAGAGGGTGGAGGAAGGGAGAGATTGGGACGGGAGGAGGGAGGGAACCACAGGGGGGGATACAAAGGGAATAAAGTGTAATTAATAGAGAATTTAAAAAAAAAAAAAGAAGTTATAGTGTGCTCTTGGCGAGCACCCTCTTTTGGCAGAAAGCAGTAAAACAGAAGCCCCAGCCCCTACAGTCACAAGGCCAGTACTGCCAGGTTGGAGGAGAGAGAGCTTGGAGGCAGAGTCTTCCCCAGTCAACCCCTAGACACAGTCCTGTGAAACCCTGTCTGCCCGTCCTTCGAAAGTATAAGGCAATAGCTATGTTGCTTTTAATCCACCAAGCCTGTTAAGATTGCTGTTCACAGGGGAAATTAACTCAGGGTGACAGTGAACGCTGTGTAGATCTGTGAATCGCGGGCTAACAAACATTTCTGTACACTTAAATATATTCCAGAAATCCAAGGGCTGTTATTATACCTGTAGGAAAAGGAATTAGGAAACTATTGTCTAGCATGTCACAATGAGTCTTCCGAGAATAACACGTAATTAGCTGCAGCAGAGTTCATTCTGGGAGCTCTTACAAGGCTCCCCACACATTACTTGTAGCAGACGTGGACATCGGCATTCCGATCAGAGCAAGCTGCAAACACATTTTAGTTCTTTAATTTGTTAATAAAATCATTCATTTGGTATCACAAATGACTGTGCTACTGTGTTATAGCATAATTATTCTGGCCCTGTACTTTGGTGGTAGGGAATGGCCTGTGGAATTTTTATTTTATTTATTTTTTTAGATTGGTGTTGTATGTCCTTTTATGAGATGGTTAGTCAGGTGTGGCCAAGGAGAAGACAGTGGAGGCTTGGGGGAAAACCAATGATTGGTGCTTGTGGGTTCTAGAGACAGGAGGGGTTATTCCCCATGCAGACCTGCATAGAAAAGCTAACCCAGGAGAATGGGGTAAGGGGAGAGCTTGGCCGCGGCCTGTACTCTGACCTGTGTGGTGAGAAAGGCGGCAGCAAAGTGTGTGACTGGCTGGCTGGACCAACGTGTTAGCCTTGGATTGGAGGAGTGTTCCCCAGCTGCTGCTGGCACTGGGCTGGGTCAGGCAGAGGAACACTGTCCCCAGGTCATATGGGCAGACAGGGAAGGTCACTCTGGTTGGGCCAGGTACAAAGCAGAGGTAAGGCTGTGCTCTGTGTCATCTTTGAAAATAGGCAAGCCCTGACAGGAGCACTGCTTCCCCAGAAAATGTCAGAGCATCATCACCAAGTGCAGAAACTTGAAAACGACCTGTCATTCAAAGGAAGCACACTGCAAGCTCCCGGGTAGGAGAACAAAGGTAGGCTAGCTGCATTTTAAATGTCTTCTCTCACTTCTCACTTTAAGAACCTATAAAAATGACACTGGAGACACAGGTCAGTGGTGGAGTGCTGGCCCAGCATACACAAGGCTCCAGGTTCGATCCCAATAACACACACACACACACACACACACACACACACACACACACAATCCATATAGATAATCCTATGTGCATAAGCATGAGCCTGAGGTCAGCTTGAAGATAAAATTCCTAGCATGCTCTAAATGGTGTGAGAGGTCTGATACAAATACACTGCGTTATCTAAAGGTGTAAAAACAAATTAAAAGGCAATTTTGATTCTTTACAATTCCCTCCTGCCTGCCAGTTTTTTATTCTCTCTCTCTCTCTCTCTCTCCCCTCTTTCTTCTTCCCCCCAACCCCTCTCTCTGTCTCTCACCTCACCTCACCTCCCCTCCCTCTCTGGAAAAACAAATTAAGATGGCCAAGGGCTAGGTGTCCACTGCTGTTGTACAGACAGTTCTGAAGAAGTTAGGAACAAGGTCTGAGGACCTTTCTATCCCAAACAGCCTTCTCACTGGCTGCTCCCCGAATGCTTCCAGCCACATAGCATCACTCTGTGGGTCACAGGTAGGCAGAGACGGGGACAGAGGTGGAAAAGCTGCTGCTGTCTGGAGTATTCCCACCCTAGAGCAGAAGGAGTTGAAGGCTACTAGTCCGGCCTGCGGAGAAGACCCAACGCCAGCCAAAGATTCCCATGCTGACTCTCTAACCAGTTCCATTAGGGAAAACAATCACATGACCGCTGGGACAGGTTAAGAGCCAAGTCAGTCCTGCACTCATGAGAAATCATTGTCACTGGTGCTTATTGCAGGCCTTCAGCACTGCTGGTCTTTAGTGCATCCTTGGAAGGAATAGTCCGCAACGGCCTGGCTCTGCTGCTGGGCAGTGTGGCTCGTCAGAACGTGTCTAAAAACCTCTGCAAATTGACCAAAAGATATCACTATTTATCTATGCACCATCTATCTACATCTTACATATCTATCATCTGCCTGTCATCTATCTACCATCTGTGTGTCTGT
This sequence comes from Psammomys obesus, assembly GCF_907164565.1. NCBI lineage: Eukaryota > Metazoa > Chordata > Mammalia > Rodentia > Muridae > Psammomys > Psammomys obesus. The sequence continues at coordinate 5,119,916 of NW_026593286.1, forward strand.
CATTACCTGTCTGCCTGTCTTGCTACTATCTATCTGTATCATCTATCTATTCTTCATCCTTCTACCATCCACCTATGTGTCTATGGTTCCATCTATCTACCAGCCTGCCATTTAGACTGCCTGTTTAGAACAAAGATCTTGAAACTGCCAGCCACCAAGGGAACACAGAGAGGGCCAAACTCTGCCCCAATATTCTCCCACGTGACTGAAAATGTTTAGCCGCTGCAGCACTCTCTTTAGTTTTAATAGTACAAGAGCCCTCCTTCCCAAAACAACAGACACCCCACACCCTGGGCCCTCACCAGCTCCTGTCTAGTGATGGAATGCAAATGAGGTGAATAATTAGCATCAGTAATTAGTAATGTGAGGGAGACACCCAAGACCTCTCCCAGAAATGCCATTTACATTCTGAGCAGCAGAAAAATTCGTTTTCAAATTGCTTCCCACCTAGTCTACCAGCATCTCATTGCTGACCAGTGTGTGTGTGTGTGTGTGTGTGTGTGTTTATTCCACACACCATATCCAGCAGTCCACTGATGCTACCTGGTGATGACTTTCTTTGATGAAGACAAAGACTTTTTCTTGTCACTCTATATGCCCTCATTAGCATAAATCTCCCAGTTTCCTCTGCCACTGAGAGCTGCTGTTCTGCCTAGCTTGTTGATATGCAAGTCTCTCTTTTGCTGTGTGAGCACTCAGAAGATCTCTCCCGAAGCAGTCCCTGGACTACTAGCCCTGAGGTGCCAGGAGTCCCCAGTACCCTACCTGAGCCTTCTTTCCCCCATCCTTGACCTGGTTCTTGCCCATCCACTGCCAAGCAGCCCATTCAACGGGCCCTGTGTTACTCTTAACATTTCAAGCCTGCTTCCCTCTGACTCACAACACAAGACCCTAGGTCAGGGTCAGCACACAGAACAGGCCCAACGGGGAAATCAGAGTACTACAAAGAGAATATAATCTTGACTGTGAAGCCAACCAAGGTCTTTGGCACAAGGCACATCTCCCTGAATTCATGTTTTTACCTATACACGCATTTGTCTAGTTTCTATCTTAATTGCTTTAGAGTGTGCTGTGTCAAATGCTGGGCAGAGGTCTGTCAGTGTCCACTATATAGGCATGAGAACCTGAGCTCAGACACCAGGACCCATATTAAAAGCTTGATGCGAGGCCCACCTGCTGCTGTGGCACGGGTGAGTGGAAGACTGCCAGAGGCCCTCCTGACACATGCCCCACTCATCTCCAGAGCCACTATTATGTGCAAGTATGTGGTAGAGAGATGGGAGAGAGAGAGAGAGAGAGAAGTGAATCAGTTTGAGCACTATGAAGAGAGACTAAACAGGAGACTCAGGGGTGGTGAGGAATAGCTTGATGTGAGTGCTATGCTGCCACCTGAGGCCACAGTGAAGTTTGAGCCCATGCTGCCACTGAAGGCCATGTCTGAGTCTGTGGCCACACAGCAGCAAGGATCTGTTTTGATTTCCATGGCTCATGTTACCACCAAATGCCATCCGGATGTTCCTGGTCTAGGCAGTCACCTGGGACCATGTTGATGTCCAAGGTCTATGCAGAGCTGGCCCCACCCCTGACTGGCTGTAACACTGGGGAGAGCTGGCCTTGCACCTTGCCTGGACAGCAGTAGAGCTGGCCCTGGCAGCAAAGGCACATTTGAGCTGGCCCCGAGGGCATGAAAGTGGGAGAGATGGCCTTATCTCTTTCTAGCTGTGGCACTTGGTGAGCTAGCTAAGGCAGTGCTGGAGAGCTCACCCTGGTGGTGGGGGTGCGGGACAGCTGGCAGGCTGAGCAACTCAGCTACCACCCAGGCCCATCCAGGGCTTTGAGTGGGCCCACTCCAATATCTACCCCATCTATGACCTTCTGGAGCTCCTGAAGGGCCAGTCCTGTGGATCCAAAGCTGCAGGGTCTCCATGCTACAGGGCAAGAGAAGGATATCCACAAGGAGTCCAGTGAGGATCCAGTATTGATAGTGTAGCAGAAGCCAGAGGCCTTGAACCAGACCGGTGATTTATTTCACTGAGCACTTGTAAGTAAAGATGTCTGGGCAAAGGCATTTAGTGTGTGACTCAGCATGACACACTACAGCTTCCACTGTGTGACTTTGGTTTGTTTGTGTTTATTGTTTGTTTGTTTCTGTTTTTACTTTTTGTTTCCTTGGCAGGGGGAGGCTGCAAGGATATGAAAGGACAGAGAGATGAGTGGGATTGGAGTTCATGTTGTGAAATTCGCAAAGAATCAATACAAAGTTAAAAAATGAATAAAAAGCCTGATGCAGCAGCGTGTGCCTACAACCCCAGAAGGTTGAGGCAGGGACAGTAGCATCCCCGGAGCTCACAAGGCTGCTGGCCTAGCCAAATGCATGAGCTCTAGGTTCAGTGTGAGGCCCTGTCTGAAAAAGAAATTGGTGGAGAAGCAATTGGTGAAGACATCTGATATTGATATCTACATGTATGTAGTATGTATACATTCACCCATATAAACATTGTTCACGCATGCGCACATACACTACATATACTCCCTACAGAAACCTAGGATAAGATAATCCCATGACTCGAAATTTTGTATAAATAAAATCTCTCCTAACGTCGTTGATTGTACCTCATTGTTGCCTTAAAGTTAAACAATGCCCAATGCCTTCACATGTTCTACAAATGAAACAAAAGGGTGAAAGAGGTCGGAAATGTCGCCAGAAGAGCTGGCCAGGCTCGCCATGAGGATGGTGGCGAAAAGCAAGAGCAACAGTGAGTGGCTGCCAGCATGGAGAGCCGCCTCGAGCTGTGACGTGGCTGGGTAGAAAGTCAGTACACCGTGCCAAGCTGTGGGCACCACAGAACAAGATTTTAATTTTTAAAGGCTCTGTAACAGAAAAATGGAAAAATCAAAAGCACCCATATTTCAGGGGAGAAGCCATTATATTCAGTATAAAGAAATTAAATATGAGTGACAATTTTAAAGATTTATTGAAAAATTCAGTTCCAGGTATTCAATGTACTTCAAGCCTGCAATTACTTTTCTGTCACCATGTAACTGAGTAATTTTGACTGCTCATTACACAGTCTTCAAAGGAAAGTGACTGGCTGACCAGCACTCTTAGATTTTTGGTTGACCCAGCCACTCACTACAGTGGGGGCAGGGGACCTTTTTTAAAATTATTATTCTAATTTGCCTAAAAATATTCTTACACAGCCTAAGGAGAAAAGGGACCTGGGCTTGGCAGCCTGACACCGATTCCTATGAAGCAGACAACTCACTGCTGTGCATAAAATGTGGCCGCCAAAACTGTGAAAGACTAATGGTTTGTTAACGTAATTGCCCCAAGAGAGTTTTACATATCCACTGATGTGTGTTAATGTTAGGATAGGGAGGAAGGTATAGCTCTAAGGTCATTTCCATTTCAGTTGCAAAAGATGTTGAGAATATGGGACCATGTTTCCGAGAAAGTGGATAGCCCAAAGCAGAGAATTACTTAGAGACGGATGCTCAACATCATCCTGGTTTAAAGTCTGAAAGTAGTTGCCAGGCTGTACCATAGGCAAGAAGTCCAATACAGTCCCAAGCTCCTAAGAATATAGACCAAAGTTCAGAAAGGCCAACATGGCAAGAATCCAGGGCAAAATACGGAAAGGGAAGGGCTATAGAGAAGGATGGGTTCTAGGGAAAGCCAGAGAGAAGCTTCCAAATGTTTTGACTTGTGTGATCTGAGTGTGTGAGAGGTGACTGAATTCAGAAAACACTCTTCGGAGGGTGGAGTCTCGAGAAATTCTCTGAACTCACATGGAGCTCTTCCCACCTTCCAGAGCAGAACGATCTTTTGATAATGAAACAGTGAGTAACACCCTCAGAAAAGAATTGGTTTGACAGAGGCAGGGGAGTAGTTTTCTTAGCATTTTCCTAGATTCAAAAGAACACTGAGCCAACTATCCTTAGCCAGCCCTAGAAAATTATTAAACATGAGCCTCAAAAGTATTGACTAGATTCTGTGTTCAGGAAGTGATGAAACCAAGAGTCAAATAAGTGTAGCATTCCCGAGAATGAGGACCACAGCATTCCATGCTCAGGAAGACTCGCCAGCCAAAGAGGTCACACGACAGAGAGGACTCGGCTAGCAGGAAAGCATGACAGTCTTCATAAACAGTATCCGTACATTCAGGTAGTTAGGGGAAACATGATGAAGTGGGAAGTGTAGCAGGGGTGAGCAGGACTTCCAGAGATGAATGTGAAGGAAATGTAAAACACAGGATGAGACTGACAGAACCTTAGACATGCAGAAGAAATCAGTGGATACAAACACAAGTAAGGCAAACTGTTCAAAATAAAACATGGGGGGAGGGGTTGTAGCCAGAGTGCTAGTGATACAGGAAACACCAAGTCATCTAACCTACACGGAAAGAATCCCACAAGAGGGACTAATACGTACGTACGTACGTACGTACATACATACATACATACATACATACATACACACATACACACATACATACATGCACTAAATCTTGATCAAAAGCAAGCTGGGCTGGAGAGATGGCTCAGTGGTTAAGAACACTGGCTGCTCTTCCAGAGAACCCAGGTTTGTGTTCCAGCACCCACACGGCAGCTAACCACCATTTGTAATTCCAGTTCCAGGAGACCTTTTGCCCTCTTCTGGCCAATTTGGACACTGCACACGTACGGTGCACAAACATACATACAGGCAAACACCTACACAAATAGAGGAGGAAAAGGAGGAGGAGGAGGAAGAAACAAGAGCTGCAAAGATGGCTCAGTGGTTAGAATGTGTACTGATCTTACAACAACTCACATTCAATTCCCAGCACCATGTCAGGGGCTCACAACTGCCTATAGCTTTGTCGCCAGGAGGATCTGATTCGTTCTTCTGTCCTCTGTGCACGCACACATGCATACACGCACACACACACACACTTTCAAAAAAGAAGATACGCTCTGCTGGTTTACATCTAATAGCGAGCACATGGATGACACATTTAAACAGGCACTGAGTGAATATATTGTCTAATTTTCCTTCAAAAATTCTTTTGCTGAAACATGGCTTTCAGATGTTTGGACTAAGAATATAGAACCTTACTCATTACTAAGATCTGCTATTTATGATGATCAAACAAAGAAAACTGAGAGAATAATAAAACAAACATTAACATATCCACTACTTGAGAAACTAAGACATTGTTCCACAGACACGGTACCATTTACAAAAACCAAGTTGTAGATTCCACTTATAGTGCTCCTCAGTGGAGAGATGGAGAAAGAAAAAGTGGTAGATGTATACCATGGAATTCTGTTCTGTCACTATGAAAGAATGGAATTATGTCATTTGTTAGAGGATGGACACAACTGGAGAGCATCATGTTAGGTGAAATGAGCCAAACTCAGATAGACAATATGCTCTGCCTAACTTGTAGGGCCTAGATTATTTTCATAAATACATTTATGAAAATTTACATGCGTGCAAGGAGATGATAAGAGAAAGAAGGAGACTTGGACAGAGAAAAGGGGGGCAGAGGAGGATTGGATAGGTGAATATGATCAAAACATATGATAGACTTGAAAGACATTTTCTTTGTGAATCCCAGTGCCATTACCATATAGTTATTAATATATACTAGTAAAGAAATGTTCAAAAATACAGATTTGCTCCCACTTGGCCTCTAAAAGCTCCTTCTTTCATTTACTTTCTATCATTGTAAGAAACACCATGACCAAAAGCACTTGAGGAGAAAAGGGCTTATTTCATCTTACAGCTTTCAGTCCATCATGAAGGGAAATGAAGGCAGGAACCCAGAGGCAGGAACTGAAGCAGAGGCCATGAAGGAGTACTGCTCACTGGCTTGCTCCCTACAGCTTGTTCAGCCAGTTTTCTTATAATCACCACTATCAGGCTAGGGGTAGCACTAACAACAGTGAGCTGGGTCCTTCTCCATCAACCACCAAACATGAAAATGCAATACAAACAGTATACACTTGCCTGCAGGCCAGCCTGGTGGGGGTTTTCTCAACTGAGATTCGTCTTCCCAGATATCGACAAAAACAAAGTAGGACAAAACCAGCAAGACGCTAACCAAGACAATCCCACAGGTCCTTTGTGAAGGAGAGAGTCATCCACTGAGAAGCTTAGAAAAAAAAAGGAGCGCAGTCTTCACATGGGGTGTGGGCGCAGGCTTAAGGAGCAGAGGTACACACTGTCACGCCTCAATTTACCCTCACTACACACAATGTCTTCCTCCTTGACATATTTTGTTCAATTCATCTGACTTGACCTAGCATTAGTTTTGATTTTTCTCCCTTAAATGTGGATTGAAACCATCAGAGGCATTTTGACAAACACTAAACTCGCTTTGTTCTGTCCTTTAGAGGAAAAAAAACCAAAACCAAAACCAAAACAAAAACAAAAAACAATGAGCATAAAATTTGTCATGAGGAGACTGCTTCCCGGTGAACAGCTTGAGCTTTAAGAGGAATCTTTTGGTGGGGAGGGGGGTAAGGGGCTGGGGAAGGGAGGAAGAAGAGAGAGAGAGAGAAATAAGCGGGTTTCTTGCCTCAAGCTGTTAAGACAAAATTTCCACCCTAGAAAACGCAGACATGTGCCTCTTTCCTCTTCGAGGCTTGTGTTGGCTTGTGAGTTCTCACCCCCCTCCCCGTTCTGTTGTATTTTCCTGGCACTCTTTGAATCACTATTGCTGGCGGAAAGACTAAAACTATTTAAAAATTGATGTATTATCTCTCATTAGAGTCAGAACAGCCCTGGAGTGGCTGAAACTTGAGCAGGATTAGAAGCAGCACATGAGGAATTTGTAACCAAGCAGGTCTCCATGGCAACACATAATTGATGCTGATTATAATTGTGAGACATTTATTTGGGGCTTTTTTTTTTTAATCCTGAAGAGAAGTTCAAAAGGAAAGAAGCTGTCTCAGAGTCTCAAGGCATATAAGTTGGCAATATGTAAAAAGCATTCACGATAGCTTTATTCATTCAAAAAGTAGGCACATATTCCAAGCCTGGGGAAGGAGATCTTTGCTTCAAGCATTTTAACCAAGTCAGCTTATCGGCTAAGCTGAGACTGAGTTCTGCATGGGAGCAGGATGCTATCAGAAGTGCCAATTTTATTTCTTGTAGTTTGATTTCCAGACTAGCCCACAATATCTTGTTTAGCCCACATGTATGCAAATGATGGCTCTAACGATCACATTTCCAGCTCAGCTGTCTGCCTTGTTCTGCGGGTGTGTGTTCTGAATTTTAAGGTGCGATGCCAAGAACACATCTTCCCTGCAGCTACAAGTCAGACTGGACACCTGGAGTGCTTCTACACTTTATTTTCTAAAGTCTAACCGTAGGTAAGCACTTCCCAAGCCCCTCCCCGCCAGAAAGCTTGTCAGAAAAGGTCTAAGGAATCTCTGATCAAGTTAATGTAGGAGTCACTGAAACATATAGGAGTCACAAGCTGTTCACTGGAAAGCAGGCTCCTCAACAGAGCCTCTCCCTTAGTGATTTTCAGTTCATATTGTTTTATTAATTCCCTAGAATCTGCGATAGAGGCAATGCAAGGCTTCTTTCTTTTCTTCCTTTTGGAAAGTGTCACGCATGAGCGCTGCATCTAGATACCGCCCCTGCTCACCTCTCCTTCCAATCGCCCCTCCTCCCCACATTGTGACCTCTTCTCTAAGTGTTCTAGTTACACGTCGATGTTCCTGCCCATACGTATAAGACCTACTGAGTCCATTTAGTGTGCACCTGAAATTGCAAAGAGGGTACAAAAAGATCTTAAGAGCCAGGAGACCAGATGCCTGCTGCAAGGTAATGTCACCTAGACAGGGGAAAGGTACCCAGGAACTGCCAACAATAAGGTTGCCTGAAAGAGTCTTCCTTAGCAGTAATACCAGATGACATGCCAGTGAAGATGGGATAAATTCCACAAAGCCCCATTCCTAGAAGAGTTACGGGTGGTCAATGACCGTGGGAAGAGGAAAAAACAGACTTAAAAAAAAATCAGTGTTTCTCAGAGATTATTAACCATTATTAACTTTTAACCTATGGAAGAGCTACTAAAAATCATTGACCATGGCTAGGCATTAATCATCCACACTGCAATCCCAGGACTCCAGGGGCAGAAGCCAGAGGATCAAGAGTTAAACGCCTGCCTTTCTCAGCAGCTAGGGGGTTTGAAGCCAGTGTAGGCAACCTGAGATCTTGTCTCAATGAAACGACAAGCCCTTGTTGAAGCTGTAAGTCTGTAAGGGGCTCTGTGGAGGGCGTTCTGTGAGGTACTCCCCTGTCGCAGGCCATCCCAGAGCAAGCCTGGCCATTGTGTCTGGTACTCGACTGCACCTTGGAGGCACCTGAAGTGCTGTGACACCAGGCTTATGCCTCAGCTCCTTGCAGGCAGGCTCTGATTTCCCTGGCACTCAAGTGGCCCCATAGCAAGACACTGGGAGGTTCCCAACTGGTTCTTTTTTTATTATTATTATTTCAAATTTTTTCTAATGTATTCTTTGAGAATTTCATACAATGTATTTTGATCATCTTCATCTCCCACATAGTTCTTACAAACAGCAGATCCTGGGCCCTGATGGAGTGAACTTGGGCTCAGGATGCCTGCACTAGACAGTGTTCCCTAGATATGACCAGGAAAGTACACCCATGAGCGGTGCTGGGGTTTGAATAAGAGCTTTACACTCCATTCAAGCTTTATAAGGATGTTCTCTCTGTCCTCCCTCTCTCTCTCTGTCTCTGTCTTTCTCTCTCTCTCTCTCTGTGTATGTGAGGATGTGTATGAGAGAGTGTTTGTAAGAGGGAGTATGTCTGAAAGAAAAAGTATGTATCAGAGTGTGTATAAATGAAGTGTGTGAGAGAATTTGTAAGAAAGACTGTGTATTTGGGAGTGTTATGAGGAAGTGTATTTAAGAATGTGTGACTGAGTGTGTGTGTACGTATGTGAGTGTGTGAGAGAGTGTGTGAGTGCGTGTTTGAGAGAGAGATAATGTGTGTGAGATAGGAAGAGGGGGTGGGGTGCGGTGGGGTGGGCAGAGAGAGAGAGAGACAGACTCACAGAGAGAATTATGCATGTGTGTATGTGACGTCAGAGGTCACCCCAGGTGTCAGGACCCATCTACCTTCCTTTTTGAGGCAGGGTCTGTCGTTAGCCTGGATCTCACTATGCAGGATAATCTAGCTGGCCAGGGAGCCCGTGGTGTCTCTGCCTTCCCAACATTGGGATTACAGACAATTGCTGCTGTGTTCATGCTTTTTATGTGGGTTCTGGGGACTGAACTCAGGTCTTCATGCTTGTGGGGGCAAGCACTTTACCAACTGAGCTAGCTCCATAGCTTGAAACATTGGACTTTACAAATTGACAATATTGTGTGTGTTTTCTATGTACATATGTTATTTTAAACATGTATTTAATAGATACCATGGGACGACTGTATTTGCCGTGCATTGCATCATAGAGTTAACGCATTTTTGGTAAGAAGCCTTTACAAGGAGTCACAGCATTTCTCAAGGAAACAGCGTATTGTTAGCCATCGCTGCCGTGTTTCACAAGATCTCTTGAGTTTCCTCAGCCTGTTGAAATTGTATATTCTCAGCCCTCATCCTGCCCCCCAGCCTCCCCTTCATCTTTGCTATGGATGACGCTTTCTTCTGTTCTTTGTCTTCTTCGGTGAAAGCGTTCTGTGTGTCTGATCTCTGCGGTCTGCCTTTTGTTTCTCGGCTTCTCTCCGTTTCTCTGCTTTGCTCATTTTAGTTCACCCGTTGCTCTCAGTCCTGCTGCGTACAGTACCGGTGATCTTTCACAGCGGCTCTGTCCCTCTGTGCTACGTCTGCTTCTGTCTTCTTGTCTGTAATGGCTTGTTTCTCATCCACGCCTTGCAAGACGTCTCCCGCCTCATGCTTTGACTCATTCTTTTATCTTCCTTTGTCATCCCCGGGCACTTATCTGCCAGTTCTGCTTTTATAAATAACTTAATTTTTTATAAATCCCTCTGTTCCTTCATGAAGGTTCTTTTTAATTCTTAGCAAAAGGTTGGATTGTGAAGTTATGAGATTGATAGTAAGTCTGCCTGGGGCTTCCTCATCTGCTTTACCCGTTTCCTGTTTGTTGTTTATATAGTATTTGTGTGTGTGGGGGGGGGGTACTCACATATTTGTTTTAACCTTCCTGCCACCACCCTGTCCCCACTGTGGGGTTAGACTTACTCCCACACTCTGTCTCCACTTTCTTCTCTTCAATGAGTAAAAGGTAAGACTTCAGGTTTCTGTTTAAAAACGAATATGCAGAATATGCAAATATGCAGAATACACAAATACGGCAAACTGACCTCCAGACCCGGTCTGGTAGCTAGGCATTTAATCATTTCACACGGGTACGCCTGTGTGTAGAAGTTGGCCTGTAAGAGGGCAAGGAGTGCTTCAAGACTTAGATCACCCCTGTAGCTGCTTGCCTGCTGGTGACTGTGGGAATTGGCAACCTGGACCAGAAACCAAGCAGAGGCCTTCCACACAAAGCTGTGTCACCAGGACACTGCAGAATACTTCCAGCCGCATTACTGGGCCCGGGACCACCAAGCCCCTTGATGTAGTTTTCCCAAGAGAATAAATGTTTTAACAAGGAAGAATTGAGCAAGAAAGAAACATAGAATTCACGAATAAGCAATATGTGGACCTGGGGCATAACTCAGCCAAGATTTTGCTTACTGCGCAAGCATAAGGACCCAAGTTCAATCCCCGGTGCCCATGTTAAAAAGTTGGACCTGTCACACACACCTGTAATCACAACGCTGGGGAGACTAGAGAAAGACAGATTCCTGGGCTTCACTGTCTAGCCAGTCTAGTTGAATCTGTGAGCCTTAGGTTCCAGTTAAAGACTTTGTCTCTAAAACCAAGATGAGACAACTAAGATGGATCAGTGGGTAAAATCACTGTATCCAAGTCTTACAACCTGTGTTCAATCTCTAGGACCCACATAGTGGAAAAAAAGAAAAGGAGAGAACAGAATCCCAAAAGATGTCCTTGGCCTCTTACACACAAGCTGTGGTGTGCTCACACACATGCATACACACATATAAACACATCTTATAAAAAATTTCAATGAAAAAATACAGTAAAAAGCAAGTTGGAATAACATCCAAGCTTGACCTCTGCTCTCTGCATGCGTGCACATACATGTGCTTCTCGTGACCCACTTCCTCCAGCAAGCCCCTACCTCCTCAAACAGTGCCACCACTGAAGACCAAATATTCAAACACATGAACTTAAGGGGACATTTCATATCTAAACCACCACAGGGCTCTTAGATAGCAGTCATATTTAACTCAGGGTCTTCCAGTCAATGTTCTGGGACAGGCTAAGATGTTTTCTCATAGATGAACCAAGCCCAGGCTACAACCACGTGGTTTCTCCGAGCTCCTCAATTCCAGGCAACACCTCACCCTGTCACTCTTTCCCTTTTTATTTTCCTTACTGCTTCTCTCTGTCTCTCCATCTCTTCCCACCCAGGTCCTGTGAACACACCATGCAGATGCTCCTCTTTGCAGATGCCATGGACAGAAACACTCATGGGCTCTACAGGATCATTTATTGGACCAACAGGACCACAGTTTGGCGCTCAGGGTTGCGCTGTGGTGTTTGCAGGTGATTTAGAAAGACACTGCCTCACGCAGTTCTGAAGACTAGAAGTCCAGAGTCACTGCAGACAAGGCCGTGCTTGCACTGAAACCTTAGAAACAATCCTACCTTCCTTCTCTTGACTTTGATGTTCGTAGCCTTGGTCCTCGGCATGCTAAGCTATCAGATGTGTAACTCTTATCTCTGCCTCTGCTGTCACACTGATTCACCCCGTGTGTCTGTCCTCACAGACCATCTTATATGACAACAGCCCTATAGAATTGGGGGCTTGTTCTGTACCAAGTGTGAGGTATTGTCAATTAACTGAGAACAATAATAGTGACCCTACTTTGAAACAGAAGAACTTGGGGGTTAGAATCTTGCATGTCTTTTGCGAGGGAGTAGTAAAACAGAAAATAAAAATCTAGATCTATAACACAAATAAAAAATGCTTTAACTATGTAAATGTGGGTATGTTTATGTGAGTGTGTGCTGTGTGTGTATAGGTGCCCGAGGAAGCCAGAAGGGGTATCAGATCCTCTGGAGTGGAGTCCAAGTTGATTGGGAGCCGCCTGACATCCTCTGAACTAAACTCCTACCTACCCTTTTCAAGAGCGGCGCTCAATCTTAACTGCTTAAGCGCTCCTCCAGCCCAGGCTTTATTACAGTTTTGTCTTTTGTCATAAGGTTTGCAAGGGAAGTTTCCAGGTTTGTGTGCAGCCAGACAACCTTGTGACGTTTCTGGTTGGCATGGTTATTGTTCAGTGGCGAAGCGAGGGGAGTTGCTGAGCATGAGAGAGATGACATTTGTCTCTATTGCCAATGTGATAATAGAAGAGCAGGGGATTTTATGGGTGTGAGAGCTGACAAGGAGTCTAGGAGGAAATATAACGCTTCTGCGGTTTCCAGATAAGTATTTTAATGATGCTAATGGGACCTTATTCTTAGATTTTCTCCGTGGTAACATGCCTTTAACACAGAGGCCACCCAACCTGTGCTGGTGAACTGACTGCAGAACAAGATTGGGTGCAGAACAACTCAGGCAAGAAGTACACTGGAGGGAATGAGAGGCTTTGGCCTTCAGATCCATGTAAGCAGAGCCTGGGCACCTACCATTGTTCTTTTCAAGGACATTTCTAGGTGCTAAAATAAATTCTCTGGAGCCCGGTGCAGAGGGACAAGCCTGTGATCCCAGCATCTGGGGTGGGGGAGGGGCAGAGGCAGGCTGATCATTGTGAGTTTGAGGCCATCCAGGTCTACAAACAGTCCAGGACAGCCACGACTCAGAGAAACCCTGTCTTGAAAAATCAAAAACAAAACAAAACCCCAAAACAGATAAGTTCTCTGGCTTGTGATCTAGTACCATGTGACTTTATATACTACCCAGAAAAAGAAAATAACAATAAAATTACTATGTTAATGATGGTTCTAATCTACTTTTACTGTGAACTTGGTAAAGCCTAGAGGAATGGTTGTTTCTCAACCTGTGGGTCATGACTCCTTTGGGATTAAATGACTCTATCACTGGGGTCACCTAAGACCACTGAAAAAACACAAATATTTACATTACAATTAAAATAGTCACAAAATTACAGTTATGAAGTAGCAACAAAAATAATGTTATGGTTTTGGGTCACCACAATTTGAGGAACTATATTCAAAGGTCACAGCATTGGGAAGGTGAGAACCACTGGCTTAGAGTCACCTCAGGAAGGAGTGCCCAGATCACACTGGCCTGTAGGAATGTCTGTGAGGGATTGTCTTGATTGTTAAGTGATGTAGGAGGGTCCAGCCCACTGTGTGGACACCATTCCCTGGTCAGGTAGTCTTGAGTTACCTAAGAAAGCTAACTGACTGTGAATGAGCCTATGTGTGAGCAAGTGAGCAACATTCCTTCAGGGTTTCTGCTTGGGTTCTTGTCATGACTTCCTATGAGGTCATGATGGCCTATGACCTGGAAGAGTAAGCCACATCACTTTCTTCCTCACCTAATTTTGATCAGTGTTTTTATTAGAATATTGGAGATGAAACTAGAACATAGGGGGAGAAATCAGACAGAGGGATATTATAAGCCACAAAAAGGAGAAATAGAAACAGAAAGTGGGTTAGCGTATCTAAAAATGGTCTGGGTCTACATCAGAGGTCTATAGCATCCCCCTGCTTCTTTGGTTCTTTCTCTCAGGAAGAGGAAGAAGAAGATAGAGCAGGAGGGGATGTGGGTAAGGGTTCCTCGTGAACCAAAAGTCCTTCCTAAGCATGTCACAACCATGAGAAGAAACATTTTGTTGAAAAATAAACAACTCACTGGAAACCAGGAATGGCTCACTCTGACTATTAGTGTCAACCTTCGAATATTACTAACCAAGCAAGCAGCTTGCGGTTCCTTAAGCATCAAAAGAGAAGTCATAAGATGTGGTCACTCACACAAATACTGCTGTCTTAAGGTTTTATTGCTGTGAAAGACACCATGACCACGGCAACTCTTATAGAGGAAATCATTTAATTGGAGCTGGCTTACAGTTCAGAGGTTTAGTCCATTATCATGACAGCAGCAAGCATAGTGGCATACAGGCAGACATGGTGCAGGAGAGGTAGCTGAGAGTTCTACATCTTGTATGTGTGTGTGTGCATGTAAGCATACATAAACATACATGTTTTGTGCATGTATGTTTGCATTCCTCTTATTCAACGAGGGCATTATTACACAGTTGTTGGTCAAAGCAACAGCGATTCTCCACGGTCACTATACTAATTATTTCTTACTAAACTAAGCATTTAAAGTCATAGTTTCATAGTTTCTGTAACAAACAAAAGTCATGTGTGTGCGTGCGCACACATGTACATATGGGGAGATCAGAGGTCTCATTGGGTGTCTTTCTCTAACATTTCCCACCTCACCTTATCCTTTGAGACAGGAACTCTTGCTGAAACAGGAGCTCACTGATTGGCTAGGCTGGCTAGCCAATGAGTTATAGGGATCTTATTACTCCTTGTTGGAATTACAGACACGAGTGTCACTGTGCCACCCCTGGCTTTTTATTATCCATAGGTGCTGGGATCCAAACTCAGGACCCCATGCTTGGGTGGAAAGCACTTCGAACATCAAGACATCTTTCTAACCCATCACTCAAAAAAACATTTATGCAAATGAGAAAACTCAAAAAAAAAAAGAAAAAAGTCTCCGAAACAATTGCATGTGTTTCACGCAATCATGGCCACGTGGCTGAGACACAGCGGACTGTGCTTAACCCTCCATCATTGCCCACAACATGCCAGCAAGCTTGAGTGACCCTCATAAATATTCACAAGAAAATATAATTAGATGCCAGCCAAGCGCACACTGAGGCCCAGGTCCTCAGGCTCTAGACGGATGGTTTTCCTGGGTCTTTCTGGCTGATTTCTTCAAGCCCAGATAGACTCTCAGAATGGCCAGCAGAGGTCCATGAACTTTACCACAGAGGTTCTCAACCTCCCTGGTAACTTTGATACAGTCCCTCACGTTGTGGTGACCCCAACCTCTTTTTTTTTTTTTTTTTTTTTTTTTTTTTTTTTTTTTGCTGTTGCTACTTCACAACTGTAATTTTCCTACGGTTACGAATAGCAATGTAAATATCCGATGTGCGACCTCTGTGAGAGGGTTGCTTGACCCCCGGGGGTCATGACCCACAGGTTGAGAAGTACTGCTTTACCAGCTTGTTGCCGGCTGAGGGTGAAGCCGCCATAGCACCCCGTCTTAAGTGTTCAGGGGCGGTTTTCTGTTTTTCAGTATTTGCCTTTAGAGCTCAGGTCGCTAAAGGAAAATCACAAAGACGCCCATTTTTAAGCCACAGTTGGCACCCGAACCAAATGTGACAGATGTGAGCTCATGATGACTAATCTACACAGGAAGGGTAACCCAGACGGCCTAAGTACCAGGCTGCGCCTGGCATACAGAAGGCCCGTTTTTACACTCACAGGGAAGGCACTTGTCATCACTGTTGCATGAATGAGTCACACAGCTATTATGTCTTGTACCGACTAGTATAAAATAATATTTACAGAAATTACAGTCTTTTGAGTGCTAGTCTTCCTGCAAGAGAGGTGTGCGCTGTGCCCAGGTGAAGGGTGTGGCCTTTGTTCCAGGAATTCCACTCTTACAGCAGACTCTCAAAATGAGTGTTCAAGTGTATTTAATTCATATTTATCGGAGACCCATTTGCAAACATTAAATAGTTTATGAAGAGAAGGCTGCTGACTTCCTTATACCACAGAGCGATACACCGCTGTGAGGGAAAAATGGTTACGATGTAATTAGAGTTATTAGCTTCCTGTTGTGACAAATCACCCTGACCTGAGTGGCATGAAACAGTCGGAATGGATCTGAGGGTGTGGCTTGCTGTAGAACTGTGCTTAGAGGTAGCATCAGCCCCTACACTTTGCCCACAGAATCACACATACACACACACACACACACACACACACACACACACACACACACTTTCCAGTTTAACCAAGGCCTACTTAACAGAAGCCACTGGATGCACCAAGCCCTCCTCTTCCTTGCCCACAAAACTAGGGCTGAGGCAGCAAATCCTGTCCCACAGGCCCCAGGGCGTCCAGGGAGCAGCCCTGGGGCTTCAGCCTTATGTTTCTGTCCCCATTTTCCAGGTGACTCACAGGGCCATTACCTCCACAGCAGCTTGTTCGGAGACAAGCAAGGCTCAGGTTTCCTACCTGTCTTAGTTTTGTTTGCCCATCAGAGACGTGACTATTTGGCCTTTGGGGTGCCAGTTCTTTGTTGGATAGGAGCCAAGGGAGTGTCTGTTTGGATATCAAAAGAAAGAATGCCAGGGTCATGGGCAGAGGAAAAAAAAAAAAAAACCTGAGGTCTCCTGACTCTGTGTCTAATGTTAGAGGCTGAAAACCACAGGCCTTCCCACTAGAAAAAAGCAGACAAAGCTACAAGGTTTAAAGGGGTCCTTTGGAACCCAAGCCCCACCCCTCCTGCACAATGCCCCTATGGTGATCTCAGGGGGCCACTGCAGCTGTGTTGGCCTAGGAACACCGCCAGTGCACATTCCTTAGAGGGCTGTGTAGGCTGCCAGGTGGGCCTGCAAGGGCTTTGAAGAAGTGGGCATAGGAGCACCTGGTGGCCAGAGAGGCCCATCCAGCCCCCACAGAGGCTCTGGTCTCCTCTTCTTCACATCTATCGGAGGATAGCAATTCACTGCTCGTTATCATTGTTATTTTTTTAATATTTAGTTTTGGCCTTAATTATTTGTATTTTTCTGTGGGTCTGTCTGTACACATTGGAGTTCAGTAGCTGCAGAGGCCAACAGAGGCTGGCAGGCCCTCCAGAGCTGGAGATAAAGGCCATTGTGAGCCGTCTGACAGAGGTCCTGGGAACCAGACACTGCCCGAGTGGCATATGCTCTGAACCACTACACTGTGGGTCCTACCCGCCCTCCCCGCATTTTGAGAAAAAAGGAAGACATAATATAGATACCTAAGGCACTGTCCCTCTTACTGAAGTGAAGGACAAGTGCATCTCTGAGGCATCTTCATTGGTAATGCTTGCTGACCTGTATGATCATTTTAATAATGAAATGATATGGCTGGGCGTATAGATCAGCGGCTGGAGCGATTGTCCATTGTGGTGGTTTAAATGAGAATGCTTCTCATCAGCTCATATGGTCAATGTTTGGTCCACAGCTGTGGGTTCTTTGGGAAGGGTTAGGAGGCTTGGCTTGTGGAGGTGGTGTGTTGCTAGAGATACTCTTTGCGCTTTCAAAAGACCATGCCAGGCCCAGTCTCTGTGCCCTCTGGTCTTGTGGATGAAGATCTAAGCTCTTAGCCACTGCTTTAACATCATGCCAGCCTGCCTGCTGGCATGCTCCCTGCCTTGGTGCTCACATACTCACCCTCTGAAACTGTAAGCAAGCCCTCAATTAAACATTTTCTTTTCTAAATTGTCTTGGTCATGATGTCTCTTCACAGCAATAGAAAAGTGACTAAGACACCCAGCACATGAGATTTCTTAGCACTGCACAAACCAGGCCTAGTGGGCATGCTTGGAATTGCAGCATTCAGAAGTTAGAGGTGAGGGGCCCAGGAATTCAAGACCATCCTGGGGTACATAGTGAGTCAGAGGCGAGCCTAGGCAACATGAAGCCCTGTTTCAGAGAAGTGGGGGGGGCGGGAAGAGTGGACTGCCTGTAAAATGCTCATGTGGCCAGAAGCTTTTAATACCCCGAACCCTCCAGGTGGGTTCACTGACGCTGTTGAGAGCTAAGTAACTCCCTCCCAACACTCAGAGATGTGCCCATTCTCAGTTCCAACACTGCAGACACATCACTGCATCCATTCTTCAGGGCTGCCTTAACACAGCACTACAGACTGTGTGGCCCAAACAGTAGCAACCCATTTTATTACAGAGCCCAAGACAGATATCCGGGGCCAGGGTGTTGGCAGGTTGGGATTTTTTCCTAGAGCTTCTTCTCAGTTACAGGCAGCTAACCTTTCCTTGTGTCTCCACAAGGTCCTCTGTGCGTGCCTGTGCCTTAATCCCCTTTTCTCAAAAGGACACTGGTCCCTCCGCACCAGGGCCCACCTGCACAATGTCATTTTTGTCTTCACTGCTCCTTCAAAGTTCAGCTGTAGTCTGAGAAACTGAGATTTCCATGTAGGAGTTTTAGGAGACACACAATCCAGTCCGTGATAGTTGTCTTATAAAATAAACAAGGTTGGCAGGTGTCACTAAAGATCTCCTGGTGGAATTACTCTGAATTTTCCAGGGGGCCTGAAGGAGGAAGAGGAGGAGATGGCTCATGAGAGGGAGGAGGCTGAGGGGGACAGGCAGAAGTGAAGGCTGGTGTTGTGTAGGTGCAGAAGGGCCTTGGCCTCCTGAACAAAGGTGCCTTGGAGACACTGGAAAGGGAAAGCTTTTGAGTGTCCCTTGGGACATTCCTCATAGAAACCATCCTGCCAGAAGGCTTGGATGGCTCAACTGATAAAGCTCCTGACCCTGAATCTTAGAAACCGTCCTGCCAGCCCTGAGATTTTTCACACGAGTTCCATTTCACACCTCTAGTACACAGAAGTGTAAAGGGATACGCTTGTGCTATCTCAACACACTATTCGCATTATTTAGCATCAACATAAAACTGATACAATTATAAGTACACAAAGCCCTTGGTTGTGTCATGCCACCTACCACACTGGCTGAGAAAATTTAGGGCTCTTGCCACCAAACCTGACAGCCTGAGTTTGATTTCTGGAGCCACATGGTGGGATAGTACCAACTCTTACAAAAGTCGGCTCTGCTCTGGTGAGCACATTATGTGCTACCCATTGTCTGTAACTCCAGGTGGAGGGATCTGCCGCCCTCTGCTGGCTTCCATGGGCACCTACACACATGTGGCATACACAGATATAAATAAAAACAAATGGAAATATTTTCAAAAACACCATTCTTCTTATTATTTATTGAACGTGCCATTATGCTTTGAATCAACTGAGAATGAGAAAAATGTAAGTTTTTATCTGAGGAAAAGTCAAATACAGTTCTTACATCTGTTTTTCTCCCACCGTGAGCTGATCCCATTGCTCTGGGCCTCTGTGAGGCAACATGTCATGGCTAGAACCCATGGCAGAGCAAAGCCGCTGGCTTCTTGGCTGGGAGACAAGAGAGGAAGTGTCTGCAGTCCCACACACCACTTGGCTTCCTTCTAATGAGCTAAGCTCTCCCACAAGGCTCCACTTTTCAACCCCCCCAACTCCCAATAGTGCCGCAGACTGGGATCCAACATGTCATGATAGCGTTTGCAGGTGTGTGCGTGGTGCACATCCCAGACCTGAGCTCTGGAGACAGCCGTTCCCTGGATCTGACTATCGCAGGCGTCCCTGGGTTGGGTTTCGGTATTCATCCTTCCTGACCCTGTGGCTTGGTGTTTGCCATTATCTTGAGATGAATGAATGAATGTTCATTCAGTCTTGCTTCAAATGTTGCTTTAGTCTCTCTCTCTCTCTTTTTCCTTCTAGCTTTCTCTACACATGCAGGTTGCCCCGTTTTATAGTTGTTCTGTGGTTCTCAGGTCTCTGCTTTTTTCTTTGTTCCTTGATTTAGAAACATCTATTCCTTCATCCTGGGCTCAGGGTAAAGATCCTTCAGTGGAGAGCCCCTTCAAACACATTCTTCATTCCAGTTGCAGTGTTTTGGACTTCTAATGCTTCTTTTTATTTTTTTTCCCCTGAGAGTTTCCATCTCTCTGGTTACATCATCCATCTGGTCTTGCACATTGTCTACTTCTTCTACTAAAGGCTTTGGTATACTAATAATGTGCCTAGTTTTTAAATTCATGGCTGCTGTAGTTTGAACGCCCCATCCAATCTCAGGTCAAAATGTAATTGTCATTTTGATGGAGTCAAAATGATCAGGTCATGGGAACACTTCACTCATGAGTTGAATAAGACCACAGGAATGGGAACAAAGCACTCAGTATAGGGGTCAGTTGTTACAAGCTCTTTCTCTCTTCTGTGTGCATCCTTGCTGTGAGATGCAATCTATCATGTTATAATGCAGTCAGAGGACCCTCGCCAGAGACAGCCATATAATCTTAGACTGTCTAGCTTTCAGAAACACAACCCAGAGCAAATTCTATCACTTGTGCTTTATCTAGCAGTCTGGGACATTCTGTTAGGTAAATAGAAAACTAATACATTCAGACATGAATGCAACAATTCATACATTCCTGCCATATTTGACTGAGGCTCCGTGCTTGGTCTCTTCAAACCCTGTGTGTGTGTGTGTGTGCACATGCGTGTGCGTGTGTCTCTGCGTATAACTGTGTGTATGTATTCATGTGTGCCTGCATTTGTGTGCCTGTGTGTGTGTGCTGTGTGTGGACACAGCTGTTTATGCATGTGTGGTGTGTGTGCCTGTGTGTGCATGTATGTGTTGTGAATTTGTCTGTCTCTGTATCTCTCTCCGTCTGCTTCCCTCTGTGCATCTTTCTGTAGAGCGAGACATGAGAACTGGTAGACGTGTGTTCACTATGTGTATCTTGTAGGGTGTCTACAGGGATTGTATTTAAGGAGTGTCTGTGCCTCTGATAGATCCCCATGGAGCGTTTGACTCTCAACTATTCAAGCCTCTAGAAATTTGCTAATTATATTTCAGATATCTCTGCCTTAAAATGGCTTCCCCCTGGATTCCCACCTGGTTAAGTTGGGGTTCCCTGTATCTGTCTCTCTCTAATTTGCTCACTTGCCCCAGGTCCTCCTCTGACACAAGTCTAAAGGGTGATATGAGTCTGAGATCTGTATAACTTCTCATTGCTTTTTAAGGACAGGGTAAGGACTTTCTAAGACCCTTACAAGCTGGACCAGAAAAATGAAAACTCCTTTTAAACAAGGCATTTCCTCCTGGCCAGCAGAGACCTGTCAGCAAGCAAACTGCTAGTTGGTTCGAGGACACATCGTCTGTGTTGGCCATATGCTGTGAGTGTGGTCTGACCTGTGTGTGTCCATAACCTGATCATGGACTCCATCAAAATGACAATTACATCTTGACCTGAGTTTGGGTGAGGCATCCAAACTACAACAATCGTGAATTTAAAAGCTGGGCATATTTCAATGTTATTTTAGACATGAGTGAGAGCATGAGGTAGACCAGTATACAAACAGAACAGCGAGGAGAAAGCCTGACTTATTGAACACTGACTTGAGAGAGAGCAGAAGTAACTATCCTATGCTTTGCAGGATTTGACTCACTAGAGAGCAGCACTACCAAGGAGCAAAACACGGAAGCCCAAACAGACACCAGGACCCCACACCACATCCCATGCCGTGACGGCATGTGCATAGGACAGAGAAAAACAAACCTCAGCCAGGTCAAGGGAAGCCAACCATTAGGCGCACACTCAAGGGAGGTGTGGAAGATGCCTGATGTGGAGGGTAGAGGTGAGAGTGGGTCCGGGAGAAGGGACTAGCACAGGTGTGGATCTGTGTTGAACGTGCAACTCAGGTATGTGCATTTGAGAAATCTGGGGCTCCCAGGACGGTGGCATCTCTCACTGTCCCACTATTGGGTGCAGATTACAGGCAAATAAGCCAGGAGCTGCTGGCTTGGGTGGCTTCTCTTACTTTGTGTTGTGACATTTGCAGGAGGACAGGGGGACCCATTCCTCCTTTGCAGAGTGAGCTGAAGGGCGGAATCAAGACTGTAGCCATTGTGAATCCAGAAATGCAACTGACTTATTCTTCCTGTTGTGGGCATGAGACAGCAAGCGACAGCGACTGGGGCAGAGGAGGCTGGTGACACTGCGGTTCAGTGTTCCTGGGTCTGATTAGTCTAACGCTGTTCTTTGTTAGTTTTGGTTTGGTTTTCAGTTCTGTCTTATTCTTAAATTATGTGTTTCTGTTTTGCCCATATGTATGGCTGAGCACCACATGTGCCATGTGCCACGGAGGCCAGAAGAGGGCATCGGATGCAGTGGAACTAGAGTTACAGAAGGTTGTGAACTACCAGCAGGTGCTGGGAATTGAACCTGAGTCTTCTGGAAGAGAGCCAGTGTTCTTAGCCACTGAGCCATATCTCTAGCCTCATGATTGTCTGTTTTGAAATGAATGTTTATGGTCCTCCCTTGCTCAGATTTATTCCTCAGTTCCTCATAGGATGGTATTTGGAAGGTGAGCTTAAATGAGGTCATGAGGGCCAGACTGGTGTCCTTATAAGGAGAAGTGGAACCAGGGCTTGCTCCCCACCGTGTAGGAACACTGGCAAGCCCTGAACAGAGCATGCACCAGGAACCAAACTGATGGCACCAGGATCTTGGATTTTCTCAAATACAGACATAAAAAAATAAATTTCTGTTGCTTAAGGCACTCAATCTGTGATATCTGATTATAGACAGACTAAGGTATTTCTGATTCTCCCCTATTCCTAAGTCCTTCTGTAAGCTCCTGGGATGCACTTCAACAAGAGATCATGTATTACTTGGACTGGTGGCTGCAGCTGTTACCATAGTAACCACAGCTGGGTCCCTGGACCACACTGCATCTCTTGCAGGCTGTGCTTAGACTTCAAAGGTCAGTGGGCTCTGCTCAATGTCTAGAAATTCCACGTCTTCACTCAAATTCTCCTCCCTTTTCTCAAGCACCTAATGTAGCAGGCATGGTGGGGAAAACAGAGGAAGAAGGAAAGGGAAGAGGAGAGGAGAAGAGAGGAGGGAGGACAGAAGTAGTCTTGAAAACTTAGAATCAATCAACCTGGTCAGATTTTACTCTAGCTTCGCCTTGAAGGGCTAGACTAGAACTGGGCCCTCTGTGGTAAGGAACACTCCACAGAGTAATTCTCACCTTAAGACATTCACATTTCTCTTACATGCATTCTCTACAGCTATCACCAGCCCAAAGCCACTAGAAAAAAAATGACACCCCTTATTTTAAGATGTGCACAGATTATTCTCGTGATCAGAATTTCATCTTTTATTGCAAATCTGGACAGAAAAACAACACAGAACAGAAAGTCTGAGAATGTTCTCTTCAAATTTAAAAAAGACCTTGATTTATAGCCCTCAAAAGGATGGGAACCAAACAGCCAGCTCTTTCACACAGGAGGAATTCAGGTGACAGAGGGACAATATGGGGCATGACATCTTGTCATCAGGCCAGGCCATGTTGAGACGCTCCAAGGATGGAACACAAGGAAGCCATTTAACATTTGAACTCTGGGCGACTATTAATTACCAGATGTGAAATGACAAGAGAGTAAACACTACCTACAAAGCTGCCTGCACATTCCCAGGACCTCCAAAGAATGCTGTAGTACCACGCCTGCTGTGATTTAAAAAAAGAAAAAAGAAAAAAAGTAACTTCTGGAAGGTGACACCCCTCACACCTGCCTCTGGAGAGAAGCCAGAATTCTTCTGCTGAAAGCCTTCTGGTGGCACAATGATATTTTTGTGGAGAGGGTTGCCACTGTTTGTCTTGCACTGTGGTATCAAGTAAGGTCAGAGCCAAGAGAGAAAAGTCCTAGCACTGACCACATTCCTCAACCTTACCCCTGAGAACAGTTAAGAGCCTGGCTTGCTTAATCAAAGCTGCCTCATGTTGTTCTGGTCTGAAGGGGAACAATCACGTTAGCTCTTAGAAACGGCCTCGGCTGAGGGTTGGGAATCTGTGAATTTCACTAGCTCAGGTCATCTCTCTGATGTCTCCATGGTTGGCAGTGGCTGGTGAACCCATTCTCTCCACCAACCATGTTGATAGTTTAGCTTGCCAGGGAATGCTTGCCCAAAAAAAAAAAAAAAAAAAAATCTACTGCTTAAGAAGGCCTGGGCTACACTGCTGTGCGTTTAGGCATGCTCAGTAGGAGTGTTGGCTCTCACTCTGCCAAGGCAGACTCACAGAGTCCAATAGTTCACTCCCACTCCCTGCTTTCTCCAGTACCAATAACAATTCCTGAGCAAGAACCAGCCATTTCGTATTCCAACCAAGGACTATTCATGGAGATAACCTAGAACCCCTGCACAGATGTAGCCCATGGCAGTTTAGTGTCCAAGTGGCTTACATAGTGATGGGAAGAGGGACTGCCTCTGACATAAACTGATTGGCCTGCTTTTTGATCACCTCCCCCTGAAGGGGGAGCAGCCTTACCAGGCCACAGAAGAAGACAATGCAGCCACTCCTGATGAGATCTGATAGACTAAGATCAGAAGGAAGGAGAGGAGGACCTCCCCTATCAGTGGACGTGGGGAGGAGCATGCATGAAGAAAGGGGAGGTAGGGTGGGATCAGAAGGGGAGGAGAGAGGGGCTTATGAGGGGATACAAAATGAATAAAGTGTAATTAATAATAATAATAAAAAAAGAAGAAAAAAGAACCAGCCATTTCACACCTATGTGTGTCTACTGCTGTCTTCTCCAGAGAAATATGTGTAGTGAATTCAAAGATCAGGATTAATAACTAAATTATGTATAGTTTTTAGCCTAGTTTGACCATAAAGGGAATCACAGCTGCCTTGAACAGATGTTTACGGATAAGGTCTTTGGTGGGTCCAGAGTGTGGGAGTTTACTGAGGCAGAGAGAGTGACTTGATCAACTGCAAAGGCAGAAGAGAGTCTATGATTTATGAACGTTGGGGTAAATATTCTAAGTGAAGCAGGAACACGCTTCTAAAAACTTCTCATCTACACAGATAAATATAGCTCTCTCCTTCACCAGAGAAGCTTATTATAGCAGGTGAGACCATCACAGAAAGCCACAAATGATCAAACTGCCAAGAACGACAGACTGTGGTGTGCCCAATCCCCATCCATACATCTACAACCCCACACCTAAGGCTTGGGAAACACTGTGAAGGAACGTGGGGCATTTGAAAGAGCCAAGAATCCGCAGCCAGGAAATCTTAGCAATATAGTCACCTGAACAATGACAACAGCAGTCGACATGTCAAAGTGGATGGGGCACCCCACAGATGAAGAACTATGGGCAGTCGGCGGTTGCCAAGAGCGACAGGCAGAGAGAGACCCAGGGGAATGAGCCCTCTGATACACTGGCCAGTATCAGTTTACCATCCTTAGACACATACTCATCGGAGCAACACTAAAAACTTATATTACAATAACAATTAAAGAAAAAGAGGTCATGAACTTGAGAGGGAGTAGAAAGGTCATGGGAAAAATTGAAAGGGGAATAATATAAATGTATGAAAATTTCCTCAAAAAATTAATTAAAAAATGGGTAAGTTCAGTCTTCCTTACTGGGAAGATGATGAAATTTAAAAACCAAACAACAAAGCAAAACAAATATATGACCAACTAATAGAGGTGTTCCAAAAATGCAGAGGTGTGAAACCCTTTTCCAGAAAGTAATCTCCTTTTGGTTGGTCCAAGCCTTTTCCCTTTTCCAGTATGAGATTCCTAGAAGCAACTCCATTTCCTTGGAGGACCCTGCTCCACAGCTTGTTAGCCAAAGGGTGGGACACAGAGGTCTCTTTATAATATCTTCATCCCTTCCAGACCAGTTCCATCCCCCAACACCTTGTTTTAATTTTTCACTCTTGAAGGATAATATGTCTATACCTGATAGACCATGGACACAACACAAGAAGGGGCCAAGTTTAAAGCACACTCAGGCAGCTGTGTGTAAGAACCATTTCTTTAGAACGCCTTGACTTTCAGTTGTTTCCAGAAGGCTGGCACAAGCAACTCCATTTTTATTTGAGACTAGGTCTCACCATAAAGCCTATGATTCCCAAACTTATGATTCTCCTACTTCAGCTTCTCAACGATCACTAGCAAGTGCTGCTGTGCCCAGCATGCTAAGCTGTTAGTGGTAGAATGGATGCTATCTCATGTGCCCGTGCTTGTGCATGTGCTCATGCATATACAGACACAGACAGACATATAGATACACACACACACACACACATACACACATGGCCCACACCAAACCACAAATGGTATCCAAAACAGGAGGCTTTGGGAATAATGCTCTATTCCCTTGGAGGGTTCTTGGGAATACCTCCTTTGAAAGATATTTCATTCTGCAGCTGATTTATTAGACTAAGAAATCCAAAGGAAAAGCAACAGTATGTGTGTGTGTGTGTGTGTGTGTGTGTGTGTGTGTGTGATGGGGGAAGGGCTCCTGTCCCTACAGTGGGTAACCACAATGTGTCTTACTCTTTAGCCACTGGACAATTTTTTTTTATTAATGCACAGAAGGCAGAGGAAGATGGCAGGTGTCCTGCTCCCCCACTCTCTGCCTTACTTCCTTGAGACAGCATCTCTCAGTAAACCCAAAGCTCTCCATTTTAGCTAGTGTGGCTGGCCAATGAGTGCTAAGGGTGTGCCTGTCCCTGTTCATCAACAGAGATTACAGGCATGTGTGGCCATTACCTAACCTTGTTAGTTTGTCTGTGTTTTAATGGGATCTGGAGATTCAAACTTTATGCCTTATGATTAGGCACAGAGCACTCTCACCCACTGAGTCGTGTCCCCTGGCCTCTAGAGTTTATTCTTGGAACAGTTCTAAGTGTACAGAAACACAGGACACAAAGTGCAAAGTAACCTGTTCTCCCACCAAAGGACTTTCTCTGTTATTAACACTTGTATTATTATCAGCATTTGTTCCACCTGATGACCCAGGCTGTTGTGTAACTGTCAATTACATCCCACTGCATGGGTGTTCACGGCCTCATCCGCTCTCTGGGGTTTAAAGAGCAAATGGTGTCATATACCTTGTCTGTAACATGTGGGATATTTTTCCTGTCCTAAAACTCACCACAGTGACTTGAAAGGAAAGACAACAGGTTGCTTGAGCCTGCTTGCTTTTAATAGCAAGGCATTTTCACCTATGGGAGATAGGCTGAAAACACTCAACATCCTCCTCATGACATTAGTTTCTCATCTTAGATTGGGTAGTTAATGATACTCTTTTCCAAACCAGACAATGATGGAGTCTTACAGGATGTGGGATAATTTTATTGTAGAGTGGAAAGGAAAATGACACAATTATCCGCATGTCTTTCTTCATTGCTGCTTCTGCTTCTCTTTCTTTCATGGGTTCTATGTGAGAGAAGAAGGGGCAGGTTAGGCCACCATGATGTACACCAGCATTCCTGTTTTCTGGATTCCAGGAATCAAGCCTGACATTCCTGGGCACTACTCAAAAGTGACCTAAATACTACAGGAGAGCTGAACAGCTACACAAAGCAACCTGCTTTGGACCAAAGACAGGATGAGAGAGACACCACAGGAAGACGAGGTAGCCAGAACAGGGGACAGAGACACAGCCTCTGAGAAGGAGCTCATGTCTCAAAGCAGGAAAGACCAGAGAGACTCTTCAAAGGGACTCTTGCCAGTGGCTGGCCTGTGAGGGAGGAATGGAGTAGCCAAGCAAACCAGTGGCTGTGGTGATCTGAGAAGACAGGGCTGGAGACCAAATTTTCACAAATCCATCCACGCATTCACCCGTAAGTTAATCTGTTCAGTAAGCAAGAATATATGGACCATTAATCGAGGATTGAAAAGATTAGAAAGACACAATATTGACATTCCAAAATATTTAAAGTCATAAATGGTGAAGGAGGTGGATGTCGCTGTAATCCAGCATGGCAAATGAGGTTCCCGATGCCTGACTGACCACAGAGACCCCCAAATTCAGCTACTGAAGAGGGCAGTGAGTGAGGTTTCCCAGGTGAGCTGGACAGGGCCTGGGGTTGAAACCCAGGGTCTAGTGAGAATCGCCCACTGTGTGGGACATTCGTGGGAGGCAGGAAGCAAAGGAAAGCAGGATGCCGATAAAGGATGCAGAAAGGGACCTAACTACTTGGGGCATTGTCCATACATAGGTCAGAGTACTTGGGAGTTCAAACTGCATGCTTCAGGTTGGAAAGGCCCTTCAGGACTTGTGTTAAGGGGACTCAGTGGAGAAACTGTCAGGAAGAGGAGCAAACAGCATGGACAGAGGCAGGGCTATGGAGCGCTGCGGAGGAAGGGCTGGCTGAGCTCACCACACGTTGGGTGAGGAAGGGAGGAGACCTGAGCTGGTCTGTGTGTGGCATGCTAGTTACAGTGAGGAGGGAGACAAGTGGGTGTCCAAGGAAGAATTTTGGTTCAAGCTTGGAGTGGAATAGTCAATGGAAGCAGGCGGCACACTGCTGATTACTAAGCCCAGAGTTTAATCTAGAGCGACAGATCGACCCCCGGCAAGTACGTCAAAGCAGCAAGGATGCTGCCTGGAATCAGGAGGGGAAAGCAGTGAGTAGAGGAATGGCTGAGGAGTGGCTGTAGGGAATGCGATTGTTTGAGGAGCAGGAAGAAGAATGCTCTGTGGAAAGTTCTGGCCAGAGACTGGAGCTAGGGAAAGGAGACAGCCTCAGCAGCAAGGGGGGTGTCAGGACAGTCAGAGTCACCACCATCCAAACCAGCCATGGGGTTCAGTGAGGAAAGAGGTGGATGCCGGGAGTGA
The DNA here is from genome assembly GCF_907164565.1 of Psammomys obesus. Taxonomy (NCBI): domain Eukaryota; kingdom Metazoa; phylum Chordata; class Mammalia; order Rodentia; family Muridae; genus Psammomys; species Psammomys obesus. The sequence continues at coordinate 5,148,497 of NW_026593286.1, forward strand.
GGAGGGAGAAGTCAGGGGTGAGTTCACAGATGACAATATGGACTGCAATTTTAAGAAGATAAGATGAGACAGAACATGAGCTGCTCAACAGGAGCCAAGGATAGACACACTAGGTACAAGGACTGTCATGCAGTCAGCCCTCAGTCTTTGGCTCTGTTTGTGGGTTCACCTGCTCACTAATATTTGTTTGTACTCCAAGCCAATTCTCATGGCCTCCTATTCATACTTGTACATGTTTAGAGTGAACAAGCTTCAAGGCATCCTGTCTATATGTCCTCTGATGTAGTCCAGTGAGGAAACACCCTCTTTTTGTCTCAATTCTCATGCTCTAAACAAGCATCCTTTTTGAAGTGTATATGCCGTGGATTCTTCCATGTTTATGCTTTGTGTTGATGAGATACTGTTAGAAATTGCTTGCCAGCGCAGTGTTGTGCAGTATTCCTACATCCAAAAGGGCTGGAGCAGACTTTATGGAACAAACCTACATGTTACATTGTTCTCTCCCTCTCTCTCTCTCTCTCTCTCTCTCTCTCTCTCTGTGTGTGTGTGTGTGTGTGTGTATGCATGTTTCTGAATCTAGATCTTTTATACACTATGAAAGCATTCTGCCACTGAGCTACAGTCACAGGCTTTTTGATGAGTATGTTTTATTTTAAGGAAAGGTCCCATTAAAGTGCTCAGGATGGCTTTGAACTCTCACTGTAACCCCAGCAGGTCTTGAACTTGTGATCCTCCTACCTCAGCCTCTTGTGTAGATGGGATTACGGCTCTGCACCACAAGGCTCAGCTTGGTTGTGATTTCCTCTAGCTTTTAACAACACATTGGCTTTGCTTTTTTTTTTTTTTTAAAGAACCAATAGAATACACTCAGTAAAGCATCTAATCAGAAATACACATGAAACAATATACTGTTCAATTAAAGGAAATGTCAGGGACACAGCTCAGAGAAACCTAATCGCATGTTTCATGTAGATACAGTGGTTCAGTATTCACTAATGCCATGTTTTCACGTGTTTAAGGCATAACTACTGCAAATCATGGGGACTCACTGTACCTAGTGAAGCAATTGGGAAGAGTTGTAGAGTGGGTAGGAATGAAAGCTAGGGGAAAATGGAGAGTGGTCAGGCTCTTGTCTCTGAGGCTCCAATGTGTCTTCCCCCTTTTTTTGTGGAGCCTGGCTCTCTTTCATGGGCGAGTATGTTCTGGAAATCATGACAGGGAAAAATTCTCACCAGTGAGTCTGAAACCTTAACAATGAAATCGCACCCCAAGGCGCCTCAGGTGTTAGGGAACAGTGCCCTCAGCTGGTTGGTGGTGGTAAGTATGCCACACACACTTGCAAAGTTGCAGCTAGCTGGCAAGAGCACATCTAGGGCCACTCAGCACATGACAAATGTATTACAAACATTGAAGATTCAAGTGGAGGAAGGTTCAAACATCAAAGGTCCACAAGAGGAAAACAGAAGTGCAGGAAGCATACACGAGAAGATAAACCCCGATCCAGCACCAACTCTATGAGCAGGGCCTCTCTGAACACCTCGCCTCCTCTAAGAAACAGACACTCCCTATAGGAGGCAGCAAGCACGCTTGTGAGGCATGATCTCCCCGGATGCAGAGACGACATTTTATCAACAGTGACTGAAGGAATGAGCCGAGAATCATGGGACCTGTCTTTTGGCTATTGGTTTATGGACACAAGCCACCATCAGACTTGCTCTGCCACTGCTCTTGGGCACAAGTTATCAATCCCATGGGGAGTCACAGGGCAGCGTAAAGGAAAATGCCCCAGAAGTCTCAGATCCTTCTGGCCACTCTACAGTTGACAAGACAGTGTCTCAGCTACAAAGACTAAGAAAGTGCAGGCTCTCAGATAGACCCTTTACATCATGAGTGCTGGGCCCTGGTTTGCCAAGCTTTCTATTTTTTAGTTCCACTAACAAATAATGTCATGGCTATTTTACTAAATAGTACATTTCACTCTCTACTCTAGTATTAAATCATTTCTGGCAACCTTAGAGAAGCCTAGAAGAGTATTTATTAAATTACTGACACACTTGCTCAGTTTCTATTCTAATCCAGAAACTGAGGCAGGCTCATGATAAAATGGGGAAAAAAATGTGATTCACAATTTTAAAATAGCAATCTCACTTACGGCCAACCATCCACTCATTCTATCCTGATTTATTTAATGGAATTAATAAGGATGTTTATAAATGAATTTATATAGACATTCGGAATATCTTCACTACTTATTGATCTAAAATAATAAGGATATTATCTCCAGGTAAGGCATCTGCAAAGAGTTCGTGGGCTGATGGGAAGACAAATAAACAAAAAGCTGACAAGCATGCTTGGAGGTGCTAAGCCCTGCTTCTAGGGCTGGATGCCTGTCGAAGGTGGTGACGCAGGTTTAGAAAGAGACCAGCTGAGCCCAGAGGACACCGGGGCAGCCTTCCCACTAGACCAACTGTGTGGCCATCACTAGACTCATTTTACGACCCTAGGCAACGTGGTGGACTCTTTCAAAACCTGACCTGCGAAAGGTCAGGAGAGGGCAGAGACGAAACTGGGACGCTGGCAAAAATCAATATACAGGCCAAGGTCGCTGCACTTGGCCTTCAGTCTCTGCTGCTTTTAAAGACACATGTTTTGGGTGATTCTCTTCTCTGCAGATGTTGGATGATGCAATTATATTGTGACACACGAATGCACGCACACTGATAGAATGTCATTAACAGACGAACCACAGCTGATCCACTGAAAATTCCACTCTCACACCCCGCCCCTCCCTCCAGATGCTCTACAGGGCAAGGGGCAAGTTTTTGCATGGATGTGAAGAACGTGATGAGTCTCCTTCTTCAAAATGATGAGTTTCTTGATCTCACTAAGAAGCTGGTTTTTATTTTTAGAGTAAAAAGAAAATCTGCCACTTGTATCTTTCATCTATAGTGGATTTTTCTCTCTATTTTAGTAAAATGTCAGCTGACTTCTTTCAAATTGTAAGTTGTTAAAATTAATTATGCCATGCTGTTTTTCAGGGAAAAGTCTCTCAGAAAGCCAAAGTGAAAGATCCCAGCTCACCAACTGAGTACAGATGTGCCCTAAAATCAGGCTCTGGGATGAAGGTACAGGATCTCACCTTCAGCAAGGCTGAGAGTATTTGTCTGCATGTGAGTATGGGCACATGCATGAGTCTGGTGCCCTTGGAGACCAGAAGAGGGTATTGGGTCCCCTGGAACAGGAGTTGCAGATGGTTGTAAACTACCATTCAAGTGCTGGGAACTGACCCTGGACATCGTGAGAGCTCGGGGGTGAGGTGGGAATGGGAAGGACAAAGCTAGATGCGTGCACAGAGCTGAAGCAGTAAGGCCGCTATGAGCTCCACTGGGGCATTCAGACTGGGTCTGAAAGAATGCAGTATACACTATGAGGTGCCCAAGATGGCTCCGCAGCTCACCCAGGTTCAGTTCCCAGCCCTTGAGGGCATCAGGCACACATGCGATGCGCATACATACATGCAGGCAAACACTCATACACATGAAATAAATAAATGCACAGTGCATGAGTGCTAAGTCTTTACTGGTAAATTTTTGTGTGCGCCTGTATACGTTGACGTCGTGAATCCACATCTGTAATTGCATTTTAATGGAATACTTTTATTTTTTTAAGATTTATTTTATTTATGAATGTCTGCATGTACATACATATGTACACACCGTGTACGTGCCTAGAAGAGGGAGCTGGGTACTCTGGGATTGGAGATATACATGGCTGTGTGCTGCCGTGTGGGTGCTGGGATGCAAAGCCTGGTCCTCTGCAAGAGCAACAAACATTCTTTACTGCTGAGCCATCTCTCTAGCCCCTGTGATTGTGTCTTAAGTTTTCTCTTAAGGGTATCTTTCATACAGTCCCTTTGATACTTGCGAGTTTTCAGAATACACATTCCGCTTGTTCTTGTGCCTGGCAACTGAGAGTGGCACGAAGAGTGGCAAGACCCCCACCATGCTGGGTGATAGCTTTAGTAGATCAGGGCTCAGCCTACAGTCCCCCAAAGCACTAGTTCTGTCAAAGTCCTGTTCTGTTGTGCTCAGTGTTTGGAATTTGCACACCTCTGCTTTAGCCCCACAAGCAAAGTCAACATCAGAGGGTACCAGTGGAGGATCAAGGTCTCCCCATCTTCCAGGATAAGCCCAAGGCAAGGTAGACAGTGTGGGATAAGGCCCTGAGGCCAAGATGTAATGAGTTCATCGGTAGTGAGGGAAGGAAAGGACAGGCTGACATTAGGTAAATGTGCTTTTACGACAAACAACCCTGCACCCCACAGATACCAGGAGATGAGAAAGAACAGAGAAGGTTTGGTGATGCTCCCCAGATCATTAAGCTGAGAAAATTGAGTAGCAATGGCATCAATCAAGAAAGAAGGCTAGTGGAATGTCTGGATCTCACAGTACATCCATGGCCAAGTCCTCTATATGCAGTTCACGTAAGGACCCGGATCTTGGGAGAGTGTGACACACTTGGAGATAGCCTACAGAGCAATGACAGTTACGGTCACATAAGAGGGTGACAAAGGAAGCAGTAAAAGGGAGAGAGAACTGAGCTGAGAGCGTAAGAGGCCATCAGTGTTGACAAAGAAAGAGAAGCCAAAGAAGTCTCCTTGAAGAATGTTATGGAGCCTCCTGGGAAGGAAGGATGGAGGGAAGGCAGTGTTGGGATAGAGAGACTGGTCAAACATGGACTATTCTCTGTGTGGTTTGTAAAGTGGAGAAATTTGATCATGTCATTAACAGCAGATGACATGGGGGAAAGATGGGAGTCTATGAGATGGAAGCATAGTGCCTGGAAATGGCAGGAGGCAATAGAAATTGGGCACTGAAGATCATGGGAAGGATGCCATGGCATTAATTCAAGTTTCTTCTCCTTCTAAATAGTCATAATGTATGTCTGGCCTCTTACCTCCAGGATGTCACTCAAAGCCAGAATTTACTCTCGCCCTGTGATGGAGGTTCAGGAACCTTTTATGTGCAGGAAGATGTCCCCTTCTCAGGATCTCTGAAGATGGAGGAGAGAAGCAGACTCTATGAGGCATAAATTAATGAGAACAAGCCAAGCACAACCTGACCCCTCACTGCCCACAGAACATCTTCTGACTTCCTCAACAGGCCTCCGGCCCTCTCACATTGCAGCAGCACCCAGAGCTGACTTATCACTCTGTAGTCCATGTCACACTCTTGGCCTCAACTGCAAGCCCCCAAGGGCAGGAACTGTCACATTTCTCTTCCAGTTCTCCTCAGAAACTGCCCCATGCTTGTCACACACATTTGTGGAATTGAATTAAATCATCGTGTTCAAAGACATCTCAGAGACAGCTGTACATCTGCATTAATGATGCTCCAAGGCCCAAATGTGGTTAAGCGTTGGCTTAGAGATGTCTTCTGACACACACAAGAGGACTGGTCACATGGATTTACATCTGAACTGTGTTCTCTCTCTCTGTGTTTCTTTCTCTCTCCTTGTGCTTTTCCTTCCATGTCTCTCTGTCTCCTTTTGTCTCTTGGTCCCTGTTTCTTTCTGCCTCTGGGTCTCTCTCTGTCTCTCTTTGTTTCTCTCTCTCTCTCTCTCTCTCTCTCTCTCTCTCCATGTCTGGCATATTTTAAGGACACTCACACATCTCTGTCAAGATACACATGTAGTAAGAAACTGATTTTCAGTACAGAGCCCGTGGAGTTCTGAGACCTTCCGACAACCAAGTCAGGAGCTTGAAGACCAACCCTCTGGTCCCAGTCAATATCAGCAGAGAGAACCAATCAACAAGCCTTTCCACCACTTCATATAAACCCCTATACAGAAACCAAGCTAAGCTGCTCCTGTATTCCTAATCCCAGAAACAACAAGATGATCACAGTTTGCTGTCAGAGATGTAGAATTTGGGAATCACTGGTACATATTAGTATGTAGCAATCAGTAGCAAAGCCCCCATGTAGGTTACCAATCTGATCCATTGGATTTAGTTTCCATTTTTGACCATGCCCAGAATCAAAACACAAGAGCTAACAGTTGCTACTGTGGCAGGCATTCAAGGACTAGGCCATGGACTTTGAAATAAGTGCCCAAAAGAACATGTCAGCAGTGGTCATGGCGATGCCAGCTGTGTGTTCTCTCAAGGAGACAAACTGGGGGTTTAAAAAACTTAAGCTTCAGGTTTAATTCCTAGCTCACAGGATCAATTGGAGCATGAAGATGAGACACAGAGATCCCTAATGTGTGAATATCAGTGTCATTTATTATGACAGGGCTCTGGAAACAAGATGGATTTCACAATGCCCGAAAGCAGTGTGGAGAATGCACAGGCCTGGAAGATGGAAAGGTTCAAAGTTTTGGCCTCTGTGCTAATCACATGGCTGAGGAAAACAAAGTCTATCCTGACTATGTAGATGAAGTTGAGCCCTGACTCTTCAAGGGGCACATTGCCACACACTGGACCTACAACTCAGAAGATGCAGAGGGAATAAGTATGTACAAGTATGGGACTGTCTTAAGAGAAAACTGACTTTGCCCTTGCATACCTTAGAAATATTGGGGCCATTGAATGGAAAAAGATCTATAGAAATAGAGAGAAATACCTTACAGAAGCCTGCAAGAAGTGTGTGTGTGTGTGTGTGTGTGTGTGTGTGTGTGTGTGTGTGTGTG
>NW_026593286.1:5155196-5158455 GCF_907164565.1 Psammomys obesus
TGTGTGTGTGTGTGTGTGTGTGTGTGTGTGTGTGTGTGTGTGTGTGTTGGGGGTAGGGAGAGACACAGTGCAGCCACAGCCTGGTGGTTGAAGGCCAAAGGAGAAAGCCTTGGTAAGCAGTGGGTGTGAATATGTACTCCATGTTTCCCAATTGACACCAAGTGTTTAAAATACTCAACTCTTCTGAATAAAAGCGGAGAACACAGGGCTGACAGAGTCACCCAGAAGACTGAATAAAAAAACTGAAAGTATAGAGAAGGGACTAAAGTCCCAATCTCTTCCATTTCCTGAGAAGTCTGGGCAAATCTAGTAAAGGAGGGAAATAGTCAAAGGGAAGGTAGCCCAGAAAATGCTCCAGGTGGGGCAAGAAGAAAAGCTGGTGGTGACTTCCTATTTTGATTAACATTTGCTTTCTTAACATTTGATTTCTGGCAACTTTTCCATGAGCTAGGGCCTCCAAGTTATCTTCTCATGGTTTGCAAAACAAGTGTATGCATTAATGTTCTTGTTTGTTGAAATGATTTTTATCCCCTATGCAATGGCTTCAGTGTGGACCCTGCTAATCAGCAAAGTTACTAGAAGGAAACAGATCACTTACCAAGTGACCGGTCATAGAATTGTTCACTTCTGGATTCATCAGAAAGAAAACCTGTAACACATTAACAATCATCAGGCCAGACCTCTCTACCTACACCAGAGAATGCTATAAGTGTAGAACTGATAATGTGAATATACTCCTTAAACAGAGGAGCGGCGTTTGACAGCAGAGAATCTTTCTAACCTTAACACCACTAGGAAGACTCATCAGAAACACAAAAATGGCTTCCAAATGGTCAAGTGATGACGTTTTTATCATCCAACCAAGACACCATGAGAGACAGTGACATACTGCGTCACATGACTGGAAACAGCTGAGTCCACCCTGATTAATCACACACTAGACCCTACAACTTAGATGGTGCAAGAGGAAAGAACAAGCATGTTTAAGTATGATGTCCTCTTAATGTGTATGCTAACTTGTTTTGGTCAACTTGATGTAAGTTAAGTCATCTGAAGAGAGAAAACCTCGACTGAGAAAATGCTCCTACCAGCTTGGCCTATACACAAGTCTGTGGGACATTTTCTCAAATAATGATTGACACGGGAGGCTCAGCCCACTGTAGTGGTCCTGCGTTGTATTAGAAATCAGGCTGAGCCAGCTATAGTGAGCGAGCCAGTAAGCAGCATTCCTCCATGGCCTCTGCTTCAGTTCCTGCCTCCAGGTTCCTGCCTTCAGTTCCCTTCATGATGGACCATGGTTAAGACAAGATGTGTAAGTCAAATAAGCCCTTTCCTCCCCAACCTGCTTTTGGTTGTGGTATTTTATCACAGCAGTAGAAGCAGACTAGAACAAGGAGAAACTGATGTTGGCCCTGCCAGCCCACAGAAATGTCAGGACCACTGAGTGCGATCCTGTACGGAGAACTCGGTAGAAATGCTTAAGCCAATGGTTACATCATTAGCCAGTGAGATAAAAAGGAACAGATATAAATGTATATAAATACTTATATTTATATAAAGGGTTTGCTTTCTGTAATGACTCTAATTGTTCAAAACAATCTGTAGAAAAACTAGACATATCCAGCTTTAAATGATTCCCAGAGAACTGTAATATGAAGTTGTATGAAGGAAAAACAAATAATATTAAAGGTAACAAAGATCAACTTACCAAGTAAATAATCGTTTCTTCTTCTATAGGATCTTTCTGTGTCCCCAAAAATTATCTAAAGAGAAAGAGAAAACTGTAGATGCTATGTAGAGGACTTGGGTGTATAACGCATTCAGTGAAATAAGGATAGCTCTTTGTGGCACCTAATATGCATGTTCAAGAAATCACAATAAGAGGTTGGACAGATGGCTCAGTGGTTAAGAGCATTGCTACTCTTTCAGGGGATCTGGATTCAACTTCCAGCACCCACATGGCAGCTTAAAACCATCACTAATCCCAGACTCAGTGGATCCGCCCTCTTCTGTCTTCCTCAGGCACATATGTTGTGCACGTACATGCATGCAGGCAAAACACCCATTCACATAAAATAAATAAATTAATTAATTCAAGTAACTTTAAAGGATGATAACACAGGGAAAACAGGTGCATGCCTGACTTCACACAGTAAGTGACAGTGACAGGGAGGTCATGAGTTCAAGACAAGCCTGGGTTGTAGAGTGAGACCTTGTCCTCCCAACAAAGAAAAGAAAGGCCAGAGGCAAGAAAGGATGGAAGGTGAGAGAAAGGGAGGGAGGGGGCAAGAAATCAAGCGGAGAAGAGTACGTTACAGGAAGTTGAAGTTAAAGTCAAAGCTTTTATTGACCCAGTATGTGATTCCAAAATGTTGCAAAGCAGAAACAGAACTTTATAAATGGACCAAGTTCAGGTCAAAATTTAGAAGTTTAGAGAAAATGTCTCTATGAGAATTCCAATTTACATTTATGAGATCAAAAGGACCCCAAGTAGTTTGTAGGAAACTTTAAAATCCACACAGTACTCAAGAAGGTTCTGCCTGCCTGCTATTTATCCAACCACAGTGAGCCTCTGGCTTCCATCTTGGGGACAACAAAGTAATGGCACTTACTAATGTCATTCAATGAGTAATGTTAGGACAACCAGAAATCATATACGAAAGAATGACAATGGCATTGGGCTAGTTCCCCTCAAGATGCATAAAAACAGAACCAGAGAATCTCATCAACATAAGACCTAAGTGTTTTTGAGTCTTCACAAACAATGAAAGAGAAAGAAATTGAATATAAAAAAGGGCATTACCCCAAAAGAAAATAGTACAAAGCGAGAGGAAATATTCACCAAGAAGCCCACAATAAAAGGTTAACTAGAACATAGAAATTGACATTTTCCTTGAGAAGATATGCAAATAGACAGTCATGAGGAAAATGCAAATTAAACCAGAACAAAGTACCTCTTTATACATACCACAGCACTAAAATAAAGACAGGCAGTAACAAATGTCAGCAAGAAAATGGAGAAACAGAAGCCCTCAGCCAGCTAGAGTTATGCCTGCAATCCCAGCACTTGGGAGGCTTAGGCAGGTGGACCACTACAAATTCAAGGCCAAGCTCAGCTACATACTAAGGACATCCTGGGCTATGTGGCAAGATCCCATCTCAATAAAAATAAACAGAGAGAGAGAAAGAGAGAGAGAGAGAGAGAGAGAAAGAGAAAGAAAGAAAGAAAGAAAGAAAGAAAGAAAGAAAGAAAGAAAGA
>NW_026593286.1:5158465-5266388 GCF_907164565.1 Psammomys obesus
AGAAAGAAAGAAAGAAAGAAAGAAAGAAAGAAAGAAAGAAAGAAAGAAAGAAAGAAAGAAAGGAAGAAAGAAAGAAGAGAGGGAGGGAGAGAAAGAAGGAGGAAGGGGAAGGAAGGAAGAATAGATTCAGGCAGGTAGGTTCACACATTGCTGATAAGAATGTAAAATCATGCAGTTGATATGGGATGACCTGGTTTGGAAGCTCTACAAAATGCTAGCATTACTGTATGTTCAGCAACTCTCTTCCCAAAAGGAATAAAGCTTTGTATCCCCAGATACTTGTGGCACAACTGCTCTTAACACTAGCATTGATAATAGCCAATATGTAAACAGCTTCCATGTTGAACAGCTAATGCACAGATAAACCACACACAGCATGTCCACACAACGGGAAATTATTTCACAATAAAAGGAACAAAGTATCTGCATACCCTCTTACATATAACATGCAAACATGTTTAGAATGAGCCTGCAAAACATTCAGCAAAGTGACACAAGCTTGTCTCAAATGGACACATGTTATATGGGGCTACTTATGTGAAGTGACCAGAATGGAACACACCATGGATACACAAAGCAGATCTGTGTTTGCCAGGGTTAGGGAATGTAGACTAGAGAAGGACTCACCTCAGAAGCCTCTTCTCCAGATGATGAATGGACTCTGATTTTGGAAAGTGGTAGCAACTTGACCACCACCATACAAATATAGCCAAACCCACTGAACTGTGTTTAAAAGGCAGATTGTATGTCGTGGGAATTGTAGCTTAATGGTGTTGTTTAAAAATGAAGGAAAAAAAGTATGTTAGGGGTTAAGGGTGTAGCTGAGGGTCAGAGCACACATTTTGTTAGAGGGCTCTGCAACTCATTCCCAGAATCATACAAAAGTAATAATCACAGTGTACACAGAAAAACATGTAAAAATAGTAGAATGATCCCTTAGCCTCGTTTGATCCTTGTCACTTATGAGTTAGTTGGACCACATGTCACAGAGTTTAAATCAGACTGTCCAGTAACTGGCATTTAGCATCAAGAAAAGAAAAGTCTCAAACTATACCTTCTGAGCAAGCTCAGAAATTACCTGGGAGGCTGACCCTCAAAAGTTGGCGGTGGGACTGAGCATAGTCAACGATGTTTTTCTTCTGTGCACTGGGGAGATACTCTCATGTGACTCTGGGGTCTCTGGTCATTGTTTTCATGGCTTCCTAATTTTAAAATTCTTTGATTATGAAACAACGAAGGGGTAGTAAGCCAACTCCACAGAAGGCATTAATGCTCATGTGCAATTCTTGAAGTTAGAGTTCTATACTCTTTTAATGTAATATACATAATAGAGTTCTATCTCAGAACACTGAATAAAAATAGAAGACATGGAGAAAGTCACTCTATACAGCTGCACAACAGTGGGAAAGATGTAAACACCTGTCAAGAACATTATCATCCCACTATGAATGAGCAAATGATGTAACTGTGATATTAATCTCATTAGAATCTAGACGATTCCTCTTTGTGCTCTGCTCTTGACCATTTCTTTTCCAGCTTTCTTGTATTCTTTTAACAAGTATTTACCGAGCACCTATCTGGTATCAAGAATAAACGAAGCAGACGAAAATGAACATTCCTCAGCCTCAGGAGTTGCAGTCTAGTATGGAAAGCAGCTGAGGAAGGAATGCTCCACTAAGTCATAAGTGTATATCGTTGATTTCATGGCAATATTACAAACCACTTTGTCATGGCCAGTGCTGTTAACATGATGGAATCTGGGATTACCTAGGAGACACACCTCTCAGGGAGTCTATGAAGAGGTTTAAGTAAGGGGAGCAGAGCTGCACTAAATACAAGAGGAGCTATCTTGGGGGGGGGGGCGTCCTAGGCTGAATAAAAAAGAGAAAAAGAAAAAAAAAAAAAACAATGTCTGTCTGATGATCCAGTTGTCCTATCAAATAGCTCAGCTTTCACAGACCATCCCCAGTTCGCGTTGGAAGAAGACAGACCGCCATCATACCTCTTCACTGCTGGTGGACTCAGATGTGGAGGCCCAGCGGCAGTGAGCCCACACGTCCTTCACCTGTCCCTTGAACATTTGCACGGTGCTCCTGCAAGCAGCTGTTGGCTAGAAAAGGCAGAATCATGAGCTGTTTCTCAGCACCCTGTGGGAGGGGTTATTCTCTGGACAATAAACTGGGAAGGACTGCAGGGCTTGCAAAATGAGGCAGAAAGGAGAAATTCACAGGGGTGGTTCAGTTTTCTGAACTGAACACACTGCAGAACTAAACAGCAATAAAAGGAATGTTTAAGTATCTCCGTGAGTTTAATACCAGTCTCTGAGAAAAGCCTGCCTTTACTCATGAGTACAAAGGGCAGTTTGGAATCCATTGTTGCTTTAACAGAAACAAGTGGTAGACATGACATATATTTGACTCTATGGCATATACACACACACATACACAAATGCACACACAGATAAGTCAGAAGTGCATGCATGTGACAGTCCTCTGTAAAACAAAATCCCACTGAAATTATTTCTTTTGTAATGAGACCTCAGAAAGTCACTCATTTGGCTAAACATTCTGGGTCTGGACTGATGGTTCCATTTTGCTTAGAGAGGGTTCTATCCCACAATAGCTGACTATTGTGGTCACTGGGCATGCAGAAATAAACATGCCATGTGCCAGAATGAGAAGGGGAGATGCCCTGTGGGCAACAGTCAATCATTGACAGTGTACCAAAGCTAGGCTCACAGTTCACACTCAGATTGAACAGAGTTCCAAATGCATTGAGACTTTTCTTGGCTGTAGGCCTCTTTGCATTCACTATGCCTGATACAAACCATTCCACCTTATGAGAAGGCTATGCTACCTCCTGGAGATTTCATCTGTACTTTAAAGAATAGGACACTGGAGCAGAAAGGGTTATAAAACCACCCAATATCACCAAAGACTGCAGATTCCACAGTTCAAGAGCTCATTCCCTCACAGCCCATGTCAGGAAATACTATAATGGCCCAGTGTGTGGCCAAATGCCATAGAGCAGTGGCCAAACTCCTTGGGTGACTCTTGATCTGTTCATGGTCATGGAAGTACTGAGGTTCTCCCTTGCATTACATTCTGTGTCACTTACCGCATAGTAGCCCCTTTGGAATGTACAGGTGGAGGGATCATTAGAATCTCTCGGGCATTTAGTTTCCCGAACACTGAACTCTAAGTTCATGACCAAGGTGTCTTCATCCAGGACGTTGACCTTCATAAAATCAAAACATGGATTTGCATCAGAGGTGTCTCTGAGGTTCGTGGTGCCATGATTGTTCCTGCCCAACGAGAAAACACTGACAGACTCACCTACGCATTGGGAAAGCTATGTGTTGTCTTGGCATCTGTGCAGTGGCATGCACTCACATTGAAGCCCATAGGGGAAAGCCATGCAACACTGACAATGGTAGAACCAAAGAAGCTGAGTGGGGGGGGCACCCCTCTAATCCCAGGACTCAGAAGGCCAAGGCAGAAGGTTCCAAGCTTGAGGCCAACCTGTGCTACAGAGAAAGGTCTTGTCCCAAAACAACAATAAATGGAATGGAGGTAAGGAGGGAGAAAGAAAGGGAGGGAGGAAAGAAAGGGGGGAGGTAAGGAAGAAAAGAAAGAAGGAAGGAAGGAAAGAAGGGAGAGAGGAAAGAAAGAATGTATGCCTTCACGCCAATGCCAACGTTGCTTTTAAAGATTTACATTGACAGTTCCTTCCCAGTACTCGTAGAGCCCATACTTGTGAACTCACCTAGTCACCAAATATTATTTGGAACTCCTAAATTAGAGGCAAAACTTTGAGTCACCCAATGCGGATGTCCCCAACTAAAGGGAAGGAAGAGGCAAGGTGCTCTGCCTTCTGCATTGTGAGCAGGGAAACTTGTGATTGGCATTTTTGTGCCTTCTTTGGGTCATCTTAGTCCCCAAGCTAGTGCTAGCAGCTGTCTGGCATCAAGAGCAAGAGATTGTGATATCCCTTATGTAGAAAACACATGCATTCAATAAAAGTTTTTTGAGTGGGAATCTGAGGTCTGTGGGCAGTGGGTTCAATGCAAATGAATCTACAACATGTATTATATTAGGTACCAATAAGTAGAAATTCACAAAAAAAAGGTTACATATTAAATGTATCAATGAAAGTATTGTGCCCCAAAGCTCTTGGCAACCTCATTATGAATCTCTCCTAGGAGCTGTGATCTAGTCTTTGCATGTTCAGTCTAGAAAACAGCAAGAATAGAGTAATGGGCTTGTAGTGATATTTTCTTAATGAAGGCACCACACATGTCTACCAATTTGTAAAATAAGTAAATGAGCCACAGGCTATCTCCTGGTTGAGTACTTTTGACCTATGACTAAATCTACATCGTTCTCTAATTCTTTCTACCAAGGGTGGCATCCAGAGGAAATTTTCACACTTCCTGAATAGCCTGGGTGGTCTGAGGACAGTGGATGTTGCAATGTATCAAGCCCTTCCCTGTGCACCAGGCAGCTGAGACAGACTGCAAAAGATGTCAGGCAGGTGTGATTCCAGAGTGAGTACCACCCCACAAATGCTTGCAAGAAAGTTAAACAAGACCATTCGGGTAGTACATGCTAAAGAATGTCAACCCTCATGTGGTCATGGGGGAGAAGGGAGGAAGCAGATGAGGTGTAAAAAGACTCAGAAGAACCTTCCAGAAGAGGAAAAAATGTAATCATAGACTCAAAGGTTGGGGGGAGGGGTTATTGTCTGAGGAAAAAGCAGAGCCCAGTGTCCCAGGACAAAGTCTGTGTCATGTTGTCAGAGCAGTGTGAAAAGGGGAAAATCGTTTAGTGCAGTGTTGGAGAGGTGGGAAATGTCAGGCAAACCATGAAAGTCTCTAAAGAGTAAGACACCAGCCCAGGCTTCTTTTCACCCACAGTGATTTCTGTTGCCAACTGTACTTAGTCATACCCTCAGCATTCTCTCTCAAACACATATTTTCATTCTTTCCACAAGCAGGCTAAAGGGCCAGGGATCCCAGGATCATGCATTCTGCTTCTTTACTAATTACAAACTCTGTCTTTATGTTAATTATCCCTCCTCTCATTTGACTGCAAACAGTCAAAAGAAGCCTTCCACACTTTACCACCTTCCTGTTTCTTCTCTCAGATATCTTAGTTCCCTGGTGGGGTTGTACGGAGATGAAGAGAAAAAAGGCCACCCTGACTTGTGAGGGAGTCTGAGTAGGTTCCCCTCACAGAGGAACACCACACTGGGGAATAGCATAAAGGCATTTTGCAGAAACTGTGGGGGTCCCATGTCCATTTCCTGTGACATTGTGGAATGCAAGGTCAAGGAAAATTCAGGGAAAATGCAGCTTGACCAATATATGATGGGGGTGAGGTGGAAGAGTAACACAGAGACAGTGTCACATTTAAAATCTGTTAGGGTCACACGCGTCACCTGTAAGTGGCTTATCTTTAGGTACATGTGCCTGGGTTCAGACCTGCATGGCTATAGCAAGATGGCCACATGTCAGATTATACTGCGTTAGCCATGTCTCACTGGATACCTGTCCACAGTGTCCTGTCTTAGTTCTCTTTGGACCTGTCCTTGTGCTCCTATTTAATGAATTGTTTTGTTCTGTAGTGAGCAATACTTAAATTACAAGTGAATTTAAACTGTCGATCCGTAAGTTTGGCAAGAGGATGTGGGTTCTATAACATTCTAGGAGGATTGCATCCAGCGCCAACAGAATGTGGCCTGGGTGCCAGCAAAAGCAGGGTGGGAGGAAGAGGCAGCTTCATTCCGATGAGCGTTCTTCCAGAAGCAGTTTGTCCTTTTGGCTGGCAGCTGCCTATGCCCACCTCCAAGTGCCTCCCCGTGAGAATGTGCAGTGTGAACTTTGACAGTCAGGTACGGCGCTGGCGCCTGAACTTTAGCTCAGCCCACACTTTCCCCACCAGTTACCCCGCCAGAAAGACATGAAGCTGTCAGTGAATTTGCTTTGCGTTTGGAAAAGAAAAATGAAGCCAGTGTCTGAAAAAGGGGACCGATGGGGCATGGTCTACTGGAAGGCAGTCTGGGAAATGGAGTGTGTACTCTGCTGAGTCTCAGAGGAGCAGCTGAGTGTGAGAGGTGGGGGCCTAGAGTAGGGTGGAGAAGGGAGAGGCCAGTAGAGACTATGGTGGCTGTGTGGCTTCTGTGGAGGTAGTGGCTGTCTGGCCACCTGGTCACCTGGCCACTCTTGTCTACATAAGCTTGGCTTCTCTATTTCTTCCTCATTTTTGCCCCTACCTTCCTGTGAGCCTGACTAAGGCAATAAGAAGACAGTGAAATTTCTTAGGGAGCAGGAAGGAGCGAGACCCCCCTATCATTCTGCTCCATTTCCCCCTCATTTTTGCCATGCTAAAGCATGGCAAGCCCAAGAGAGTGTCCCTTTCCCCAGTCCTCTGGGTGATCAAGGAAAACAGAACTATCTAGTTGATGAAAGCAGGTGGGTTTCTTTCCTGTAAACACTGGGAGCCCAACACTGGGTGGGAAGAGAGGCTCCTGACCAGGCAGCACCTCACAATCAGTCAGGAGGGCTTTGGGGCTCCTCACGCAAAACCAGGACACACACAGAGAGAAGCCAAGGTCAGAGGGAAAGCAGAGAGGGAAGAATCAGATGCCACAAGAAGCCTGGGGACAAAACACACACACACACACACACACACACACACACCACACACACACAAAACAACAAAACCTTGTAATTAAATCTCTTCTCCATACAAAAAGTAGCATGAACTAGGACCAGCTGTGATCTTTGTAAACAGAAAAATGAAAACGTTTTACTCAACGAAGTAAGCAAAGACAAGACAAGGACAGTGAGGAAGGCCAGGGAAGGTGCCCCATCCACTCACCCTCTTCAAGGAGCTGCGGGTGTCCCGGAACAGGTAAGGACTCATGGACTGCGAGTTCACCTTTGCTACAGAGGCACTGAGGGCTTCCCGCAGGGAGGAAGGGTCGTAGTCGTACACCGGAAAACCTGCACAGGCCACAGTGAGAGGAGCACAATGAGAGAGGAGCGGAAAGGGCCGCGATCACCTAGGGCACGCCGCGGGGCACGCGTCCTTTACCTGAGGCACACCGGTAGTGTATTCCCAGCGCCACCATAACCAGCATCCACAGCACTGCCTGCTCCATCCTGAGAGCTATGAGCCAGAGCCTGGGAGATGGCCTCTCTCTGGGCTTCAAGACGGCAAAGGCGGCTGAGGGCGGCTGGCTTATCCTTGTCCCCTGCGACCCGGTTGCCCTGGTTGGCTGGAGCAGTCTGGAACTTCAACAGAGATGACTGACTCCCGTGTCAATATTTACTGCTGACTTTTCCTGTGGAAAAATCCCAGGTTGAGTCCACTTTTGAAGTTTGGACCTCTGCAAAGGACTTTAGACCACAGCAGGAGACATTCAGAGAGGCATGCGTCTCCCTGTAGGATGTTTTTCTCTCTTCGCATCTCATTCTTTTGGGGGAAGGGAATGCAATTGTAGACTCAATAAAATGGTTGTGTATTTATTCCTTCCCAGGTCTTCAAAATCCTCTAGCCTCAGTGCCAGCCTACTCCCTGCCATGTGCAGGCTGCACACGCAGGGCGATTTTGCCTGTACGCTTAGCTCTGCCTGCCACCTCCAGTACACCACAGGGGCCGTGATTCGGAAACCACAATGGCCATGCTTGTGATACGGAGTGTAATGAAGTATGTGTTGAATGAGTGAGCGCATGAACACAGCAGGTCTCACTGATCTGTGTCTCGGCCTTTCAGCTGGCGCTAACTTCTGGTGTATAACAAGTACTCAGAGCCCGACGCTACGAGACAATGACCAACTAAACTTTGTAATTCCATTACTTTTAACCTGGTTTGAACTCAATTCCATTAGAGTCTTCCAGATTGAGCTAACGTCACCATCTGGCTGAAACACTCCGGTCTCATTAAATGAACTGCAGTAATAAAAGCAATTGCAGATGAACGGAGGAGGGGAAGGAGACAACAATAGAATCGTGTTGCCAGCACAGGGCTATTGATTTTGCTTGACACTTGCTGGGGTGAGGAGGGAGGGCTGGGTTTCTCAGGTTCTCTTGGCTATAATTAAGCGTTAGCACCAGGCGTGCAGGGTGGGCTCTGATGAGAGCTAAGGAGCAATGATTTTAAAATGCCCCTGCAGAATTCCATCATGTCTTGTAAACCCAGAAGATTAAAGATAAGCCATCCAGACACGCTTGTGCTGTGGTGATTTCTTGTTCTTCCTCCAGTCGACAGAAATGTATGCCAGGATCATCCGAGCAATTTTCTGCTCTTCCAACCCCAAATGCTAGGCCAAGGTATTAAAAATTAGGTGGCACTAAGTGAAGCATTTATAGCTTTTTGCACATAGTCCCTGGAAAATTGTGTAAAGTACATCACAGGCCATTTAACAGGAGCACCTAGGAACACACTGAGCAAGGACGGATGAGCGGCTGCTGCGTCATAAACGAAGATGGATAGCCTCCATTTTTTCCAAGGTCGTTTCCTTTTCCTTATCTCTACTGTCAAATTATTTGCACAGGGGTGGGATCACTAAATTTAGAACAAATGTAAAAATGGAATCTTCAACTGATCCCCAAACCACAGACTTCAGACTTCACAGCTGCCTTCTAATTTCTTGTATCATCATGATTTCTAAACTAAGCTCCATACCCAAGAGTCTGCTTGCTGGCCTCATCTCAGTATTTCTGGGTTCAGTGGTGCCTTCAGGATGGTCATCACATAGCATCAAAGCCCACAGACAGCCTCAGCACCACCTAGGACTTTGCTTCGTCTATACCCACCCAGAAGCACCCAATAGAGACTCCAGAGAGATGACCAAACGGCCTTTATTTGACAGACCTTCCTGCCCCCACACTCACCCCCCTCCCACACACACACATATACACTCCAGGATGGAATTCAGATCTGCACCCATGCCTGAGACATGCTAATATAGAACAGAGATTCTCAGCCAGGAGACTTTGCCCACACAAGTGTTATGGCTTGAATATGAAATGCCACCCACCACCCCACTAAACCACTACCCCACCTGGCTGATGCCATAGACCCTTGTGTACTAGGCTTCTAGAGGCAAGGCCTACACAAAGGAAGTGCCTCCAAGGAGGTGGACCTTAATGAACACATCTCTCTGTGTTCCTGGCCTCCTTAACAGGGGCAACTCTGTGCTTCCACGATGCCCCTCTCACCACGTTCTGATGGACCATAGGCAACTCAGTTCTTACGAAAATAAAGACTTTGAGGAAACTTCTTGCTGTTTGTTTACACAGTAGCTGCATCGTTTTGCCTCCTGATTAACAATGTTCAGAGTGTCCACAGATCCTAGCCAATACTTGTCATTTTCTCTTCTCTGGATAATGGCCATCTTAACAAATGTCAAGTGAAACCCCACTCTGCCTCCCACTTGCATTTTCCTCATGATAGGACCCCCATTAATCTGGTTTGAGTCATTTGAATCCTTTAGTTAGGCTAGCTAAAAACTTGTCATTTCATGTTTTCCAGTGGTATCACACAGTGAGGCTATTTCCATTGTTGTTCTAGTCTCTCTGTTTTTGCTTAGGTCTGCTCTGGTCTGCATCGCTTCATTCCTTCAGCTGATTTCTAGCATGATTTTTTGCTAGTTCCTTGAACTCTAAATTTAAGCATTTAGAGAGGAGCTGATTCTATCAGCACCCAAGATTAGCAAAACCCAAATAATCCCTCAGTCAGAGCATTCACACAGCCACAGTATTTGCTATCTTTTCCTGCTCTGAATCCCCAGATAGAAACTAGAAGTTAGGTTTTTCCTCCCACCTATTTATTGTTCTGTGTAGGGGACAGGAGTGGGGAGGAGGGCTTCCTACAACTTGACTATTGACTTCTAAACAGCTGGCTTCATCTTCATGGAGGGGCCAGACCCCTTCACTAACTCTAGCCATTCTTGTGGAAGGAACTCACTATAAATGAAAATGGAAAAGAAGCTATGTCTGCAGAGACAAATTGACTGATTAGAAGTTCAGCACTGTAGAGAGATTGGAATATTACAGGTCTAGAATCTAATTATCTCATCTTGGGCTAGCTTTAGCCCCTGGACAGGCCATTCTTTGCCCAAATCTATGTCTGTGACTATTAAGTAATAACATTTTGAAATCTCTTGACTTAGCTTCCACTAACCCAGAAGCTAAGAATGGCATCAGATGGCATCTTAGGCATATAGAAAAGCTTTCCTCATCTTCCTGTAATGCCCTCTCCGATGTACCCACCAATACCCTTTAAACTCACTTTGATTTATGACTTTCTTTGTTCTATAAATCTACAAAAACTTCATGAAACTGCTTACACTTTGGAACATGGAATTTAAGGTAACCCAAATCTGTGTTCCCTGGCCATGGTTACTCAAAATGGCTCCAGAATAAACTATCTGTTGTTTGCTTTAAGATGAAAGCCGTGGGTTTTCTGTCAATGCTGCCCTGTGATGTTAAATTAGTGCCTGCTTTGTAGGAAGAAAAAAATCTGAGGCTAACTGTCCTATTGTGTGGCTCACTCTCAATCATCCTATGCTCCAAAGTGAGCAAGGCCAAAAAGAGAAAGCTCTGAAGGGCTTATACACATAAAGAAACTCTCCCGCCTTCAACTCTTTGGCTAGAGCTGGCTACATGGTTCTGACTAACTCCAACTTTGAAGTCATCAGGGAAGCATGTCCCGTCTTGTATTCTTATGGTAGATGTGATGGTTTGAATAAGAATGGGCCCCATAAGCTCATATATTTGAAAGACTGATCATTATTCATTAGGGAGTGGCATTACTTGAGAATGATTAGGAGCTATGACTCTGTTGGAGTACATTAGACCGTGTTGGAGAAAGTGTGTCACTGGAAATTGCCTTTGGAGTTTTAGAAACCCAAACCAGTCCTAGTGCCCTTCTCTCCCTGCTGCCTGCAGATTCAGATACACAACTCTCAATTACGTCTTGAGCACCATATCTGCCTGTGTGCCACCGTGCTCCCCACCACGATGAAAATGGACTAAAATTCTGAAACTGTAAGCAAGCCCTCGTTAACTGTTTTCTTTTATAAGATTTGCTGTGGTCATGGTGCCTCTTCACAGCAATAGAACACTCACTAAGAAAGTGGATAAATGTGAGTCACCCAGTACTCGTGACAACCACGAAAGGACACGTGCTGTCCTGTGGACAGGGTAGTCATGATCCCAAACAGTCCACATCTCTGTGACCATGGAACACTTGGGAAAAATTGTGAAATGGCTCTCCTGGGAAGGTAAGAGTTGAAGATATTTAGTTGTACAGAGGTGAGGTTGGACATGGGACAGAAAAGAGCCAAGGCACCAAAGATCTGAAGAGTCATAAAACAGCAGGAGAAGCCCACCATTTTGAAATATGAGAAAAAAGAGCAGAGGAAAGACAAAAAACTTTTTTTTTTAAAGTCATGAGTGGTGACTTCAGCTCTTGGTTAATATGTGGTAGACAAGGATTACTATTTCTTAATAAACCCTATATTCTTGGTCTTCTAAAATAGGTCAAATATTATTTATTTTATGAAACAAAGTTGAGGTTGCTTTAAATATAGAATTTAATCATGGACATTGAGAGGAGAGAGACATGTATAAAAAGGCAGTCATGCACATGTTACAATGAGCACCATCTTCTCATGAGACTGCTTCAAACACAACTGTGAAAAAGGAAAAAAAAATGAGCTGGATGTTTCAAGACTAGGAGAAATACCCCAGATACTTAACATAGAGGATCTATTTCTCCTTAAAATGCCCATCAGGACCATGTGTCATCCTGTAACTGGCATACTGGTAGCTCTGCCTGTCATCACAGATGCCAAGAAGTAGAGACAGGAATTCACTCTTCAAATTGTGTATTATGTAGAAATCTGAGAAGGCAGTGAATTAACACCCTGAAAAAAACCTACCTTCCAGCCCACCAGCCAGCAGATTATACAGGGAGAATTAGGAGGCTGGAGAAACAGAAGTGATTAGGCATCTTAGAGCTCAGTCTTGGCCCTCTGATCAGGGGATGCCTCTGAGACTTGTGATGTCTGTCTCTCGTTATCACCCTCCAAACTCTCCCCTCATTCCCTGCATGTGTGGGCTCAGGCACTTCTCTAATTAATGTATGCTAACATCAACTTGCACTCCTCCAGGGGCATATGGGATGGAGGAGGGTTAACTCAAAACAAACAAAGCATTTAAAGTGCCTGTGCTGAGCTATTAATGTGTGTGTGTGTGTGTGTGTGTGTGTGTGTGTGTGTGTGTGTGTGTATGTGTGTGTACACTTTAGATCCAGCCTCCAATGCTTTTGTGAAGAAAAGGAAAGGATGTGGTGAGATGGTTTAGCAACTCTTCCACTCCATGTCCTTTCATGAAGCTGCAGGACTAAAGATCTAAGGTAAGTCCTATGTCTGGTTCCATCTTCACAGTCAGAAAGCACACTAGCACACTTTCTGGGCAAAGGAAGTTGAAGAACTGAATGCCCTCCAGTGAAAAACTGAATGACCTCCACTCAAGAACTGAATGGCCTCCACTGAAGGTGCTCTGCAGCCTTGGAGCTTTCAGTAACCACATTTGGTAACATGTCACTCCCTTGGCGCACCACAAAGCTGCATGTCTTGATGTAGAACAAAGCTCTTGTCTCAAAGGGAACAAGAGACAGTTTATTGTGGAGAGAAATACAAATGGCTATTTCCCAGGAACACTGATTCAAGTTGCCCAAGTAACATATTCCGATGTGGAAACATTTCATGAAGTTTTTATAGTTACAGAACAAAAGAAAGACAAAAGTCAAAGAATTTTTAAAATACCTTCATGGAGACGTCAAGTTGACGAGGTTATAGTGAAACAGAGGAATTTTTCTCTGGACCTCTGTTGCTATTTGGAGACATGCTTAGTTCTTGGGTTGGTGGAAGCTAATCATCAAAGGACATGCCTGATTGTCACGAGGATGCTAGGTGGGACATGGAGGTGGCCAATCAATGACTATTAAGAGGCTCAAGACACTATGGCTTTGATCTGCAATGACCCAGCTCTCTGTCGTCATGATATTTGGTCTTAGATGGAGGCATCTAAGTTACCTCCTTAATTTATTTTTGGGTTTTTGTCAAATTCATATTGTTGACCCATGCCATCTGAGACCAAATGTGAGAGGTAAGGTTCCAAAAACCTACATTTTTTAAGATTAGGTTGTTTTATGTACATTTCTAATTAAAATATAATTACACCACTTTCTCCTTCCCTTTCTACCTCTAGATCCTCCCATTTGTCCTCCACTCTCAAACTGGTAACCTCTTTTATTATTGTTGTTATATAATGTATATTTGTGAACAAAGATAGAAGTGCAAACTGTTGAGTCCATTTTTCTTGTCCGTGCACATATGGTTTCAGAGCTGACCATTTTGTATTGAATAACCAATCAGGGGGCTCATTCTGAAACTTATTATATGTCCAACACTCATATGTGAGGCCAGCCTGACTGATGTGAGATGAGGAGGGAGGGGAAGAGTAAGAAGGGAGAGAGAGGGAAAGAAAGAAACTGTTGCTTGCTTCTAATTATCACAGATAGGTGGTCCAGGAATGGGGCTCTTGTCTGGCTTGAAGAGCATCAGGAGACTGCACTCAAAGTACCCACATGGTTAACTTCTGTGCCCCTTGCTACTGAACTCCAAACAGTGTAGAATAATCAAACCTAATTAATCCATGTCAAGACCTGAGAAAGGTTTGAGGCTTCTCAGGTCTTAAAAAAAAAAAAAAAAAAAGCATGCCTATGGCATGGATACTGGACAATAGAACCACCAAGATGAAGGACGGGTTATCCCTAACAGCTGGAGTTTCTGCAGGTTCTGCATTGAACACGGTAATGTGCAAAGCTCCACAATGTACCCACGTGTGCAGCCAATCGTGTTACAGAACCCTGACCTCACAGGGCTGGAAATGCTTATCCAGCATGCCGGCTTCCTGTCTCCAGAAGGCATTATCCTTCATTATCGAGTGCGAAAGGTAATGTGCCATTCCTCTGTTCTGAAGAGGGTATTATTTCTGTCTTCCAAAGCTATAGTCATTACACAAAAATCCCTGATTAGTTAGACAGAAACACTGCAGTCAGTGGGTTTCTCACATCAGGAACCAATGAATAACCTTCTCCCAGTGATTATCTGACTTCCTTGTTGACTCAGGCAACTCCACTAGCTTCGTGCTGGAGACACGTGTGAGCGAGCCCAACAGAGTTCCTGGCTCTGAGCACCTGTACTTTAACAGGGGGAGTAAATGTCAATCAGCTGATTTCATAAATGCAAAGAAAATGACAGCAGCAATGAAGAGCCTCCAAGGAGCAGTCAGTCACACTAGAGAGATATTTTAAAGATTCTAGAAAAGTGTACCATTCACAGATTTGAGATAGTTAGGAAAGGCTCTTCTGAAAAAGCAAGTCCTGATACATAAGCTAAAGGATGATTCAGAATGAATGAGAGAGAAAAGCAAGGCAGGAGATCCCTAGACAGACAGACTAGACAAAAGTAGGGGCTCTGGGGCAGGAACAAGTATTTCACCCCAGAAACAGAGTCACAGTTTGCCCAAGGTGATTCCTCTGTATTGCTCTAGAGTAATCGTTGCCCTAGAGTATTCTAGGGCTTCCTGAGCCCTAGACAGAGTCACACAGTTTACATAAGGCAATTCTGCTGTGTGTCTGTCGCTCTAGAGCAGTGGTTCTTAACCTGTGGATTGCAATCCCTTTGGGGGTTGAATGGTCTTTTCACAGGGGTCACCTAAGACCATCGGAAAACACAGATATTTACATTATGATCCATAACAGTAGCGAGATTACAGTTATGGAGAAGCAACAAAAACAACTTTATGGCTGGGGGTCACCACAACAATGGGAACTGTATTAAAAGGTCGTGGCATTAGGAAGGTTGAGAACTACTGACGTATAGAGTAAGTAAAATAGCATCCTGAGCCCTAGATAGAGCCACCCAGTGTGCTTATAGCTGCATGCCTGTTGCTCTACAGTAATCATTAATAGCACCCCGAGCCCTCTCAATAGCGTCTCATGAGAAGCTGAGAGACTCGGAGTTGAGAATGAAGCGTGGAGTGGTGCATCACCAGATAAGGCAGGGAGCTGAGCAGCAGTGTGTCAAGCCAAGACAGGGACTATGCATCAGATACATTTCAGGGTCTCCTACCTGAGACTCTGAGTTCTTTTTGTTAACCAGGCAGACAGCTAGATGAGGGAGAGAGCGAGCCTTGGAATCCTTCTCCTCCCACCTTTCCTGCTGCAGTCCGAGAGCTGGGATCCTTGCTCTGCTATTCAGCTGTCTTTGGGGGTAGAGATGAAGTCCCTGCAGCTCAGCTCAAGCCAATGTAACAGTCCAAGGCCAGACAAGAGTAGGAGGAGCAGGGGAAAAAAAAAGAGGTACTTAGATTTAAAAAGCATTGCCATGTACTGCCTGGAGGGCAGAGACAAAGAGAGACAGATAGCAAAAGACAGACAGAATAGTGAAGATGTCTCCATGTAGCCAGCCAGTTGGTCGAACGTGGAAATCTAGGCTGGAATTAAGGATTGAGAAGACAAGTAGACACTGAGATTGGGGGCCCTTGCCTCCCCCTCTCAACCCTACATATTTTACTTTAGATCCAGCTGGCTGGACCTCTTTCCCCCTCTGCTCATCTGGTCTCTAACATCTACACCCTCCCCCTACTTTCCCATCAGCAGCAACTTTGTTCCCACCCTCAAAGATGGCTGAATAGCAGAGCAAGGATTTCTTCTCTCAGAGTGAAGGGGAAAAGGTGGGAGGAGAAGGATTCCCAGTCTCTCTCATCTAAGAGCTACCTCGTTCACAAAAGTAACTCAGAGAAATTCAGTGACAAAGAAGAAAGAGTAAGGATGTTCTCACCAAAGGCATCCTCCCTTCGCTCTGTCCAGAGATGAAACACCAGTGTCCAAGAGAGGGGACGGCCTGAGTGATTATTTTGTTCAAGGCCTCCTTTTTCTAATGAGGCAGCTCAAACCCCAGGAAGTGTTACCATCCAACCCAGCAGAAGGGACCTGGCATCTTAGAGACCATGAAATATCAGGGAATTAATCCACCTAAGCCCCAGGAACACAGTGGGTGCTGGATCAAACTGATGGAAATGAACTCACTTCCCTTTCCAAGTTCAAGCCATGTGTACTTCAGCTCTGGTAATGAAAGCCTCCTGGCTTCTAACAGGCTGAGGAACTGTGCCACTTAATTACAGAATGATCAGAAGGGCAAGCCTTTAAAAAAAAAATCAAGGATTGTAGAGCTGGAAGGCAGAGCGCTTTCAGGAACAGGAGAGAAATTGTTTCCTGACCCTGAAATGGCCCACACTCGGAGTGAGAGCATTGGAACCTCCAGAGACACCAAAGGACAGCTGGGGTCAGAGGCAGGAGCTCTGCTGAGCTTTGAAGGACCTAGGGTGGTGAAGGGTGGTTGTTGTATGCTGCTGCCCTGGGGTAGGCTCTTCTCGCCTAGAGTAGGCTGCTGAGGGCCCTGAATCCCCTTCCTCTCCTGTCCCTGTAGCACTTACCCCAGAGTCTCATCATTTCTGGGGCAGTGAGGGTACTCAGAGTAAAGCATGTAAATAGTGCCTAATGCGTCTGCAAACTGACAGCTGGCTTCCTAGGATGTGCAGTTCCCTCTTCCAAAGGATGCTGGAGAGCTCCAGCTTCAGAGTGCATTAATCAAGGTTGTCTAGAGTGACAGAGGACATAGAGTGTATCTCTTTCTCTCTCTCTCTCTCTGTATATATACATGCATGCACACACACACACAAATTCACATAAAGAGGATTTATTAGAATAACTTAGTCAGCCTGTGGTCCAGCTAATCCACCAATGGCTGCCACTGAACAGAAGGTCCAAGAATCCAGAAGCTGTTCAGGCCAAGAGGCTGAATGTCTCATCTGGTCTTCAGTATATGCCAGAATCCTGAAGAAGTAGGGATCTACTGCTGGCGAAGGAGTGGACTTGCCAGCAGACTAAGAGTGAGCCGACAAAGAGAGACAGTTCCCTTCTTCTGCATCCCTTACACAAGCTTCCAGCACAGACTGTGGCCCAGACTAGAGGTGGATTTTCCCATCTCAAAAGATCTGAATTAAATGTATGTCTTCCCACCTCAAAGATCCGTATTAGAAGCGGATCTTCTCACTTCAAACGATTAAGCACAAACGCCTCACAGTCATTATTGGGTTTTAGTTCATTCCAGATGTAGTAGTCAGGTTAACATCTAAGAATAGTATCACACGCAGCTGTGGGGAGACTGCACTTGGCAGTGGTTTTGCCTCTATGAGAAGACAGATCATGGGCTAAGAGCAATAAGGCTGCAGACAGGAGCCTTCTCCATCCATCTAGAAGGATGCTTGTTCTTTGATTCTTCACTTAGCTCAGAAAAATTAATTTGCCAGCAATGAAGTAAAAGCAGGAGAGAAGGAGAATAAAAGTGGAGGCTGGGAGAAGACCACAGACAATGGGAACATAAAAATGTCAACATTGAGGGACAAGAGATTAGGAAACATTGCTTAGTATTGCTTTATTGTTGTTGCTGCTGTTGCTGTTGTTGGGGTTGGTAGTAGTAGTAGTTTTCACTTGAAAACAATAGGCTAAGTGAGCATGTGGAATTTTACCTTTATTTATGAAAAATCATCACACATGCTACTCCTGGCCTCCTAAGTTAAAAGTGCTACTAGACTCTTCTTAATGGAGGAACCTGAGGTTTTGCTATTTTAAAATGCTGATAAAGCCAACTGTTGCGTGAAAAATGCACTCTAGGCTGAGGGCTGGGAGAACGATGGGCTTCAGCACCCCCACACTTTCACTATCCCCTGTCTCCTGTAGGATCCTCATGCCTTGTCTCCAGGTACAGCTCCTTCAGCACAGCTGCTTTCATTTCCCCTAGAAAAACCACCCTTGCTCTGTGCAGGCTGATTGCGCAGGCTCACGTCATAAAATGTTTGTGCAGAACGTAGAAAGCATAAAGTCTGCAAGTGACCTCTAAGTTCCAATAACCAACACAGTGTGAGTGTGGACCGAATAGCATTCCAGAGGTGGCAGGTAAGACCAGGAGCGACAATGGGAGCTTGACTCCCCAAGCACTGGCCACCTGTGTTTTCCGTGCCTCCACCCTTCCTCACCAGAAAATTCCATTCCGCCCATTGTAGGTCCTGGATGTCTCCCTGCCTTCTTCCTCAGAGCTAGTTGAGACCCTCCCCTCTGCTTCCATGTCCCTTTTACTAACGTCCCATCATCACTCATGACTTGATTACAGATGTGGTAGACAGCTGTTCACTATGGATTCAGAGCTGTATCCACCCACATTAATGCATACAACTTATGTATCAATTGCATTAGTTAATATACAAATGAAAAAGTACAAGTCTTTTATCTTGTAAAAGCTCCTGATCCAGTAGAGAAAGAGATCCAGGATGGTGTTTTTTGTTTGTTTATTTGTTTGTTTGTTTTGTTTTTCTTGTTGTTGTTTCTAGTTGACTGGGTGTTATTTCTGGGTATCTGGGGGTATATTGTAGGGTAGGATTCATGTATGCATTTCTACATCTGTACAGACATTTCCTTCCCCAGGGTGGACAGGCATCATTTATCCCCAGAATACCTGGACATAGCAGAAAGGAGGAGAGAGGTTGAACTCTTTCTCTGACTAGTAAGCTTCAATATTGACCTTGGCCCCTGGACTAATACTTGAGCCCTCTCACTCCCGGTTCCTAAGATAGGACTTAAAATGGAACTGCAAACCACCACAGCTTGAGAGACTTCTTAGCCCAATAAGGTGTCTTTGGAAGACACCTTCCATTGGTTCTAGAGAACCCTGCCACATGATCCTTCACAGTAACCATCATACCTCATAGACTGGCTGCCAGGCTTGTCTTCAAATCCACAGATTGGTGTGGGAAGAACTGGCTGGCTGGGAACATGAGGAAATAGTGTGTGTGTGTTTAGGTTGAAAATCACTTCAACTAGGCAAGAAAGGAGAAGGAACAAAGGCCTAGAGGACATCTCAGGGGATGCTGAAGAATGAATGGTACCATCCAAACACAGCCCTTAGTGAGTGCCTGCAGAGTTCATGCAGAATGAATGAGGCAAACCAGCTGGGCAATGTCTCTCCCTCAAGAATGCCACAGCCCAGCCAGGGGACATTCTATACAGACAATGTTGGGGATCAGTAACTACAGCCTCCCAGTCAGAATGGCAAGTGAGGAATGGGTTATTGATCTGTCAGGGTGCTGCCACTTGGACACCTCTTCATCTAGCATGACCTGTGGGTACCATGAGTGAAGGCGTTAGGGAGGTTCCACAGGACAGAGATGCCAGAGGCTGCTCTGTGAGCAGAGGTTCCCAAGGTAGGCTATCTGGAGGTAGTGACTCCAGAAGCATAAGAGTTTTCCAGAGCGGGGGTGGGGGGAGGTGAAGAGACTGTGGGGAGGAAGAAGAGTAGAGAATGGTGGAAGTAAGGAATGCTGGCATGAGCTATAAAAAAGTGTCATGCCAAGAGCTCAGAACCTCCCAGGCTACTTCACCAAATCCTCTCACCCCTCTGAGGAGAGGAGGCCATTCTACAGACCAGCAAATCAACATGCATCGCTTACATGACCTCCTCAGTTTTACAGAAGCACCCAGTGAAGACAACTTGTCCCATATGAATGAGCCTCTACAGTTTCTTCTAGAAGATCCACTGAGGTATGAAACAAAGGAGGGAGCAATCCCACGCAGAGACACCTCAACACTAGCAGTTCGTTCTTCTTCCCAGGGAATGGACCGTTTGGGTGGTCTGTGGTCACCTCTTCTGGGATGACATGCCACTAAGCACAGGCCAAGAGGACTCTGGGGCAACTACCAACACATTTATGCTCAGGAAGCTGCCCTGAAGTGAGACAGGAAGGAGATGTCACACACAGTGAGCCTACAGAGGTAAGGCAGAGCAACGGAGCCCTGTATTAGGACACTGGGCAGGAGAATCCATGGTGGTCCACTGAAGAGAAGAAAGGAGGGTCCACCCTGAATCCTAGGAACATGTCTCTCAGCATGGTGAGACATAGGACTTCATACCTGGCCTAATGTGGACCAGGTTCTAGAAGATTCCTATGATCTCCTGATCTTCACATTGTGTGTGCATGCATGAATGTGTGACGGCAGTGCTAGGGGCCAAGCCCAGGATCTCATGCATTTGGACAAGTGATCTACGCTGAGCTTTAGTTCAGCCAAGATCTGTATATTACTTTTATTTATTTTTTAAACTTTTTTTGGTTCTTTTGTGACTCTCTCACCACGCACCCAATCACACTCATATCCTCCTCTTGTACCTGCCCTCCACCCTTGCAACCTCCCACCCCCCAACAGAGAAAAAAATTTATTGTGAAAGCTGTATGTAATGTGTCAATGTGTCCCACAATACCCCCCCCCCCCCCGAGACAGGCTGTGTAGCCTTGGCTGTCCTGGACTTGCTTTGTAGACCAGGCTGGCCTCGAACTCACAGAGATATGCATGCCTCTGCACCCCCCGAGTGCTGGGATTAAAGGCGTGCACCACCACGCCTGTCTCAGTAGACCCTTTTGTCCATGCTTTTTTGTTTGCAAATATTCATTGCAATGACTGCTTGGTCTGGTATGAGGCCTCTGGCTTCTGCTAGTCTATCAATACTAGAACCTCACTGGGATTCCTCTCAGATATCTTGTTGTCCTTTGTCATGGAGATCCTGCAGTTTTGAATCTGTAGGACCAGCCTCTTCCTGCACTTCAGCACATCATCAATGGGGTAGTTGCTGAGGTGGGCCTAAATCTGGCCTGAGAGATATCTGAGCTTGCCGTCCCAAAGGCTTTCTCACTCTCATGCCCTTGGGGTACCTCACCAACCAGCCTCTGCAACCAGATCCAGCTCTGCCCTGCTGCCCAGATGAGGTACAGGCTCCACTCCCCCGAGTGTTGCAGATGGTGAGGGACATCTGCAACTCTCCCACCCTGTGGCCATCTCTCCTGTGAGCCATAGATGGTGAGGAAGAGGCATCTCTCCCCCATCCCTTCCTCAACTGTGCCACTGCCCAGCAGACAAGTAGCAGGGCTGGCTCTCCCACACTCATGCCCTTTTGGCTGGCTCACCTGCAACCCCCCCATCCAGGGCTAGCTCTACTGTGCTGTCCAGGTGGGGTGCAGGGTCTGCTGCCTATAGTGAGGGGCTGGACAGCTCTCCTGCTCTGGTGACTTTAGGGCCAGCTCGCCTGCCTGCCACAGGTGGCAAGGGGCAAGGGGTGAGGTGGGGCCATCTTCCACGTCACAGCAGGGCAGACAAGTGGCAGGGCCAGCTCTCCCACACTCATGCCCTCAGGGCTGGCTCACATGGGACCCTGCTACCAGGATCAGCTCTACTGTACTGCCCAGGCAAGGTTCAGGGAACACTCTCCCCGAGTGCTGCAGCTGGTGAGGGGCAGGGACAGCTCTCCTGCTCTCATGACCCCAGGGTCAGGACGCCCTTCTGCTGCAGCTGGTTAGGGAGCAGGGAGGAGGAGTGTACCTCTTCCTTATCCACGCCACCACACAGGAGATGAGTGGTTAGGCCAGTTCTCGCATGCTCGTATCCTGGGGGCCAACTCCCACAACGTGGGCCCATTGCAGCTGGCTAGGGCAGGTTGGCTCTCCTACTCTCATGCCTCCAGCACCAGCTGTCCCAGCCTAGGTGAGGGGTGAGGCCAGTTCTGTACAGCACTCAGACATCAACATGTCCCTGGAGGGGGGTGGGCAGCCCAGCCCAGGGACATCCGCCTGGCCTTTGGTGGTAGCAGACGCCTACTGCTGCAATGCCACAGACCCAGATGTGGCCCTCGGTGGCAGGACAGGCCAGGACCCCACCATGCTCC
Source organism: Psammomys obesus (assembly GCF_907164565.1). NCBI lineage: Eukaryota > Metazoa > Chordata > Mammalia > Rodentia > Muridae > Psammomys > Psammomys obesus. Next base: position 5,180,375 of record NW_026593286.1, read on the forward strand.
TAGGTGGCATCACTGCCTACTCACATCAGGCTGTTCCTCACTACCCTCAAGTCTCCAGTTCTGCCTCTCCCCACATCCTTGTGGGTTTATTTTTTTCTTTCTCTTCCATTGCTCCGCCAGTTACTTGCTTCTCTTAAAGGTGCCAGGAGTCTCTGAGTATGTGGGGCCATCTCAGAAGTGGTCTCAGTAGTGCTATGCCCTGCTCCTGCATTACGGATCAGGCAGGGCTCATTTTGGGCATGATATGCCCTGCCTGATCCCCCTCCCCCAGACTGTGTGGCACCAGACTGGTGGTGATCTCAGGCTAGCTCCCTGTCTGGACCCCATGGAGCAGGCAGGTCTGGTGGTCATCTCCGGCTTGCTCCTTGCCTGGCCTGCTTGAATGGCTCCATGGGAGGGTCATCTGTCATGGGGCTCATTCCTGCCTGAGGTCCCCAGTGCCAGGTGGGGTTCTTCTAGTCTCTGGCTTGCTCCCAGGCCTGTGTGGCACCAGTCTGGACTGGTGGTCATCTCAGCCTAGCTCCCTGTCCAGGACCCCTGGCTCTGGACTGGGGGCGGTCTCATGCTCACTTTTTTTTTTTGTTTTCAGGGCATTGTAGGCTACTGACCATTCAGATGTTCATAGATCAGAATTCTGAGACTACACACAGCCTGTCTCCTTTCTGCCACCTGCCTGACACACATGTGACACAGCAACCACAGATGCAACGCTTCTGGGGCAGGTGTATACCATCTCTATAAAAGGATTTGTACTGTCACACACATTTGAAGGGTGCTGAACATACTCGCCTTCACTCATTCCTCCAACTCATTCCTTTTCAGCTGATCTCTCTTCTCCCTGCATTCGCAACATTCCCCAACATCTTTACACGCCCACCACCGCCTGATGCCTAAGAGCCACTACCCTCGTCGGTCATAGGGTTTCTCTTCTCCATTCTCCTCTGTTTCTTGAGGCATTTCTACACTTCAAACACTGGGTGGTCTCCTTCAGGAGAGTTCCGAGGAAGCCAGTCTTCTTACGGCTCCAGCAAGGCTACATCCCGATTGACCTCTCATTCTCCTACCCTCATTCTAAGTCCCCCTGGGTTCCAACCTAGCCCTGCATTTAGTTAGTGTTCCTTTCGGTACTGACTCTCCATCTTGGAGTCACTTCTTATACCTGAGCAGATTAGAAAATGGTAGAAAGTGCAGCCTACCTGTTCCTCCCAGTTAGTTTAAGCCATTCCCTTCCCAACGAAGTGTTCACAGGAGAACACTTCACGTTTGAAAAACAGCCTGCGTGTAAGGAGCGAGGGGAACTCAACAAACAGGACTTCTGGGGGGGAAAATGCAAACTGACAAAACACGCGGACTGGCCGGTGGTGCTGTTGGTGCGGAGGTGTTGCCCATGGCCCAGCTGGACCCCAGCTAGCTGAGCTACAAGCTGCCTGCTTAGCTCTGCCGGACAAACGGGGCAGGCCACCAAACCCCCATGCCCTCGTGCCTGGAAAAGAGGATAGAGAAGGACTGCAGGAGGTTGGCCTCCAGTGTCCAGCTCCAGCACAGACCAAACGCCTGACTTCTGAGCAGTTTGTTTTTAAGACAGAGGCTGTAGGCAGCAACCGTCTCCATGACAACCACAGGATCAGTCTCCTGTGGACCACAAAGAAGCAGGTGGAGGAAGATATATTTCCCTGATTCCTCTTGGGGTGGGGGTGGAATGTGCCTTTGGAGCAGAGGTACTTGAGAACAGTATCCAGCAACACTAGTCCCGTCCTGGGTAATCTGCTAGCCTGATGAACCCCTACACATGAAGCCCTGTAACCTCTCAGAAGACGGTTAACAGCAATGTGGTGGGTACTTCTGAGTCAGTGAAGGTGGAGACCCTTAGGTTACAGATGGGTGCCTAGCAAATAACACCTACCTATAGTGGTTTTGAACACTAACCTCGAGAGTGGGTGATGTCGCTTAGAGAGGTTTTAGGAGGTGTGGCCTTGATGGAGAAAGTACAGGCCCTCTTTGAAATTAGAATTTCCTCGCCATTTCTAGTTTGCTCTCTGATTGTGTGTGTGGTTCAAGATGTAAGCTTTTTGCTCCTGTCCCCTTGCTTGCTACCTGCTGCCATGCCCCCTTGTTATGATAAACTCTTATCCCTCTAGAACCACAAGCCTGAATAAGCTGTGCTCTAAGTTGCTTTTGATCATAGTGTTTCATCACAACAGCAGCAAAGTGGTTAACACACCGACCAAAAAGTGGGTTGCAGTATCTAAAGATCTTGAAGCCAACTACAACCGCAGCACACTTGTTTCTGCTTGCACTCAGCATGGTTCAGCTATCATCCCTGTAACTCAAATCCCTTTAGGAATGACTATAACTCAGCGAAGAATGACTTTTATTTGGTCTTCCACTCCCACTAGAATGACATCATAAACAAGGTAAGTCCTCCATGGTTTAATGCTCTCACTCACACATTGGTTGAGGCCATGTTGCAGGATTCTCTGGAGTTGTGCACAAGTCTACGGAGGCTTAGTAGCAGACCAAAGGATGCAGCACCTTTGATTTGACAAACGGGCAAAGCACGTGCTATTTCATGAGCTACATTAGAAATAATGGCGTCACATTAGCACACATCCTGCAGAATAATCATGGGGAGATCCCACTTGGAAAGCTTGACAGTTCCCCCCCCCCAAGTGTGAGCACAGCCTGAGCATTGTCTAACTCTTTTTCAGGGTCAACAGGAGCACCCTATGTACAAAGACAGTTTTCTTAAGCTGGTGGAGACAGAGTGTGGAAATACGAACATGTGAGCACAGTCATTAACGGGGGATTGGCAGGTAGATTAGGCTAATTTAATCTTACAGGGAACTTTACATTTTACTTCTTTTATTCAGGTTCCTCACTTAAGTTGATGGTAAGGGCCTGGTTCTGGTTTTCTGTCTGCACAGTCTGTGTGCTGTCAGAGGTTTTATTTTTTGCAAATCCCTATGGAGAGGACAGACCCTTCCTCCTGGTGGTTTCAGACATGGCGAGCACCTTGGTCATCAGGGTGAAATGGAAGTGGGATGTTCTCACTAACAGAAATGCTCCAGTTTCCATCCATTGGCCGTTTTCATTATTGCCAGTTTGCCCCGTCCACTCTCTGCTTCTGAGACCCCAATGAATGAGCGTCCTGTGAGACCAGGATGGGTTTAAGTAGCAGGCATCCTTATTCCTCCATTCTCTGCTGACACCGTGCAGGGCTTGACTAGCCAGGCCAAATAAAAATAAACCCATCTGGGTTAACGCTTCCATCATTCTTCTACCTAAAATATTCATTCAACAAGCTTCCTGCTCAGGGTCCCTCCTTCAGTCGCTGAATGTGTGGTTGATGAAAAAGTTGAAAAACTTAGTTATGAGTGCTAACACTGCCTTATTCTCTCAGCACAACTCTTTTGTTCCAGCGAAGGGTAGAGGTGGAGTGCTCAACTAGATAGCTACTCAGAATCTGTATCAACATCCACATACTCCACAACGCCTAAACAAGAACGCTGGCATCTTCCTAAAGTAAGAGTTAAGTAGAATATCACATCCTAATGGAGAGAGCCCTCGCGTATCTTAGGTCTTATGAATAAGTTGCTAAATCCTATTTTGCTACACACTGATGAAAAAAAGCCTTGCAAGTGGCTTGATAATTAACAGATATTCCAAAGAATCTAGTGTCCTAGACAGGAGGTTTCTTGATGCTCTTACTGCAGAAAGAAGATTCATGCACAAAGATGTTCATTTCAAAGACCAGGTGGCGTCAGCTACCAGTGACCTATATCATGGAAACTGCTAGAAGTCTGAATATCACTGAAGTGCTGAGAACACTTGGAAAGACTATGAAGAAAACATCTTTGATAAAATAGTTGACGTAAAGGCCTATAGAAAACTGTGTATGCAGATGATGGCGTGTAAGTGAAGTGTAACATGCATAGGAAAAGCTGGACTTGGGCAAACACACAGACGTGTGAGCAGTGATCACTGGAGGGAGTGGGAGGTTGTTTATGTACATCTTTGCTGCCTAACTTCCTGTAATATCATTCGATAGCTTTAATGGGGAAATAATGAGAGGGTGGAGGAGGGGCACACCCAGTGAAAACAAAATGAGCAAAATGTGCCTCTTAAGGGTTCCTTCTGGGCTGGTCTCTTCAGCAGGAGTCACTGCCTCAGTGCCCCTCCTTTGATATGGGAATAAGGGAGAAGTTGCCCTAGGGTATTTAGAATATGGTATGATTTGGGGGCAGGGTGCTAGGGCTTTTTAACAATATGTCAGTGAATTCATCATACAATGCAGGAAAGGGGAAAGTAGGAAAAAAACACAATAACAGTATAGGTATAAAATCAGAGCCAGGGTTACAGTCATGGGAGACGCAAGGGATGAAGGTGGGAAAGTTCCAGGGGCGAAGAAGGCGTGCAAACACTTGAACCCTCAACCTCAGTACAAGGCTCTGAGATGCAGAAAGTGTAGGCGCCTTCACGGAGAAACACGTGACCCTTTGCACCTCTTGTCACGTGCAATGTCCTCCATACTCATGCCCTCAAGGGTGACTATGTGCTCAGGGACCTGAAAAATTCTCCTTTAGAAGTCAATAGCAGCACTGTCCGTCAGTGTCCCATGAGCCTCCAAACCCACATGGCTGTTAGACCTGTGAAAACAAAGAAGATGGTGAACTCGGAATGCTTTTCATACCTCCATTCTGTGATAGCACAGGCTTGTTTCAAACTGTGCTGGGAAGAGGTCTGGGCATGCCACCGGAACCAACAGGTTAGCCTGTGACATTATCTGTGCTTGTCTGGGAGTCCGCCCGTGCAAAGTGTGTGAGGTTCACCAAGCAAGGCCCAACTCATTCCATCTCAGCTAAGCCTCAGGGAAGCAATAAGGACTTCATTTGCTCAGTGGTCGCTACATGAAATCAAAATCAAATAGATAACCAAGTTGAAAACTGGAACATTTATCAAAATGCAGTTTCCAAATGACTGGCAAAGGAAAGTCAAAAGGTTTCTCTTTTGGAAAGAAAGTAAAACAATGAAGCCAAAGACCGGTCTCTGGAAAACAGGCCATGTCCAAGGACCTTCCTCCACTGTGGTGCTTGGAGAGGCTGCTCACTCCTGAGGAACAAAGCAGAGAAAGCAAATGCTTGCTCTGGAGTCTTACTTCCAGCTGTCGTGTAGGAGAAAGAAAAAATAAAATAGAGACAAGTGGTTGGACAAAAGGCTGACACAGGGAGGAAGATGGGAGAAGTGCTAACTTCCTGTCTGTCTGTGCTTCCCCTGTGCCAGCTTTCACTCCCCTGAGGCTGACCCTCTCTGCCCTGTCACACCTTCCCAGGGAAAGGTGATCGCCCTGAGCCCTGGAGAAAGGAGCACCAAGAGACACTGGAAGACTAGAGTCTGAGACACTTAGGCCTGGCAGCCAGTAACACTAAACTTTTCTTAAGGGTGGGAAGGTCAAGAAAGTACTGACAGGCTCAGTTTTTCTAAAGATGTCACTGGGAGAAAATTATGGGGCATTATTTGTGTGTGTGTTTGTGTGTGTGTGTGTGTGTGTGTGTGTGTGTGTGTGTGTGTGTTAGTATGTGTTAGTACTAGTATGTGTACTAGAATGTGTTAGTGTGCAAACTAAGGTATGTGTTAGTGTTTGTTATTCTGTGTGTGTATGTTAATGCATGTTAGTATGTGTGTTAGTGTGTTAGTATGTTTTTCAGTGCATGTTAGTTTGTTATTGTGTGTGTTAGTATATGTTAGTGTATCAGTGTATGTGTTAGTATGTGTGTTTCTGTAATGTTGATGTGTATCAATATGTGTGTTAGTGTGTGTCTGTATGTGTGTGCTAGTATGTGTATGTCTACACATAGAAGTTAGAGGACAGCCTCAGGTGTTGTTCCTCAGATGTGGTTCACCTTTTTTGTTTGTTTGTGTGTTTGTTTTGCTTACAGCATCACAAAAGCAGTTGCCACACCTGGCTTTGACACTTGTTAGATTCTTTTTCCATCCTGTCTTTCTTTCTCATATATGCACACACACTGTGCACACCTCAGCACATGGTACACACACTGTGCACACACCAGCACGCGGCGCATACACACATGCAAGAGTGATGGCACATCCTTGTGAGTCATTTGTATTCACCCTTTCGTTAACTCGAAGCATCTTAGCAAAGGCCAAAGCTAAGTGCAGGTGGGCGGGTAGAAGGCCGGTCTGTTTGCCCACATCACAGTCAATAGCTGAAAGGAAGGGCTCAGAGCTTCCTGGTGGCTGTATCAGCACGGACCTGAGTCTCGTCTGGTTATTTCTACTCTTTAATCACATTTAAATTTATTTTCATCATTTGTTTTGTCAGTTTCTTCCTGTTTTCTTTTCCAACTTATAGATTAAAAAAAAAAAACTGTCTCAAAATCCAAAGTGCGGTTTATTTTAAATTTTTTAAAAACTTCAAAATTAAACATCATTGTGATGATATTGAAATGGGCTCCTCCTGAGTACCCAGGGCCTGAATTCTTCAGTATATTCAGGAAGTGCCACTCAGTTTTCTAATTTCATCAGGTGTAAGCCTTCCACAATGGAGGCCTGGAGACATAAGTGTGTGAGAGGCAGCTCAGGAGGCCAGCACAAGGGATCAGTGTGAGACATCAATGTGACGGGACAGCATTAGGGACCAGTGGGAGAGGCTAGCACATCACAGTCCCAACCTTCCTGCTGCGCTGAGCCAGTCCTGATGGAGAGGGGAAACAATCCATATGTTTCTTTCCATTCCTTACAGTTTCCTTGTAGACCAAAAAAACCACCATAGCTGTGCCTCCCCCTCCTCCCCACCTCCCCATGCTCCTCAAATCTTCAACATTTGGTCTCAGGATTTGGATAGGTGCTGAGAAAACATGTTTAATGCAAATGGCAAGATGCTGGAGCAAAGCCTTGAGTTCGATGTTGCCAATTAATTGAGTTACATGTTATTGTGCAAATGAGCTGTTGTTAAAACCCTCCCATGTCTCCCTGGAACTTTTACAGATAGTGGAAGGGTGATTGGAATACATCTACCTACCCCACAGTGATAGACATTAAAAAAAAAACATGAGGATAAAAAACATTTTAAACATGTTTCCACAAAAATATCTATAGTAAAGTATTAAGTAAGAAAAAAATAGCAAGTCTTAGGTCAGTATGACATCATTTCAATTTATGTGAAAACTGCTGTAAGGCTGGCGAGTGTTACACAGACCCTGTAGGCTAACTGTGCCCTAGAGCCATCATCAGGGTGGAACATAAGGAGGAACTCCCATTCCTTGTCTCTAGACTATGATTTATTTGCTTTGTTCACAGTGCTTTATTGTGAGAGCTGATAGCATAGGAAAATAAAACAAGTGAGAAACCAGCACAATTAAAAAATATTCTTAAAACACTAAAATTTTCAGAGCCAAAAAAAAAAAAATTGCTAACTCACCTCATTGCAATTTGATTTCTCTCCATGAATGGTCACCCACCTTATTTGATTTTATTAGCAATCTCTTTCAGAAGAACTTTGAGATCGTTAAGCTTGGCGAGGGGGAGAAACAGAACCCAGTCTTAACACAATTTTTCAACATTCTATTTTAAATGACAAGAATGTTTAATGTTAAACAATAAACACGACACAGGAAAGACATGGCCGGCCCTGCTTATTGCTTACTATGGTCAGCAGTTAGCAAACATTAGCTTCGTGAAATGCAGGTCAAAAGGTTTTCCTCCCAGAACGAGCAGATTATGTTGGCACAAGAGTAATGTTTTCAGATATGCAAATGTACTCAAATGTATGCAACATTTACTAATAAAGTTTTGCTATATAAAAATACTAATAAAATTACAAAGATAGTAGTAAGATATAATTTTATGCCTCCTAACACACACACATACACACACAGAGTAAATCCCCTAATGTAACTTACATAAATGATACATAAGATTATTCTGCATATTATATGAGGTTCATGGCCTCATTTTAAGTCACATGCCACCTTGATGTAGTTTGTTAAAGTGCATGGTCAGGTTCTAATTTCTGTGTTATGGCTCCCAGCATACTGTGACATACTCCAGGGGGAAAAAACCTGTGTTGAAGTTGGGACTGTTTCCAGTGATAGCCTTTAATTTAGAAATAAATGATAATAACAAAGAGAAACTGTGATGGCTAATGGGTGCCTCAGTGAGCACAGTGGTGAGAACCCCACTCCTAGGATCTGGTCAGCAGTGAGTGACTTTGTTTTCTATTATAATGAGATGGAAAATGGTTTTGCTCCTCCAAGGGATTTTGCTAATAGTAAAAGGGTATTAATAAGCCACTTCAAGGAGAGCAAAAGACTCACAGATTAAAATAAGTGAAACAGAGAACAAGAAGAAAATAAGCAAAACTCAGGGTTGGTTTTGTAAAACACTGAGCAAAACCAACAAACCTTTCTTTAGCTAGAAGGCTATTGCCTTCTGTTTCTGTTGTAGTGCTGTGCAAACTTGAAGAACCAGGGGCTCTTTAAGCCTGGATTCTCCCCACATATGGGGAGAACGTAGCTAACAGGCTCCTGCAACAGAATGATGGCTAGGAAGGCCTAAACTACAGCCAGTTAAACCACAAGAGCAGCTGCCAGTATACACAAAAGTCCTCCTCCAGGAGCAGGCTGGCCACAGGTCAGACAACTATGCATTAGGGCACACACCAGATAAAATGGAGGTCTCATGAAGAACAGACCTGGAGCACCTACATCCAGTTCCCTTTGTTCTCCACTACGGCAGGTTAGAACCTTACTGAGCTAGGGATTTCTCTAAGTCTGTATACCCTAACAAGACTGGATCAAGAACACAGAGCCCAGGGCCAGTAAGATGGCTCGCCAGGTAAAGACACCTGATGCTAAGCCTGGTGACCTGAGTTCAATCCCCCAGGCCTACACAGTTGGAGAAAATCAAGTCATAGAGTTGTTCTCCACACCCATAGTGTGCCATGTGCACACACACACAATTAAAATATAATAATTTTTAAAAATAACAAAATTCAAACAAGCTAGTAGCAAACAAGGAGAAAGAATCAGTATTAGCCGGGTGGTGGTGGTTGGTACATGCCTTTAATCCCAGCACTTGGGAGGGAGAGGCAGGTAGATCCTTGAGTTCAAGACAGCAGCTCTACAGCGTGAGTTCCAGGACAGCCAGGGCTACACAGAAACGCTGTCTTGGAAAAAAAAAATCAGTATCAAAATGTTTCCAACAAAGAAAAGCTCAGGAACAGAGAGACACCTTCATTAGTGAATACCATCCAACATTAGAAGGTGAACAAACACCAATACCATTTAGACTCTTCCGCAAAATAGAAGAGGGACAGCTTCCAGACTCCATGTATGAGGCCAAAATTACCCTGGTCCCAAAGACAAAGATAGCAAAGAGGACTATAGGCCAATATCTTGGTGGAAAAAAAAAGATTCAAAAAACATCAATAAAATAATAGAGAGCTCAATTCAAGAGCACATTAAATGACCATCCACCATACCTAGGTGCAGTTCACCCTGAGATGTAAAGGTGGTTCGGCATATGAAAACCCATGGGTATAGTAAGCTACGTGAACAGAATGGGGACAGAAACAACATGACCCACACATTCAGTAGAAAATCAACTCCAGATTTCTTCTACAATAGAAATTCAACAAAATAAGCACTTACTTAGATACGATAAAGACTATGAAGAAAGAATCTTATCACCACATTCAATATCCCATCATTTCTAAGATCTTAAGACAAGAATTCTTTACATCAACACTGTTATTCTAAACAATGTTAGCTCATGCAATCAGGCAAGAAAAGAAAAGAAAAACTGTCTAGATCTGTTTGCATAGGGTATCAAATAATATCTTGTAACAAAGACTACACCAAAAATCTCTCCTGGAAAAAATAAATTTTATAAAAATGGAATATAGAAGTTCCACAAAACATTAAAAACAACCCAGTGACCTCACTGCTGGTACACAGCTAAAGAGCTGATGTCAGAAGATTGGAGGCATCCTACATTGAACCATTCACTGCAGCGCTATCTATAACCCAAGTGTCAACCAACAGATTGATGTATCAAGAGAACGTGGCTCATGTATCAGAAGAGAACAATTGTACTTAGAAGAAAGGAAGGAAATTCTCCCATCTACAGGGACACAGATGGTTCCGATGGCACTGCTGAGTGAAATAAGTGAGGCACAGACAGGCAACCCCCTCCAGTGAGCTCTCACTTACGTGTACAGGCTTAAACAGGCAAAAGGACCAGGGAAGAAAGGAATGGCAATGGACCTACTATACACTGAGGTGAGAATGATTACTATTATACTATATGCATGTGTTATTATCAGTCTATACATTGATGTTGCCTGTTGTATACATGAGATGTGCCGAAACCACAGGTGGCTCTTAAATTGAATCCTAGGATAGTATTACTAGATGCAGATAGTAACTCTGTAAGTATGTAAATTAGCTACACTGGATTGTGGTGATAATTTTACAGTGTATACACGAATCAAAATATCCAGGCGTATCCCTCAAATACACTGAATTTGTGTCAATGATATCTCAATAGAGCTGTTTAAAATCAAAGTCAATTTAAAAGGAAAATAAAAAGATGCAAAACACTTGCTCTCAAAACAGAAATTAAGGACATGATTGCCAGAATTCTATGAATAGAAAGGAAGGAATTCTGGTGGCTCAGAGTGAAAAGAAAGAGGACAGAGATGCAGCATAAAGAGAGGTAGAGGCAGTGAGACAGCTCATCAGATGCGGGAGGAACTGCTTTGTGTGGCTAGGGCTTCCAACAGCCTTCTGATTGTAGCAAGCATTTTTCAGTGTATACATGCATCAAAATTTCCAACTGTATACCTTAAATATATTCACAGGGGCAGAAGCTTGAGGGAGCTAATACATCACATCCACAGTAAGAGGAGGGAGAGTGGATACATCTATGCCTAAACTCCACTCATTTTTTCAATTCTTATACAGCCCAGGACCCAACCCCAGGGAATGGTGCCACCCACAGTGGGCTGGGCCTTCCTACATCAATTAATGTAGCCAAGACAATCTCTTATAGACATGGTCATAAGACAAACTGCCCTAGACAGTTGTTCACTGAGACCTTCTTCCCAGGTGATTTTAGGTAGTGTCAAGCTGACATTTAAATAAATCTAACAGAAGTGGCATTTCTGGACTATTCCACATGAAGGCTGGGAGCTTAAGAAGTAGTACAAGCAAGTATTTATAAGATGGCACAAGGCTCTTTTCTGAGACTGATACTCCAACCAAGGACCATGTATGGAGATAACCTAGAACCCCTGCACAGATGTAAACCATGGCAGCTCAGTCTCCAAGTGGGTTCCCTAGTAATGGGAACAGGGACTGTCTCTGACATGAATTTAGTGGTTGGCTCTTTGATCACCTCCCCATGAGAGGGGAACAGCCATACCAGGCCACAGAAGAAGACAATGCAGTCAGTCCTGATGAAAACTGATAGGCTAGGGTCAGATGGAAGGGGAGGAGGACCTTCCATATCAGTGGACTTGGGGCATGGAAAGAGATGTGAGAGGGAGGGTGGGATTGGAAGGGGATGAGGGAGGGAGCTACAGCTGGGATACAAAGTGAATAAATTGTAATTAATTAAAAAATAAATAATTTTTTTTAAAAAAGAAGTAATTCCACTGCAGGCCCCAACTCTTAGGTGAATCATGCAGACAGATGAACCCACATCTACTTTTTTTTTTAACAATGAATGTCTTCTTTTGTTTTCTGACCCTACACACCAGCATGGAGCCAAAAATTCAAAGACATTAAAGTTAAATAAATCATTCCAGAACTCTGAGTCATACCTTTGTATCCAGTTGTCTAAACCGATGCCTCATCCTGCAAGAAAATTAAAAAGTAAAGTAAGACAAAGAGCCTAAGGGAGGGAGTCTCATTGTCCCTATTTTCATCTTTCAAAGGACAGAAGACAGATGATGCAGTCTTCAGTCTCGGCTCAGGTCAGGGTCAGCTGCACTGGTCTCTCTGCTGTTCTTCCTCATGCCTAAACAAAGCAGAATTCCTTTCTCACCCCAATCAGGAAGACAGAAAATTAATGCTATGTCTGCTGATAGGGGTAGTGAAAGCTGAGTCATAAGATCTACCTTCCTCCATATCCAAGACCTGGGAGTCTAGAACATAGGACATCCACGCGGTCTCAAGAGAAAGAGTATCCTACGCCCCTCAGTAGCTGTATTAATTCTAACAGATTATTCGTGCTCATATTTACTTATACTGGCCAGAGCATACTTTGAGGAGGGTTTAAGCCCTAGAAAAAGTGACTGTCACTGAGGAAGGTCAGCCTCCATGACAGGAAGAGCAGGCTTTCAGTGATTCTATGATATACTACTTACATATCATCTGTCGATTTGATTGTCTTCCCTACTTCAAGAAGTTAAATGACTGGGGTCTTGTAGGGAGTTTTTTTTTTAAACCCACACAATTTAAATATGATAGCCATTACTCTCCAGAGATAGCTTGTAACAAGCCACCTTCTGGTTCTCTGTTTCAGCAGTGCAATGATAATCATACCTGTGGTCTCTGCAAGATAATGTGATTGCCCATGACCTCTGAGTCTTCCTGAACTCATTTCCGCAGTTTGTAGCTCTTGTTTCTTGGCTTTATGGATGCTAATATCTATCATTCTACATTCAAGATCTCAATGCCTAGAACACAGGACACCTCACTTTTCTAAGAAAAAGATGCAACCTTTGAGGACGCTTCCTGTTCCCTGCCCTTTAGGGGGAAAGTCAGATTAACTGGAGTGGTCTCTCCCTGTTTTGAGGGACTGGCATACATCTAAGGATTTGTCACCTGCAATTGCTTGGGTGGTACTTTTGAGTTACTATCACTCTCCACTGAGAACACACCTTACTGAGCATGCTCAGACACACTGCCGCTTACATATGCAAAGTGAATGACATACTCCTCTGAGTTGTCGCTGGCTTTCGTGTTGATCTTGACAAGGTAATTCTCCTTCATGACGCCCTCCCACGCCAAAGTCTCATTGTCCTCATTTCTGAAGCCTGAAATAATGAGAAAAGGAAAGCTGTTCAGACTGCTTCATCTGCCTCTGTCTTCCGAATCAGTGGCCAGCAGGCATCTTAGAGGCTCTGGGACTGGAACAATTGGATCTGTCTGTACCAGCTGATCTGACACTAAGAATGAGGTGGGAGCCGCCTGTGTGGACTAAGAATGTGATCTTTATTCTAAATAAGATCCGTTTGACCTTGCCTGTGTCTTCTGAGACTTAACCAAGTCATCTGTTAACAATGTGGGTGCTCATGCTTGGTGTGCCTACTTCTCTGTTTTGATGACATAAAAACACAAAGCCATTCCCTTGGGTAATTACTACAGGCTTTCCAACTCTCGATCTTTAGACTCGAGGCCAGGAGATCTTTAGAGGCGAGCAATCTGATGACATTGATTCTACTTTGAAACACATGGTCTGGGTCATAAAAAAAAGCCTGACCTCCAACCTCCATCCTCCCCCTTTCCCCTAAAGCAGGTTAAACTTACACACTGGCCTAGGACATGTTCCAGGGAGGTTTTTATTTAGGTTTCTTATGGTATGTGAGCCTTTCAGATGGAGGCCAAAGAAAGAACACATCATCAAGATCACTAATGTTTGCAATGGACACCCGGAGAGTTCATGGGGACAGGAAAGAGATGTGTGAGTAGGTGGCCACTTAGAATAGATTTGTGTGATTTTTACCCTTGACTTGCCATGTAAATGCACACATTCTTATATTAGAGTTTATAAACTCTACTAACTTCCCGAATTGAAAAAAATCGGAGATCAAAGCAATATTTCAGTGACTAGATTCAAGAAAATTCTATCCAGCAAACATATCTTTATCTTTAAATGGCTGTTATTACTCTTCAAGACAATTCCTAACCAATTTCCTTTCAAATGCGTTTTGGAGTAGTTTCCAATGTCTTTCTTTCAAACTAAATGCTTAGAACTCAACATATAAAAGATTGAAATTTCTGGACACAGGCAGCCAGAACAAGAATGACAAACGGCTGAGAAAAACAGCCAGCTTCCCTCACAGTCAGGGAAAGGATAGCTGAAATGGTAGCCTAGCATTTTCACCAACTGTACCAAAAAAAAAAAAAAAAAATTAGCAGGCTCTAAAGTATCAGACATATTTGTCCCAGCAAAAATATGGAGAAGCCCCTGCCCATATTCTGGGAAAACTTCATCCATTGTAACAACTTAATGGTGACAGAGGATGAGAAGGTGGTAAGAGACGTTACACAAAGAACTGGGGAGACACATGTTCTTTATCAGATATTTCTCTCCTAAAATTAACATTAAAAATAATTCATGTGGTGAAAATGTTCATATATCACTTCTTATCATGACATCATGGGATTACTAAGAATCAAACCAGGGGCTGGAGAGATGGCTCGGTGGTTGCCAATGTTTACTGCTCTTCCAGAGGATCTGAGTTTGGTTCTAAGTATCCACATCAGGCAGCTCACAACTGCCTATCCACCACTCCAGCTCCAGGAGAGCCAACACCTTGTTTTCTGCAGGCACCCGAATTCATACACACATACTCACAAAGACACTCACATACATACATAATTAAAAATTAAAAATCAATCCTTTTTTTTAAAGAGCCTAACAAAACTATACATATTAACAATAAGGAAGTGGTTGGATTAACTATGGCACCTTCATACACTAGGATATTTCATAGTTAGAATTCTTAGCATTATTTGTTCATGGATATTAATCATGTTGATGGTGTATTATCAGCTATATAAAAGAATCAATTACTCTATGAACAGTTACATATAATATACTCCAGGCAATGTACATCCCACAGAAATTAATGCTGTTTTGCATTTATCTCTGGGTGGTGGTCTGGCACTGGATCCTTACTTGCGCTTTTCTGTATTTTTCAAATGTTCTGTAAAGACCATGTATTGCCTTCCAAATCAGAAAAGAACAGTATATTTTCTAAAAACACAATTACCAAGAAGTATGCTTTTTTACTTGAAGATACTGCTGACCAAGTTTTTAAAAATATGAAAATGAAAGTTTGGGGCCTGCCTTTTTGAACATTATTCGAAAAAACAATCTTGTATTTTTCCTCCAAAGAAGGGCAATTTCAAAATTAAACCTGTGATCTCCCCATTGTGTGGGAGGCAAACACAAAGTGCACCTAAGAATGGACTGACAGCTGGAGTCCCTGGGGAAGGCAGGGTGCTATGGTTTCTGGAATCAGTCCTCTCCAAGAGGCAGCAAGCAACTCCACAGTGACTGTGCAGGCTGGAGAGTCGCTGGTGAGGGAACTGGGCTCTGGCTCCCTCTCCATCCTCGCTGCCACCAGTGGGGAGAGGGGACCTGTCCTTCTGTTTCTTTGCCTCCTCCTGAGAGTGAGATGTGTGGGAAGAGGGTGTTGCTTTTGTCCGTGGAGCATCTCTCGTTCGTCCAGTATCTCTCCAGGGAAATGAGTAAATAACAAAGCGTTTCTGACATGCTTGTTTGCTTCCTTATGCTGAAACTCCTTCCTATTGGCTAGTCATGGGGTTCTGTGTCTGCTTGACAGTCTCACCTTGCTTCACTGCAATGCATTTTACCCTTCTCCTTTAAGCTGAGCCTGAAGCCAGGAGTTGCTCTGCCTTCCTGACACTGAGCTCCCTGGTTCTGCTGATCCCAGGCTGGGTGTACTATATTCTGAGGGAATGGACCTTTACCTACCTCATAGCATCCCCATCAGTTCATGCCCAGCCTGAGTCAGTGCAATGACCAGTTCTCTAGATCATTCCATTTCCAGACAAAACTGAACGTTAGTTTGACTCTGCATTTGTCTTTATATTGAGTCAAAACCATTCTCATTGCAATAGGTGTGTGTGTGTGTGTGTACATGTTCATGTGCATATGTTCATGTGTAGGCTATATGCGGATAGCCTGTCTATCTGTGTGGATGCATAAGTATACACATTTGTGTAGAGACCAAAAGGTAAGAACTGGGTGTTTTCCTCGATCACTGTCCACAGTTTTGAGACAGTGGCTTTCAGTGAACCTGGAGCCCACTGGTTGGCTCAATTAGCTAGCAAGGAAGCTGTCTCTGTCTCCACAGCAATGAAATCACAGGCATATACCACCCTGTCTGGCCTTTCAAGTCCTATGCTTGGAAGGCAAAGCTCTTGTCAATGAAGCCATCTCTCCAGCTCCTTTTCCTCACTGACTTTTATTCATTGTTCAAAAATAAGGAAATACGTAATCCTTCCTAAGGCATTGATTGTACCCCCTCAGTCTTCTCCCAGATTCTGGAGACTTTCTCATTTATAACATGAGCTCAAGATGGAACCAAATGTAATTGTGGGCATGTCACTAAATGCCTCTGACATTTGGTTTTTGAGTACTTAGATTCCAGATCTGTACTCTCGGTTCCCTACTGAACATAAAGACTTCCACTCTTTCAGTTAATAACGGCTCAATTTGTTTTCCAAGGCAAAATAATAGGGAGAAAGACAGCCACTAATCCAAATTGTCAAAATACTTTCATCAAGGAAGACAATTACACATGTGAGATGGTTAATGACACCTCCAAAGTGGCATTTAATGTCTTGGGATGACACAGTTAAAGTTGAATATGAAGGTCCTTTCTGCTTCAGGCTGATTTAAAGATGGGAGTGTATTTATATTCTGAAATCCAGGCTATATATGGGTCAGGTCTCTGCATAAGGGAATGAAGGTCAGCCATGAGTATTTTGCCTTCAGTTTGATGTAAAGAATCCCATAGAAAGATGGCTCTTGGCACTTAAAATTCATTATAGTTGCCACCAATTATCATATCTAGGATAGTGACATTTTTGCTTTCTGAATCATAATATTTGGAGTTCCATCAAAGAGGTATGGCCAACTCAACATGATATGTAAATCTGGTAGCAGAAGTTCACGTGTTTCATCACATACCATGAGGCAAACAACCAGAACAACACATACAGCTGACTGTTGTCAATGGACAGTCACCTTTGCAAGAGCCTCTGATGGAGCAGAATGGAATGGAGCTGTGTGAGAGGAACTAGGACAGAGACCCAGAAATATAGAATTGCCAACAGCATGCTACAAACATAACCTTCTCTGGAGAGTTGCACAGTGGACTGTAGCCAGCAAAGTGACAGGGGCAGAACGGCCCTTTGGGAGGTCACTCTCTGCCTCGGAGTTCTCCAGATGGTAGGCATAGGGCTTTAGGACTTAAAGTTACCCCTTTCTGGTTTTCATCTGCCTTGAGGTGTTGGCTTCTTTCTATTGCTTATCCTTCCTTTCTATAGTAGAAATACTTATCTGTGTCTGCCCCCATCACTGGACCTTGGAAGCATGTAACTTTGATACTTGCAAAGGCTTATACCTCAGTTTGGATGCAGTCTTAGATGAGCTGTTGGCTTTAAACATTTGAATAATACTGGAATAATAGTTAAGACTTCAGGGACCATGAGAATGAAATGAATACATTCTGTATTGTGAGGTAGACATGAAGGTTCAGGAACCAGAAGTAGAATGACACCAGTTGGATGAGTTTTTCTCCAAATTCCCATGTGTTAAAGGGTTGGCCTCCAAGATGGCACAAGGAGGAGGTGAAGGAGGCCCCACTTCAAGAGGTGGGGCCCAACATGCTCTTAAAGGAGATAATGGGAGCCATTTCTGAGTCACCCCTGCTTCCTGGAAAGTGATGTAAGTGATTTGCTCTGTCACACACTCTCTGCCAGGCCCAAAGCAATGGAGCCACCCAGTCTTGAACTGGATTCTCCAGCATTTAGTCAAGTGAACCTTTGCTCTTTACAAGTTAATTACCTAAGGTGTTTCATTTCAGCGACAGAAAGCTGACTAATAAAAGCAACCCAGATAGCCCTTTACCCTGTTGGAGCTAGGCTAATCCTCCTCCAAACATAGCTTCACAGAAGTAATAAAAGAAAAAAAAAACTATACCAATGGTTTCACACCGTCCATGAATTCTACTAAGGAAATTATTTACATTATTATTATGTTTGTCCCAAAGTCACTCTCCTAAATGAGGCTGCCCAGCAGCACTGCAATGCTTCCCAGCCTACCCTCAACCAAGAGACCAAGGCAAACATTGGCTGACCTGACACCCAACATTTAGAGATAGACAGTGAACCGACTGTAGAGACGGAGACCACACATCCTTTGAAACGACCCACCACTCCAGAACCCCAGCAGCTGACCCACTCACAGCAGGCAGAAGACTCCATGTTCTTCTCTTTACAGCAGCACTTGAAACACTTCTTCACCACCATGTAGAAGTAAGCGAAGACGACGAAGGGGAAGGGGATGTTGAGGCGGTTGCAGTACTCCTGCACCAGGAAGTACCGCTGGAATTTCCAGACCTGGTCATTGTTCTCCTGCACGGTGCCCACCGTGTAGCTGGCAGAGAGAGCAGAAACAGCTTAGAGACATGCCGTCTCCATCACTCCATTTGTCTACCATGGCAACACTGCTAGACAGGCAGCCGCGTGGCCCAGGCCAGGCAGGTCAGAAGACTCCGTGTTGATACCACAGCCAGGACAAATTGGTGCAGGCCACCTGCTGGCCTCAGTGTGGGTCTAGTTTTGGTTCTCTTTTGGGTTGTTCGTTGTTGTTTCTTTGTTTCTGAGCACACAGGAAAAATGAACAGTGAACTTCCAGATCATCCAGATTCCCAAACCTCTCAGTGATACCCTTTGCTCATCTATCTGTTATTGTGCTAGTCACAAAGAGGCCTGAGATGTTGACTCTCACGGAAATAGTTTATCCCTTCTTCTGTCTAATTTAAACAGTCTGGAGAATATTGGCTGGCATTTTTCAAAAGCCTCAGACAAAAAGCCAAAATGGCTGTCCTGGGGATTCCCGCCCCTCATGGCTAGGGAAACAAGCTTCTGCAGAAGGGGAGAGGGACTCTAGCAAGGGCTGTCACTAAGGACTGTCCCCCGTGAGCTGTACAGAATCCAGTTACAGACATACACAATTGCATTTGGAAAGACCTTGGGCAGAGAAAGAAATGTTGAAGGTTTCCCTCTGGTATGTTAACAAGGGCAGATACAACTTTCTGTGGACTCTGAACATGCAGAGATTAACAGATACACAACATCTGGAAACCAAGGTGAGAAAGAGCCACCTCTCTCCATCCAAGTAACAATACTGTCTTATTAACTATGAAGACTACAGCCGGGCTACAGGGCTCAGCTCTCTCCTCGGCACTGGGAGTTAATGGAGCTGAGACCGTGGCAGCTGCTTATGAGCTCGTCCACAGTTTAGCAATCTCAAACGCGTGCTCCAACTGAGCAAGCGAACTAGAGATCATGTTTAATTTGGGTAAAGTAGGTATTACTTTGGGAGAGAGTGTGTTAAACAGCCGCACTGTGGAAACTAACCAGACAAGAATTTGTACCCCTCCTCCAACTCTTGATAAGAAAACTAAATGGAAGCCTCCACAGACACAGATTTATAGGAACTGTGAGCACCATGAAATATGCAACACGACAACCCAGAAGAAGCTGAAAGCCGCACTCTCCAAAGCGAAAAACACCTCCACAGAAAAATTGCCTCTGAATGGAGACACGGGCTCTCAATTTCCTAACCAGAAGGATGTCTTCCTGTTGCTTTGAATTTCGCTGAGCACCAAGGAACTCAGTTTGATCTCCGCTTCTTTTCCCATGTTAAATTCGCCAATAGCAGGTTAGCTGTGGGAAGAGCATGTGGCAACCCATTACCAGCCTAGAATGGTTTTTTAGCTTGACAAGGTTTTTTGTTTGTTTGTTTGTTTGTTTTATTGTTGTTATTTTAATAGAGCCTTCAAAAGCTTCACTGTTTTGACCCAGTGACTTCACTTCTGGGAGTTCAGGCTAGAGATAATGAGGTACGGAAAAAGTTACACAGAAAAGGACGCACACACATGACCCATCATCACGCTGCAGGTAAGAGCTAGCCATGCCCCTTACCTAGAAGAGCGCATCTAACCAGTGAACACTGGGAGCACACCTCCTGGTTTGGGGATGATGATTTCGTTGTGCAGCCACTGAAATTAGCTAAATAAATGTTTGGATGCTGAAAAATTTGTATATGTTAAGTGGAAATAACTAGGCTCAAGCGTCTACTTGCAGCACAGTCTCACCATTTCAATCACAGTTCAGAGAGAAGTGGAGCTGTCACGGGGGCATTGCCAGTATCACGGCTGGCAATGATACTGGGCCACCCATCCTTCCACTCTCCAAGCATCGTGCAAGAACCGTCAGCGTCGCATGTAATCATTAAAAGGTCGATTTTACATTCTACCCCTTAACTCTTTATGGTCATGACTTTCAAGCTACCCAAACACCAAGGCTATAAAATAGAAAATATTTTCAAGATACAAGACATTGATTTATTTACTTACTTAGGTTCTCCTCTAGTTCAAGCACCTCCAGCTCCCTACATAGCTGCGGATGATCTTGAACTACTCATTTTCCTGCCTCTACCTCTCAGAGCTGGATTGCTGGCATAAGCCACCAACACAGCGCAACTTATGTGGCGCTTCAGAGAAAGCACAGGCTTCAAACATATTAGGCAAACAACCATCGGGGTGCATCCCCAGTCCCTCCAAGATGCTATTCTAGACACCCATTTGTTTTGATTAATTTAACGTGCAAATAGCTCTGTAAGTCCTGTTATCATCTGTGATAAACAGACTGAGAAAACTGAGGCACAGAAGGAGCAGGTGATTGAAGAGTTGAAGCCAGGATTTAGTCTAGCAATCTAGCCCCAGGTCTGTACCACATCTGTACAGCAAAAGGTGTGGTATTATGAGAGTTCTACTCTGTTTCCAAGGGGTTTAATAGGATGACTTGACATTTTCTCAAGCACAAAGCATTTGACAATTTGGGTAGTGTACATTTTGAGCACAATGAGATCTCTAAAGGTAAGAACCCATGCTTACTGAATGCCCACATGTATAAGCTCCTACAAGGCATGTCAGTGGCTGCTGACTGATTCTTTCATCTACTTTTCATAGCAGAATTTTTCAGGTGCAAAGCAGACAGGGTGGTGGATCCAGAAAATGAACCTAATAGCTTGTCTGGCAGTTCTTCCCAATGTAGGTCAGGTTGCTGGGAGGCTAATGTTTAGCCTGCCATCGTTATCACCTTCCCCGGTCCTCAGCTGGATTTGCTGTCTATGAAGAACACCGCCTTCATCTGCCACCACAGTGGCTCAGACCTACAGAAGTACCTGAGATTAGTGAGATTAGTAAGAACCTGCCAGAAGCCACAGCTCACTACTTTCTGCCAGAACAGCCATTTTAATTCTAATCGTTAACTCTTAAAGATCGTCTTACAATTTCATGACCTGACTGCTTAAAACTCAAAAACCCAAACAAAAGACACTGCAGCCACTTTGAAGCATCAAAAGTCATTTTCAGATGTTTTATACAGAAGATGTTGCTGTGTCCAAATGGAGGGAGGAGCATTCATCACACTTGCAGCAAGTTAAGAAACACATGGGCCTCCCTCCCGTCCGCACTCCAGGAGCTCAGAGAGGAGCTCTGATGGAGGGCCCACTGGGGGTGAGATTTGCCTTGGCTGAACTGACCATTTGGACTCAATAAAACACATTTTGTATTTTCCAGTTCATGGACGGAAGGAGCTGACTGAGGGAGGTCATTTGCAACCCTGCACAGCCCTGAGAATGACTAGGAGAAACAGAGAGGTCCAGAAGAAGACTGTGGGGCATCTCTCTTTTGAGTCCACTTAGCAGAAGGTCCTTCTGGGGAAGGCCTGCAATCCCTGCTTCAGAAGTACGCAGTTAGAGCCTGCCAATCACAACTTTGCCCCGTGCTACCATTCCCCACCTCAAAGAGCCCGAGTGCCACTGTTTCCTTTCTTCCTCTGGAGAGCCAGACTTCAAGGCCCTTCCTGTCAGGATAGCAACTTCTTCTGCACCTCATAGGCAAGAAGAACCCTGGAGCAGCACTCCTGATAAATGGTGAAAGTCTGCATTCACCTCCCATGAGGCTCAAGGGAGCTAGTGAGCACCGGGGACCCACCTAAAAGCCAAGGTCCACCTTCCCTGTATGATGGCAGCTTTCAGGTTGGTCATTTGCTTTTAAATCAGCCCCAGAGTCAGTCAAATAGATGTGGGAGTCCTCTATGGGAGGCTGATAATTGAAAATAGCATCTATTGCTCTATCAAGATTATGTATGTATATTCATGAGAGAGAGAGAGAGAGAAGAGTATAAAACACAAGTCACGCTCAGGTGTTGCTCCTTCCTGTGTCCACCTTTTTCTTTTGACTGACCTGCAACTTACTAAGTTGTTTGAGTAGCAGAGAATGCCTCTTCTTCTCCAGGACTGGGATTAACAGGGGTGTTGTCATGCCTGGCTTTTTAATGTAGGTTATGGGTCTTGAACTCAGGTCTTAATGTTTGCATAGCAGGCACTTTACCCTCTGAGCTACCTACACATCTCTCTAATTTTATAGTCTTTAGAAGTTAGTTTTTAACTTGTGTAGAGAAGAAACCAGCTTCTGTAGAGAAAGGCTTTCTATGACTGATGTGTGAAGATGCCTCTCACTGATACAGGCATTGGAGTGGCTTGGGATTACCCTCTTCTGCACCAACTCAGACGGTGTTCAAAGTCTTCCAGGTGATCACTGGCCATCATAAAGCCTGTCCCTTCACATCACATCTCCAATACCTTGTTAGGAGGTTGCTGTTCTGATTGAAAAGAAAATGAACAATCTGAAAGCTTCTGTCACTCAGGGAAGGTGGACGTTGGTATTTAGGTATTGGTGTCCAGTGCTCACTAGCTCCCTCGAGCCTCATGGGAGGTGAATCAGGCTTCTACCATCTATCAGAAGTGCTGCTCCAGGGTTTATCTTGACCATGAGGTGCTAGAAACTCAGTATCTCAATGGGATGGAGGTGGGCAGTGGCAGAAGGAGTCATTTCAAAGGACCAACTGAGTGCCCTCTGTGGAGCTGAAGAGGAGAGAGGAAGTAGAAGAAGCCCCTTGGAGGGAGAAACTCCCTGAGAATGGAGATGTTGTTAGCCTTCAACAGATGTTTGGAATTCAGAGAGCCTTGTGCACAGATGAAATCCAGAAGCACATTAGAGAGATAATATGCCATGACCACAAAGGAGAAGGATGGTGGAATGGTAACAGTATTGCTATAATCCATCTTTCGCATGGTGCATCATAACTCCAGATCAAAAGGGAAATAATTCAATAGTTACAGGAGAGGCTTCCGGAACCATGACCATCCTTTCTGGTTAGAAAGTGAGGCAGAGAACAATGGAGTCACATGACAAATAATGTACCATCCACAAGGTAATAAAAAGAAGCAAGACAATTCATGAAGCAGAGTTTTTACACAATCAATAAGTGAATCTTTACAAGCCTTCTGCATAACAAAAAAGCAGTCACTGGAAAAAATCATAGGGAAAAGAAATTAGCTCATAGCCTCAAGCAGCTGGAAATTACAAAAATCCTGCAAGTTATAACAAAAACCCATGCAAAAAAGAACCACAGAAGTTTACTGGTAACTACAGATAACTCAATACTGCAAATATGCCACTGTTTGTAGAGATTATGAATCCAATTTCTTCACAAAAGCTTATGAAATTTTTTTCAAAAGAAGAGAGAAGAAAAAAAAACTCTCAAAATGAGCCCTTTATACAATTAAGTATACATGAAAAGTCAGGAAAGTTTTGAGTAAGAATACTAAGGGCAGATTGTACAACAGATGTTTTAATGACTTAAAAAAAAACCTTCAGTAATGAAAACCATTTGGTAGTAAAAACCAAAATAGAAAGAGCAATCAAATCAGAATGTACAGTCCAAAAACTTATAAAGAAAAAAATGGATGTGAAAACAACAGCAGGTTTTAGTATAATTAACATCTGAATAGACTTCTCAGACAGGTTCCATTTATTCAAAGATTTATTTATTTTTATCTCAAGTATATGTACGTGAGCCTGCATGAGTTTCTGTGTACGTGTGTGCAGGAGCCTCCAGTGGAAGAGGGTGTTAGATTCCCAAGAACTGGAGTTACAGACATGTCTGAGTCACCATGTGGATGACAGGACCTGAACCTTGGTCCTCTGTGAGAGCAGTAAGTGCTCTTCAATGCTGAGCCACCTCTCCATCTCTCAGCTGTACTTTTACCCAAGTGGCTCCTTCAGGGTGTCATTGAGGACCAACGGCCCTTCCTCCCCAGGTACACCAGTGTAATGTCTAATTAGAACTGCTTCTGTGCCTAGGCTAGCCAGGCTAGCCCTGGCTCCTGAGCTCTGGGTCTACCCAGCATGTTTATCGAAATGTTTGTTGTCTCCTAGTCCCCTTTCGAAGAGAGGGCTTGGTGTGTAAAAGCATACACTGCTCTTAGAGAGGACCTAAGGTGGCTTCCCATCATCCATGTTGGGCAGCTCATTACTGCCTATAACTCCAGCTCTAAGGAATAGACACCCTCTTCTGGCCTCTGTGGTCACCTGCATTCATACGCATGTGCTCCACTCCACCACCAGACACGTACACATAAACATTGTTTAAAATAAAACCAATCTTTATAAAAAAATAACCAGAGGAGCCCAGAGCTTCCAGCACAGGGAGATGACAGCAGTCTGAGGGGATAAAGATGCTACCTGTTGTTTCATTGTTTCACATCGTATATGTGTGCCCCAACAGTACATCTTAAGCATAACCAGGCATATTATTGGGTGTCAGTTCAGACCAGAATAATATCTGTTTAGCAATTGAATGGGAAGCTTAAAAAAAAAAGGTAATAACAGCTAAGTGCACTGTTTTCAAAATGAGGGATAGGAAAGAGTGAAGAGGGCTTTGAAACAAATCAGAGATCTGAAAAAAATGCCACTGACAAAAGAAAATAATTGTATGGTGGTATATGCCTTTAATTCTAAACAATGAAGGTAGTTAGTTTGTAGAAGGAAGCACCCATATTTGAAAGTGATGTCTAACTGAGTGGCAGGGGAAAAAAGTGACAAATCAGAGAATATTTGACAGAATAGGATACACTCAACTCTCATGAGAAGAGATCGAGAGAAAAAAAGCTACTTAAGGGGGAATGGAGAGGGGCGGGGGCAGGCAGTTTTACCAGGAGAGTTTTCTAGAGAGAGGTTGAATGAAAGAACAAGCTAGACACAGGTGGAGACATAATGAGCCAGAGAATGAAAAGGAACCAGAAGATTAGAACAGATTGCTGGAGTTAGTTTGAGGACAAGCAGAACAATTCAGTCAGAAGTGAGAGAAGCCAGGTTGAATCAATCAGCTTGGAGAGGAGTTTAAGCCAGAACAGCTGAGTTGAACAAGCCATCCAGAGCTCAGAAAGAACTAGAAAGGGTGAGTTTATGCAGCACTAAGTCTCAAAGGCTGAAAATATTCTAGGCCTAGATAAGATTGTACGGAGGCTAGAAGCTTTCTGGAATAGGACTAAGTTAGCAGCTAAAGGCTGTAAGCCTCAGAGACAACAATTACCTAAGGTTACCTTTACATCCCCCTCATGCTCAAGGACCAATGAACACATTCGCAGTGCAGCTAAGAGGCCACCATTGTAGGTACATGAGCTTTACACTAAACACTGTGATGTGGTGTCACACAGGGGTGACATCCTGGGGGCATTTGCTCGGGCAGCGATTTCTGGACAGCTCAGCACTCATCAGAAATGGCACGTGAAGAACTTGTTCACCGTTCACAGCAGGGCCTCTGCTGCCCTCAGACCTCCAGCCAGGGGTCACTGAAAAGAAGGCAAGCCAGGGACGCTGGAAGAGGTGCCCCAGGCGAAGGTGACAAGAACAATCACATGGAAACCTTGAGTGAGGTGGTGGCTGTGTGGCCTGCAATGAGTCCTCCAGGAAGATACTGAGGTGAGCTGAACACACACACACAGCCATGAACACAGATGCAGACCTTCATTACCTGTAGCCTTTTAGCCATAAAGTTCCAATACAGCTCTGGTTCCCTCATTTCCTGAGCAGAGTACAGATGACGGGTGGTAAGACTGATGAATTCCTTCCATGCCAGGTGGCCGCCATGACAGCTCATAGCACAAAGATCCCCAGACCTCTGTGAACTCAATGCTGTGGCCCCAGCTACTGTTGGCCCTTGTTCTAATCCCTGTGATCTGACAAGAAGCAAGTTCAGTGAGGGAAGGTTCACTCTGACTAGTGGTTTGAAGGGACACAGTCCAGATCGTCATGGGAGGAAAGGCATGGCAGTGTGAACAGCTAGCAGCTGCAACAGCTGGGGCATTGGTGATCCTTACATCTCAGATAAACGAGAAAAAGGGGATGTAGGAGAGAAGGTATGAGGAAGGGAGAGAGAAACACTGGCACCAGAGGCAGAGCTGAGACCTGCCCCCAGGAACTGACTTCTTTCAGCCTGGTCTTTCTTACTAAATGTCCCACAGCTTCCCAAAACTGCACTACCATCTGGGACCGAGTGTTCAAATACATTGGCTCATGGAGGAAACTTCACGTTTGAACCACAACTTCTGCAGCTTTACTTGGTGATCGGTCTTCCCCTGAGCTGTCCAGGGCTCTGTTGACAGCTGCTCATGCTCACAGCAACGGACAGGCCGTGTGTAGTCTTAGAAACACTGTAGGAGACAGGTTAGTTTTCTGAGACTCTGTTAGCTAGCGTAGTGCCATTAACTCAGTGTTGGCTCTTTGCGTGGCTCCCAATGTCGATTTAGCATGCGGTTGCTTAGGGAACATTTCCTTGACATCTTCTAAGATCTGATTTTTTTTTTCACAAAAAAATTACAACTATGTTAGATGCCATAGAGCTAAGTCTTCCTAATTTATCTGTCTCCAATATCACAATCATTTGGAAGCATTAGCAGAGAGCTAATTGGCTATTTCCTACCTTTCAAATGACCCAAAGGCATGCACTAAAATGGTTGTGCAAATACTTATGTCTCTTCTTGAGAATATTCTAGAAGGTAATGAACTGGCTGTGGTGTCTTTACACTAAGAGCCATAAGAAACATTATTCTTGAAACAAATGGATCAATGCAATCGATTCAGAAAAGCTAACAATTTGGAAAGAAACTGCGTCATAACTGGCCAGCAGAACCAGACCAGCAGTCTGCAAATCACGGATTAGCCCCATCTTTCATGGCCACTCAAAGGCAAATTTAAAATTACAACAGCGGTATGGGTTGTGACCAAACACGTAAATTGTGGAACTGTTATCTGTCTCATTCATTGTGACCCAAGGGAACCATCAATGTATCTCCTCACACCTAGAAACTAAGAATCATTGGTTGTTCTAGATGTCACTTCAAGTATCTTTCATTCTTCTGAGAAAGTATTTGAAAGTGAGAAACTCACTGCAGTTGAACAGTGAGTTAAACAATGTTTAACCTTTAGTATGGGCTGGGGTCCTGGACCAAATAAAAAGGAGAAAGTCCACTGATCATAGGCATCCACACACACACACACACACCCCCCCCCCGCTTCTTGATCGAGGATGTGCCAAGGAGCCCAGCTGCCTCACTCTCCTGCCACCATGCCTTCCCACCGTGGTGGACTGTGCATCTTCGAACTGGGGCTTGGGCAAAATGAAGCTCTGCAAACCCATGGAAGCAAGCCTGTGCCAGAGGCCCCGTGAGTAACTTTGGAAGTATCTCCCGGTAGAGAGGCTAAAGCCAAATTGTGCCAGGAGCAACCTTTGGTATCTACATTATCTACACCTTTCAAGTTTAAGATATACAAAGCTCCCAAAACCTTTGACCTTTGGGTTACACATCTGAGGTGTTGTGTGTTGCTATGCTTAAGTTTGTCTTACTTAAAACAAAACAAAAAAAAAACATGAGGAACCTCAGGGGTGATGGGATTTGCACTGCTGCCATCATGCTAACACAGTCAACTTGACTAGCTTTGGAATCACCTAGGAGATACACTTCTAGGAGGGTCTATGACTGGGTTTACAGGGAGACTTAACATGGAGGGAGGAGACCCACTCTGAACATGGGCGGGACTAATTCAGGGTTGGGGCGCTTGGCTGGATAAAAAAAAGGGGAAAGGAAAAGGTAAGAATAGCAGCAGTATTCACCTCTCTCTGCTTCCTGACTGTAGACACAACGTGACCCACCCCACTCCCATGACTCCCCACCACAGACTATACCTAACAACTACAAGCCAAAATAAGGTCATGCTTCCACTCATTGCCATTGTTAGGTGTTTTGTTACAGCAATAGGAAAATCAGTTAGTTAAGTTGCTCTCTGGAGAACTATGAGACGATGATGAACACAGCCTGGAGTCAATGAAGCTGGTCATATTGCTTTTCTGTGGTGTCAAATCAGCCAAAAAATGGCCTATAGAGTAACCTGTTTTTCTTTTAACATGGTCCCGTTAAGTCCCCCAACCACTGCAGACCACCAGGCTCCCAGTAGCCTCTACTCTCAGCTCTTCAAGGTAGATCTTACCTCTGCCCACAGTCTTCCTGCTCGCCTGGCAAACGGACAACCCAAAGTGGAAGCCCATGAGTGTGCGATGCAGACATACCCAAACATGGCAACCAGGAGGTTGACCAGCAGGATGTTGGTGGAGAGCATGTAGATGCACACCAGCGGGATGGTGATCCACTCGGGGAATCGGGGCAGGTTGTGCTCGTCCAGCTCCACACACAGTGGCTTGGACTCATTTCCAGAGAAGGTGCAGTGGGAAAAGTCATATGTGGTACCTGTGGGCACAGAACCAAGAGGTCAGTGAGGCTCCTTTGGAAAAGCAAGGACCATGGTAGGCAAGGGGATGTGGGGTCAGAGTCATCTTGGGTACAATCATTAGGGACTTCATTGAGATGAGCAGCCAATGGGAAATAGAGACTTTATTAAGATCAAGATCAAAGAAACAGGGTATCTTCATTAGCTTCATCTGTCAACTTGACAAAGCCTAGAGTCATCTGAGGGAGTCTTAATGGAGGAGTTGCCAAGAACAGTGTGGCCATGCCTGTGAGAGTTGGTCTCGAATGATGATTGAAGTGGGAGGGTCCAGCCCACTATGGGAAGTGTCATGTCTAGGCAGATGTAAAAAGGGTAGGGTAAAACCCAGGATGTATTAGAAGGCTAGGTAAGCATTCGCCAGTGAGATAGCTAGCAAGCATCATTTCTCTGTAGTGCTGAAGGAATGATGGGAAGGGACACACGCCCAAAGCAGGAGCACCAGCACCTGCTAAGGCCCTGTGGTAGTAAGAAGGTGGGCTGAGAGAGTAAACTGGGCAGTGCTGCATTGCTGGATCTCTCTGTTCATAATGAAAGCCATGGGGCGCTGTTAGAGGATTGTAACAGAAAGCAAATCTCATCCAAAGGACTTCCGTGGCTGAGTATATCCATCTAAAGGGTCCAGAGAAGGACACAAAGAGAGCGTGAGTAGATGCCAGAGCACTGGCAATAAGAATATTCTGCCTGGGAAGTCCTGGGATTGCAAAGTCAAGCAAACCAGATGAGCACTAGCATCTAGGGGCAGGAGCAGAGCAAGCATCGTGGGTTATTCTTGGTTGCCAGCTTGGTGGGATTTGGAGTCATCTAGAAGACATGACTCTGAGCATGTCCATGAAAGTGTTCCCGAGATGTTTAACCTTTAGTATGGGCTGGGGTCCTGGACAGAATAAAAAGGAGAAAGTCCACTGATCATAGGCATCCACCCCCACCACCGCTGCGCTTCTTGATCGAGGATGTGCCAAGGAGCCCAGCTGCCTCACTCTCCTGCCACCATGCCTTCCCACCGTGGTGGACTGTGAACCTTTGAACTGTGAGCCAAAATAAATCTTTTCCTCCTTAATTTGTGTCTGTTGGGTGTTTTGTCACAGCAACCTGTGGAAGTACCACAGGTCTGTGAAGGACATCAGATGTCTGACATGATGTGGACAAGGGATATATAGCTCACTATATCATGGGATATAGCTCTGTTTGGTCCCCACCACTGTGGTGGAGGGTCACAAAAGGGCTCTGACGCATGTCTCTGTGGCCTTGGTGGGAAGAGCCCAGCACAGCCCCTGGAGGAAACCCCAGTCTACAAGAGAGAACGAGTGAAGATGGATCCCTATGAGTTCAGGGAAGGCTCTGAAGAGAGGCACCCAGCCAGAGCCCCTGCTCTCAGCGCTGACATTGGGGGCATGCCCTACAGGAAGATGGTGCTATACCAGTCAGCATGTGAAAAATCTCAGAATGAAATGTACGCGCAGCACACCTTCCTCCCAGCCTGCTTTGCCTGCCACTCACCCCCATCTCGCTTCCTGCCCATCCCCTTCCCAAGCACTGCTCCTCTGGGGGACTCAACCTACCAGCGTGAATAGCTGTCCTCAAGACAAACTGTATCACAATGCCAACTAGAGGGTCCCAAGGACTTCTCTTCCCCTGGATGGAAAAGACCTGTTCCTATGAGCTGAGGGGCAGAGACTGGTGGAGAGAAAATCACAGGGACTGAGAAATGCCACCTGACAAGCCCAGCCCTGGCTCAAGGAAACTGTCAGTCAGTGTAGCTCATGCTGGCAGGACGGGAGACAAAAAGCACAGGCTACGTCAACATCATGAAGTCCCTTCACATGCTCCACCCCAAACGCGAGTTTGCTTATGCTGCATACCTGACTTTTACAGCCTACGTGTGGGCACAATAGAGCCACCACGGGTCCTCCCATCACAGCCTGCTGGGCAGTGGGCTAATGATGGAGGCTGCAACCAAAGGTTCCAGCAACAACCTCCCACATGCTCTTTTAGGAGAAACGGGACATTGTGACATGTAGGGAAGTACAGCTCACAACACCCCTGTCGGAACCAGCAAAGACTGACCCATCCTGCCCTGGGAGCACCACTGCGATTGAGAAATGGCACATTTAACAAAACTTGGGGTGTGGCTCAGTTGGTAGAGCATTTGCTTAATGTGCAGAAAGTCCTGTGTTCAACTCCCAGCGCCACATTAGCCAGGCATGGTGGCACATGCTTATAATCTTATAAGGAGGATTGGGAATTCAAGGTGATCCTTGAAAATGTGGAATTCAAGGGTAGCCTGGGCTACAGAACTTGTCTCAAAAATAAAAAGACTTAAAGAGCGAAATGGGAACAAGGTAAGATCTTATTTAAGAGCAAAGAAAAAAGGCAAAAGGATCAGGGATGGATTCAGGATGTGAGCCTGGTCCACCTCTGCCCAAGCAGAACCCGGCTTACCATCCACATCACTGGGCACCTGGCCAAACATGGCCAGGTATGGCTCATAGATGACAGAGCGGAAGATCCATCTCCAGCGCTGCTCATTTTGCCTAAGGATCCCCTGTCTGGCCACTCCGAAGGCCACCATCCACACAGCAAAGAGGAACAGGAAGAAGAAAACGTCGATCAGCTGCCAAGTGAGGAGATTGGAACAGTTAGAACCACACCCACAGTGGCTGGCTGGCTGCACAGCCTGACGATTCCCAGCCTAGCCACGGAGAGAGGCAGAGAGAGGTTTCAGAAAATTCAGGTCATCAAGTTGCCTGGGCACTTCAATCCGCTGATTGGCTGATTGGTTGGTTGACTGACTGACTGACTGACTGACTGCACTGCTGAGGTTAAGACCAGGGCCTTCACGTGCTGGGCAAGTGCTCTATCAATGACCTCCCTCCCAAACTCTTAGCCGCTAATTTTGAAATAGGATATTGTCTCCTTTAGGTTTGGAGAGGTCTGTTCTCCAGAATGAAACCCAAACCCTGCACCTCTGCTTGCTGATCTCCAAGCAGCTCAGACACAGAGGCTCTGTGAGGGCCCAGCTCAAAGCCCAGAGGGCCTCTGCTGGGGAGGAGCTCTCTCCAGCCACACCTGGAGATACTTGCATTCTTTCAACCTCCAAATTATTTCTGCAGAATTACTTCTTAGGAGAACAAAAGCAGCCCTTGGGAGGCGAGAACAACTTACTTTTTGTTATTCTGCTGTGTTTTGCACACACAGCTTGAGGTCATGGTGACTGGATGCCTCAGACATGCTTTGAGTTAAAACCACACACTCAACCTCAGCCCTGGAAAAGGACGTCCACATGAGCTCACTCAGGGGCCCATCTGATTTCCAGACAGAACCAGCTCTGGGGAGGAACATCCTCAGCCTGCTCTTTCCTCCTGGCATGTATGTAAAACCAGCTCAGTGGCCTTTCTCCCACATTGGTGTTACAGGGTCTAGAACTTAGAAACCCACCATCTCTAGGCATCTGGCTCACTGCTTTCCTCTAGGGAAACATGTTCACCTCCTTGAACTAGAGCAACTCCATCTATAAAAATGGCATGTAAGCCTCCTCACACACACACACACCTACGTTCCCTCTGACTCAAATGGAACTCCCAGGAAACCTCAGTGACGTGCAGGCAGCGTGTCACATGGACACTGCTGGTTCTTTAGAGCTCTCTTTCCTAAATTCTCCCCTGGAGGTGGTCTATCTTCAGCCATGATGTGGAACAAGGGCTCTGAGCATGGCAAGAGAAGGGCACTAGCCGAAGTGCTGGCTCTTACCATCCGCTGCAGCATGATAATCTTGGGTCCTAAGTTCCTGCTAACAGTGAAAATGTGGATGAGCCTTAGAGTGAATATAATGTAATCCAGGCAGAAAATGACTCGCCCGGAGTACAAAGAGCTTTTATTGGAAGAGTGGAGGCTGTGGAGAGAAAGAGAGAGAGAATTTACGGGACGTGGTACAACATTCCCAAGTTCACCGTGGTGTGGCTGTGTGTATGCCTCCTTATGTACACAGACGCGCACTTGTGGCGGCTGGAAGCAGACACTGGTGTCGAACTCTATTGGTTTCTGTCTTGCTCACTGACCTGGCCAGTCAGGTCCCAGAGCTTCCTCGCTTGCCCCAGCTCTGGGTTCGGGTTGTGGTGGTGCCTCATTTTACATGGTTCTGTGGTCTGAACGTGGTCCTCACACTTGTATGCCGGGCACTTTGCCGACTGAGCCGCCTCCCTAGCTCACTTTTGGGCTTTTGATGACGACTTTGGATTTAGGTGTCTTCTCGCACACTCTGGCTCTGAGGCTGGAGGGATATACTGGTGTGTGGAGGGGCAACAGCAGGGCCAGCATGCTGGCCAAGGTCACATGCGCTTTAAATTGAGTGGGTGAAAATGAATCAACGTTGAAAGACACTCATCATCCCCAGTGCCCTCTCCTTGGATTCTAATTATGCCTCCCCCAAGCCTGCCTGAAAAAATGAAAAGGAAAATTGTAAAGAACCCAGGATGAGGGGAAATTTATGATGGCCAAGTTGTGTCTCCACAGGGCAGGGTTAATGGCCTCTTGTGATCATATCTGAAGGGGAATGAAGTGACACTCCAGCCCTTTGGGCTTGAGATGTCCAAGATTTTTTTCTTCACCATCTTTTGTGCCAAAAGGACTGAGGTTGGGAAGGGAGTAAGACCCACTTACCGGAACACAATACCCGCGATGAAGTAGAAGAGCCCCAGCGTGTCCATAACGTTCCACAGGTCGGTAAAATAATTCACTCCATTCATGTACCACTATGGCAAGAAAGGGCAGACACAGGAATGGGCACCTGGGCACCGGTCTCTTCCGGACTTGTAAATGTCCACTCAGTTTCTCCCAGGGTACCTCTGAGACTGTGTCAAGTGAGCCCTACCAGAACCCCACTTCCAAGGGGTGAACAAAGGTGAAACAGCAGGTGGGCGTGGACAGCAGTGTAGACGGGCACTGCACAGTTACAAGGTATCATCCAGATGTTGTCACCATAGATCTGGACACTTATTGTCAAAATACTGTTTCTGGCACACACAACAGAACAACTTGATCAGTGAACTCTTTAAAAAATGTATACAGGGAAGAAAGATTATTAACTGGACTCTACACACTGGCTTGGAAGAGCTCCAAAACCAGCTGTCTGATCTTTTCATTTGCCTACCTGTTCAGAGTCTGGCTACTAACAGCCTGGGGCCCAGACCCCAGGGACAGCTCAAAACAGTGGATTCAGTGAGGTGTGATACTGAGTCCCATGAAAGGCAGATGTCCCTGTCTTCCCATAAACTCACCCTCCTGAGTCTATCTGGGAACCCATCCCTAACCCCAAGGCTAGGGTGCCCATCCTGGGAATAGTTAAGATTCTCACATCCACCAAAATCCTGCAAGCTGGGAGGCAGGAGGGTGGCGGGACACTCATTTTGAGTAGCCAAAGGACGAGAGCATTGGCAGATCACAGTGGAACAGTGAACTCCTTCAGGGCTGGGCAGCCTGGGTCAGGCCATGTTCCACTGTGGGGAGACAGGCTCTAGGTTAGGACCATTTATCTGGGCAGTGCTGAACCCCGGGGCACCGAAAGCCATTTGCTACTCCATGCCTCCTAAGATGAGAGCGGTTGGCACAGGCCCTGCCCACCTGTTCTCTCTTTCATCCCTGCTGGGAGGCTGGTACATACTGCTCTGTTCAACCCCAGCTCATCCTCGCCTGAGTGACTCCAGAAGCCTGACCCATATTATGGAAAAATAGACAGATGAACCCCGGGCCACCAGAGTGCCACTACAGGGAGGACAGATTTCGGGTCTAAGGGGGAAAGAGCAAAGCCAAGCTGTGAAACACAGGCATGTGCTTGTTTATCCTCTCCTTCGCGCTGCGACGGCCTCAGAACCAAGAAAGTCACAGAGAAGGCGGGTTGGAACTCAGCACGTTTTAAACGAACATCAGCTGTGTCTGCTTAGCTCCACTGGGAGCAAACTAACAACTGTACTTATTTGCCCTGTTGACATTCTAGGTTAAAGTCCCACGTTAGTTGTGAGCACCCTCCCTCTGGGCAAGGGCTGCCACTCGTCACCAGAGAGCACAGGTTCTGAGTCCCAGACACAATCTAAAACAATGTCTTGTTTAGGGCTTTTCCCTAACAACCGTGAATCTGCCCAGGCCTGCTGAGCCTCTCCTAGAAAGAAGCTAACCCATTTAGGAAGCCAAAGACAAGACCGTAGAAATGAAGGGAAGCAGCGCCCTCTAGTGACAGGGCACTGCCAAAACTAGACAAAACTTCACAACAGCAATCATGTTTTATCAGTCAGTCATGTTTTATCAACCATTCCAAGACAAGGCCACCAGGGTTTCTCTGCTCTGAAGTGAGCGAAGGCAGGGTCCCTTTGTCTGTCTCCTCATCTCTGACCTCAGTAGCTATAACCATGGTAGCCCTCAGGAGTGACTTATGAGCACTTATGAGTGACTTATGCTTGTCCCTTCCTGTATTAAAATGCATTTTCAGCAACGCGACAGTAGCAGCTCTGGCTTCAGATATCCACAGCAAATGAAAATCTAAAGCAGATAAGCCCTGCTTGATGCTGTTCTGTGGACCACCAGAGCATGTCAGTACCAGGGGGGCTCAAAGGACTCCTGATCCGGGTTTCTGCTTTTCCCAGGAGTCTCTGTGGTAGAAAATGCACCCAGAGGAGGGGAAGAACAAAGAAACCGAGTGACTGCACGCCACTCAGCCCAAATTACCGCCCATTTGCGACCCCTGCTGGGTTTCTCCTGCCTCTTTCCTTGTCGGCCCCTCTCTCCCTCTCCCCACCCAGTCTTCATGACTTAATCTCCACTGGCCACGAGTCAACTGGCCCTCTGGTCAGCAGGTCTGCCCTGAATGCTGAGTATCCCGTGGCTCTGGTTATAGCACACAGGATACCTCAGCCCACTCTGCTGGAGACACATCACAAGCCAGGAGAACTGGAAAGTGGGTTTGGAAAGAGACAAAGGGACAGAGGTCATATAGAAGTGCCATGGGCTGAGCTGTACCTCCAGACTGAAATCCTCCACCCTGTACCTGGGGATGTGACCTTGTTTGGAAATCAGGTCACTGCAAATGGAATTGGACAGGTTGAGACGGAGGCCTGCTCCAACATGACTGCTGTCCCCAGGAAACGGAGAAATTGGGACACACCTGCACATGGGGAGGGCAGCATATGGACATGAAGCCAGGGGTCAGAATGCCACATCCCATGAGGCACAGAATGGCAGAGATGGCCAGAAAACTTTTAGAAGCCAGGAAATAGCACGGAACAGTCTCCTTCACAGTACTGTACGGGACCAGCCCAACCCACACCTTCATCTTAGACTTGTGCCTCCCAGAACTGTAGGAAGTACACTGTTACTCAGCCATCTCGTGCAGTTTGGATCTTTCTTCTCCCTCCTCTGCTGAATTCCATCACTTTCCACACCACTTTCCTACTAGTCAAGAAGACAGGAACGTGGGGAACTGGTCTTAAGACCCCTCCCAGCCCTCACACCCACAGCAGATATCCCTAATTGCCTAAAACAGGCCCTCAGAATCCCTTGTAACCCATGAATCCTGGAGACTGCACATTAAGATCTATCACAGAGAGTTGGCATGGCATTAGCCAACTTAGTGTTTGGACTAGTCGGGGCCCTACAAGGCCAAGAGCACCATTATTTGCCCATTCAAACCGCTTTCATCACTGGGCCTTGTTCTTTGTCAACTAAACACCCCCTAAGTTGCATACCTAGCAAATACTTGCTAAATGGATGTATTTTAAGGTTCAGGTCCAGAGGAGACAAGACAATGACAGCAGAATCTGCAAGGACTTTCTGAGAACATTTTCCGCCATGGGTTAGAACAGCAACACCTTCACCACCAACACGAATTTCTTCAACATCTGCTGCCTCAATAAGTACCTACTCCATGGGGTCTGGAGTAGACTCTGGATTCAGTGGTGGAGCAAGGATTCCAAATACACACACCCCAAGATTCGGAACGTTCAATAGTTGCTGAGGGCTCTTTGGTGGAGCAATTCATCCATAAACTGGGCCATGATGCATCTTTGATGAGTTGTCTGCGTGGGCTTTTGACGATGTGGCAGCCTTTGAATCGCCCACTCTCCTGTCAGGTACCCCAGTAACCTCCCTGGTTCCATACAGCAGACTGACGTGGAATCGCTCGCTTGATATGCCGTCAGGGTCCTGCCTGGGATGGGCCGACATTTGTTCCCATCTCCCCGGAAGGGTACAACCCTTGCCTACCTGCCTTACTTCATCACAGAAAAGGACGAAGACCAGGGCGTAGAGGATCAGCTCGGGCGTGTGCGGCACCGAGTGGAAGTCCATGAGCAGCACGTAGGCAAACAGCAGGAGGAAAGCGATGTAGAAGACCACATTCCAGGAGAAGACCACGAAGGGCGAGGTGAAGAAGGCCACATAGTACCAGAGTAGCTTCTTGTGCTTGTCAATGGGCTTCTTCCTAGACAGAGCCAGAGGCAGGACAGTGTCGCCAGCCACACACACCCACACCCACTGACACAGTGACCCGGTCACAAACCTTCATACACACTGACAGTCAGACACACTCAGATACATTCACACACTGACAGTCACACATTTCCACACGTGCACAAACGCACATACTTGCATCCTCACATAAACTCACATTCACACTCATACATACACACACAGACATATACATTCATACACACACATACACACACACACACACACACACACACACACACACACGGACATGGCTTGCTTCCCACCACAGACAAGAAATAGACATGGCAAAACTGGATCTCAAGGCTGACCCAGCCAAAACTCAACCCTGTTTCCGTATGATCAGAGAATCCAAATTAAGCCTCAGATGTTAAAGACAACCTCAGGCCCACCTGCTTGAAACCTAACACAGGAAAAACATAGACCAAGCGCACAGATGCCAGTGAACGCTCTAAGTTCTAGGCTTACAACCATTTACACAAATGCGCAAACACACACTCTGATGCTCACACACATGATTGGATGTCCCAGCCCACACCTGAAAGACACGAGGCCACAGCCCACCAGGGGAATGATGAACAGACACAGGATGATCTTCCAGTTCTTCGTGTCTCGGGAAATCTCCCCATACCACTGCTTCGAAAGAAAATTCTAGAAGGAAATAGAGATGGAGAACACACAGCCTTATTGATGTGAATATATGGGGGACAGAACACAGTTCTCCTCCCGAGCCCTGCATGCTCCTGAAATATCTAACGCCTATTAACGTCTTTAATCTTTCAGATATTGCCTGGATTCTAAGGCATGAAGAAGCAACTTAAAATTCTGTTTGATTTCCGAGTTTGTTTATTTTTTTTCTAAGTTGAGTACTGTGAGTTTTAAAAGAGATGGCTATGTGAGTGAAAATTCACTAAAGCTATGAATTTTTAACTACTGTAATATTTATTTGTGTAAGATTAAACAAGTATGTTTCTAACCCCCGTCTCTCCGTGATGATAAGTTCAAAGGCAGAGCCAAAGCACTGTAGACTTCCCAGAGCTCCTGGCTGGAGGCAAATGGGATGCTTTTATTTGGAAGCTAAAATGAACTCAGGAAAAAAGAGGTTGATGTAAAGGCCAGATGGAATGCATGAAAACAGTCCCCTGACTCGCTGTGCCAGCCCCTCAAGGTGGGACAGGAAGGGTTTCCATGATGGTAGAGCCCGGAAACATCACATTGCCACCAAAAGATGGGGACAAGGGACCTGACCATATCAAAAAACCTCACAGCTGAATAGATAGATAGATAGATAGATAGATAGATAGATAGATAGATAGATAGATAGATAGATAGAGGGAGCCAACCAGAAGGGGTTTGGCAGGAAGAGGGCAGAGCAGGGACAAGCTGAGACCCAGGCATCGTCACTAAGAAGGCTGGGACTGTTGTGCTGTGGTCACAGCCCTGCACCTGCCCTTCTATTGGGAGGGCGACAAGTGCCAAGGGCTTCTCCTGGGAGCCGTGCCATGTCCTCTTGAGGCTGTGCTATCAGTGTGTGCTTGGCTGAGGCGGGGCAAGCTGGACCCTAGAAAGAACACCAGCAAGCAGCATGCTGCACTTGTAAACACCGCCTGGCGCTTGCAGCAGCCTCTAGAGGGGAGCCAGAGGCCTCCAAGACCTCCGGGGACACCTCCTTAAGCTCCTTCCTCCCCCAGCTCACCTCCAGAGCAAACTGCTCTCACTGAGAGCCTCTTCTGAGATCTGTTTGCCAGCCACCTGGTATAAGACAAAGTCTGCAGCAGGCGGCGAGTCGCAGAGGATTTAATCCCGGTGCGACTACTTCCTAGCAAGCTTGCACGGGAAATGTTCCAGAACCACCCTGGGCCCTGAGTCCTCAAAACAAAATGAATTATCCTCACTTCCACATGCGTGGTGCTGACGGAACATGTAACAGGCATGGCCCTTCCACCTCTCCTTACCCGATTAGACTTCCGGCGTCCCCGTGCAGCTGTGGGCGCAGTTATAAGCTGCTGCTTGCTTGACTTGCCTCAGGACCAGCTTCACCCGTCTCGTAATTTCTCCATCACTCATAATGACTTGTGCTGGTAGCAGCTGACTCTGCTGACCTTCCCTCTCACATAGAATTTCCTGGCATCACCATAGCAACTCCCTGGCAACCACCACCACCGCTGCTGTTTGAACAGGTTCCTGGGCTTGAACACCTGGCCCCT
Organism: Psammomys obesus; assembly: GCF_907164565.1. Lineage (NCBI taxonomy): Eukaryota > Metazoa > Chordata > Mammalia > Rodentia > Muridae > Psammomys > Psammomys obesus. The sequence continues at coordinate 5,219,840 of NW_026593286.1, forward strand.
AGCTGGTGGTGCTGTGGGGGGGGGGGATTTTTAGGTCTGGCTAGTGGGGGTGTGCCACTGAGGGTGGTTGTAATAGCCTACCCCAGTTTCTAGTCCCAGTTTCCTCTTTCCAATACACCAGGAGTGATGAATTATAACCACCATGAGCTCTACTGCATTGGGTGAAAACTGTGAGCCCAACTCAGTCTATCTTCCCTGTAGTCACCTCTGTCAGGGAACTTAAGATAACTAACATAAACAGAAAGATAACTGATATACACAACTATGCCCATTTCACAGACAAGAAAAGGAGGTTTATCATCTCACATCTACTTCAGTAGACCAAGACCCAGACAGGGGCCCCAGACACAGCTCATCATTGTAATGTCCTATATGCTTTGTGGAAGCCCAAAGAATTCTTTCTCCTTGCCACATGACTTAGCTTCACTTCTGTCGCTGTGATAAAATACCTCGACAAAAAGCAGCTTTGGGGAGATGGGGTTTATTTTAGCTCACAGTTCCACATGAAGGTCCGTCAAAGCAGGGAAGCCAAGGCAGACACTTGAGGAGGCGAGTCGTGTGACACCCACAATCAAGAGCAGAGAGGAGTGCCTGAGCGCTTAGTATTCAGCTAGCTTTGCCTATTCTTACACAGCCCAGGGTCTAAAACCAGGAAACGGAGCCTCCCGTGGTGGGCTGGGTCCTACACCAACCAAGGCAATCTGGATGACTCCGCTCCCGACACACTGAACCTGCCAACTGATCTAGAAAAACCCTCCCCGAGACTCTTCCTGGGTGATTCTACAGTAGGTCAAGTTGACAGTTAAAGCCAGGCATCACACTATGGTCTGGATCTTGGATTTTTTCCATACCCTAAAGGCATTTTGGAAGGTAGCATAGTCTTTAAGAGGATGGAGCCTAGGGGGAACTCTTAGACCATAGGGGGCTACACCTTTGGAGAGACTTTGGTTCCTCTTATTCCTCACTTCCTGCTTCCTGGCTGTCATGAGGTGAGTGTGTGCCTCTACCACACACTCTGTCCATAAGGCCCTGCCTCATCATACACCGAGAAGCAATTGGCACAACAACCATGAACTAAACCCCCAAATACTGTGAGCCAAAACAAAACCTTTCCTTTTGTTAAGTTGATCACCTAAGGCATTTTGCTACAGTGCTGGAAAATTGACTGACGCATTCCTGTACCATCTGTTGGGGTAAGACTGTACACAAAAGCGTATGTGTCATCGTCTTCCATATTGTCACCCAGATACTCTCTCAATGGCTTTTATATGGGATGAGAAAAGTGGCTCTTAATGTCATTTTCTAAATGCTACTCTGGTAGCATGTGATGTCAGGCCTGTTCCTGGGTACATTTTTCAGGGCCTGACTTCAGCTTACCTGGACCCCAGGCTGAGCGATGAAATGCTGGTCTGTAGCCTCCACCGCCAGCTCCAGACAGTTGCTCCCGCCCCAGGCTTCACAGGAGTAGACCAGTAGCTGCTCTGCCAGGTCTTCATCGCTGCTGTAGCACTCAGTGAATAGCTCTATCATCAGGGAGGGGAGAGCTGGGCTCAGACAGCAGACACGGGACCTGGCCGCCTATCCCCAGTTAAAGCCTGAACAGACTGGGCATGAGGAGCCAGGCATACAGAAGCCACTGAGAAAGCTGTCCAAATGTGACCCTTGCCACAGAGATGTTTTCTTTAGATAGTTGGTGGGCCTCTTCACCGCAGAGGGTGTTGATAAATGCTTATGGAGCTGAGCGCCTTCAACACCTGGGGAGCCCTCTCTGCAGCGTTCTCTGGGAAGGACTCCAGGTCCTCTACCTCTGCTTACCTAAAACAGAACCTCCTACCTTCCACTTCCCACCTAAGCCTTCTAGGTGAGATATCTTGGCAAATACTACGGGACACTTACCCACTGCTCGGGTCTCATACTCATTGGCTAGTTCCTCCGATTCCCCAGCAGCGTTGATGTCATTCTTAACTTTGGCCAAGGTCTTCAGAAGCTTGCTGGCCCCCAAGGCTGCCAGAGTACAGCCTTTGGTCTTTTGGGGGACAGGGATGGGGAAATGTTGGTTAATTCTTAATCTCTTGAAGTGGTAACATCAACATGAACTTTTGAAAGGTATACGCAAACAGGAAATGGCCAAGTCAGCTACTTAGTGTGACTGAAGGTCAGGTTTGCAATGAGCTTGGAACAGACTCGGACCTCAATAAACTATTCATGGTCTTGCACATGGAATCAGCAGATAAATAGAAAATACCTGGATAAATATTGCAAGACATTATGCCTCTAATAACAGGAAGCCTGGCTGACCCACTATTTCAATATTATCATGTGGTTAACAGCCAAGCCACAGGGAGCGAGAATGAGAACACTGAAGGCCTGAGCCCATGTAACTGAAGGCTGTGTCTGAATTCAGCGCTCAAGCGCTGAAGCGGCCATGGAAGCATGGGTGTCCACAAATTCATTTATAGAAACAGCGACGTACTAAACCACAAAGAAAACTCTCAAGATTTCAAAGCAGAATTTGTACAGGCCCGACCTTTTGGTCCATACTGGAATAAAAGCTAGAAAGTATTATTTTAATCTTAATCTTATCATTATTCAGTGCTGGGGATCAAACCTAAGGCCTTACACATGTAAGGTAAGGACTTAGAAATTAATTTCTAGGTTAAATTTCAAAGCTTCTTGTGCTTGGGGAAAGGTTTGTGCCCAAGGAGCAGGAGTGTGCTGGAGGGCCCCTACATGACTCCTTTCTGGGAACCACCCATCCCAGGCACATTCCCAAGGCCATACAAAAAGAGGCCCGACCATGGTTCTATGTACTAGATGCCCCAAATTCTAAATCGGGCATGTGAGTTTAGGTTAGACAGGACTCCTATGATACAGCATGTATTTGGTGCTGATTTATTGTGGACCTGGATGTTTACCTGCTCCCAAATGACCTTGGAGAGTTCCTTCTTGTTCTGAAGGATGGCCCAGATGAAGAGAGCTTGCAGAGGGTGCCGGGTGGTGAGGGAAGCATCCTGCCAGAGGCCAGAACATCGGGTCACCACATGCAAATGTAACCCACTTTAGGTCCACTATTCTAACAGGCCCGAGAAACAGGCAGGCCTCTCGTTGGAGACCTCGGGGCTGAGTCTGTTTTAGCAGCGCAGTAATGTGATTCTCCTTGCTCGCTGAAGCTCAGCAGGCGATGTGACTTGACACAAAATCTTTCATCTATCATAAGAGACAAAGTATGACTGTGGGAAAGTATGAAGGGGGAAAATGTGCTGAGAGCAATTTAAAGACTGAATGACTCCTGATATGCCATGGAGAAAGCAATTCCTTTCCATCCTCTACATCAGCCTCTCAGCTAGGAAAAAAAAAAGTGTTCAAATTAAATCTAACTTTGCTGTGGCTTCCATCCAATTGCTACCACATAAAATGGCTTATTTCTCTGGACTGTTATTCAAAGATTGCAGTCCTAGCTCATACCTAAGATTCAGTATCTTTCAAGGAACATTTCAAATAGAAAGTGACTGTGTGTGTTTCTTTTCAGCCCCTTTTTTTATTTTACTAAATTCTAAACTATACATATGAGGCCCAGTTACGTGCTGTGTTTCAAACTTTTAAACATAAATAAATGTCAAACAGAAGATCTACACTTTCAGCTCAACCACCCACCAAGTTCATTCACACACACACACACACACACACACACACACACACACACTTTTAAAAATCTCAGTTACAGATGATAATGATCTAGTTTGCGTTTCTCCAGAAGCAATCCTGAGATAGGAATTGGAGGAAAGTGGTTTATTTAGAGAGTGAGGCAGTAAAGTCAGAAGAGCAAGAAGCCCACGGCCATGGCGTGTTACCTCAGGCTCACGTTACTATGCCCCCTAATTGTCTCCTCTAAATGAGGGGTAATTGGGGTACTCTGACAAGAGCAAATGTTAATAATAATTGTTGATGCAGACCGGTGGAACCGGACCTATGTGGACTCAGAAAGGAACCTCAAGAAGCCCACAAGTGCTCTAGTGGACCTACCCGCTACTCCATCTACCCACAGAATAAATACGGGCAGTCCTTCGCTCTTTCACCTGGCAGCAGGGAGCTATTTCTGTAAACAGGCTGAGACATGAGCAGGGAGCCATCTGTTAGTCCCTGTTCCCGATCAAACAGCCTCAGAAAGTGTGTCACACAAGCCTTCTGATCTAGAAATAATGTAACCTAAGCACAGCCAGGGGCCTAGAGAAAGACATCGGAGAACTCTCCCAGGGACTTTATTCTTTAGGAAAGATGGTAGAGAAAATGCAGGTCACCCTTACAGCTGCTTAACGGCAATCAGGGAAAGAACGGTAAAGATGAAGGCAGAGGATTGAATTTTAGGAATAGGGAATACGGAGCCAGAGAACTGAGCTCAAGTAGACAGCCTCCCTGCTACGCACATGGAGTTCCACATCCAAGTCCTCCCTGCTGCTTCTGTCCTCCTTCCAGAAGCTTCTGCGGAAGTTTGCCACCAGCTTCCAGACAAAGGTGAGGAGTGCGTCGTTGTAGGAGTTCTTGGCGATCTGTAGGTTCCGGTACACCAAGGTGCTGAAGTGGGTGGAGAAGAGCTCAGTGAGGACGTCATTGGTGAGAAACTTCTGCAGGTTCAGGCCGTTCTCCAGAAAGAGGCGGACAAACTTGGGCCTGTCCTTTATGAGGGCCGTGAACATGACTTCCTGCAGGTCAGCAGACTGAAGAGAAAGAGCAGGAGAGAGCTCAGACCATAAGGCCAATAAAGAAAACACAGGGTGTCTCTGTGTTTCAGCTACAAAATCCTACTACCTTCAGCTTCTCTCTCCATCCTGCTTTGACAATAAAATTCATCTTTTCAGCGTCTAGATGGGAAAACAGCACAGGGGAGCTGTTGAATGTGCCCTGGGCTCTTACGTGGAATTAGCAGTGCCCATTTAGGCATGACGTTGAGCCAGGAGCTGGCTCTGCCACGTGGCATGAAGAGCATCAGGGAGCGGAAGCCAACAGTGGGACACCAACTGTGAACCAGTTGCCAATGCTGTCTGTTCATGCCCGTGGGTCTGTGCCCTTCTTAGCTGAACTCTGACCTTCCCTAGACTGTGAGAGTTCTCACACAACTGCCAGAATGGAACCCATCAAGCCTCATATTGTCTAGCAAAGAGCTGGGGTGTGGTGCAGGAGCCAGTCACTGGAACACTGGGTGTTCGCCACCTGGGTCAACATTTTTACCTGTGTCTGGTAAAAATTATCCTACCTACCTTTCCCAAGAATCCTTTTTTTTTTCCTTATTTATTTTTAGATATGTTCTTAACTTGTAGCCCAGGCTGGCCCGAAACTCACTACATAATCCATGCTGGCTTTGGATTCATAGCAATCCTCCTGCATCAGCCTCCTAAAAGGCTGAGATTACAGGCAGGAGCCATGACGCCTAGCTTTCTAAGAATTTGAAGAATGATAGCTGTCCACTTCAGCTGCAGTCCGGTAGATGCAGTATTAAAAGCACTGTCAGCTTTTAAGTGCATTATGTCAGTGTCATTGCCAACACTCAGGATCCAAAGGGCCACCAAGATTTAATTTCTAGCATTAAAAGTAGAAGGTGCAAGATCTGATAAAGCAGACGCCTCCAGCAGAAGCCTGTGGCACCTGTTCCCGGGAGCCCGGGCCCTCTGGTACTCACTGACTCCCTGACTCCTCACTCATGGCGGCCTAATTCGGTTCCTCAGTTCCTTGTCTGGCCACCACCATTATGGCAGCATGGTGCTTTTCCTATCTGCCTGATGTCATTTATTTAGATTCACACGTAGCCTAGGGGAAATTGTTAAAGGTTCTTTGGGTTCCCTCACTCTTTAGATCTCTCTGGGGTAGGCAGGGCAGAGGTTCATCTGGAGAGAGTGGTAGCTCCATTTTCTCCACTGTCCTCAGAGGATGTGTCCATTACACCCCCTATCTTGCATTTCATTTTGTGTGTGTGTAGGGGGTGTCTATGGTCCTTCCCACATTGGACAGCTTGGGGAAAGTGGTTCTCGAAAACAGCTGACTTGTTACAGAGGACTGTTGGCGATGGACCTTGTTTCTAACTCAGCAAGCTTGAGGTGGAATCCAGCAGTTTGCAGCACTAACATGTTTCTGGGTTATATACTGTAACTAGTTTTAGGACCACACTGAGAAACAGTTGTATTCAGGAAAGGAAAGGCTTTGCAGGAAGGCCCGTATCTGTTTCCGAGAACCTTGATTCTACCATTCTCTAGTTTCCTGAGTCAGAAACTAGATTATGTCTCAGCCCCTGTTTGTTTTGTTCTGCTTGGCGAAAACAAAATGAGACAGCCCAGGTCATGCTCTGAGAATCTAGTTCAGAGCAGCCCTCCCACCCCAGCCCCACCCTCCCCGACACCACCAGGAACCCCCATCCTGCAACATCTATGGTGCTCTGACTCATTTGTCAACAAAATGAGATCATCTCCGCTTGGTATTGGTGTGAGTAGCTAGGAAACCACCACGTGCATTGTAAAGCACTGCATGATGCCATTTTAAAATTTGCTTTTAAGTGGATTATAGTATAGAGCTTCATAAGAGCCAGTGTTCTAGGTCCTTTAGAACCACCATTTAATTTAATCAGTGTAACAACACACTGAGGAAAGTGCCCTAGCTATTGTCTCTATTTTTAGGCAAGCCTGACAAATATTTAACAGTCGTTCTCTGACAGAAGCACAGACCCTGACGTACTATCTGACGTACCTAAGACGCACACGCTCCATGGCGAGTTTTCAGCTACTGCTATGACACCTCTGAATGCAGAACCAGGAATAGCTCTGGAGGGCCACACCACTGTCTAAGAGTTGATGGTAGCAACAGAAGTAACCCCCCAAACACAAGTAAAATAACTAAAAAGTCATGGCCTCTTCAGCTAGTTTATCTAGCCAGTGAGCTCTTGGGACCCACCAATCTCCATCCCTCAAGGCTGACATTTCGGACATGCACAGCCATACCCAGATTTTTACATCACTGCTGGTGGCTTCACACTTGCAGTATAAACACTCCAACCACTGAGCTATCTCCACCTTCTGAAAAGGTGTTAGCCTTGATTACTCCTTACCTTTGATTTTCATAAAATTTATCCAAATTATAAAGTTGCACAATCTGATTTTTAATAATGGCTATGTTCAACAAGCAACCCCCTAAATTTCTAAAAACCTAGCAGCTAGTTTTTGCAGGCTGGTATGAGTTGGCTCCAGCATGGCACTGTAAAAGGGCTAACCCAGAGCATAGTTGAGAGCCTTGCTCAAGGATACACAGAAAGCTACTCCAGCACTCAAACTCTTACACTGTGCCCTTCCCCCTAGCCACCTTCAGCTGACTTAATAAAATCAAATGTATAATGTTCATGTGTCTGAGCTTGTTTATTTACCACCTGACCTTATTTAAATAGAACAGTTTACACAGAGGGGCTCATTTATGAATCAATTAATTAATGCATTTACAGTTCTTTCCCTCCATTAACTAAAGCCTTGTGATATGTAACAGGGTTCATTATGGTGCAAAAACCAAACACTAGACAGTGTTTGCTAAAGGGATGAATAACTCAAAAATTCATGAGCCATTTAGTATTTCCACTACTGTCATTAAAATTGATCATATGTTAATGTAAGTAATATTTCTAAGAGTGTTTTCTTAAACCTGGCTGCTGAAGATGGAAATTGAGTTATGTAAGCATTCAAATCCATCCACACATGTGTAAAATAAAAAATATCCTAAGTGCCCATAATGACTTGAACTAATTCAGAAGATTAAAAACAGATGCACAAAGAGGCACCCTTGTAAATCTCTGTTGGATGGTTTAATTGTTCCTCCAAAGGTGACTGAACTTTAGATGTATGCCAGTGGTCTCCCATAAATGGATTCCTAAATGTTTATCAAAGTGAAAATATAGAAAAGTGATCTGCTGAAAAATCTATAGTTTTTAATGACATGTTCAGCTTCCACGTTAGAGGCGCTCATTTGGCCCAGGGAGTCACAAGTGAGTGTCTTCAGCAAAATTGTTCCACTTTTCCCTCATACGTCCCACCCCTGACAAATCTATCAAGATTTAGGTGGGTGGGAAGGTGGCGAAAGAATGTCACTATCTTGATCTTTTTTGTCAAGCCAGATCAATAATCCCATAATAGTCCCCATACCTTTACCCAGCCACTCCCGAGAGCAGACCTATGTTCTTCTCTTACCCCTGCCAACGGGGCTATACATTTAGGAAAGCTTACATTCAAGCCTTTGGCTATATTTTCTGTTTGCAAGAAACCTACTAAGACAATGTCATTATCCCATCCTACAATTAAGGAAAGTGAGGCTGGACAGCACTGATACACCAGAACAAAACAATCATTAACATGATTCTAGACTGATGACCTTGTTGGCTATAGGCCATCTATTATTGAGACCATTGTCCATGCTAACCCAGGAATAACCCTGGAGCCTTCTGCTACCTCCCACCGGCGGTCATTGGTGAAGATCTCATCACTTGCAAGGTCCAGTTGGTTCCACTCCAGCAGAAGCTTCAGCTGCCCATTCCAATTGTCTTTGTCCTGCTCGTTAGTGCTGAAGGCTAAAAGTGGGCAGAAAGAAAAGCAACAGACTAATGGGCTAGACATGAGGAAGGCAGGCTATTGTATCTGAAGAGCAGAGCCATTCATCAAAGCAGGTCTCATGGAATCAGACAAAACTCTCCTCTCCCTCTATTTTCTCTCATTCTAATCCGAGTTGCATATGTCCTGAAGTCTAGAAGGACCAACCTGGATCATAATATCTTTCTGCTACATATGAAACAGTGTAACACAAGTCTCTATAGACTGAGGCTCCATAAATATTATATTTCAAAATAAAATATTTTACAAAATACTTAGCCATATCATAGCAATGCATTTGTTATGATTTGAGTGTAAAATGTTCCCCACAGGCTCCTGGCTTAAATATTTGGTCTCTAGCTGCTGGCACAGTTCTGAGAGGCTGTAGAACCTTTAGGAGGCAGGGCTTAGCTTGAGGAAGTGGGTCACAGAAAGTAGATCTTAGAGGCCCAACTTTCAACCCAATCTCTTCCCTTCCCTTCTCTCCCCACTTTCTCATGTCTATCTGTCTATCTGTCTATATATCATCTATCATTTACCTACCTATTTATCTATCTATCATCTGTCTCTCTATCATCTGTCACCTATCTCTATGATCTATCTTTTTATCATCTGTCCTTATCATCTATATCTTTTCTTCCTTGTCTATCCAAATACGAGTTGGTGAGGAGTCTTAGGCATATACTCCAGTTCCATGGAGCTGCATGTCACTTCCATGATAGCCTGCGTCCTTTAAAATCATGATTCAAAATGAATCCTCCTCTCTTACATTGCTTTTATTAGATATTTGACCACAAAAAAAATACATGAGAGAAGTAACTAGTTTAGCACACACGGCTATTTCCAGAGCCGTTGTTTTCTAGATCTATGTATCCATATAGACCTCATTCTATTAGAATGAATGTCAGTATTGACAACTTCTGACAAGCACAAGAATGTTCTAATAAAAACTTAATGATTAAATTATGCTCCATGTGGTCCCAGATCTTCTCTGTATACTTTGCCTTTATTAGTCAGATATTTCTCTCTAGGCAAGGCTTTGCTAGGATCTATTTACTACAGATAATTTCACTTTGATGGAATGCTTTTTTGAGAAACAGTCTCACTATGTAGCTCTGGCTTTCCAAAACTCACTATGTAGATCAGGATGGCCTCAAACTCATGGAAATCTGCCTGCCTCTGCCTCCGGAGTGCCAGAATTAAAGGCACATGCCATCATCCCTGGTTCACTTTGATGAAATTCTAGGACAGCAAAGACTTGTTCTTCCTAGAGGTCAATCATAAGCTTCAGGAATTGTGTGAACCATTGAAGTTAAATTCAAAGTTATTTGTGGGGTGTGTGTATGTGTGTGTGTGTGTGTAGCACATGAACATGTGTCCAAGAGAAGCGTGTGTGTACACACCCCTGCAAGTACAAAGTCTTTACAACATTTTTAAAGGAGTCTGGGGCTCCAAAAGTACTTTAAACCACTATTAGAAACAGCTCTTTGCAGAGTATTTTGGTTACACCTGATCAGCGTTTTAGTGACATAAAAACTGTTATTCTGTGAAATACATCCATGCAAGGAAATTCACCTTATATACCAGTCCTTTTGTCTTCCAAGATGCACTCTCAGGGAATTGATGCCACTTACCTTTATACAGAGCATAGGAAATGGCATTGCTCACGATCTCATCACCAGCCTCTTCCATCTTAATAACTGTGAGTAGGTGGGAACTCTCAAGAATTTCTTTGAGCTGGTAATATGTCAGGAAGAATTCTGTCAACCAACTGATCTCAGGTACAATTAATATAAACTTTTAAAATATATCTATTCTTTCATAGTTTCAAACATACATGTATATACAACATCTTTGACCCTAACACCTTCTTATCTTCTTATTCCCCCCACCTTCCTCTAAACCCTTTCTTCTTCCCAATAAGTCTGCCTTCTGCTACTGTGATCTCTCTCTCTCTCTCTCTCTCTCTCTCTGCTTGTCTGCCTGTCTTTCTGTCTGTCTACCCATCAATCAGTCCTATAGCATTTAGAGTTTCCTGTATGAGCATGGATAAAGGATTATTCATTTGAGCTGAGGCAACTTTACACCACTGAGGATATGACTCCTCCTTCCCCAACAATCATTTACTACCTATAGCTCCCCAGGGTGGAGGTAGGGTTTTATCTGAGTCTCCCCACCTATGTTTATTCCACCTTTGTTTAAATGTCCACATATTGAGAATTCTAGATCTACTTCCTCACCTACATCAGCTAAACCCACAGCCTCTAACTTCTGAATTGTATAAATGAGCCCTTGACCTCAATAACTATTGTGGTCAGAATGCTGGTTGTGTGGGAACACACACATCAAAAAGTTCCTATTATAGCGCTGTGAAAGCCTCATTCAACTCTCTCTCTCTCTCTCTCTCTCTCTCTCTTTCTCTCTCTCTCTCTCTCTGTGTGTGTGTGTGTGTGTGTGTGTGTGTGTGTGTGTGTGTGTGTGTAACAAAATCTGAAACACTGAAGATATCAATTGTCTGGTAAGTAAATGAATGGACAGGCAACAAAAGATGATGGAGACCTATTTGTGGCTGGTCACAGAGTCTGAGACGGGAGGAAGGAAGAGTTTAAAGGCAAACAGGAAGAAACCAAATGATCAAAAGATGAAATAGCTTTAGATGTTTTAAGGAACGGTACCTAGCGTGGCTCATATTCAGATACTCTGGAAAATTAAGATCTTGATACTCATAGTAGTGTATGGAATCACTGTGTTCCAGGACTTGGCGCTACAAAGATCAATATCCTTTATGAGAGACAAATGTATTATCCTTTGTGATTTTCTGTAGTGCTTAATTTTGAAACAGATGCTTTGAAAAGGCACCTAATTTCAAGGCTCTAGGTACTAGCAAGGATGGTGGCTCCCTCAAGAATTTCTTCTTCAATGAAAAGAGCACAGATGCTTTGTAGTGTCAGCTTTAGAATATGGTGATTTCACTAGCAAAATTTGAACCTGGACCTTCTGGGTCTCTGCTGGGCAAGAGTCAGAGGTTTCAGGGCCTTGCTGTTGGAATACAGAAAGATGTGGACTGAGAAAGTTCTTGGGTGTGGCTAGTAGGAAGTGAACTTTTAAGGCCTCTGCTCCTTGGGAAGGGTGATGATGAACACTTGGGATCAAAAAATGCACACCCAGACAGGGGAGATAAATCAGAGTGTCAGCTAAACACAAACCATGAGGATTTTGAGGGAGAAAAAAAAATAAGCACAGAAAAAAAAGACTCTTTACCATGCTTGCATCCTTTGTTCAAACCAAAGCATTGGAATCCAGAAAGAAATGATGGGTGAGGAAGCAGATCTAGGGCCCAGGGTCATGGAGCATGCTTGAAGTGGGCAGCTCCATGGGGGTAAGACCTCTTTGATTTTTCAATGAAAGGGGAGGAAAATAAAACAAACATGGGTACAAAGCAGTGACAGATCTAGAGAAGGTTCTGTATCTCCCCCACCCCCCATGCCTGGCTGCAACCAGTGCAAGAGTTTCTGAATGCAAACAGGAAATCATTTTCTCCTTTTTGGGCTTTCAAAAATATCTCATGACAGCTATTCAAGACCCAAACTTGAAAGCAGTGCTTGGATAGCTGCCTGCCCTGGTCCCCCTTGACTCACAAATGTATCTCCTCTGCCATCATTCAGTTCTTCAAATGTTATCAGCTTCTCACCTCAGGACCTTTGTGCATGCTGTTCCCACCATCACAATGCCCACCCTCACCTCAGTCGCTCTCCACCCTTCAAATACTGGTTCCCACAGTACTTCATTTGAGAGCCTTCCATAAAGCCTCCCACCATAACATGCAATTCTCTAGCCATGCTATCTTTCTTACCCAGTGATGGTTAATATTGGTTGTCTACTTGACAGAATGAAAACAAACTCCCAGGCATGTCTATAAGGAACCCTTTAGATTGCACTGAGATGAAGAGACCCACCTAAATATGAGTGGCACCCTTTAAAGAGGTGGGTGAATAAGAAGGAGACTCCAGAAAGAAGGGGATCCAGAAGGAGAAAGTGAGCCGACCACCAGCATTCCCTCTCCCTTCTCCCTCTCACTCTCTCTCTCTGAGTTGCCTAAAGAGGCAGCGTCATCAGCTGTCTCATGCTCTTGCCAGCATGCTTTCCCTGGCGTGATGGACTATATCCCCTAGAACTGTGAGCTAAAATAAAACCTTCCTCCTTTGAGTTGGTCCTCCTCAGGCATTTGTTCACACCAGTGAGAACAGTAGCCAATGCGCGCCCATTTCAGCTTGAAATAATAGACTGATTTTCATAATAATGTCACATGAAGCTTTGTTAAACTTATGCTCCCTGTGCAAGGCCACAGGCTATCTCTGATGCATACACAATTCTTCGTGTGACCAAACCAAATCTAGCCCAAGGCATACCCCCAATAAATAGCAACCAAATGAACAGAAGATGAAATAGCTTTCGATGTTTGAATGAATGGTATCTAGTGTGGCTCATATTCAGATACTCTGGAAAGTCAAGGTCTTAATGCGCTCAGAGTATTTGTGTGGAATCACTGTGAGGGAGTTTTCGCAGGAGAAGGTGAACTCCCAGGGGCAGAAGAATAGGTAAGATTTCTTGGAGAGATGGTGTAAACATGAGGTTAGCTTCAGAGGTCAGCCATCCACATGACCAGCAAGGTCACTCAAGAGTATTATGGACGGTTTCTTATATATTTCACTAATTTACATATTTATTACTTAATAATCCTACTCTCAAGTTTGGTCTTTTGGGAAATCTGAACCAATCACACAACTCCATATGAATGCATAGTTAAAATGCCAGAGTAATTTTCATTTTTATATATGTCTTCTGGTTGACATGATTAGAAATAAATATATTTAATTAGATGTGAATATGAATTAGATATGAATTATAAAATTATAATATAATCAAAGGCAGCAAAATTAGCCTGACATTTAGCTTAAAATGAATTGCCTATGATAGTTTTCTTGAAGTAGAAATAAAAATCCCTCATAAAGAATGGAGGGACCATTAGGTCTGTTCTGTTCTTTGAACATGACATAAACCAGAATCCAGGTGTCAACTTTGAAAGAAGGATTAAAAATGAAAGCTATTGGAATGCACCCAGGCCTTTGTCAGGTAGACAATAGTAGCTCTCTCTTCCTCTCTCTCTGAATGTCCTTGCACTGACCGCTGAATTATTCCCACCATTGCAGGAGCCAGGGGAGACAATCAGCATGCAATAAGGTTGGTCTATTCACCTGTTAGAAATAACTGAAACTATACAGATATGTGATCTTTAGAGAGTTATACCCACTTCAGAGAGTAAGCACCCCACTCCTCACCTCTGTATTTCCATGTGGAGATAATATCAAGGGATGGATTTCCTGGCCATTCTCTACCATCACTACCCAGGTAGACAGTGAGTTAGACCTTCCCTAGCTGAATCTTTGATGGTTATCTTCACCGGCACCTGTTGCTTGAATGGTATGATGCTCTAGTCTAAGGAAGCCAGTGTTTGTCACACACTGACTGTGACGTGTGAGCTCGACCAGTGCACTCTGGGAACCAACACAAAGAAGGATGGCAATGGCTGTATGCCATTGCCTCAACCTCTTTGTTCAACTTCGCCTACACCTTCCGTACATTTCAGTCTTCATCTCCATTCTTCTGATTCTTGTGCTAGCCTTAGACATGACAAAACCCCTGCAAGAAATCTCTTACAAAACCGCCAGTGTTAAACCTTTTGGTATGAAAGTCTAAAACATGCAATAATATCTCAGAAGGGAGATCACACATGCCATCGCTAGGCAAGGCCCGGCCCAGCACAGGTGCTGTCTCTCAGCTGTGGAGATGAAATTCAACCACATTTCTAGGCTCCAAATTTTAGACAATGGCCTTCGTCTAGAAAGGACTTAGTTTTTAACCACTTAAGATTCCATCATTCCATCAGGCTTATGAGCTAGTCGTCCTCTTGCATAAAATTACAGGAAGCCATTAAGACCCACTCTGTGGGAATTAGTAAAGAGTACCTGGCAACACAGAATGCTGGGATAACTTGTGTCATTTTTCAGTCAGTATTTGGCCTGCCCAGGCTTGTGTGAAGTAATATTGTAAGAAAAAAAAGTATCTTTTATGTTCCAGGACAACAGTTTGCTACATTTGCTATCTTGAGGGCCTCTATAAATACTAAATACTGCTAGAACTACAATATATATATATATTTTAAATCTTGTTGTTATTATTATCCTTTACACTAAGCCTAACCTTCCATTAACTCTATGATGAAAATAACCCTTGCACTGTAAGCCTGTTATTTCTTCAGGGGGAAAAGAAATTAAGTGACAGCATATGCTCCTAAAAGCGTCCAAACTATATGGTCACTTCTGAAGGAGCTGGTGGGGGTGAACCCGATGACATGAATTGAAGCTCTCTCGTGTGCTGAGAAGCCAGAGAACCATGAGTCACTGAAAATGAACAGCAGTCATGAAACAAAGAAGAGGAAGAATGGGCAACATTAACACACCCAAATGTTTTCATAAGACTATCAGCCAGAAGCTTAAGTGTTCCTGTATGTCAACTTTTCTCACAAGTCTGTAAGGAAAGAGGAGAGATTCCAAAGCAACCATAGGCCAGGGTGTAGATGGCAGCTCTTCCACAGTGATGACTTCAGTAGATATAGACTCTGGATAGAGTCTGCATTTCTCAGATATATCACTGCCAGGGACTTCCTTCCTACCTGTGATGCATACCAAACACGGAAGCACACGTGTTGGCATTGTGGCAGGAGAGAAAGACAAGCTTTGCAAAGGAGTTGAGATTAAACCCTGTGCCATATCTATTAAAAACAGTTAATTGGAGAGTCACTTATCTTAATCCAAATTTCATTTTCCAGCAAGATACCTGCTACAGACCAGAGTCACGAAGTCATGAAGAAAAAACAAACACTAGCCATTGCTGGTAGAATCAAGAACACAAGACATCATCCCATCCCAGGGACCTGCCTTCCTCATACCCAGCCTCCGGCATCTTCCCCCAAACTCACCGACTTGATCCAGCTCTCAATCTCCTCTTCAGGTAGCCGGGACACAGTGCGTGGTAAAAATCGCACCAGCTTCTCTTTGACCATGGAAGAGGTCAAAACATCCTCCACCTCCACCAGGCTGGCAATCACATCAGCAATCTGCCCCGAGCCTTCCACCACCACACAGGGGATCTTGCTTTTGATGGAGGTGTTGATGGCCTAGGAGAGGAATAAAGGTTGGACAGAGAGGAGGGACCTCAACACCATCAAGCTCAGGCCCGAGGTTCTAAATCAGTGGGGTGACAAGATGCTTTGGTGGTTCTTCATTTCAAATCAAAATCAAACCAACTGCAGAGGGTTTATGACTGGGAAAAGGGAGCCAGTCCCTTGGCATCCTGAGAAAATGACAGATTCCATAAATAGGATACCTGTAATAGTTTATGTCTTTCTTAAAGAGGTACATTGTAAATATCCCTATACACAAAATTGACCACTCTAAACACTGGTGCAGCACTTAAATGACAACCATTTGATTCAACACAAACTTATCTAAAAGAAGTTCTAAATGCCTGAAAAATACTTTAAAAGAAATTAGCCATGTGTTTTATGTATTGACTTCTTCATGCCCCCTTTCACTTATTGCAAGAAAGAGAAAGAGAAATTTTCTGGATAAACATTCCTCCCCAATATGTTCTTTGCAAGAACTACAGAGGTTGGAAAAGGAGACTCAGACGTCTCATCACCTGACTTCAAGATCAAGGGGTTAATCTATACACAGGCACAGAAAAACCTTCAAGTTTCCTTTGCAGAGTAAGTACTTTCTGTAGAGAAGACACAGCCCCACAGGCCCAGAGCATGGAGCTACAATAAGTCTGAGGAAACAGGCCAGAAGTCCGCCCACGTGCCTCAGAGTCCACACACAAGATGAAGATAAGGGCAAGTTCTGGGTGGCAGTTAAAAGATGTGGGGTCAGGAAGCCCCAGAAACACTCATTCAATGTTCGTGTCCTGATCCTCTGACCCCACCTCCAAGGGATGGATACAAGCTGAGGAGATCTTTGTGGATAACACTGTAGAGACACACTCTCTCTCTCTCTCTCTCTCTCTCTCTCTCTCTCTCTCTCTCTTAAGTTGCAGCAACAGTTCTCTCACCTTTCTTTCCTCCCCAGGGCAAGGAATCTTTTTGTCAATTCTTCAATTTCAGAGAAAGAGAAGGCATGCAACCATCTCCCAATTCATCTCTCTCCATCCCTCTTATCCACCATCCCTCTTTTATTTGCCATCACTCTGTCTTCTCTTTATGTTTTTATCATTTATTTTAGTTCTTTGAGAATTTCATACAATACATTTTGATCATGGTTTCTCCATTCCATCAGCTCTTCCCAGTTAATTCCCTTTTTCTGTATCTGATCAATAAATGGGGAACAAAGGTCCTACAAGATACCACAGGCTAATTAATACCACAAGACACCACAGGGCCAGGAATGGGTTACTTTTGGGAGAGTTCTTGGCCAGTGAGGTTTCACAGATCCCCAAACACTACAGAGTACTGTACTTGACAGTAAGAGTCTATTGCTAAAGACCCCACCCACACTAGTCATGGAACATAAAGAAATCAAGCTAATACTGACCTGGAAGCCTTATCTCTGCTGAGAGCATTCATAGTGCAGGAAAGTGCTAAACACACCTCAGTCTTTCCCAGCTGTGGATCCCGTGAGCCACAGTGGCAGCTAGCCTAGCAAGACATGCCCACCAGCACAACAGAGGCCTGAACGTCACGGGACCAACCAATCACTTCCTGATTGGATTGAGGGTCTACTTCACAAGATAAAGCCCACACCCAGAACTGTCAATGGGGTCAGGACCCTGTGATGAGACACACAGGCCCTGGAGGAGAATCTATGAATGTCACTCTGCTAAATGGGCATAGTATTAAACTGACTCTTAGTGACTTATTCCTATACCCATAGATTAGTGCATCAGTCAAACCTTATCAGAGAGGCTTTTTAAAAATTAGTTAATTCAATTTACATCTCAGTCATAGGCCCATCCCTCTTCTCCTCCCAGTCCCATCCTCCTTCTCGTCTCCCCTCCCCCCTATTCCTCAGAATAGGGGAGCCCCCTATTCACATGAGGACTGAGTTTGTCTTCCTCCCCTGTGGCCTTGTAGGGAAGTTCCATCAGAGGGAAGTGATGAACAAGAAGGCAACATAGTCCATGTCAGAGATATCCCCCACTCCCCTAACTAGTGGGCCGACAGGAAGCCTAAGATGTCCATTGGACTTATCTTCTTGGGGTCTGTGCATTGTAGTATGTCTCTCCTGTATTATATGACTAAAATCCGCTTATCAGTGAGTATAATTAAAAACAAGGAAATCATGACATTTGCTGGCAAGGGTGGAACTAGAAAAGATCATCCAGAGTAAGGTAACACAGACCCAGAAAGACACACATGGAGAAACTCTTTTTGGAGTAGATGATGATTTACACACAACTGTACAAGCACAGAGAATGAGAGACTGCAGAATGCTCAGAGGCCCCAAGCATTCTGCAGTCCTGCAGCTCCTCTTTATATGACTGCCTTTTCAGCATTTTTCTGGTGATCATTTCACACTGGAAAAAAAATGGTCAATTTTATTGTTCTCTGACATTTCTTTTAAAACATTTTTCTTTGAAAAGCTCCTGAATGGCTATTTTTTTTTTCAACAGCAGGTCTCAATAGCAGCTCTCATAATATCTCATAAATATCTGTTGAATGAATAAGTGAAAGGTCATTGTTCCATAAAAGAACAGGCAGTGAGTATTCGTCTACGATTTCAGGTAATTTTGCCAGCAAGGACTGGGAACTCTAGTCATGCGCTCTGGTCACTGGGGCACAGTATGTGACTATGTGCAGGCCTTTTTATTTTCATCCCAGTTTTAAACTGAAACCAGGAAAGAGGGGGTGGGCATAGAAATAATTAAGAGAGAAACTGAACAGTACTTTTTATGAGATGTTATTCCTATAACAACAACAAAAAAAATAAAAGAAAAGAACTCTGGAAGGCGATGCATCCAGCGATTGCGCTATTTCTCAAGAGCCAGAGGCCTGAATCCAGGCCGTAACATCAGAACCCATGATATGGCTGGAGGATGAGGTTTTTGACCAGATACTCAGTGTCACAGGTGCAGAACCATGCAGCAGCCATGCCAGCAATATCACTTAGTTGTGACGTTCCTGCTCATGCAGTTCAGAATCCCCAGAAGTTATTTATGCTGTTCTGAATGCACCTCCCTAAGCTTCTCAGCTGAGGAGCAACCTGTGTCTATTCAAAGGACAGCACACGGCAGGAAAATATTTCCTACTTGCTTCAGTAAAGAATTTAGGGTGTATAGAAGACAAAGTCAAGAAAGTTCCATGAATTTGGGACATCATAAAGAGAACAAATCTTTGGCTCTGTCAGGAAGAAGAAGGAAATGCAATTAAAGCTTAAAACACAGAAAAGCTATCCAGGGAAATTATAGAAAAAAAAAATTAAACTGGGGAATGGAAGGAACATCCAAACACAAGAAGTGTTTTAAAACTTAAAACTTAAATATGACCAGGAAAAATATCTCCACTACATAATATAGCTAAAATGCCAAGACCACAAAGAAACAATATACAAAATTGCAGGAGTTTTAGTAAGCCGTAAAGAAGAATGAAGCCTTGTCATGTGTAGGGAAATGGGTGGAACTATAGAGAATAATGTTGAGTAAGACAAGACAAGCATCATATTTCCTCTTGTATGAAGAATCTAGACTTCACACACACACACAAAGTGCACACATGCACACACACACACACACACACACACACATGCATGCCATGAAGGGAGAAGGGAGTGTGTGGGAGAAGAGACTAAAGAAGGGGAGTGAGGGCAGTGTACTGAACATGAGAAAAGCACAGGATGTCCATGTATGAAAAGGTTGCAGTATGACCCACTTTATACACTAACTGGATACGTAGTTTTAAAAGATCAGATAAACCCAAAAGACTTGGGGGGAGAGGGCTGCATCTATTAAGTTAGCCTGTAGACCAGCCTTTCTGAAAACCAAGCCAGAACTCACTTTCAAAGTCTCTCTTCCACCTCCTTGAGCAAAACACACGATGGGGATCTTACCACCATAGTTGGAATCTGTAAAACAAAGAATAAAGTGTGTTTTGGACTCCAACTTGAGAATTGGGTGTGGCAGGAGGTGAGAGGAGCCGCTGCTCTGTGAGCTCATGGTATGGGTAATAACTGCTTGGATTTGACCTTGCTCTTGAACTGCTAGATCACAGGAAGGGACCGCTGTGAGCCAGACCATCAACAGTGTCATACGGGTAGTATTGCCATTTGTCACTGCTTTTCAAAATGCTAAAGTGGGTGCCTCATTAACATTTGTGGATTTGATTAGACCTGGTTGAAATTTGTTCTTATTCTCTCCCTAATTTGTATAATCCTATGTTTTCTTAAGTGGGTGACAAATTTGCATAATGAGGCATTCTCTCAATGGAGCTTGGTGCATCTATAAATAGCTTCCTTGGCTACATCTTAGTTGAAGGGAAAACAATTGAGGAAGTCATGTGAGTCAGCCTTGCCACAGGGCAACCCCTCGCCAGAGCAGGACAGCCTCAGCGCTCCACTGTCCACAGGAAGGGAAGACCCCTGTGGCCTCTCAGAAAACGTCTTGCATTCAGTTTCTACAAAACCAACATTTTAGGTGATTCTGTCCTGACAGTCCATAGACGAAGCCAAACTTAAAACACCAAATAGCCTTTCAGCTGTGACGCTAGTAGGTTGGCTCCCTACTCACCCCTACCTAACTGCATTGCTTCTTAACTACATTTTTTTTCCTATTAAGGGCTTCATTTGTTCCAAATGCCAATAGAAGAAAAGCCTTACAGTGATAATCCAGAGTGTAAGAGGCTATCTGTCATTGCCCTCAGCATCCCAAAGGCCACAAGTCAGTGACCCTGATAAAGACAGGGTTTCTTCAGAGGATACTGAAGAAAAAAAGAGAAACATTAGCTCCTCTTCAGCAGTGAAGACACTGAGTTGAGGGCACCAGTTGGCACCAGTTGACACCGCCAATAGTTCATGGCTGGCCTTTGGGTCCCCATTGCTGACCTTGACTGGTGCGCTCAGAGATGTACTTTTCCAGCTGATTCCTGAGCTTGGCTTCCACTGTGGGGTGTCCGTGACATCCGTTGTCCACAAGCAGGAGGTGGGTGTGATTGTTGTCCAGGATGTACAGAGGGTCTCTCTTGAAGTCATCCATGATATATTGGGCTGAAAAATATCCCTGAAAGGCACAGGAAGACTTGTCTTTGAGATGCCGGGTGGCATTATTATGACCCTGCTGAAGCTAGGGAATGTTGGTTATGTGCCTCCTCTGTGACTGTCCCTGACAAAAAAACACCAGAGTTTAAATATAATATTATACAGTGACAAACTGAAAACTTAAAAATGCTGTCTTTGCCATACATGTAGGATGCTCTCATGACTCAAAAATAGAGTGCTGATTAAAGAGTTTAAAAAAACAACAGATGATGGAAAAAAATTATCAGAATCGAATCTAAAGTGCAATATAGCCTAAGTGTTTCAGACAGTGGCCTTGTTTCACTTTGGCAGAACCTCCATTCTATTCTACCCATCCAACAGCAGTGAATGATACAAGGAGCCCAGCGAGGCCATATCAGAAGATGTGGCCAACAAGATTATTATGAACAGTTTGTTTCGTACAGAAAAGCAAACACTGTCACTCAGGGAAATACAAGACATACCAGAAAGCCAGCCACAATATCATAAGAATTTGCTGCAAAATGACATTGTCACTACAGAGTGCCGTCAGGGGCTGGAGAGATGGCTCAGAGGTTAAGAGCACTGTCTGCTTTCCCAGAAGTCCTGAGTTCAATTCCCAGCAACCACATGGTGGCTCACAACCATCTATAGTGAGATCTGGTGCCCTCTTCTGGCCTGCAGGCACACATGCAGATATTGCATACACAATAAATAAGTAAATTTAAAAAAAAAAAAAGATTGCCGTCAGAAACAAAAAAAGGAATAAAAACTAGCAGTGTAATTTAAACCTCTGAAAACTATGTTTTCTGTAGGAATGAAGACTGTTGAACGTAAGATGAAAATGTAAATTGCACTTAATTCTAAGAGCCATGAGATGTTGTCATCAATATTTAATGGGCATTTAGTTATTTTCTAGGCACATGTGTGTGTTTCATAATTTCACACTTATAATTATAGGCATTTCCATGCTGACAAAACATCTTCAGGAGTAATATTTTCCTACCATCATGGTTATTCTTCATATTTGTATGGTAATCTGTTTGGACTTCCCTCTTTAGTAATAAATATTACTAGATTATAATATCTAATAATAAATACCTAGTCACAAGTATTGCTGAATAATTAAGTTCATGTCAATTTTGTGGTTATTACAGAAATGTTTTAGTGAACATATTTGCCATAATATTAACTTTTCTAGGGATGAAGTTATTAATTAATTGTTGGGACTTTCCTAGGAACAGTTTTTATACTCCTGACACATTTGTAAATAGTTTGTGGGATGAATACAGATTTGACTCCTAGGTCCCTTATAAGTCTCAAAAATGGATACAGAGACAAGAACGTGAAACGTTTTTGTAAAATCACAGCCCTCATAACATTTACCATCTAAATGTCTAGTGAGCCACACATGGAAGAAGATGTGCATTAAATTTCAATTCCTGAACATAGAGCTCAAATCTTCTGAGTAGGACTTGGGGAGTTTCTTACTGTTTCCAAAACCTCACATTTGACACACAGGACAGTAGCCATCCTATGTCCTCAGTACGTTCTGTGCATGATTTGAGGGGGGCTGCTCCTCTCTAAATCAGTTCTCAAGAAACATGTGGCGGTGTAGATCTCACAGCCTTCTTCACGTTGGGTTAAGTGGAGGAAGAACAATGGATTTGAATTCCCAGGAATGTGGCACAGCAATGCAGGACTGTGCTCACAGGTGAACTCTTTTGAGATGGATTTGGATCATGGTTTTAAGAACAAGGGCCCAAATCTAACATGAGCTGTCTGGGGACAGATTTTAACTACAAAATACCTCCATTGTTGCTCATGCTTTGGAGTCCCTTAAGTAGCCCTCACCCCCTTGTTTTTAAATTGCCAAGGTAAAAAGCTATTCTCATAGGTCAGGCGCTCCCACGGTCGGACTCCATCACAGAGCCCCAGCACTCAGGCGATAGCCCAGTACTTCTCAACCCCGTGTGTCACAACCCCTTTGGGGGTCAAATGCACTTTCCCAGGGGTCACATATCATAAATGGTGCTTATCAGGTATTTACATTACAATTCCTAACAGCAACAACATTGCAGTTATTAAGTAGCAACACAGTTTTCTGGCCGGGGGCCACCCCAACATGAGGAACTCTATTAAAGGGTCACAGCTGTAGGAAGGCTGAGAACCGCTGCCGTAGCCATCGCCCTGGTCTTTTTCCCACAGGACCTTGCAGACCTCCCTGCTCCACTCATACCTCATCATTGCAGTTCCTGATGAGGGTGTCCCTGTTGGAGACCATGCCCCATGCTGCTATGCCAATGGCCACGATGTTCTCTTCTGAATTCCTGCTGATGGTGTTATCTCTCACCACCTCACCTATGTACTTCATCAGACCATAATGAGTGCCTCCAGTAAGAATCCAAGCACCTGTGGGTGGGGAAGGAGGGACGGAACTTCAGCTGATGCTGAATAAGGTGTGCTTGTGTTTCCAGACTCTGAGAAAACCTTCCCACCATGAGCTCCAGGATGCTGTACTGGGAGCCAGACTGTGGGACTGGACCATCAGGCAAACAGGAAGAAAATCTCATGTCAGCAAGGGCTCCTGAGAGGTGCTGAACAAAGAGGATAGGTTCTGGGCCACATTCTAGATCTATATCCTCAAACAGAAGAGTGCTTTCCTGAACACTGAGTGCCTGGCACGAGCCTGTACAAGAGCTAGGCTCAGCGCATCCGCAGACAGCAGTGTTTTCTCCCTCCAGCCCTCATGCTGGTCAGAACAGAGTAGACCCTCCTAGTCCCAGAAATTTTACATAACATGCATATTTTACATAACTTTGCACACTCAAAGTTTATGTTTGATGATCTTCTCAATGCCAATCATTTCACGGAGTTTTAAAGCAAAACAGAGGAAACAGAATACCTACAGGTTTGGGCTGTGGCTCAGAGATAGTGTTCAACTAGCACATGCCAGAGCATACATTCAATGCCCAGCACCAAAACAACAGGAACAGAGTTTAGTGTATTGGAAGTGACTACAGTGTGACTTGTGACCTGGCCAGTGCCCACTCTAAAGGCACTCTGCATCCTTAGTGCAGTCTCCACCTGAAAGACACTCTCCATCTTTAGGGCAGTCCCTAGCTTTAAGGCAGTCTCCATCCTTAGGACAATCCCCACCTTGAGGAAAGTAGCCATCCTTAGGGTAGGCCCCACCTATACAAGAATCTCCATCTTCACACTCCAAGTTCACACTCCGAGAACACTCCATCCTTAGGGCAGTCTCCGTCCTGAGAGAAGTCGCTATTTTCTCTTTCTCATCTCTAGCAGTGGAAATCTTCTGAGTCCCGGGGCAGCCCTCCCCTCTAGCGGTTAGAAACTTGATGTCTTTCTCCATTGCCTAATTCTACTGCTGTCTTTGACGATGAAGAACTAGATCATTGAACAGCTCTCATAGCAAAGACCTGACAATGCTTAGGTGTGTTGTGGCCCTTAGAAGATTCTTACCCCGTTCCTTCAGCCAGTTCTCAGTATTTCTTCCTAAAAGAAGCTACCTGGACATGACCAATTACAAGGACTTGTGTTTCTTTCTTTGCTCTGGCTAAACTAATAGAATCTATGTTGCTAAGCTACATGCAGATGAGCCGTAAGTGCCTGTATATTCTGAGCCATCTTGTTGGCCCCAATGCTGGGTACTTTGAGTATTTTCTTCTACGACATTCCCAGGGCCTACAACAACCCTGCACATACACTAGAAAATTCATATCTAAGATAAAGCGTGTTTCCTCAGTTCTGTCACTCAATGCATCTTTGCAAAAGAAGCCCTGAGAATGTTAAATTGAGATAATCTGAGCTCACTTATGAGAAAAACATCAGTCAAACCTGTTGAGATACAATCTGAAAAGCTATTGATCTGTGCTCATTGAAGTGTGATGACAGGCAAAGGCTAAGCACTAATGCCCATGTAAGAAAACCAGAAAGATATAAAAAGTTGAGGGAATTTGCAATCCAAATGGAAAATAATTTTCTTGCTTAGAAGGCTCATTATTAAAGAGGCACAGTAGACTATTAGATGATAGTGTAAGCCATGCTAGGTTGGAAAATTGCACTGAAATATATCTAAGTATACGTAAGAGGACATCCCTCCTTTAGGGGAGGTGCATGCCAGTGAACTTGGGGGGCTAAGACTCATGATGTCTGTAGTCTACTCTCAGATTGTTTTGTCCCAAACCCTAGTACAGGAATTTCCATAAAACAATAGAAGACAACTATAAGGAGTGCTGGTCATCAGTAAATCTAGAAGTGTGTACATATGTTCATCGTGTTACTCTGGAAACATTTCTATGAGGCTTGAAAGCTTTTAAAATAAAGTAGAAGGAGAGAATACTCTAAGCCAATTATCTGAAGTCAAATCCACCATCATCTGGTCACACACCTACACAGTGTTCACAGCCCATCCTGCAGCCTCTGCTTCCAAAACCACGTCAATGACCTCCAAGATTAAAGATAAATCTAATTAAAACATACTCCATAATTTACTAGGATCTTCTGGGTAAATGTTTACGTATGTGAATAATTAAGTAGGCATACTGGGAGATTTTTTTTTTTTAATCAAGGCAACGCTTGATTAAAACCCCGAGTGAGAGTTATTCTGTGAACCTGTCAGCCAGAGCATTTTGTCTTCCCACCCATCTGAGAATTGTATTTATAATAAAACAACAACTACATTTCTCGGTGCTGAAGAGATGGCTCAGCCATTGTGAGTTCGTACTGGTCTTGCTGAGGACTTGGGTCCAATACCCAGAACCCACACGGCAATTCACAACTGCCTGTATCTCCAGGTTCAGAAGGAAGCAACACCCTTTTCCAGTATCTACAGGTACCTGCACTCACATGGACCTAACCCACATAGACACACATAGCTCTGGGAGCATTTGGATTCAGTGGGAAAAGACATGTGGAAACTTTGTCCCCTGCACCCAAAATGGAGCACATGCCTGCGTACCTTTAGACTGTGCAATGTAAATCAGCCGGCTGAAGATCTTGCGCATGCGTGGCTTCAAAGCGAAGTTTTTGGCGCCACCAGTCACTGAAATGACCAGGTTGGGTGTTTTGAGGTGCCAATGCTGGGTCAGCAGTTCATAGAGGGTTTCGGAGTCCGTGTCGCAGGATAAGCGGATATACTGTGGGACAGGATAAAAGTACTAGAATTGTGTGCTCTGCTCCTGGGCACAGAACTGGGTGTCCTGTTCTGTGGGATGGGGCTGCTGCCAGAGCCTCATAGAAAAGTGGGAGGGAGAGATGAGGGGAGGGAAGGATGACCCTGAATGGTTCGCCAAGCCAGATGGAGAATCTTTAAGGTACTGAAAGCAGTGTAGGCAAGAGATAATTAAAGGGTCTTCAAACCACCATCCTGACACACCAGGATAGGCCAAGGAGGAGATAGGCAGGGGAGACTCACTGACTGATCCTGGGACAGAGCCCCAGACAGTCGGTGGAGCTGGGTGTGTTCAGGAACTGCCAAGACAGAGCTTGGGGATACATGGGGTGAAGGTCTGAACACCTAGCCTGTGGACTGGGCTGTCACTGAAACAGAGAGCATGGACACACTAGGGGAAGACCAGCTTCTAATGGAAAGACCCTGTAACACTCACGGATGTGGAGAAAGTTCACCCTAGTTGAAGCTACGGTATATCCTTAGAAACGCTATCCCAAAATAAAGGGACCGCTAACGAAAGTGCTCTGCCGTCCTCCAACGGTTAGGCTCGGCAGATGTCATGGGGGTCACGGCATGTCTAGACTGTCGCTCCAGTCATGACCCCATCCCCAACTGCTGAGTTTTCTGACTGAGACAATCTAGTCACTGTCTTTTGACTTTCACAAGTTGCCTTCTTCTGATGATGATTGTTGGGAGTTATTACCTATCTCCCCACCTCAACCCAAGGTATCTTAGGCAGCCCAAGTCCTTAGCACATACATTAAAGAAGACAGTTGCTTACCTTGCCTTTCTTGCCCAGAGTCTCAAACTGGATATCACCAAAGGCATCTGTGGGCAACTCCTTGGTGTGTTTCTTATAGTTCCACTTCTCATTTTCGTTGATCTGGGTGCCTTCAATGTGCTGGCTCTGGGCATAGCCACACTGGCATACACTCTCCCTGAACAGACCACGTTCGTAGGAAGCAACAGAATCCATCTGCTTAAATGGCTCAGCACATCTTAGGATGAACTATGCACTATTAACTTCAGTCAAACAAGACGAAATTCTACCATCTCCTCTTAGTCCCAGACTATTTCACTCATCGTGGTTGGCTGTCTAGAAACTAGTTTGGTATTTTGTTCCCATTGCTAATTATCTGTGTGCCAATGAGCTTGCCCTGTGCTGGGAGCTGAGAGGTGGAGAACAGGGCCCTGCCCTCATGGGCACCATTTACTCAGCTCCTCACACAGGTTCGAGCTAACTCACAGGAGCCCAGGAGCATGCAGGCGTTGGTGCTTTAGTGCCAGCCTCCCCAGATGCCCAGTAAGTGATGCTCTTTCTGGAGGCAGATAAGCTTTTCTTCCCGGGAGCTGTCCTCGCTGGGGGAGGCATTGTCCCCTTGCACAGCCCAAAGTTCTTCAGATATCTTCTCTACCAGATATTAGCTGCTTGAGGGACTTTGGGTTAATAATGGTTTGGACTAGATCAGGAAAAGTGCAGTAGTGAGTGCTAGCTCCTCCCGCTGAAAGTTCAGCGGAATTCAACATTAGCTGTCCAAGATGTGACACAAGGCATGACAGGAGGCAGAAAGAGGATTAAAAAGAGCACGCTAAAGTGGTAAAGCCTTTCCTCTGTTCCTTCCATAACACTCTGCAGCTGCTCAACACATTTCTGAGAACACTGCTAATGATAAAATAAATCTGCAACATGCCAGGCTGGGACAGACATGATTTCCTGTCCTCCAGTTGCTCGGCATCTCCTGGGAGTGGCTAAGTACAAAACTGGCAAAGCGCAGAGAGGAGTCAACCAAATGACTCCTTTTGCCCTGGCACAGTCCCTTGCCTTCCAGGCTTGCTGTGAGGTCTGTAAATGACACAAAGCATCAAGTTGGTCTGGTGTACACCGCATGCTCTGCCAAGGAGACCTTCAGTTCAGGGTGGTGCATGCGTGCAAGTCAAGGGACACCAAAGGGCTAACAACCAGAAAGAAGCAAAGGTGCAGTAAAAGTATCTACAGACACAGTCCATGTGTGACCAGTACAGCAGCCCAGAAGAACAGAGCAAGGGAACAATGGAGCCAACAATGTCATCCGCCATCATCACGGCTGACCAAAAGTCCGATGCCATATTTTATATTCTCGCCCAAGACCAGGAAGAGCAACGCCTCCCACTGTTACCAATGTCTCCTTTCTCACGACGAATTCTGTGACCCGAGATATGAACCACCTCCAGTGAATGGGAGTAGTGTAAAAGATCCACTCACTTCAACATCCCAATGCCCTCCACAGTCAGTCAACTGTACAAGGTGATTCAGGAGCAAAGAGTCTCACAACAGCATGAGCCGAATAAAGATACGGCAACTGAGAAGATCTTATTAAGATTGTTTCTGGATGGATTCTTTACTTTATATTCTCTGTACAAAAATATAATGGCAACGAGCAGACACCATGTGAGTGGATGAGCAAATAGGAGTGATGTTGATCGGTCTTCTCGCAAATGACCTATATCTGCAACCATTCTCAATGATTTGTGTAAAGCAGATCATTTGGTTTTCCTTCCAAGATACAAAGATGCATACACACCGCTGCCATGGACCAGGGGATGCACCATATAACGAAACGTAGGGCGAGCCCTGAGACTGCTATCTGGCAGAAGTTCATATTTTCATTTATGAGGTAACAAGAGTAAGATGTGTTTCTGTGACTCCTCCTAAGTGCTCAACAGAGGAAGTTCACAGCTTGGTGGTGAGTGTCATGGCCACTCCAGCAGTAGATGATGTGTGGCCAAACCAAACCTGCCCATTCCTACTGCCAGGAAGCCCAGGGATTCTCTGGTAATAGCAGTATGGAGGCCAGGCTAGCCACCAAAGCCACTCAAGGGAGAGACTATCCTGAGGAACAAAGGCATACATGAGGAGTCCTCACCAGCAGCTACTCTGAAACTGTTGCTGTTGCCACCTCCTGCAGGCCTCTGCTGGATCCTTGCCTCCATTTGCACAGCCCCTAGGGAGCTTCACTCAGCTTAGCTGAGAAGAAAGAGTCTGCTGGGACTGAGCCCTCTCTGCAGCCCTCTCTCTTACTAAGACCCAGGGGACTCCTGAGACAAGGCTGCTCTGCTCTGCTGCTGCTGCCTGCCATCCCATCCTCCTGTGGCACAAGTCCACAGCCATCCAAGCTCCTGGAAGGGCAGCAGATGCCCCACTTGTCCTTGCTACAACTGAAAACGTACTCTTGATCCTTTTTCCCTGCTAAGAATAAGGGTGTGCCATAAATGACCTTTTGACCAAGAAAGTTGTCTGACTCCTTTATGGGCTAGCAGCTCTCCAAGAACCAATATGCCTTAGTTCTTTAGAAACAGGAAACGGGGCTTACCGGAAAAGAACTGGGAGTATAAACATGTGGAGGAGCAAGGATAGCACAGAGCAGAGCGGGACAGGACGGGAGGCACTGGCTTCTGGTTCACATCCGCAGAACAAAAGTTCCGAATCTCTCAGATTGTTTTTAGTGTGGCCACAAACCATGCCTGGCTACTTGGTTTTGTAGTTTAATGAAGAATAACTACAGTTGGTAATTCAGTTCATTGGTAACACCACATTTCAAAAGATCAGTAGTCATATGTCACCTCCATATTTTGACAACACTTATAATGCAGAACGTTTTATAACAAAGAGCTACGACTACAGACAGTGTACTTACTGTTTCTACATAGGACTCAACTTGGACAAGGCAGTGAGAGCAGGACAAGCCAGAACAGCTCTGTGGGTTTCCCACTTTAAGAGTGTTAGCAGGTAGCTGCTGGGCTACTCAATGTCACAAAGGTGCCCAGCAGGCAAGAAGTCCCAGGATCCTCCTCCAGGGACCACTCAAAAAACAGACATCCGCTAGGGATAGAAGTGGAAGGGTCATCTGGGATTAGCACAAATGTAGCAACCCCAGAATTTCAGCAATGATATTTGGCCTATATCATCCAGGTTGTCAAGTAATAACAAAATAGGGGTGTCACTATTTCTTGCCACTTCATGTTGCAGGATATTTGATCATATTGTGAACCCTGAGATTGTGAACTGGGAAAACCTGCTTCTTATTGTGGCGTGGCTCAGCCCTAGCACACACTTTTAATTCGAGAGCTAAATAAAATCAACCATAGGTCAAGAGGTGGAGCAAGCGACCAGCCAACAGGGAGTAAACAGAAAAGTATTTAAGACACCATAAAGAAGGAGAAAGGCTTTTTTCCTTCTGAGATGTGAGCTGAGTAGGAAGGTAAGCTGGGTGCTTTTTCTGTCTTTCTGAGCTAGCAGGTTTTCACTCCAATATCTGGCTCCTGAATCTTCACTGGTAAAATCCAAATATTGAGATGTTGTTTAAAAAGCAACAACTTCATTTGAGTCCCTTGTCTTGTATCACACAGGATCAAATCCATCCATTTTCTTACCTGCTCATTAACATTATTAACCCACCCCTAAGTGTTGGGTTTGTGGGGCTCTTTTGTAGCCAGATGATCCCCCAAACTTGGAGTAGAGAAATACCCAGTTAGAAGAGAAGTCACAAGGACCACAGCTAAGAAGAAGGGACATCCAGATAGCAAAGGAGCATGGATATAGCATTGCTGCAAAGCACTGTGGAACAGGGTGGACTCCCGGACTCATGGGAATACAGAAGAGTGACAGTCTCTCCCAGTGACTTTACCAGCTGCTGTATTGCCAAAGCTAAAAGACAACAGGGAGGGTCAACGCTGGGAAACAACCACCGGCATGTCAAATCCTTCCTAATCACATGCTATCAAGGGCTATTGAGATGCAACCACCTCCAGTAACGAACTCATGGGCATCTGCCCAATGCACTAACAGTCTATGGTCATGTACTCTGAAGCACAGAAGCAAATGTGGAGGAAAACTGTAGCTTACATGGCCTTGGAGTCTCTCGTAAAGAAGACACATTCCCGTTTCTTAAAATTTGCCTGAATAAAATTCACCAAATCCTGTTAAGAAGAAGAAGAAAAAAAAAAACTGGAGTTACAGTTCTTGTTTGTTCTCAGTCCTGCTGAGAACTATGTATGTCCTAGCCCTCCTTCAAAGGTTGTCATGGCATCCTTTTTGCTTTTCGTGTACTCAGAGTTTATTTTTAAGGACACATAAATTTAAACTGTAAAACTAAATGAAAATGTTTCCAAAAGTTGTATAGAGTTGTCTTATATATGAATTGTATCTGTATCTCTCTCTCTCTCTTACATACATAAGTACACACATACCTATATACATACTCTCTCTCTCTCTCTCTCTCTCAATGTTTTTGTCTTTACAGTTACCAGGAAACAGAAGTGCCAGATGAGAGTTTGGAATTAGAAAAACTATACATGCATATTTTCATCCCTCTTCTGTAGCTTTTTTAAAAGGAGGTGTTTTCCCAAGTGTCCTACATTTGTGTTCATTCTACTATGGGCAAGGTGGTTAGGCACAACTGGGAACCAGTTGTAACAACCAGCCAAAGCCTTTATAAACCAAAGACGCCTCTTATGTTGGTAGAGTAGACATTTGAAAACATTATTTTGAAAATACTTGCATTCCTTACAACGGGAGAATTACAATAGCTATGTATCATAAACAGTGTGACCAGAATACAAAAGGACTGTTAATCAGTGAAAACAAAGCAGATGACCCAATGGGAAACCATCAAGAGACAGAGGCAGAGCCCATGGGAAAGCCATGACCAGATGAAAAGCTCAAGCATGAGAAGAGGTTTTACAGCTGTTTTACAGCCACCAGATCAACAAAACTTAAGATGACAGTTGACAGCCCCGGAGATGAGGGGCAGGTGAAGGACCTCACACTCACAATGGATGAAAGAGTAAACTGGTACTACTCAGTACTGCACAGGAAGCCATTTCTCTGAGGACCCATGGAGAGAAGATCAGTTTCCCACGAGCCACCTGCACTCTCTCAATTCATGGAGGTGGGGCCCCATCCTCGGAGATGAAATGGGGCTGCTAGGGGCTTCCCTTCCCTGGAAGTCCCAATTCATTTCAGGCTCTCAGATGCTGGCAGTTGAAGTTCTCAGACCACTTCCAGGCAAGCTGGCCTCACCAGACAGCCTAGCTCTGAAGACAGCCCTAACTTCTTGTTTTCTATAGCATGGCCAGCACCAGAGATGCACTACAAAAGGTGGGGTTCCTCTCCTGGATGGAGTCCATCCCAACTCCCACACCAACAAGTTCTTTGGTATGGGGCACTGGGGACCCTTGCCACCTTCCTCACCCTTTGAACATGAGTGACCTCACCCTTGGTTAATAGGCACTGAGAACCTTGGCTTCCTTTCTCACCCTTTGAATATGAGTGATCTCAAAAGTCTCATTGCTTTAGCCCAGATCGGTTGATGGAGACATTCCACCTTCAACTATTAGTCTTCAACTCAAAAGACATTTTTTCCCTGAGAGATCCCATATACACATCCAAGAGGATAGTCTTGCTTCCAACACCAAAAGCGAGAAACCCAAGTAACCCTCTCTTTGAGACTACGTTAACAGAAACCCATAGTGGAGTTCCACATAGCAGAACAAAAAATTCACAGATGCTATGTGCATCAGCATGGACCAATCCCCAAAACAGTAGTCAAGCAAAAAGTAAGGAACCCACAAAAGGGTGCTTGCAGAGCAGAGCTGCACTTGTATAAGAGACAAACCAAGCAACAGGACAGTGCCGATGACCTGCGGCAGGAGAGGAGACACTCTCCGGGGGAGGAGAGGCTGAGGGGGTCACATGGGGACTTTGAAGCACTCTGCTTCTCAGGCTGGAGGTGGCTCCTGGGTAGTCACTGTGTTAGAGCTTCTGGAAGCTACATTTCTTCTACGGGTATTCCTCAACAAATTTAGGATAAACATGGTCTCATGCTTCTCAGCATAAAAAGCATTTGAAACTCTGATGCTGCCCCATTTTCCCCATAAGAATGTTTATCTGCTTAGATGATCTGGAGTCTTCATAATATGGGGGACAGAACTAAATAGCTGTGTGAGGTGTGGAATGGAGTGAGGGAGGATGATGATTTTTTTTAATGATTTGTTGCTAAAAATCTTCCTCTGAAGACGCACTTTCTAAGAGGCATAGGTGTGCTCTGGAGGCAAGTAGAAACCCGTGGAGCCTAGATGTCTCAGCTTCATCCCCCTGCCAGGGATACAGGGCCTGAGGCTAGTGATCCTCTGGAGAGAGCCTACAAGCAGTGCTTTGTTGTTTGGGATCAAAAAGGAGGAGAAGGAGAGCAAGGTCTGCAAACTCTGGAGAGCTTCCCATTGCCTTTGTCTACTCTGTCAAGGAGCAGCACTAGGGTGAGACATGGGGATGAACCCTAAGGAGGCACTTAGTCCTAGGGGCTGTGCAAGGTTGGGAACGGCTCCCGGGGTAAACACTTCCTTCTGTTTTGAGACCTTAATTCCAGCCATGGAATGTAGGTCTCAGCTGGAGGAAGGCATAGGCTTTTTTGCTGTTCCTTTTTGTGAGACAGCCTCCTGGTGTCCAACTAAGCTGATTCCAATGAGAAGCCATAACCTGCCAGCAATGCCAGCGCCCGCTCCGGATGAGGGGAGATGGGCCACAGAAAACAACCACAGGCATGAGCAACCAACTTCAGACGAGGAAATAAGTGTCACAGCTCAGTCCTGAGCCCACAGGATGAGAGGAAAAGCATCAATCGCGGGTACAGAGTCAACACTAACATCATGACCAGGATGCAGAGAATAAATGACTCCAGGCTGCCCAGCCCCAGATTGAGCGTCTACAATCTCCTACACCTAGAGTGTGAAGTACACCACAGAAGAGGGAGTGAAAAGATTGTAAGAACTGGAGGACCAGGATGTCTGCTGCTTGATAACGTCTTCTGAACACGACAGAGATGTTGCTCCCGTGAACTCTCAACAATACGGCTTTCCTGCACAAGACCTGAAAAGTCCACACTAATCGACATGGCAACATGGATGGAGAAACATCTCATAAAGCCCCACCTCTAGACAAAGAGCTACAAGTAGCCAGCTGCTGCTAGGAGAGGGTGATCCATGAAAATAAGGGCAACGGTGATTAGACTCAGCAGATTTCACACACACCCAGAGAGAAGAAGAGGTCATGAATTCCATAGGAGGGGGAAACATGAGGGGAATAGGAGGGGACAGAGAGGGGATGAAGATGATACAGTGTAAATAGGAAATCCTCATATTTTACCAGAAAAAAAAAAGATTAAAGAAACATAGTGTTTTAAAATTCGTAATGACTTATTAAAATGATAGTTATCTTAAACAAGAAAGGCTTGAAACACAATACAGCAATGAACATGCTTCTACATGCTACAAAAAAATAGCTCACAAAACAAATAACTACCCAGGGCACAACAAGGAATTATCTTGTTTAAAAATGGCAGGTTGGTCATCAAACAACCCTAACTGTATCAAGCGGCCTCAGTGTGGACTTACACTGTCACTGTAGGACACGTCTATGCTCCGAGACACACTGGAGTACAGGGTCCGGGTGCTGCCCAAATTGCCGTTTCTGCGGCTCCTCATGCTGAGCCTGGCTCGCTCGAAGGACATCTTGCCTGTGGAGATTTGGGGACAAGTGGGTTACACACAGTAAAAGGGCTTCCCTGGACGCACGGACTCTGGTATCCCTTTCTGCCACCCTCCTGTCTTTGCCGTGCGCCGTGTACCATGTTCCATCTGGCTCACCAGCATCATTGTGCCTGCGCCTGTTGCTTTTCATCCTCTAGAGCTCAGCAGACATTTCTGCCTTTCAGCGCTATCCCCTCCCCGCGCCCGCCTCATGCCTCAGTGCTGCCACCCTGTGGTAGCAACGTGCACGACCGCATGTTATGCCTACAGCAGTCCTGTGACAAATTGTCACCCTCTGGGCTTGGGCTGTCTTCATGGTTGATGATGAGTGGAATAGTTAACATTTCATAGGTAGGTAGGTAGGTAGGTAGGTAGGTAGGTAGGTAGGTAGGTAGGTAGGTAGGTAGGTAGGTAGGTCGGTCGATAGATGATAGATAGATAGATAGATAGATAGATAGATAGATAGATAGATAGAAGATAATAATAATAATAATAATAGATAATGATAGATAGATAATAAGTAAATAAAAAAGAATGAATGAGTAAAAATTTTTGTGTCTGTATGTTTCTGTGTGTGTGTGTGTGTGTGTGTGTGTGTGTGTATGTGTGTGTGTGTAAGCATGAACATTTTATGGCACATGTGGATATCAGAAGCCAACCTCTGGGTACAGATTTTTTCTGCCCACAATGCATTCTGAACTCGGGTCCTCAGGCTTGAATGGCAAGTACTTTCATTTGCTGAGCCAGCTTGCTGGACTCTGGCTGGCATTGAGCATCAGCCAGATCATGGCCACAAGTGGAGACAAGATCCTGGCTCTGAGCCAATCATACAAGGCCTGAAAGTTACATGCCCCAGCTCTCCCTGAGACCCTGAAGCTGTGTGTGAGACCCAAGAACACCCAGCACCTCCCACTTGTGTGGGCACGAGGGATTCTCTTCTGTCCTGAGGGGGCTTCCATCTTCATCCTTTTTCTCACTTGAAAATGCTCATCTCTGCTGCCAGAGACCCATTTCCTCATGTCTCCTATCTCTGACCTGTATCCGAAGCTCCAGAATAAATCCACCGACCAGACCACATGACCCATAAATGCAGCCTTTCCAGAACAGAAATCACCATTCTTCTTAAATACCCCACTTCCTCTGTATCTTCTCCTCTGTGGACCACTGCATCCTCGGCTGCCCCTACTGCCTCCTCCTGGGCCTCTGCAATTGTGACAGTGGCCACCCAGGGCCCCGATCCTCCCCTGGGCCCTTTGGTTTTCATCTCCACCCTCTGTCTGGAGCCCTCTTCCTCAGATCCACTCCATCTAGTTATCCCTGCCCCCTTCCAGGGCTCAGCTCATAAGTCCTTCCTTGGGGCAGATGTTCCATGAAGCCCAGGCTGGGGTAATATGCTCATGTGCTCTAGGACCACCTTCTACTCTGAACCAAATCATCACAAGACTCGTTTATTGACCTCCCTGGCCCCTATTGGCTCACTGAGGCCAGGGCTGGACATCTAGGACCTGGCAATGTACCGGAAGTATAGTCATCATATACACATTTGTGGGATGAGTCAGTTGAGTGAATCAGGACTCCTTCACAAATGCTTCAGGACAACCTCCCTGTCACCTCTTGTAACCTTTGGGTGTAGAAACAGCTAGCACACAGAGTTGAGCCACAACTCACCTATACAGTGCCTATGACCCCATTGCTCTGTGGCCTTGACTCCTCTATCCAAGATCAATGTTCCCAGGCCAGCCACAAACTCTCCTGAGCCACAGATCTTGGGAACTCTCCTAGAACCCACACAGCGTGTGCAGCCCAGGCTGGTTAAAGCTCTAAGCACTTCTTTTACTTCTCCCCCAAGGCGTCTCAAAGAGCCGCTCAGAGTATTAATTGGTCCTTCACATACATTACTGCGAAACCACAAATCAATCCTGCAACATCCTCGAGATGCCTCCCATATAGCAAATTGCTGCTGAATGGAGTGCAGATGGTCAGGAAGCAATTTCATTTGCTTTGCAGTGAGAAACTTTATTGCCCTGCAAAGAAAAAGGTGTGTTTTTGCTTTGGAGGCCACTCCACCAATCCAGAACTCGGGAAGCTGGGGAAGCCTTGCAGCTGGCAGGCCTGACTTGCTTTTCAGGATCAGTCTCTAATCCTTGTCTGAGGTCAGCTGACAATCCAGGCCATGTGGATCTGGGCACTTTTTATGATGTCTCATATAACACGTGGTATGGGTGTCTTGATCCTCTAGACATTCTGGTGTGAGAAATAAAAGAAACACTTGGAAGAAGAGATAGAAGTTCCAAGAGAAAGACTGGGAGGGAGCTCCCAGAGGCCTGGAGATGGGCTGAGAAGAGAGGGCTCTAAGAGAGCCATGGGAAAGAGAAAGAGGCTTAACTCATCCAAAGACTAACCAAAATCAGAGAGGCCAGGAAGGAGAAAAAGCTGCACCAATCAATGTCTACCCCCAAACACCCACCTGCTTCCAATAATCCCGAACCTGCTAGAAAAATGGGCCAAGGACTGAAATCCAAATCCATTGCAGGGAATACAGTCTCTCTAGTCAACGCAAATATTATTCAGCCTCATTGTAATCAAATGGGAAGAGTTCATCAACAATGAGGCACCAACAGAGATTTGTGGATGGCAGTATTGTGTGGTGAGAACAGGGTGAGGGGAAGACATGCTCAGGGGAATTGGGGGTGAGGGGTCAAAGTGGTGTAAAAGCTGCTTGAGTTCCTGTAAAGTCATTGGGGACGACGCAGCAAGCTTAAGTCTTAGAAATAGCATAGCGAACTTTGAAAATGATCATTATTGGCTTTAGGGAATCTAGATAAGAGAATTGGAAATACATGAAGAAGTTAGACTCAGTCAGTTTTCTCTGGCAAGGCATCCCCTGATAACTCGTCTATGCTCCAGTGGATGGATGGCCCTGTACTCATGCACATACTGGCAAGCACTGCACAGACTCAGTGGGAGTTTTTTTTAAATACATAAAGTTGGGAGGCAATAGAGAAGGGGGAGGGCATTGGAGTAGTTGGAGAAGATTCAATTAAAACATAACATATGCATAAAAATCTCAAACAATGAAAAGATCCCAAGGGCTGAAGAGATAGCACAGTTAGCTCTTATCCCCCAAGTGTGAGGACCTGAGTTTAGATCCCAAGAAGCCACTTTGAAAAGCCAACTATGGTGGTGTGGACCAGTAGTTTAACCAAGAGCAAGACACTCATGATAGAGACAAGCAGATCTCACAATTATCATACATCACATTCAAAACACAAGGATGCAGATCCATCAAAGTGATGGCCACTGCTGTGTGGGAAGACGAGAGCTATGCATGATTTTAATCTTATCCTTTAACTTTTCATGTTTTCCCAAAGTTAAATATATCATGTATGTCACCTGGATCTGGGTAAGGTGAAGACAACCTCTTACCTTAGCCATATCCCTCTCCTCTAGGAGACAGGAGGTGAGAAGGTGAAAACAGCCATGCAAAGATCTCTGTCTCCACATGGAAAAGAAGGCAGAAATGGAGAAGAGAAGGTCATGGTAGATCTATTTGCTCTAAAGAGGTGGAATTGAGTTTGAGTCTTAGGAACGAAAACTAACGGACAAGGGGAGATCAAAGTCCAGGGTAAATATCAGAATATAATAATGTTAACAATAACAGCACAGGGACCAGAAGGCATTTCAAGGGTAGATGGGAGAGATGAGAAATTGAAGATATGATGGTCAAGTAGAAATATGCGTTTGTTCAAGAGCACAGTCCCCTAGGGTCTCACTACATGGCTAGAGATGTGAGACCCTCAGGAGTCCCTCCCCACACTAACAGGACCAGAGTAGCCTTCACCAGGTTTTGTATTTGTGGTTCTGGAAGTTCCTCTTTGTGTAAGGATACAGATGCAAACATCTGCCCTGGAGCCTTGGGTCCACTTTACCCATTTGCTCTGTTCATGTCACTTCACAGTTGGCCAGAGGAAGTTCTGTGGCTCCTGCCTCTAAGAATGGAGAGGGAGCTGCTGCTTCACTCAAGGAAAAGAAATCATTTGTAGATGGTTTACCAAGAATGGGACTCCAGATATAATCCCAGTACATTTGTTCATGCCAGCCTGCTCTACAACTGAGAATTAAACCATCACATAGAACTTGAAGGACAGATGTCACAGCCCCAAGATTCTAATAGAGTTCAACACAGCATGGCATAGCATGCCCATGCTGTCTGGTTCACAAGCTCTGACGGACCACCAGGAATGCATCTTGGGTGCTGTTTCTCTCTATAAGGGGGACAGACGTTCTACCGTCCATCGCTCTCCTTTAAATGGAAGTTTCAAGTCCAGGACTTCTTGGCTATCTTTTGCTTCACGTGAGTGTATTTCTCTAAATCATCTAATTCTGGATAGCAGTAAGACAATGAAGTTAAAATTAAATTAAATTAAATTAAATTAAATTAAATTAAATTAAATTAAATTAAATTAAATTAAAAAGACCCTGCCTAATGTGGGCCAACCCACCAAGGTGACCACCAGGAATAAGACTCCACTAGGAAAATGGGATGGAACTGTGTCCTACAAGGCTGAGCGGTGATTTTTGATAAAGATGATTTCACACAATTCAGGAACCTTCCTAAGTATGCTCTTCTACTTCTAAAACATCATAGAGGAAGGAGCTGGGGAGATGGCTCAAAGGCTAAGAGCACTTGCTGTCCTTGCAAAGGACCTGGGTTCAGTTCCCAGGACCAGAGTCACAACCATTTGTAAATTCAGTTCCAGAGACTCTGATGGCCTCTTCCAGCCTCCATGGTCACTGCTCACATACGTTCATTCAGGTGCACACGCATGTACATAAATAAAAGTAATTTTCAAAAACTCATGAGGATAGGACTAAAACACAAAAGCCCTAGAGTTCTTCACTCCCAGAACTCAGACGTAAATAGAAAACTGGAAGACATCCTTTCCCATGACAATGAAAACCATATGTCAAGAGGAATTCAGATGAACACACTAAAGAAACATGTATTAATCAAGCATAACACTGGAAAGATACCATGGCGCGCGCACACACACACACACACACACACACACACTCTCACACACACACACTCACACACGCACACTCACACACACTCACACCCACAAAGCCAAAGCAAGGGCTTGTGGGTTTGAAGAAAAGCCAGGCTGAGGCTGGGCTCCCTGATGACCAGCAACCAACACAGCCTCTCAAGTCTCGGCCTCTTCATTACTGAGGCTGTGCCCAGCCCTGTGCGTCTACTGTGAGCACCAAAGAGGATGTCTCTGCATCAGGCTTGGCACAGCGTGCAAATGCCATCAGCGTCAGGGCTGTATCATTCCTGATGAGCTAGTGTTGGGACCTTCTGAGAAAGAGGTGGAAGAGAAGTGTTAGGGCGACTGTTAAATTAGTTGCTGAGAGAAGCTAGTTATATTTGCACCCTAAAGGGCCAGAAGCAGAGGGGAGCAAGTGCAGCAGAGCTGGTAAGAGAAGGGAGGGCTCTGTGAGCAGGTGTGGGGGAGGGGCAGGGGAGGAGGTGTGGGTGTGTCACCTATTAAACTTAATGAAGAAAGTAGCCCTTAGCAGGAGTTGGCTCCTTGAGAGCTGCTCAGCTGCTAAAGCTCTCCTCAGCTGTTATACCATCATGTTTCAGCTTTGTGGGCCTCTCCAACATGTTGACTACCCTGTGTGCGTCTCTCCAACACGGAGTCTAGTCTATGTGGGCCTCTCCATCACAGTGACTTGACCATAAGGGCCTCTCTAACCTGGCAACTTGCTTCATTAGAACAATGGCTAAGAAGTTAACAGAGAGAGTATGGTAGCAAGACAAATTCACAATTTTGGATTACCCAGCTATCAAAGTGACAACTCTTCACACTTCTCATATTCCTTTATTGGGCAGCAAAACTCTAGGTTCAGCCCACACTCAAGGAGAGGGGCTGTAAGAACTGAATACCAGGCAGTGTGCATCCCCAAGGCATCTCAGAAGTCTGTCTACCAATGCACTCTTTAACAGTCACTTCCAGTGACTCTTAATTTATCAAAAACAATCACCTTTTCAATACAATATCATGCCAAGAATGGATACAAGACCAACAAAACACTACTCAGGTTGTACAGTATAACCCCAGGGCAGGGAGCCCAGGCATCTGACTCGGGGTTTAACTATAGCAAAGAAGGACGGGGAGTAACCTACATTCTCACCATGTGAATGTTGTGGGTAAACACGTTTTTGCTTTAATCCCAGGTGTGAGGTGTGGGACTGATTCAGATGATGGTCCACAGCAGCTTTAGGTGGGCTCTGAGAGAAGCTCTTTGCCACCTGCAGATAGTTTAAAGCTGAGGACTTTAGAGAGAGGATACACGCCAGAGCCCAGAGAGTGTGGAGGAGCTCTGAGAAAGAACAAGGCTGCTGCTGCTTCCCCTTCGCTGCTCCTGTTGCTGTTGGTGCAGTGAGACAATGGAGATCTCCTGAAACAAGGATTGGACTGGCTCCAAGGAACCCAGTGATCCTAAATAGCTAAGAAAGAGAACTGTGCTCCCTCTCCCACTAACCTTTTATCTCTCCTACCTGGTGTTGGGATGTTGGAAGGGACTGGGGTGGAGTAGGGAGAAAAAGATAAAAGAGATATAAAATATAAGATATAAATAAAAGTATGCCCACATGTGACCCCAACTAGACTCTAAAATGAAGGTTGGTGCTTCTGCCTGCCAGTTCCATGACACTCATTCCCCGACTTTCCTACAGTGCCCAGCTTCATCTGACTGGCCAAACTTATGATTAAGCTCTTCCTTTTGTGACATGTTTTCACCTTTGAGAAGAAATATTATCTTCCTACTGACAGTCATTTTTGCATCTGCTACTCTCACTTACAAGTGGCATCGGCATCAGAAAACACCATGAGGAAGAGTTCAATGGAGCATTGTGGGAAAGTGTGTGTATATTAGGAGGTTTGTATTGGTGTGAGGGTCTTTGCAGAGAGTTTGTATATGGATAACTTGACTGGTGCTTACTTCTAATGCTGAAAGCTTGATTATGTTTTCATTAGATTTTTGGACCCTTTAAAGTAAACTCTGTGGGCAGCCTAATT
The DNA here is from genome assembly GCF_907164565.1 of Psammomys obesus. Taxonomy (NCBI): domain Eukaryota; kingdom Metazoa; phylum Chordata; class Mammalia; order Rodentia; family Muridae; genus Psammomys; species Psammomys obesus. The sequence continues at coordinate 5,261,616 of NW_026593286.1, forward strand.
GCTGTCCTCTCTGCCACATTTATGCTTTTGTCCTTTATTCATCACAGTTAATATTTTATTGATTCTGGCTAGATATGGGTCTCAAATTTTTATATTGATCATAAATTCTTTTATATGCAAACTCAAGTTTGTTTTGTTTCCTGGAAATCATATTGTTGTTTTCTGATTACAGCCTCCCCTGGGCATGGGTGACATCACACAAGAATACATTTTTTCCAGATCTATAACAGATCACAAAGGCAACTGTGAGGGAAAGGGAGGTGATACAGCAGTTCAAAGTGAAACACAAGACCTATGAGTAGCATGCTTTTGAGAACTGCTGTTGGCCCTCATTTCTCCATGAAACTGATACTGTCATAGACATGCCCAAAACTGACAGCATCATAGGGGTCAGTGCCAAACTAGAGAAAGCACTCGAGATGGCGCTCCAGTGTCCTGAATGATCTGCACTGATTCCGGAAGGGAACCAGGAAAGCAGAACCTGTGAGGCATTGGATTTAAGGCTTTGCAGGTAGTTTTCCAATCCACCCAACAGGGATGGGAGCTCCTGGGTCCATGTTCTCGGTGGCCCAGATATGGCAATCACTGGCAAAGCATGGAGAACACAGAGATGTATGTAAGGAACCATTGTTTTAGAAGCAAATGTCTTACATGCAGTAGATGTAAACAGGATGAGTCCACACTGCACACTGTGTTAAGCAATGATGAGAACATTTACAACAAAAAATCCCAGTAGATTTGATGCAACAAAATAAACAGGGCCAGAGGTATCCTGGTGAGTTACTTGAGGATAAGAATAAACATCAATCCATACAACCAATGTAGCAGGAAAACACTGCAAAGGAGGGAAGTTGGGCGGCCATCCAACTTCTTGCCTCCAGAACCCTTGTCTAGAAGCAGCTAGAGCACTCTTGCTTTGTAAGAGGGAAAATATTGCAGCCTAAGACTTGTGTCCTCAGCCAATGCAGCTGTGAGAACAGCAGAAGACACTCAGTAGTATGAGAAAGAAGGGACGCCAGCCTAAACTGCAAAGCCCAGCTCTGGATGGGGAATATGGGTTAAGGGACATGGAGACTGATGAAACTAAAGAGTAAATGGAAAAAATATGGCAGGGTTATATTTTTAGTTTATGTTTTATATTTCACCTCAATAGATAAAGATTTGAAAAGACTTACTGTAGTGAATGCGAATAAAATAAGAGAAAAAAACTGGGCCATGACAGCATCATCCAACCATATAAGGAAGTCTGCCTTGGTGTTCCCTAATATTGCTGACAGCCAAAGCAAAGAGAAGAACACGGACAACTGCAAGTTCTGCCAGAGCTGGGAAACCACATCACACCCACATCCCTCAGCACAGAGACCAGAGTAAGAGCTGCAGGGACAGGTAGATGGAGATGGTGGGTGTGCCTATGAAAGACAGCCCCAGGGGCTTTTTTAGGGATGGGACAATTCCAAAACTTCATAGTCGTGTGGTAAAACTACACACACAATAATGTGTGCATGAGAAAATGTGGAGAACACTGTCGTTCTCCATCCGGCAGATGTTTCCGGTGCTGTCTATTTCCAGATGAAGAAAAGAAGGACCCCATCTCTCAGGAATGGCAAGAGCCATTTAGGGAGAGGCCAGTGCGTTACGCTGGGGTGTGAAAACAGTTTTCCACGGATTATTCCAGTTAGTTAACTCCGTATCAGAGCCAGTGGAAATTTGGGAGTTCCAGAAGCCTTTGATGATACCAAAGCGTTACAGCCCTTTGGCTAAGCCTCTGTGTTAGCGACAGGGATGCCTGGGTGGCTTTCAGCCGAAACACAGGCCTGGCAGGATCCAGGCCCTGGGGGCCAGATGGCAGGTCTGGTAAGACACAAGCCCAGCAGACACAGGTCCATGGCAGCCGAGGCAGTTCCCCACGCCAGTGAAGGGCAGAAGCTCTCAGCATCAGCAGCAGTCAAGCCCCAGGCGGCTGGTCCAGAAGCTCGAAGTGGTTGAGCAGGCTCCAGCCAGCCTAGCTAGCTGCCAAGCCCCAGGAGGAGTTCAGGAGCGAATCTCCACAGAGGAGGGGAGCCCTCCCTCCCCAGAATAAATGACAAATCTCAGGCAGCTATGGTGGAAGGTTGATGGTATCACACAGCACCCAGCACATTTATTTCACATAAAATCAGGGACTTACAAACGCTGGCCAGTGGAAGGGTGAATGTGTTTGATTCACCAGGGTCAGCGGTGCCAGGGAGACTTAATGTACCAAAGCAATCCTATCATAAATGGATAAAAGCACTACTGAATTAGTTTATGGATGGGTGAGGAGCTCCAGGTAAAGTCAAAGGTCATTGGTGGGAAGTCAAGACACCAAGATATCTTATTAGCACAGGGTATCTCCAGGAATCCCCAGGTGCTTGCTTATCAAGAAGAGATCAGGCCTGTGATCTTTCTCTGAGGGCTATGTGATGCTCCTTACAGGTTTTTAGGGTTCAGAGAGGGCACCCCACTGAGAAAGGGAGTCTGTTGTAATGGACCAAGCTCAGTTGGCTCTCCAGAAACTCCAGTCTTCAACCTTAAAAGCATGGTTCCACAGAACTTGAGTGATGGCTGTGGCCAGTACCCACATCAGTTCCCCCGCCGGGGTCTAGTGAAATCCGGAGGTTAGAAGTGATGTTATCAGCTGGGGATGTGTGTGAGTGGAAGACACATGACACTTGCCTGAAATCTTTTTTCCGACATAGTGGTAAATTAACAGGAAAATGTCTCTGCATTCCAAGTCTCACGGTCAGCAGCATCCTTGGTGTAACTTTGTAATTCCTACAACTCCAACTGTGTCACTCCTACAGCTCCTACCATGTAATGCCTACAGCTCCAATCAGGTGACCCCCAGGGCACCAGACAAAATGCGCCCAACGCCTACAAGCTCCTGAATGAAGCTGAAATGTTTCACTGCAGTAAGTTTCAACGGGTGCACCTTAAAGACCCACCAAAGGTGAGGAGGGGGTGGAGGTGGAGAATTCAGCCAGTTCTAGGATTTAACTCTATGAAACTTTTGCCTTTATATTTTCTTCCATATCTCACTTTGACTTACAGTCCTTCCAGAGACTTCTGCAGGATCTAGTGCACTTAGTGGTTATCTAGTACACTGAGAAAACCTCTCAGTGAAAAGTTACAATCAAGGCGGGGCTCTTAAAATATATCTACATTTAGCCGGCCACCGTGGTGCATGCCTATAATCCCAGCACTCAGGGACACAGAGGCAGGGGGATCTCTATGAGTTCGAGGCCCAGCCTGGTCTACAAAGTGAGGCCAGGACAGCCACAGCCACACAGAGAAAAAATGTATTTTTTGCAACTTCACAACATTCCATGAAGACACTCCCGCCCTTCCCCAGGAGGAGCAGGAGTGGCTCTAAGCCAAGGATGACAGTCCCCCAGCTTCCCACTCAGACAGCAGAGGTTTACAGCACAGGCTCACTCAACAAACAGACTAGTCTGAGACTCCAGACCAGTAGTTCTCAGCCTTCCTAACACTGCAACCCTTTAAAACAGTTCCTCATGTTTGTGGTGCCCCCTCAACCATAAAAACCATTTCATCGCAACCCCATAACGATGATTTTCTACTGCTATAAATAATAATGTCAATCCCTAATGTGCAGGATATCTGATATACTACCCCAAAGGGGTAGTGACCCACAGGTTGAGAACCACGCTCTAGACTCACTTTCCTGCGCTCTTGCGGTGAGCTCTCAGGAATTGATGCTTCCTGATCCACACTTGTGTAACTTCTGGTCCATACTAAAATACTAAAGATTAGACCATGAACACCCATTCTTAGACTGTGTTAGAAAGGTCATAGAACTTCTAATCAAATCTTTCAACAACCATCTGTAATTGCCAAGGCCTGAAGGGGTGGCCTCATGCACATTTCAGATCAGTGCTCTTCCACAGTCCACTTGAACTCATGAACAATGCAATGTACTCATTCTACACCGTAAAACACCTTCACAAGCCAGAAATAAAGAACGGCTATGCTGTATGCCTACTGTGCGCCAGGCTCCATGCTGAGCCCTCAACTACCTTCCCATGAGATCTCCTTACAGGGTTAAGGGAGACAAAACACAGAGAAGCAAACTTTTCCAGGGTTCCTCAGTTGGTAAATAGAAAATAAAGCTTCCAATCCAACCAGGATTCCCAGGAGCCTAGCCTTGAAACTGTAAGCAGCTTTGTGCTACTTTGAGACGGTAGAAATTGTCATCATTAATTGTGTTAATACAACACCAAATGTAAATCATTAGAAAGATGTTTTGTGCCAGAGGGGTCAAGGACACCACAAGAATCAACTAACCAGGGCTCATAGGTGCGCACAGAGACTGAAGCGACAATCAGGGAACCTGAATGGGTCTGGCCTCTATATCGGTCCTCTGCTTATGGTTGTGTAGCTTGGTGTTCTTGTGGGACTCCAAACAGTGGGAGTGGGAGGTGTCTCTGACCATTTTGCCTGTTTTGGGGACCCCTTTCCTCGCACTGGGTTGCCTCATCCAGTTTTGCTATGAGGGTTTGTGCCTAGTCTTATTGTAACTTGTTATGCCTTGTTTGGCTGATATCCCTGAGAGGCCTGCTCTTTTCTGAAGGGAAAGGGAGGAAGAATGGATTTGGGGGAGGGGGAAGGGAGGGAAGGGAAAAAAAGAAAAAAAAAAACTGGGGAAAGTGGAGGGAAGGGAAACTGTGGTTGGGATGTAATATATGAGAGAAAGAAAGAAAGAAAGAAAGAAAGAAAGAAAGAAAGAAAGAAAGA
>NW_026593286.1:5266398-5281682 GCF_907164565.1 Psammomys obesus
AGAAAGAAAGAAAGAAAGAAAGAAAGAAAGAAAGAAAGAAAGAAAGAGAAAGGAAGGAAGGAAGGAAGGAAGGAAGGAAGGAAGGAAGGAAGGAAGGAAGGAAGGAAGGAAGGAAGCTATTTTTTGTTTGTAGAGGCTGGCCACTGTGGCTCTTTTAAATTGGGGGGGGAGGAGAAGTGGGGGTGTGTAGAGCATGCATATGGAGATAAGAGGATAACTTACAGGAGTTGGTTCTCTCCTTTCATATAGGTTCTGGGGTTAAACTCACATCGCGAGGCCTGACAGAAGTCATCCTCACTCACTGAACCATCTCACCAGCACCCCTGTGTCTCTATTACTAGCGATTGTGAATAATTTTTATAATCATCATTAGCGATGTAGCAGTCTCACATTCTCTGAGCCAGACACGCATGAGAATCAGTGACATTATTGTCTTCATACAATAATGGTATGTTTGGGATGTTTTTAGAATTGACTCTTAGCTTGACTCTCTCAGTGACCAAACCGGTCCGAGGATGACATTTTCATGAAAGATGGACAGTTGTGTCCCTTTATGGTAAACACAATGAGAAAGATGCTCTCTTATGTAGTTCTGAGTGGAAGGAGGCACTTGTTTGTGCTCAGGAAATGCTCTAGAGGGCCTGGCACTAAACTTCAGCCTGCTCCTCTCCTCCTTTCTATCAATTATTCATTGTAATGGGAACAGTAACACTTGCAGAGGCTTCAGATACACATGACACCACCCAGAGACATCCATTTCCCCATCCTTATTCTGGCAATAGCACTGTAGAGGTGTGTACAGAGGTGCATAGGCCTGTAGGGGATAGCATCCACCTAGGCCCTTTTCTGTCACTCACCATTGAGAAAGACTAAGATTTCTTTTTTAACTATTGTTGCCTTTAAAACATTTTTCTGTTTTTCTAATTGCGATATGTTTGAAGTTTGAACAGATTGGTAAAAACTGGCCACATGGCAAATTTTGTGAATGCTTAAAATTATTGGCCCCAGACGGGCATAGTGCCCACACCTGTGATCTCAGGACTTGGGAGGCAGGGGCAGGAGGATCTCTGAGAGTTTGAGGTCAGTCTTTTCTACATATCAGGCTCTGGAACAGCCGGACTACATGGAGACCCTGTGTCTAGATACACAGTTAGATAGGTAGGTAGGCAGGTAGAGAGATAGATGGATAGATGGTGGATGGACAGAAGAAAGAGAGAAAGAAAGAAAAAAGAAAGAAAGAAAGATCCCAAAGTACCCCCACTCTGAGGAGCAGAGGTGAGACACAGGCAAGCACAGGTGACAGAGCTTAAAGGTGCTATTTGTCAAAAGCCTTCTAGAACAAAATAGGCAGCAAAAGGGTCACAGAGCCTGCTAGACACTGCCAAGAAAAACCCCAGTTCATACACAAGAAATATAGTCCTAGATGACAACAACTTCATCCCAAACTTTTAGAGAAAGATAAATACGCAGCCACAATCTTGAAACTGGCCTTCCTTCCACTCCCAAGATTCTGAGAAGGTGGAGTTCCTGCCACGGTGAGGAAGCTCATGTTGGTGCAGCTTCGGCACATGTGAAGGGTACCCTGCACTCTACAGTCTCAACACCAGCAATGTTTCCTTGGGAGTCTAAAAGTGCACTAGAAATGATACCTTTAATTATTCATCCAGCCCCTCTGTTTTCTCACTGACTTCTAAATAATACAAGATTTGCCCACTCCAGTCAGCTGAGAGGTCCAGACAGCGAGTAAAGACAAGCCGAGCCCTCTTTCCTTCTTCTGCTAGCAAAGAAAATTTGCTATCTGAATCCATTCCTTCTTGAGTTAATTCCATCTCATCATAGTGTTGATTTAAGAAAACTTACTTGATTCAGAGTCCCAGTAGATAGGTGGAGTCATTAGGAAAGCTATTTTCATGACTTCTCTGTGGGTCAATCAGGAAAAGGAATGTGCAATCATATTTTAAAATCATGCCCCAGAAAATCTAGAAGAAATTCTTACATTTCAAAACCAACTTAAATGGAGAGGAGATAATCTGTGAAACAGCACCTTGCCCCCATCTCTGACAGGGACCTAAGAGTTTCCGCTCACAGCAGAAAATGATGCCCTGGCCAGAGGTAGCAAACTTATCGCTTTGATTGCACAAGCCACAGCAAGGGCAGCATCTACAGAGGGAAGAAAGCAAACGCTGAGAACAGAACCTACCGTGGAGCTGCTCCATCGGGCAAGAGCTTCTCTCTCCCCAAAGAGTCTGCTTGTCTCTTCTCCCTCTGGAGGAGGGAAGACTTTATAGCCATGGCCATCCCAGCCCCGCCTCCTTCTCTAAGCTTCTTTGAAAAAAAGGAATACAAAAAGAAAAAAAGAAAATTTCTCCTTTACACCATGCAGGAGACATTTTAGAAACTGAATAGGGATGAGCCATGCCTGAGTATGTAGAAATGCTTAGATGATAATTATTAAATGCTAATAAGGTAAGCTTTCCCAATTTCCACTCTTGGCTTGCCACTAATACCAATTCATACCAAAATCTAATTTCTATAGTTAGTGGCACATTTTAAAAACCACAAATGAGATGGGAAATGCTCATTATGAAAACTGATGAGATTAATTAATGAATTAAAAGCCTTAATTAAAATTAGAAAAACACTCTTAAATGGAAGCAATGTAACCGACATTGCTCTTTTGCAGATTTGCAGATTTTCCCAGCTCTCTCACATAGCCTTGGGCTGCCTATGTAGGGCTTAAGAGAGTTGTCACTGAATCTGGGCTGGATCAGCTTTGCTACTTTACAGTTATTTCCACATAATTCCCCTTTATACTTCTTCGTCTTTGTAAAGTTAGCCCAGAAGAAAAGAGCAGATATAAGAAGAGAAGATGAAAGAATGGCCAGTGAAGAGCTTTCAGCCTTAGATGACATGACAACAATGCCTTGTTCTAACTGGAGGTCCTCTAGTATTGGCTATTATCTCCAGTTTATGATTGTATATGGAGTGTAGGCTATAAACATGTAGAAACTGAAGGGTATAATTTCAAATTTGATAGCATGGGCTGAAAAGATAGCTCATGCTTGCCTGTAAAGCCTGAGGGCCTGGCTTGGGCCTCGCATCCACATAAAAGCCAGGTGTAGAAAGTATGCACTTGGTAATCACAGCATTGAGGAGGTAGAAACAAGAAGATCCTCAGGGCTTACTGACCAGTCAGTCAAATTTAATCAGTAAGGTCTAGGTTCATTGAAAAACCCTATGTCAAAAATAAGGTGGGTGGGGCTGGAGAGATGGCTCAGTGGTTAACAGTGCTGGCTGTTCCTCCATAGGACAAGAATTCAATTCCCAAGAACCATATCAGGGAGCTCACAACCCCCTGGAACTCAAGCTCTCGGGACCTAACTCCTTCTTCTGGCCTTGGCAAGCACTGCATGGACATGACACACATATACAGATACAATGATAAATAAGGTAGAGATAAATTGAGACGTGTCAACCTCTGGCCTCCACATGCATACCTAAACACACATAAAACTTCTGGTGTGTTAATAAAATTAAAAAAAAAAAACTGCTGGCATGGGCAACACAGATATAAAGGAGTTTGCGATTAGGCAGGACGCATATCAAGGAACACCTCTGTAGAGACAGGCATTTGAACAAGCTCCGGAAGGAGGGCTAAATGCTCATAGAAATTCCCGTAGATTATATTTTCAGTGCAAAGAGAAAACCCTTCAGAAAGAGGGGCAAAAGATGTCAGACAGACATCCCTAGCTCAAGTGCCCGAAACATGGACCCAGATGACAAAGGCTATAACAATGGCCAAGTGCAAGGCAATGTGGACGGGGGTGGGGGAGGGTGTCAGGGTGGAAAGTTGGAAAGTAGAGCAATGGCTTTTTTTTCTGTGAGTGAGGAAGCCTGTGAGAGGAGATCCTACCGCAAAGTCGGCAGGGAATCAGCGGCATCTCAGGTTCACCCTTAAAAATAGATCATAGGCTCAGAGCATCCTGCACCCTCTACGGTCTCCTTCCCTACCCCACACTCTTGCACCTCCACTTGTGGATGGAGCCAACAAACCCAGGCACCTCTTTGCTTGATCTGCACCATATGCAGCAAGGACCTTCAGAGAAATCAAGGGATCAGAACGCAAAACCTAAAACCTAAATAGAAACGTCAAGCAAACTAAAAAGGACTAGGCACAAAGAAAAGCAGACAGTAGGGTGCCCACTCCACTTCCCATGTGAGCGATGCCTGTGTGTGTCAGAATGTCATGAGGGAGCCTGGAAGGTCTTGCCTTTGAGCAAAATTTCCAACACATCAAAGCATGTATTGCCAAGTGACTGGTACACGTTACAACGTACTCGTACAATTCTGTTGAGTGCTCAAACTGTCCCTAGTGAGAACAACCCCTAGAGACAGAGACTTGATGAGTCTGCTACCTGGGGGCTATATGTTGGGAACCCTGAGCTGAGCCTGGATGGCCTCATGGCACTGAAGTCTCAGAGCCTGACCAGACTTTGAAAGTTGGGTAGGAGACAGGGATGTGCTGTAACAGTGACCATGTGTTGGTCCTTACTGAGAGGGAGAAAGGCAAAGCAATGCATCTGTGATGCTGAGCATCATGGATAGGATGAGGGTTGACCCTGAGAAGCAAGAGATCCATGAACAAATGCCTTCTTTAAAGGACCTACTTGAGAGCAAGCACTTGCACTCTAGACCTAAAAGGTGCTTCAGGCTTCCTGAAAACGTGGCTCCACCTCCCTATCTCCTCCAAGTAGTCTCTATTATGATCTTAATTATGTCCTTCTACCATATTACATTGAAGAACTGACTCTTCACCCCCAGTATGAGCCTACTTGGAAATATCATCTTTAAAGAGATGGTTAAAGGGATGTGGATCAGTTGGCAAAGCACTTGCCATGCAAGCATGAAGACCTGAGTTTGGATGCCCAGCATCTATGTAAAAAAGCTGGAATTGGTGGTACACATCTGTAATCTCTGTGCTGGGAAGTCGGGGACAGACAGATCTCTGGAACTCACTGGCCAGACTGGTAAACCAATAAGCTCTGGATTCAGTGTGAGACTGTCACAAAAATTAAAGCGGTGAGTGACTGAGGAAGACACCCAATGTCAAATTCTGACATTCATATGCATGGACACACATATACATGCCCCCATGCACCCAGCCATATGAACACATGCACCTGTCATCCACACCACCACAATAATAACACCTAAGCAAACAGGTGATGAAGGCAAAATGAAGCTATTAGATTGAGTTCTTATCTCTACTAAAGAAACAAATAAACAAAATCTTTGTAGAAATGTGCAAAGGGAGTAATCCAGTGATCTGCACGGAGAAGATGGCCATCCATAGCCAAAGGGAGAAATCTCAGTGGTTCCACACGCCCCTCGGACTGCCAGTCTCCAAGAGCAAGAGTAACAAAAAGTCTGTCACTATTACAGGTGCCCAAGAAAGGCAAAGAAATCTCCTAAACTCTGTGGTATGAGCTTCCACTATCTCCTCAGTTCTGCCCAGCTCAGCAGCTTGAGCTAAGACTACAGTGAGAAGCACCAGGAACCAAGGGGACTGTCTGCGTCTCCAAGTGAGGACAGTGAAGCCAGGAGAAATTTTCTCATTGATTTTCTGGGTACCAAACTCAAGTTATTCACTTTTATCTCCTAAGTTTTCATTATTCATCCAAACTTCTATCAAAAAACAATAAACTATAATTTGGCCAAACCAAACCAAGTTCCATTTCAGTATCTTTAGCATGTCCTAAAAGTCATGTATGAATGGATCTTCACCATAAGTCATCTAGAGGTGGGCAAAAGAGTTGGGGAAATGGCTCAGTCAGCCTAACATGCTTACAAGATCTAATTGATAGTTCCCCAGAACCCACATAAAAGCCAACCACCATAGCATGTACTTATAATCTCACTGCTGGGAAGGTGGAAACTGGTGGGGCCTGCTGGCCACCTACCCTCATCTGTGAGCTTCGGGCAAGTGAGGGACCCTGTCTTAAAAAGCAAGGTGGTGTACATACCTTGTGTACATACATACAAATGTTCCCAGCCAGCAGCCCCCATGGCCTCTGGCAACAGTGAACTGTGACAAATGTGGAGTCTTATGGCTGTACCAGATGTTGAGAATAAGTGATGGTTGAGTGCTTAGCCCTAAAAAAACAAAAACGACAACAACAACAAAAACTTCTATCATCCTTCATAAAGCTTAGAGAACTCTGCAGAAGAGGGGGCATAAAGAGGGTAAGAGCAAGAGTGAAGGGAGAAAGGCTGCAGAAGGCTGTCTCCTGGATAAAGCATGGCCATTTGAAATCATAAACTCTCAACAAACACAAATAACTGCATAAAAAGCCCATCACTAGCCAGACAAAGATGGGAGAGGGGTTCAAGGGTCAGAGGGAGCTTGCCCATCACTGCTGAATTAAGTAATAGATTCAAGAGAATGGGGAGTCACTACCTTCAGTTGTGTTCACACTGGTGACCCAACCAGGCTCCAATTGATCATCTCAATCCAATGATTACACCATTGGCCCCTGTTAAACCAATGGGCCTCACAACAAGACCAAAAATCATAAATCTGAAAAAGAAACAGATGAAGATGCTGGGGAAGACAAGAGAGGGCTGAGGAGAAGGTAACCAGAATGTGTTACATACATGTATAAACTCATTAAAAAGCTAATTCAATTTAAAAAGAAAACATGGCAGACAACTTTTTTTTCTGCACAGCCTTGGCTGTTCTGGATCTCCCTTCGTAGACCAGGGTGGCCTCAAACTCACAGAGATATGCCAGCTTCTGCCCCCCAAATGCTAGGATTAAAGGTGTGTACAACCATGCCCAAGATAGACAACCCTTTAGGAACAAGACCTGAGGTTGACCTCTGGCCTCCATGTACATGTGCACCTCAGACACACATTCACCTGCACACTTGAACGCACGTGGACACACACAAAAGAAAAATAAAAATTAAAATGAGCAGTAAGCAAGGAAAACAACAGTAGAAAATACAGGCAGAGCAGTATTTTATCAAGTATTCATATTTTATCAAGTAGGCTTTATTTTTTTTAATGCTAGGTAGTTGTACTATCTCTTAATACCAAGAGATGTTGGCAATAATCAAAGTCATCCAGTTCCATCCACCAAGCAGACATCACAGGTAAGAAACAGTGTTGATCTTGCTGGCTCCTCCGGGTCTTCTGATCCCCACTAGGATAAACATGGGCATTCACATGCTTTCTGCAAAATTTGTAGACTTGGACTATCCCAGCTTTGTGTCCCGCCTGCTTGCCCCTTAAGAACATTTGTCAGAACTAGATGAACCAGAAGTGGTTGACAGTAAGAGCTACAAAGCACTTGACATCACTGTGCACTGAAAATGTTCTGGAGGGTGGCGAACTCCTTGTGTTTATGGATTGGATCTGAAACGCATAGGTTCATGTTCCAAGCACGTGTGCCCAGCCACTGGTGCCAGGGCAAAGGCTGTGTAGCTATCTGCGAGCGAAGAGAGTTAGATTACTAAGAGTGAGCCTGAAGACGGGAACGCAGACCCAATCTCAGCAGTCTGCTTCCTAGCCCACTCAATGAACAATCACTGCCACATGCCCTCACCCCCACAGACTGAGCCCCCACCATAATGCCCTTCCCACTCCTCTGGACTGAACCCTTAGAAACCATGAGCCAAGATAAGTCCTCCCTCCTAGAAGTTGGTCCTTTTGTCACAGCAACGGAAAAGAAGCCATCACACAGCATATGTTTTTCTTCAGTGAAAAACATTTTAAAAGCACTGAGTGAGACTGGTTCTGGGTTGGCACTAGGCTCTAGGGCTTTGCTAGCTCTGTAACTGTGAACAAAGCTCACAAAAAATGGGATCCTGTCACCTGGACTCAGGTGTGTCCTCAAAGGACCAGCTGTGGTGATGGACAAACCCAGTTAGAATCTTTTCTGGCTCGGCAGTCAAGAGTGCTCACTGCTCTTGAGGAGGACCCAGTTTGGTTTCCAGGATACACAGTGGGTGGCTCACAAGTGCCTGCACCTCCAGCTTGAAGTGGTCTGAAGTCTCCGGCCTCTGCAAGGCATTGCATTCCGCTCACACACTCACCCCTCCGCATGCACACACATCATTTAAAACAGAGTCAATCTTTACAGAAAGAATTCCTTCCTACCTCTGACATCTTTGGTCCTCTGGGGTTCAGTTTGTTTTGCCGGGGACTGTAGGGAGAAAGGAACTTTACCTTACTGCCCAGTCCCACTAAAGCACTGACATGCTCATTTGTCCCATCAACACTAAGCTCCACTGCATACTCAAAACCCTATTCCTATACTGTAGATGATTCACACAGAATGAATCCCTAGGATTCTGTGCTGAACTTTAAGACCAGGATCCCTAGGAAACCATGGCCTGGGAACCTGATGATTCTCAAGTTCAGTGGGGCTTGAGCACTACAGCTCCAAAAAAAAAAAAAAAAACATATGTCACCAAGAGACAGCACAGGATGGGGCAGGAGCCAGTGTTCTGTCCTCAAGGTCAGGGCAAGCAGGGATGGAATAATGACAGAGAAGTGACTGAAGTGATTGACTCCGCCCCAACATTCACCATCGCATGTGACAAGACAGGAAGGAGAGAGGGAGGTTAAAATGAGCGCAGGAAATTCCAATGTGAGTTTGTATTGCTTCTGGACTGCTAGAGCCACAGTCACGGGAGAGCAAAATCCCTCCAAAGCGGAGGAAGTGGGCTGTTTGCCTCCAGTGGACAGCCAGTCCCCATGGCAGCTTGCTCACTCTGACCATAAAGAAGCCAGGACACCAGCAGAAGGGCCAGGCACTTCTGGGTCTCCTTTCCATCTTCCCAGACTGCCCCTCCTCCAATCCTATTACTTCCACGCCTGCTGGAGGCCTCCTGCTATCCTGGGCACTGAACCCATGGTGTTCTTCCTCCATTGTACAGAGCAGCACACAGCAGAGGCCTGCCCTCTCTGGAGGAGTCTGTGCCATGAAGGACACTGAAAGGGAGGATCCCTCTCATAGTCTGCCTCAAGTGGGGGTCACACAGGGTCTATGTTCTTGTTTCGCCTTTTTGATCATGTGTGGAGATGCAAGTCTGCATAGGCCTGGGCCTTTCCCTTCCCAGGAACCCAGGTCTCCCCAAGAGAGAGAGACTTCAGGTACTAGCTGAGTGGACCCATCATCCAAAGACTGCTTCCCATTCTAGGAGGGGAGTGATAGAAAGGAATATCACAACCTAGTCTTAGTCCTGGCTAAACCTATAGTCACTGCCTCCTTACTGCTGCAACGACAGGCATGCACCACCATGCTAAGCTTGTCATGGATGTCATGTGAAAATCTCTGGCTCAGATGTCACACTGGGTATGGAATCAGAGTGTCTACGCCACATGCCACAGAGATGAAGACATAATACCTGAGCACTAAACTCTCCCGCAACAGCACCCGAAGATCCCTGACCAAGAGAAGAGATTATGAGTCCTAGCCACTGGTATCAGTGATGCTACAGAGCCAAGTATGGTAGCATGGGCCTGTAACTCCAGCATTTGGGTGGCCAAAGCAGGACAGTGGTGAGTTCAAAGCCAGTCTGGGCTACACAGTGAGATCGGGTCTTTAAAACCAACTAACCAATGAACAAACAAAAATGAGCCAAGCGTGGTAAGACACCCCTAAAATCTCAGCAATTAGAATGTCTAGTTCAATGCAAACCTGGGCTACATAATGGGACCCTGTCTCAAAAGATGAATGGATGGATGGATGGATGGATGGATGGATGGATGGATGGATGGACGGATGGACGGATAGATGAATGGATGAATGGATAGAATTTTTTAAGGAGTCTATGAGACCCAAAGTAAATCATTTCAAAAGTCCTCCAAACTTTAATTAAACTGTATTCTTAAATGTCCACTTTCAAATAGATGAAGCGAGGCTGGGAAGAGGGGAGGGTAGGCTTTTGAGGAATGCATTCCCCTGCCTCTGTGTGTGCTTCAGTGCCTGAGTGAGACAGAGAGTATTAAAAATTCACATGGTCTTCAATTTGGCCTATCTGACCTTGCCCTGTCCCATTTTAGAGCTCTGGGCATTAAAGGGCTCTAATAAGAACCCATTTTTTCCCTTTTATCCAAATTACCGAAACTTTGAGATCACAGAAAGAGTTCTGAGTGATTGCTGACCACTCTTGTGTGGTAACGACACAGCAAGGAAAACATACTCCTGGCTCATGTGGCTTCAGAGCTGCCACTAGACTTCTGACCAATGATGAGATGCCCCTCCCTTAAAAGCATGGTGGCCGAGGGTGATGAAAGTAATGGATGAGGCAGGGGTGGCCATGCACAATTAGGGTCATTAGTAGCATTGCCATCCCACAGAGGGCCTTGAGGGCAAAAGGGTTCGAATGCCAGAGATGAAAATAGCCAGGCATCACAAATGGGAATTAAATATTTGTCCCGAAAGTAAGCTGATGGGAAAGACATCTTCCAACCAGCAAGGGGATGCCATCATGGCATGCTAGCCCCTGAAGCCTTGTCCCTACCCAGGCACTAGCTGCTATAAACTCTGAGGTAGGGGCTGCAAACCTACACACAAGAAAGTCTGTCCAGCAAAATCAAGTTATATAAGCAAGGATTGGGTACCAGTTATAAGATTCTGGTCTATTTGGCTGAGACAGCCTACCCAAAAATTCAGATAGGCTTTGTAAAATATGTACATACTACATATAATGTATGTCACATTTAGCACCTATGTGTCATATGTGTGTATATATGTGTGTGTATATATATATATTTATATGTGTATGTATACATCCTTCATACTTCAGTAACACCCAAAGAAAAAATTTATATTTATGTGTGTGTTTGTGTGTGTGTACACCTGTGTGTTTGAGAGAGAGAGAGAGCATTTGTGTAGGCCAGAGGTCAGCTGTCCATGCTGGGTTTTGCTTGTTTGTTTTTTGAGACAGGGTCTCTCGTTGACACCCAGAGCTCCCTGGATAAAACTCCCTGGCACTCGCTGGATAAGGAGTTTCAGGATCCTCCTTGTCTTTGCCTCTCCAGCTCTAGGACTGCAAGTACGTGCCACCACTCCTAGATTGTGTATGGGTGCTGGGGAGAGAGCTCAGGTCTTCATGCTTGCTCAGCAAGTGTGTTAGCAACTGAGCTATCGTCCCAGATCCGTGGATTCCTATTTGTAATAATCCTACAACACAAATTCTCTGTGTGGTATGCACTCACCTGTGACGGAGTGGGGGAACTCCTCAGCAAGAAATGAAGTCAGGAAAGCAAAGCAGAACTTGGAGATCTTTGGATCTGGGCTTCTGCCTGAAGGTGTCACCACTCTGGATGAGGCTCACCCCCTCCGTCAGCCCTTCCTGGAAGTAGGGTTACAGAATGCCTAATGCCTGTCCCTTAGTTGATTCCAAATCTATTCACCTGGACAGCCAAGTTCCTGTGTGGCTTCTGACAGATTTACAAGACAGGATGTTTTTATTGAATAGATCTCGCGATTATGGGATATGGTTAATTTTTTTAAATGTTTGCTACCTACAGTACTACATTTCTACAGCTACAGCAAAGTGCCTGGAACAGTCTCTGTTTGGGGATACCCACCGGATAAGGCTACTGGGACACAGATTTAAGCCAATGGAAAGTCTTTATTAGCTGGCTGGTAACTACATTGTGTGCTCAGAACCACAGTGTAGCACTGAGCCTTTTTGGGGGTGAGCTTTTAGGCACTAAAACCATATTCTGGGTTGACATACTTCAGTTAACAAGAACAGTTAGCTAGAATTAAAACTATAGAAGCCAAAAAGCAAGGTTAGTACATTTAGAGACTTAGAACTATGGACTTTGATAGATTCCACATTTGTTTTCATTTTGGCAGGCTGTGCTGTCTATGTAGTGAGTTTTATGGCCTGAATAGTACTGCCATCATGGAGTTAGTTGTACTAAGGTCTGGGTTCCTATTATAGTATGCTTTTGAAGAAGAGAAAAACAAGATGACAAATTGGGAGGTCAAGGCTGATGTCAACTGGCCCTGTTGCTTTAGAGTCTGGTGAGGACAGTAAGTGGCCAACGCAAGGGCCAAGGCAAGGCACATATCAGAGCATGCTGACATACCCGGAGCTAGAAAACAGGAGAGAAAGAAGCCTTTTGAGGGTATGTCCCCTGTGACCTCAGGATTTTCCTTAAAGGAAAATCTTCTAAAGGTCCACAGCATCCCCTAGGAGACAAGCCTTTTCATCTGGACAATTCAGGAGCACTGTTCACATTCAAAACACACCCCCAACCCATCCCATTTGCTTTTCAAGCTCTTGAAGACAGCTCACGTGATGTTTTAAAGAAATGATGACATTAAGGAAAAATCATGGACCAGAGCAGGGACTGAACCTGGGGCCAGTGCAATGCCTTCCTCTGCCCTGAGTTAAGTTACACACTCCAACAGATGTTATCATTGAAGATCACTTCTAAGATTTACAAAGCTGACAGATGCAACGTGAAAATTCATTTTTTTAGCCATTCTGATGGGTGTAAGGTGAAATCTCAGGAAATGATTTTCATTTCCCTGATGACTAAGGATGTTGAGCATTTCTTTAAGTGTTTCTCTGCTATTCAATATTACTCTTTGAGAATTCTCTGTTTAGCTCTGTACCCCTTTTTAACTGGATTACTTGATTTGTTGCTTTTTAACTCTAACTCAAGTGATAATACATGCCAGAGAGGATGTGGAGAAAGGGGAACCCTCCTCCATTGATGGTGGGAATGTAAACTTGTACAACCACTTTGGGAATCAATCTGGTGCTTTCTCAGATAATTAGGAATAGCGCTTCCGCAAGATCCAGCTATACCACTACTAGTCATATATCCAAAATATGTTCAAATATACAACAAGGACATTTGCTCAATCATGTTTGTAGCAGCTTTATTCATAATAGCCAGAATCTGGAAACAACCCAGATGTCCCTAAACTGAGGAATGGATACAGAAATTGTGGTGTATATACACAATGGAATACTACTCAGCAATTAAAAACAAGGAAATCATGAAATATGCAGGCATATGGTGGGAACTAGAAAAGATCATCCTGAGTGATGTATCCCAGAAGCAGAGAGACACACATGGTATATACTCACTTATAAGTGAATATTAGACTTATAATATAGGATAAACATACTAAAATCTGTACTCCTAAAGAAGCTCAGCAAGAAGGTGGATCCTGGATAAGATGATCAATCCTCACCCAGAAAGGCAAATGGAACAGACATCAGAACAGGCAGAAAACAAGGAATAAGACAGGAGCCTACCACAGAGGGCTTCTGAAAGACTCTACCCAGCAGGCTATCAAAGCAGATGCTGAGACTCATAGCCAAACTTTGGGCAGAGTACAGGGAATCTTATGAAAGAAGGGGGAGATAGAAAGACCTGGAGGGTTATGGAGCTCCACAAGGAGAGCAACAGAACCAAAAAATCTAGACCCAAGGGTCTTTTCTGAAACTCCAACCAAGGACCATGCATGGAGATAACCTAGAACCCCTGCACAGATATTGTCCATGGCAGCTCAGTGTCCAAGTGGGTTTCCTAGTAAGGTGGGAACAGGGACTATCTCTGACATGAACTCAGTGGCTGGCTTTTTGATCACCTCCCCCTGAGGGGAGAGCAGCCTTACCAGGCCACAGAGGAGGGGAGAGCAGCCTTACCAGGCCACAGAGGAAGACAATGCAGCCAGTCCACCCTGATAGGCTAGGGTCAGAGGGAAGGGGAGGAGGACCTCCCCTATCAGTAGACTTGGGGAGGAGGAGGGGAGGAGATGAGGGAGGAAAGGCAGGATTAGGAGGAGATGAGGGAGGGGCCTACAGCTGGGATACAAAGTGAATAAACTATAATTAATAAAAAATAAATAAATTTAAAAAGAAAAAAAAAGAAAATCCTTCTTTTAGCTCTAGATTTGAAAAAAGAAAGGACTGACAGGTCCCCGCTAATGACAAGAGGTCTTTTTCCCTATTACTTTTGTCTTTTTCTTTATTCATTTATTCATTTCTCTCTTCCATCCCTCCTTTCTTTCCTTCATCCCTCACTTCTTCCCTTCTTCTTCCTTTATCTCACAGATGCACATCAAAAGGCTACTGCACCCATCAGATGATACTGGATATGTGGAAATCACAAAAGTGAAACACTTCACTTTTTGAGAGGGAGAATTTAATATTACAGGCAGACTAGAATATAGGCCAAAGAATAAGAGCACTCCCTACTATCTTCGCTAGAACCTATGATGTTGTTTGGTTTTGGTTTTGTTGTTGCTGCTGTTTTTAATTTGTTTGTCAATTTTCCATCACACACCAAAAGCAAGCTAGCTGTGAGTAAGAATTGGTCCCTTTTATTTTCCATTGTATCTTAAATACCTAAAACATAACCTGGACTAAATTTGGTGCTCAGAAAGCAATAGCTAAGTAACAAGAGAAGATAGAAAGGAGGTCAGAAATGTGCCTGTCTGGGGGAAAGTGCAAGCAGCACAAGCCTGACAGCCTGAGTTTGTTCCTCAGAGCCCACAGAAACGACCTGGGTTTGGTAATCATGCACCTGGTCGTCCTGCGGTGTTCAGCCATGTGTGTGCTGCTTATAACAGCAACTGAGCACTGTGATAGCAATTTTAACTCCCCTTAATTTTCCTTCTTGTGGAGGATTTAATTGTGTTACAACTTATAATATCATACGAAAGTGACAGAAAGAGAGACTGGAAACAAATCCTTTTCCCGCTGTATTAGCCCTTTTAAGCGACTAGCATTGAAATGCTTGCTGAAGGGTGACTTCAGAGCAGCCTAAGCTTGCGATGTTACCTCACAGGCCCAGCACACATGATCATGTCTGATGACTCGGTAGAGGAGACCAATGGAGAACATCATCACCCCGTAAAATTAATTTATTGGGCTTTATTTCTTCCATAATTATTCGCCACCCCACTAACTGTTATAACTGAGACAAGATGACAAATGTGGTAGGAATCCAGACAGTGTAGTTATTTATATTATGTCGTCTATGGAATAGATCAGTCAGAAGAAGAAAAAATAGCCAGTCAAACAGGCACAGACCCAGAGCCAGCCTGTGAATCGGAACTCTCATCTGTTGCACAACCATGGAAGTTGCCAGGTCTTGCTGTCTGTCTGTGTCCTACCTGTCGAATTTACAGAGTTGGAGGTGGCACATTTTTCAGATCTTTCTACGAGCATGGCTCATCAGTTTCCAAGGGAAAGAAAGAAAGAAAGAAAGAAAGAAAGAAAGAAAGAAAGAAAGAA
>NW_026593286.1:5281692-5293279 GCF_907164565.1 Psammomys obesus
GGAAGGAAGGAAGGAAGGAAGGAAGGAAGGAAGGAAGGAAGGAAGGAGACTGAGAAATCAAAGACTGGCTCAGAATAAATACAGCCTGGGAATACTCTCTTAAGAGCAGCTCAACTGGGGCTTAAATGACATCACTAGTACCCAGCTTCTGTCTCTGTGTCTTGTTCCGACCTTCTTCATCTGGGGCCTTATTTACAGACACGTTTCCTACCCATGGTTGCAAAAAGTCCCAAGTAGCTAGGTCTAGCACCATCTCATAGGCGTCTACTCTAATCTTGATGGTAACTCAGTGACTGGAGAGCCATCCTGGGGAGGTCATCAAATGGCTGGGACCCAGGGTCGAAACTGATCCAAAGATGTGTCTCATGAGGCCAGCATTGTGTTTAAGACTTTTTCACTTGCGAGCCTCTGACTGGTTCCTCTGCTCTCAGGCTTCCTGGACACTGTCTTCTTGCTCAGTCTGATTATCACACTCATCCTTTCAGATGCCTAATTTCAGATGCTGTTGTAGATAGATAAGTGAAGAGCTCAGTGTGGTTGAACTAAGTCATCTCTGAGAACTAATTTCTCATATCCCCAGTACCTAGCACAGTGAGAGCCGCACGAGGACATGTGGAGAACACTCAAGGACTGTGCTCATCAGCATCCAAACCAACAGGTGAGAATAACATCCTCGATCAGAGGAGCTGTGGGACTCAGGGTTGCTTTCTGCTTAAACCAGGCACCAGTCAGAGGCCTTGGCAGATTTCTGGGCCTCAGAAGGACATGGCAAGGGGGAAATGGGGTTGTATTGCACACAAAGGACTGGAGGTCAATTTTGCAATAGTCAAGAAAGGCTAGATGCTGAGGTGTAAAATCATTATTTCTAAGAAGTAATATTAAATAAATAGATGATAGATAGATAGATAGATAGATAGATAGATAGATAGATAGATAGATATGTGATTGATAGGTAGATAATGATAGATAAATAGATGATGAAGATAGATGATTGATATATAGATATAGATAAATAGAGATAGATAAACACATAGATGATAGAGATAGAAAAATAATAGAGATAGATAAATAAATAGATGATGATAGGTGATTGATAGGTTATATCTAGATAGATAGATAATAGATAGATAGATAGATAGATAGATAGATAGATAGATAGATAGATAGATAGATAGATATGGATGGGTAGATGGATGGATAAAATTTGCTTCTCAATCATTACCAAGTTGAATGTCCTCAGTGTTAATCACTTGTAATATATTTGAACCAGAGGGCACATACACACTCAGAGACAGTTCTTTCTTTTATCAGTTTAGGTTATTCTGATTCATTTTAAAATTTGATTAGTAATGGTAAAGAAACAAAAAAGCTTCAGACTTCAGTTCACATAGTTCTCTGAACGACAGTAAGGAGTGGGTACCCTTCTGTCACAGGGGAGGATACAGAGTCAAAACTGTAAAGTATAAGTCAATTTGACTTGCTGGCAATAACTTGTCTGTATTCTGGCTTGCAAGCGAGAATCAGAGCCATACTCAAGCCACAATTTTCCTGATGCCCCAGAAAACTCCCTCTTGCTGGTGAGTCAGCCTCCTGAGCAAAAAGAGCCAGATGGTGGTTCCGCTGCTCCTCCAGTTGTCCTTGCTTGTTTGCCCTTCGTTCCTCTTTCTCTGAATGATTGCTCCGTTAATGATGTGAATTTAGAGCAGGAGAAATCTCTGTCCTTGCTCAGAGGACTCCTTTCATTGTGGAATCAAGTGACCAAACTACGCTCAGGTGGACCCCTCTCTGGGGGTCTGTGAACTTGCTCTTAGGCCAGCTTGCACGGGGGATGATGTGGCCGTCAGCTCTTGCACACTGCTGAGGTGTTGTCACGACAGGACCCTGCTCACGGTGACAAGCTGCTGCAGCGTCACCGTGGGGCATCCTGTCCTTCACTATCACACTCTTTGATTTCATTATGCAGGCCAGAAGGCCAGTCAGAATCAGAAGAAGCGAGAAACAACAATTGAATCCTGTGCTTCTCAATCACCCATACTGGCAGGGAAGCCACGCCACTGAGAGCAGTTGAAAGCAATTATTGAAAGCCATTTAAATTCTAAATACACTGAATTTTAGGGGGGAAAATTGCAATGAAATGACACTTTCATGAAAAATATATGAGGTTGTTTCCAGTAATTATAGATCAGTGTGGATGCTTCCTTCATTGGCCATTAATTTATATCAATTATTTATCAAGTCCTGTGAAACTGTGTGCTAAGAACCACTTAGCACTGGGTGCCCAGATGTGCTCTTTAAATGGACAGACTGTAGCTTCTACTTGGATTATTTTTTCCTATGACTGACATGAAAAGAAAGGATCAGCAGTTAAGATGAAAACCAATTTAAAAATGGAAATAGAGTCTCATGAACAGAAATAGTTGCACACACCTTTAATCCCAGCACTTGGGAAGCAGAGGCAGTTGGATCTCTGTGAGGTGGAGGCCATCTGGATCTACAAAGTAAGTTCTAAGTTATCCAAGGCTACACGGAGAAACCTTGTTTCTAAAACCATGAAAAAAAAATTAAGAGAGGGCCTTGTGGATCCCAGGCTGGCCTTTAACTTACTGTGTAGCCAAGGATACCCCTGAACTTCTGGAGTTTTTTTTGCCCTTACCTCCTACATGTCTTTTTAAAAATACTAACATTTATTTATTTTCGTTTCTGTATATGTGTGAGCACCTGCATGTATATGTGCACCTCCTGTGCGGGCTCAAGGAGGCCAGAAGAGAGCACTGGATCCCTCGTAAATGGAGTTAAAGGCAGTTGTGAGCCACCATGTGGGCTCTGGGAACTAAGCTGGAGTCTTCTTGCAAGACTAGAAAGTGCTCTTAACCAATGAGCCATCTCTCCATCCCCATCAAGTGCCATTCTTGTAGTTATTGTCCCCATCCTCTGCCCACTGAAGTTATGCTGAGAGTTTTTGCAACTTTTTTTTGTCTGTTTCTTCTCCAGTCCCATAGAAGATTCCCTTTCTAAGAGAATTCCTGGTGGCCCGAGGGGTGTGGTCACAGCAGAAATTGTCCTGACTCACTGGGTGACCTGCCCACACCTATAAGATTGGGCCTTTTTCAGATTCCTTCATGACATCTGATCACAAAAACAAATGGAGATCCTCAGCACCTGAGCATTGAGCAAATTCAAAACTCAGATCCAGCACTGAATCCACGTGCTGTACTGTATTCTTTCTGCCTTTCTGTTCTCTGGTTTTGAGTGTTTAATGATAACAAAAGTGACTTCTGTATACAAAACACAAATTCTTGCAAGAGTGGGGAGGATGTCTCAGTGAGACCACAGCATCAGCATCATTAGGGATGGCAGCTTTAGTGACAAACCGCATCGGCCCAGAGACTGGGGAAACTTTTTGCCAGGCTAGGTCAACAAACTCAACTCCAAACTACTTTACAAAAGCCCTTTAGCCTCCATGGTTGACCAGCTGTCCTTCAACCTGATCCTCCAACAGGCTGCTGTCTTGTCATTGCCCTCTCTCTCCTCCATGTTTTCTGAATTGCTGGCTTGCACTTCTCTCTCCCACTTTCTTGGCCTGGCTAACCCTTATCAGACTAGAATGGCCCATCTCAAGCACTTTCTTTTTGAATACCCTTCCTAGATGGTTCCTCTCCCTTCCCATTCTCTGCTACCCTGTGTCATGCATGAATCACTAGAATAACTATTGAATCATGTATGAGACTTCTCACTAGACTAGTAACTCCTAGTAGGACTGGCATGTCTTAGACAACCTGGTATTCCCAGAGAAAGAACAGAAAGAGGGTGTATCATGTATGTTATAATTAATAGATACTACCTAAGCCAGCAAAGAAACCCTGCAGTAGTATAGAAAAACTGCAACTAATGACAAGCTTAGACACACTTCATTGGTTCAAATCACAAGTTATTACTTTTATCCAAATTCCTCCCCAAACTTTCTGACAAGGGCAGTTTCATTTCAAATTGATATACTTAATAATGATAATGGTAATAATTGGCTAGAAAAATAACAGAATTGGTACTTGCGATATAACTCAGGCTTGCCTTGAATGCATGAAGTCTTTGCTTTGATCTCCAGTCTTATATAAACCAGGCATGGTGGTACACATCTAGTATCCTGAAACCCCAGAAGTAGAGGCAAGAGAGACTCAGAAGTTCAAGGTCATCCCTGGCTACATAGCAAGCTTGAGGCTAGCCTGGGCTACATGAGACCCTGCCTCAAAAAAAAAAAAAAAGGTGGAGGGGAGAAAGTAAACAAAAAGAACAGAATTGAAGGCCTGATTCTTTTTCAAATGAACATATGAAACTGATGACGTCTCATATTACTTCCTTCAGTAGAATGGATGCAAATGGGGTGTAGTAAAACTAGAAATAACAATTTATCATCTTTAAATAGTTCCTTGCCTGCTATAAAGTACTTTTGAATATATAATGCCCTTTTATTGGCTCATATTTTAGTCAAATGATACAATAAATAGCATTAAGCCCAGGCATCTGGCATTGCATGTGGCATGTAGGAGCAGACAGATCAGCCTTAAAGCCAGACTGCCTGTGTTCTGACCAGGTTCATCACTGTCTATCTATGTGATTGATCCTGTACAAGTTGTTATACCCTCATCTATACAATGACTATGATGCTTGCATTATGCATTGTAAAATATATCATGAATTAATGTTGCGATTCTCAAGCTGAGCTACACATTGCATTCACCAGGAAATTGTAACACGTCTAGGAGTTAGAGAGGTAGCTCAGCATTTAAGGGCATATATTGCTCCTGCAGAAGACGAGAGTTCAGTTCTCAGCGTCCACGTCTAGTGGCTCAAATCCAGCTATAACGTTAGTTCTAGGTGACCCCAAGTAAGACTAGAAATGTGCCTTCCATGAGCACTTGAGCTTATGTGCACATACTTCCCAAGCAGACCAACATATACACATGCAATTAAAATTTTGAAATCTTAAAAAAAAAAAAAAAAGAGCCCAGGCCACCTGGGATAGTTAATTTCAGGTGTCAACAGGATTGAAGTAAAGAAGAACTAGACAGGCTAGAGAGATGACTCAGTGGCTACCAGTGCCACTGTTCTTCCAGAGGACCTGGGCTTTGAGTCCCAGCACCCAGGGAGCAGCTCACACCCATCTGTAACTGACACCCACTTCTGGCCTCTATGGGCACTGCACGCTGCGCAGACATTCAAACAAAACACTCAGATAAATAAAAGTAAATACTTTGTAAAGAAAAATAAATAAAAGATCTAGAGAGCTGGTCAAGCATTACTTCCTGCTCTGTGTCTGTGAGGTGTTTCTTTTCCAAAGATTCTCTCCCTTTCCTCCCTCCCCTCTTTCTTTTTCTTTCTCTCTCTCTCCCCCTCCATTCCTTCCTGCCTGCCTCCTCTCCTCCCCTCTCTATCCACCCCTGTCTTCTTACTCTGGGACAGAAGTCCAGGCTCTCTAGATTTGACTCCAGTACTCTCAGTAACCAATCTTCTGGTCCACAAGCCTCTAATCTGGACTGAGAGTCCTACCATTAGGTGGGACTGAGGCTTCCCAGGTCTGAGGTTTTGGGACTTCTGGACCATGATTGAGAATCGAGTCTGAAGCTTGTAGATGGTCTATAAAAGCATCACAATCACTCCACTACCTTCTCCTCAAATAGATAGGCAGGGAGGAAACTGGCAGATTGATGGATAGACAATAGGTAGGTAAGTAGGTAGCTTAGTAGGTAGATAGACAATAAACACTAGATTAGATAGACAGATAGACAGACAGATGTTGGTTCTCCTCCTGCCTGGGGGTTGTCTCCCAGCAGCCTACAAAGTCAGAAGGGGCACAAAACAAGAAGGGTGCCTGGAATGGCGGACTGGCAGGCAAACTGGTACAGGGATTACACACTCCGGGAACCAGCTGGTGGCTAATTCGACTTTAATTCCAGAGAACAACGGTTATATATCCCTGGGGAGTGGGCAGGGGGCCCCAAGAATAGGTGTGCATAATTGGTTGTAAGTAGGCACTCCAGGGATGCTTGATTTGCATTATACAGCATACTCCTATCATATGAATAGGAACATATCATATAGGCTTGGGGAGCGGAGAGCTTGCAGGAAGCTGTGTCAGAGGCCATACATCAAATGTGATTAGGCATGTATGTGTCTAAAGACACTCTCCTGATGAAGTCAGGCAGAAAGCAAGGGGCTCTGCTGGGAAAGAGGAAGTCCTGTCTTTAACACCGAGCTCAGAATGGCTATCCTGATTGGGCGAGAACCACAGCTTCAACTGGCAGGATGCCTCCCACAGGTAGGTAGGTAGATGACACAGGATGAATGATAGTTAGACTATTGGTTCCATTTTTCTGTAGAACCCTGGTTGATCTATCACCCTGTAGAACACTTGAGTGGAGTCAAGCCATCTGGGCATCATTACCTGTCTAGGTGAGTCTAATCTGCAGGCAGCAGGCACTGAGACCCACCAGCTCAGCATCTGGTGCACACCAGGAAGTCCTCACTATGGGTGCCCTCCACCTTCTGTGCAGCATGTGCCAAATGGGAAATTTGCTTGATCTGCTCGCACTGTCATAGTACAGAGCTGCACTATCCCACAGAGTGCACTGCACTAGTTTTCCCTTCATTTTAGTTGCTTTTGTTAGAGAATTCTGAAATGTATCATTTACCCATCTACGTCCTTTCTCTATTCATACCTTAAAATATACACAAGTAACTTGGAAAGAAAAGAGCAAGCCCTATGACCCCAGCACTGGGGAGTCAAAGGCAGGAAACTTGTGAGTTCGGGATCGCTCTGACTACATAGCAAGGTCTTCCCTCCAAAACAAAATAAAAGGAAGGGAGAAGAGGATGAGAAAGGGTGAGAATGGAAACACAGAAGCACACTAAAGCTTTTTCCTTTAAATTCGTGCTGGAGATAGGGACTACCAAAAATAAAGACTTTGTATGTTTTAAATCACATGCTGTTCTAAGTAGTGTGATAAAATCACGCCATCCCACTCCATCCTGGTAAGGACAAAAAAATTTCTGTCCAGTGTATCCCCACTGTCTACACTGCCATCCTGCTAGCCATTTTGGAGTCTGTCCTGTTGTCTCATCAGTATTGTAGGGTTTGCATTCAAGGTGCTCTTCTTCAGCTTAATCGTAGCCCCAAAGTACAAGACTGGTGACGTGGGTGACTGAGCCAAAGAGAAGCCATACAGCGAAAAACAAGAGTTCTTGATTTAATGAGAAAAAGTTCTTTTGATGATGTTGTTAAGACTTACAGGAAGAACAAATCTGCTAGCCACAAAATTTTGAAAGAAGGAAACAGAAATTCATACTGATATTGCCATAATACTTTCAACTGCAAGAGTTACAGCCACAGTGTGTGACAGGTGCCTCAGGAGGAGGAAGAGCCACACAGGTACATGTTCCAAAATCAGGCCACTCAAGATGTGTATTTCACGCCCTCCATGCCCTACTTTAACGTTTTGTGAGCTTTTGTTTTTGTTTTTTTGTTTTTTTTTTACTATGAATGACACTTTATTCAGTCATTGTCTTTACAAATGAAACCCTGGGAATTCAAAATTAGCCTCCTTGCCGGTGAGCTTCTTTAACACACCAGAGAAAGTTTCAACCTTGTGCTCCACGTTGTGCTTTGTCTAAATGAACCTTTATGAACCCGCTGCCATCCAGTTTCGCACGGGTCCTCTTACCCACAATTTGGCTTGGGAAGACCAAGTCCTCAA
This sequence comes from Psammomys obesus, assembly GCF_907164565.1. Lineage (NCBI taxonomy): Eukaryota > Metazoa > Chordata > Mammalia > Rodentia > Muridae > Psammomys > Psammomys obesus. The sequence goes on from NW_026593286.1 coordinate 5,289,441, forward strand.
GGATGACGTCGTGCACTGCTGTCAGGGTGCAGCTTCTGGGGCGTTTCTGGGGAGCAGAAGAAAAAAAAAAGCTTTTGTGAGCATTTTCATGTCAGATATATTATCAAGACTTACAATCCTATTTTAGAATATCCCATAATATATTTAATTATACCCCTCTTTCTTGAGCAAATCAGCTTCTTGTTTTTCTGTGTAATAAATAGCATGGTGGTGAAGACGCATTTCTTTGCATCCAATTGTTCATTGAAGAAATACCACTGTTTCTGCCCTTGCACCAGACACCGCCCAAAGCAGAAAGGCACAAGAAAAAGAAGGGACTTCCTCGCCATTCTTTCCAGGGGCTGGGTTTAAGGGCGTGGGACAAACAGATAGATATGTGGCAGGCTAAATGCTGGCAAAAGCAGTAAGAAAAGATGTTCCAGTTTGAGTTTTGTCTCTTTGACAAACACCGTGACCACAATCAACTTAAGAGGAGGAAAGGTTTGTTTCAACTTACAAGGTCTCCGTCCATCATAGAGAAAGTCAGGGGAGGAGCTCAAACTGAAACTCAAAGCAGAATCCATGGAAGACACATGGAAAAAATTCTGTTTTGCTTTTTGCAAGGGAATCACTGCCCCCATAAGGAAGTTAATCTCTTGGACCAATGTTTCTGGGGCCATCCAACCCTTGAACTGACTCAATAAAGCTTGTGTTGTCATTGGCTGAACTCCACCATTAATGGTTTCAGAGCTCAAAGTTCAAAAAGCAGAGCCCCACTGGAGTTCCAGAACACAGGCCCTCCTCTTCTGCCTGCTCTGCCCCCTTAGGCTCTCCCACATTCCTTCAGTGAGTGGCTCCAATGGGCAAATGGATACCTATAACAACTTAATTAGAAAGAAAAGGCCTTTTGATCATTTGAGAATTAGCACCACTAAGACAGGTCTATCTATGTGCACTGTCCAGGGAATGGCTTTCCCTCCAGTCAGTCTCTGGCTCAGCGGCAGACCTCGTCACTGGGGAACCAGTATTGTCTTTTGTGAGCTATACTGAGCTCATGCAGAGAGAACCTTCTGAAGATTTCAGGCATTCTCAGTTTTGAAGGAGTACATGCAGTCTGCTTTTACCATGCCAATGAGTAGTTTTATTTTATTTTATTTTTATTTATGTGTGCCTCTGTGGTATGTGCCCTTGAGCGCAGGGCCCAGGTAGGCCAGAAGAGGGTGCAAGATTTCCCAGCCCTAAAGCTAAATGTGGCTGTGAATATTCAACATGTGGGCTCAAACCAGACTTGGATCCTCTGGAAGAGAAGCCAGCACTCTTAACCACTGAGTCATCTCTCTAGTCCCAGCCAATGAAATTTCTTAAAAAGTTAACATTTTCTGGACAGTCAAATAAATTATTAACTAGCTGTTTCACCATTTCCCCAATCAGGCTCCAAATGTTAACCAAATCATTCTAGCCGTCTTTCATCCTCCCAGCCACATTACCCTCACTCCTAAATAACACCAGTAATGCCCCAAACATTCAGTCATGCTACACTGTAAAAACTCAGCTTTGACTCTGAGGGAAAGATGGCTGTGGGTTACAGAGACACTCTGAAGACTGACCATATCTTTTTTGCTCTTTCACACTCCATGGTCTGCAGTCTTGACCTCCTTGAAGACCCTTTGCCAACCAGAACAGAGTGGACATCCTAAAATGCTTGGCCTCTTCCCTTCCCCGAGGCAACTGTGCAAACCGTACCGAAATGGCTTAAAGCACTCACCTTGCTGCTGGCCCAGGAACTACCCTGGCTCCTCAAAGGGCACTTTCTCAAGTTCCTTGATGGTGTCAACACAGCAACACTCCTTCTTTCTTCTCTTAAACCCTGTGGCTGATGCAGCAAGGACTGACACTCAGGAGAGTTAACTCGGTTGCCTTTTGGGTCCTCATCCCCTGAGGAGGGAGTATAGGAAAGCTACATCAGACTCTTCCTCAGAAGGGCACCACAACCTGTAGGCAATTGGCATGGCCTCAGCAGGCTTTGTCCAAGCATCAAGAATGTGAATTCTGCTCTAGAATTTATGGCTCCCATGATCCTCTCTGGCTCCAGACCCCTAGCAGTATGTTCTACCTTTTCTTCCTTCTTTGGTTCACTCTCCTCTCCCCATCTGCAGAAGCTCAGCCACAAGTTACACCAGGTTTTCTCTAGCACCTGTGTGTCATCCTCCTGAGAAACCTTCCCACTTCAGAAGACTCTCCACTCTACCCATGAGGACTCGGGAAAAATTCCCCACCATGTGTTTCTCTCTTCCCCTTCTTCTAGAAGCTCCTCTACTTTCTCCTCCCATGGTGCTCACCAGATTTCCTGGTGAAAAAGGAAACATTGCTCAGAGCTGCACCCAGTAGTCAGAAAGGCTCCAGTCGCACTACTGGCCATCAGGACTTTTGACACATTTGTCCATCTAGATGATGTGTATCTTCTCACACTCCTAGCCGCAGAGCATTAGTGTGTCTTTTGTCATGTGCTCCCTAACATGAGATTTGCTTCAGAATTGAATAGGGAACTAGCTTTTGCACGTGTGTGTGTTACTTTCTTAAATTGAAGCCTCATGTATCCTGGGCTGGCCTGTGAAATCACTGTGTAGCAGAGGATGACCTTCAACTCCTTGTCCTCCCGAGTACTAGGAGTACGGGTGTGCTCACCCACGCATGTTTTGTGTAGTGCCTGGGACCCAGTCCAGGGATTCGTGCAGGCTGTGGACTGAACTTCATTCCCAGCTGGAGCCCCCTATTTTAGCCTACATTATTCAGTAGCTACTACCTGAATGCCTTCATGTTTCTTGATTCTTTTGTGAATTGCCTGTTCTTTTTTTTTTTTTCATGCGTTTATCTGCCTGCTTACCTGTCCATGGCAATTCACAAGAATTTCTTTATGAATCAAGAATAGAAGTGTTTACAAGGAAACACAGAAACACACACCAAACCAAGTCTGGACATTTCAGTATTTCATTTGATAATTAATGAAAACAAAGCCCGATAGCAGAAAAGGGCAAAATAGGATATGGCAGGGCTGTTTAGTTAAGTCTGATAATTGCACATTAGATGTGCAAAGGTGTGAAACAGGACATACATACAGGACAGACACAGAGGCAACAGTGGCTATCAGGTGGTTGACCAAATTGCACAGTCCCACTGCGGGTTGCTTCCGAGGGAGAGGTCTGGCTTAAGGTGGAATCTCTCCCGAGATGGTTCCTGCCACTGAAGTCTGGTCCATGCAGGTGTCCAGAGACCTGCTACCCTGGCCCAAAGCCAACCACCAAGAAGATACACCTAGCTCCAGAGCCTCCTACTGGCCTGACACTGAGTGAGCCGCAGCCCAGAGCCATTTTCGTCCCTTCCTTTCCCGGAGCACCCGGGAATAAACGTCTTTGTTACACTCTTTCTCAGAGACTCACTCTTTTCAGGGAAATCAACCCAAGATGACAGCATGTTCTCACATAGCACTCAACAGGCCTCCATGTTTACATGTAAAGCTGAGAAAGAAGGTGTTCTCAACCCAAGGCAGAAAGGCCCTCCCAAGCAGGGGCGGGCAGAGTGCCTCATGTGCAGCCCACACCCCTTTTCTTGGCTTCTGCACCGCTGCGGCGATGCCGGCTTCATGAGCATTATGCCAACTTTTCAGAGATGTTTTCCCTAATCTTCTGTAACAATAAAGATGGAAAGACTCAGTAATGACAAAGATATTTATGACTCCTGCCACTGTCGTTTTGGTTGCAGCACTGTCCATTCAAGAGAGAAGGAAAGGAGGACTATTTTATTTATATTAGTTAGTTAGTTAGTTAGTTAGTTAGTTAGTTAGTTAGTTAGTTAGTTAGTTA
>NW_026593286.1:5293289-5323001 GCF_907164565.1 Psammomys obesus
TTAGTTAGTTAGTTAGTTAGTTAGTTAGTTAGTTAGTTAGTTAGTTATATTATTCATGTTTCTTGTGGTCATAAACTCTGAGTGCTGTGTATGGCTATAGCAGTAAGAGAGTTCTGCACCCCACCTTTCTCATTCCCAGGATGGTGGAATTATAGATAAGACACATGTAGGTGAGTAGCAGTGAGGTCTCACGTGATCCGACAAAGTCACAGCTTCTCCTCTGAGCCTGTATCCAGGTCTCGTTGCCTCCATAAATTATGAAGCAAGCTGTCCTCTACCTGGCTCTCTGCAGCAATAGGACAGCTGAACCTAGTCATCTGGATGCCGATTTCACAAGTGAACTCTCTGTGATCTTAGTAGACACTCTTCTCTGTGATGTGCATTCCATTAAAGGATGAGAGCACCAAAACAGATGTACAACAATCACATCCCCCACCTACACATAAATGGGACTCAGAGCTGCATCTTGGTTTTCGACAGATGAGCTGTTCGTGGGAGCTCAACCTAAGCAGTGGTGTGGAAATTTCCTTACCCTGATCCTCCCTCCAAGCTGTCTGAAAGGTTTGTAAGAGCCTCACACTCCACTAAAAAGGAGAGCCGCAGCATCCAAAAAAAATCATTCCTGTCCTGGTCATTTCAAGGTTGTGGCAAAGAAGTGTGATGTTGTCAGACACCTCTGGGGCAAAATGATCCATTAGGCTCTGTGGGCAACACGGTAGGTGTGCGGTAATAGCTAAGAAAGGACACGAAAAGCAGGCACTGGGAATCAAGTGCTCTGCCCTCTAAAAAGCAGAGAGGGGAGAGTAATTTAGCTGAATTCCTGTGCCACAGGCATTTAGAAATCTCTACCCTCAGGTTTTCATTAATACTCATTTGGTTTCCATTTGCTTTTTGAAAACTATAAAGCTAGACTTCAAGAGTTATTCTCTGAATAAGTTAGTCGTTCTTTCCAGGCCTCGGAGAAGAACATGGCGTATCAGGCGGAAGTTTTAAGAGGCGCCTGCAGCTACTTCCCTTCCTCCCTGCATACCGGCTTGACCCATGCCTGTCCACCCCACTCTAATCACTGCAATGTGACTTGGACTCACACTGGTAATTCCTCTCTGGTGCCTGTTCTGAACCATGACTGCAGGGTTAAAAAAATCAACATTTCCTTAGCAACCAGCTTGCTGGTACCAAACACCATTTCGCTGGTGTGATTTCCATCACACTGCAAGGTGATGGCATTCCTGTTTTACAAATGGCATCACTGAGGCTCAGGTACATTGCCCAAAGTAGCCTTGGTTACAGACTGCAGAAATGGGATCTCAACGCAAGTCAACTCCCTCCTTTATTTGGAGAATGGACTTTGAGCCCAAGGCATCCTGCTTACACTTGCTGCAGCAGCCTTTTGCTGTAGGCTGGGAGGACAAACCTAGTCTAAAACTCTTGCATGAGATTCAGTGAGGAGGGAATAATGAAACAGGCAGTTGCATTAAGTCAGATAACAATGAAGCACTAATGCAAATGGGAATACAGTTGATGCCAAATGTGAAAGCAAAACCTTATAAATGTGTAAGGCTATAAACAAATCTAGGACCTGGTGCTGCAAAAGCATGCAGGACATAGAAAGGACAAGATGATCTAATCTAGAAAACTAAACGGAGGAAGCATGGAATTTGAACTCTGACAAATGCAGAGATGCCTGTCTTCACAGTCTTCCCGCTACAGCAGCTGAGAAGAAAAGCATCCTCAGGAGTCAAAACCAACATCACCTTTTCTACCATCATAGTGTTGGCGCACAAAAAAAAGTCCACTTTGGAAGTTGGGGATTTAGCTAAGTGGTAGAGTGCTTGCTTAGCAAGCTCAAAGCCCTGGGTTCTGTCCTCAACTCTGGGGGAAAAAAAAAAAGACAGAAAGTCCACTTTGGATAATTCTCATTATTTTTTAAATAAGTATAAGGTACACTTCCAGCAGGAGAGAAAATTTTATTCTGAAAAAGTAAAGATGATAACCAAATCCTCTGTGTTCCATTTTATATTTGCAATTTAAAGAAGTTTCTACCAGCTAATTTCAAAGTGTATTCAGCCTCTCCTCTCAGATGCTGGCTCAAAAGCAATCTCTCTCTCCCTTTTCAATCCTGAGTGAACATGGGCAGTGGGTAGTATTCCTAGAAGACCTTCCTAGAGTGGGATGACTAATAAAAAATGTAAATACATGTAGAAGCGACGATACTACCTCACACACCCACTTAGGACCAGAGCAGGTGTCCTCTTGGCTCTATTTTCTTAGATCCCAAACAGTAGCTACAACTAACTGAAGGCCACTTGACACATCATGACAGAAAGAAACCACAGTGAATGAATAGAGGTGACTGTCCTAACTGATCAGAGGTAGAACATCTTACTACTGAGATGTTTGTGACATTTAGGACCAAGTCAATACACTACAGAACAAGCTGCACAAAAAGAGTTTCTGACATTTAAACCTTACTGTTTTCATAATAAATCGATCTTTAGCTACTTTTTCTCTTTGAGAATGAGAATGGCCCCATAGACTCGAATGTTTGAATGCTTGCTCTCCAGCAGATAAAACTGTTTGGGATTAGGAGGTGTGCCACTAGAGCTGGGCTTTGACACTTTGGGGTTTTGTTGTTTTGTTGTTTGTTTGTTTATTTCTAGACAGGGTTTCTCTGTGTCACCTTGGCTGTCCTGGACTTACTTTGTAGACCAGGCTGGGCTTGAACTCACTGAAATCCACCAATCTCTGCCTCCCTGAGTGCTGGGATTACAGACATGGACCACCAAACCCAGCTGAGGGTTTTGAGGTTTTAAAAGCCTCCAAGATTCCTGACCCCACCTCTTTCCTCTTTGCTCAAAGTCAATATTTAAAATGTATTGTAATAGACACTAACTCTGCCTTATACTGGTTGACCTTCAAGTTCTTTTTGCCTCAAAGCCAAAAGTCTGATTTTAACACTGATTTGAGGTTTGTGGTGTTCTGAATGACAAGTGCCTCCTGTAGGCTCACAGATTTGAGTACTCGGTACCCAGCTGGTAGTGCTGCTTGGGAAGGCGAAGCCTTGCTGGAGGAAATAAATGACTAAAGGTGGGCTTCCGTCTTAGGATTTCAGTTGTTGTGAAGAAATACCATGACCACAGCAACTCTTTTAAAGGAAAACATTTAATTGGGGCTCATTTACAGTTTGAAAGGTTTATCATGGCAGGAAGCATGGCAGTATACAAGCAGGCATGTTGCTGGAGAAGGATCTAAGAGTTCTACATCTGGACTCGCAGGCAGCAGAAAAGAAAATCCCACGGTGGGCCTGACTTGAGCATAGGAGACCTCAACACCTCCCCATAGTGACGTGCTTCCTCCAGCAAAGCCACACCTACTCCAACAAGGCCACGCCTCCTAATAGCACTATTCCCTATGGGCCACGAATTAGCATTCAAGCACATGAGTCTATGGGGAGGGCATTCCTACTCAAATTACCACAGCTCTGTGTGCCCTGTTATGGGTCAAGAGGCCTGAATTAGTCGAATGGAGTCTTTATTAATCACAGGTGAGACTGTCCCAAGCAGATTTGTGGGAAGCAGTCCCAACCTCCAGTTGGTTTGAGTTCTTAAGGAAAAAACAAACAAACAAACAAACCCGTAGTTGTGATATGTACAGAAAGCACGATAACAGTTAAATAATCAGGCAGTTACAGTGTATAGCTCAGGGTCATATTGTATAGGAATTTAGGGCAGGTCCAGTTTTACCCAAGATATTTTTAGCACTTAAAGTATTCTTTGGAACACTTTCATGAGATGGTGTAACTGTAGTTGGGTAGACTGCTACATGCCCACTATCTTGTCCTCCCCCCCTCCTTCTTCTCCCCTCCCTCCCTGTCTTTCTCTCTCCCTCATTCTCTTTCCCCTCCTTTCCCATTCCCTCCCTCTCCCTCCCCCGTCCTCCTCTCCTTCCTGTATGTGGACGGAAATGTGATCACCCGGCCTCATGCTCCTGCCACCATGCCCCCACCCCATGACGAACTCTAGCCCTCTGGAACCATAAGTCAAATTAAACTTTGTCTTCCTTAAATTCCTTCTAGCAGGGTATTTTATCACAGAAAATACAGCTGATACAACGTCCATAAAGGATGAGATAACTCATCCCAGCAAGATAGCTCAGCAGGTAAAGGTGCTTGCCACAAAGCCAGATGATCTGAGTCCAATCTTCAGAACCCACTCGGTGGAACGAAAGAACTGCCTTCCCAAAACTGTCCTCTGTCTCCACATAGGAGCCAGAGAAGGAGCCAGTAAGCACCATTCTTCTGTGGTTTCTACTCCAGGTTCTGCCTTGAGATTCTGTCCTGACTTCCCTTGGTGAGAGACTGTTGCCATAAATTGTAGGCTAAAATGAACCCTTTCCCTCCCAAGTTGCTTTCAGGTCAGAATTGCTTACCACATCAAGAGAAATGAATCTAGAATACCCCAATGCACCATGGGAGGAAGAAAGAGCTGCAGTGCAGTGCTAAAGCAAGAGGTGAGAGGGCAAACCTAGAACATTTCTACAACAGTTTTTTTGAGGGTCTAAAATAAAAGGTGTGAACCTGATCTTAGAAAATAAAAAAGGAAGAGGAAGTTTAGCAAGTTATCAATTAACCCCATGCCTCCTGTTTTGAAACTATCACACATAATGCCAGAAGGGCTGGCCTTTGCATGCTCCAGAGAAAGATGCCATGACAATTTTCAGACCTATAAATAATGGGGTTGATTAAAAATAGGTCACCCAAATCAACCTAATTGTGTTCTATTTTTAATGTAAATTCTTCCATTGATTTTTAAAATGTGTAGCCCATTAAAACACATTAATCGTGACCCTAAGAATGTGTTTGTGTTGCAAAAAGCCCAAGGTGAAAAAATAAAAAGCAATTTCCCACCACATAAGGTGAAGCAGAAGGATCACCAAAGCCTTAGCCCCATTTTCCCAGCGTGTGGGGGCACACTCCTGAGGAAGGCTGTGAGGTGAGGTGCCATGAGGAGAAGACATGGCCCAGCTGCATGGAGGCACGGTTAGGGTGTCTGGAGTCTCGTGTGTCCCAATGGGATAAAAGGAGTCTCAGTTTCCAGAGCCAAGAGAAAAACATGTAATTGTCTGTCTGTGTTCTTTATTCCATGAATAACACAGGCTCATATTTGCACAACAGGCACGCACTCTGGAAAATGTGGCTGAAGAAAAGTAATACTAAAAAATGTTCCATTACACCATTATTGATCTGAATATAGCCTGGAAAGATTTTTTTTAGAGATGTACAGTCAAACTGTGAAAACATATATGTTATATGCAGATGACTCAAAATTCATGGCACAAAACAGACTGACCCACAACATGAGAGAGGGTGTATGCCTCTTATTTTATACAATTTTTCTTGCTGGGCAGGCAGAGCACGCAATTGGTTTACAAAAGCCAATCAGTATGCAGTTAGCAAGGCCATACGATAAAGTTTTAAATTAACAGAGACAAAAGTCCAGGTACCAGCAATTAAGTCAGTAGTGATTTAGGACAGATGTTCCCTGTCTCCAGTTATCTTCCAAGTGCAGGCAATAAGACCAACAGTCTACAGAAATGTTATCTCTTCTCCTGCCATCCTACCCTTTGTCCGAGTGCCCTGATGAGTGCAAGAAAAACCCTTGCACTGAAAGTTTGACCTTTTGTGGCCTCTACCATTCCTTTAACAATATACATTTTCTAAAGGGTTTTTTTTTTCAGATTTAATTCACTTTATTTATTTATTGTTATTATTATTATTATTTTATAAAAACCCTTACGTGGTAGCCACAGCTAGAGCCTTGGTCCTCTGAACAGAGACTCTGGTGTGGGTTTTCACAAGATGATCAGTGAATTCATGATAAGGAGACTTGGTGAACACAGTCTCTTTCCAGAGGTCAGGGGCCAGGTAGCTGTAGGTCTTGGAGATGGCATGAAAGGTGGCCTTGACAAAGTTGCCCAGGGTGGCAGTGCAGCCCCTGGCTAATGTGTAGCAGTCATCAGTACTGGCCATCATCAGTAGCTTCTTGGGCACAGGAGCAGAGATGATGCCAGTGCCTCTGGGGGCAGGGATGCAGTGAACCAAAACAGAGTCACAGTGGCCTGTCACCTTGCACGGAGTAGTGTGGGGCTTGCCAATCTTGTTGCCCAAATAGCCTCTCCACAGAGGGACGATGGAAAGCTTAGCCAAGATGATGGCTCCTCGGATGGCAGTGGCTACCTCCAAGACCAACGTGACCATTGTAGTCCCCAGTAGGAACAAAAGCCTTGAACCTGGTCTGCTGGCCAGCCCATGTTTGCTTCTGCACTGGCATGAGTTTTAGAACTTCATCCTTTAGGGATGTACCCAGAAAAAAGTCAATAATCTCAGATTCCTTAATGGGCAGGGAGAACAGGTAGATCTCCTCCAAGGACTTTGTCTTCACGTCCTTAACCAGGCGGCCCAGCTTGGCAACAGGGATCCACTCCTTGTCTTCTGCTTTACCGCCATGAGCCCAGTGGCCTCAGCCATGCTCATGGACCCCCAGCCCCTAAGACTCTCTCTCCCTCTCTTTCTCTCTTCTCCTCCTTCCCTCCTTCCCTCCCTCCCTCTCCCTTTCCTTCCTCCTCCCCCGCATGTCCCTCCTCCCCCTTCCTTTCCCTCTCCTTTGCCTACAGATCAGGATGTAGAACTCTCAGCAGCCTTTCCAGCACCATGTCTGACTAACCTCTGAAACTGTAAACAAACTCCCCATTAAATGCTTTCTTTTATATGAGTTGCCTTGGCCATGGTGTCTCTTCACAGCAACAGAATAGTGACTAAGACAATAAGTATATATTTAATATTTAACTTTCATGACAAATATTCACATCACCATATTTGAAAACTATTTTAATAACTAGTAATATATGGTTTAGAAATAGCATTAATTATTTTAAAACAATTTTATTAATAAAATATAGCAAGATCCTTGAATTGTATATGTCTTCACTAATATAATAATATTGGGCCAAATTATCATCTGTTCTGTTTCATATATGTAACTGCTTTGACTGAATCTTCTCTATGACTGATCAGCACTCTGAAACCATCTCCACCTATGTAGCTAAAGATACTCTGATGAGCTGTTTATACCTCTTTCCAATAGAGTGGATGTGAATGTTCTATTTGGAATCAAAATTATCTGTAAATTGACAGCGTCTTGAATATTTTTCTTATTGCTGTGCTAAAATACCTAACAAAAAGCAAGTTAAGGAAGGGACACTTTATTTTAGCTTTCAGTTCTGAGAAATTCAGCCCATCAGAATGGAAAAGGCTTGGAGGCACTCAGGAGACAGGAGACACCCCCCACCCCCTATTGCTTCATAGCAGCCTTCACATCCCCACATGCTGGGGTAGGGACATGTTGGATGGGCCGGCCTCCATCCAGTGAACAATCCCAAGAGAGTCTGACGACTTGCAACCCTCCCAGGAGCTGAGCATCTTGAACAGAACTTGATAGCATCTCTCTGTGCCTGTTGCAAATACACTGGATGGACATCCACTATCTATTCCCCGGTTTCAACAGGACAGCGAAAAAAAAAAAAAAAAAAAAAAAAAGATCAAAGGGCAGGCAAGACGGGGGGGGGGGGCTTAAGAGACCTCCTGGTACCCAGTAAAGATTCCATTATCACCCCTATTGTGATAATCACACTAACACAAGCACACAAATGCAGCTGTTATGAAGCCGAAGTAAACCCACCCTAACCTGGGGGTCGGTCCCGCAGCTCAGCAAGAAGACAAAACCCAAAAAACTTACCTGAAATTTTTCTAAAATGTCAATCAACGTAAAGGCCCTTATAAAATGGAGGACCGAATCATCTAGCCCCTTAAGGAACAAGACTGATATCAATCAAGAAACAGTATATAATCAGAAATGGGAGAGAAAGTTAAAACCCTGGGATAAAAATCACAGATTCTGTCACGTTTATAAAGTCGGCCATCGCACTTAAACATATCTTGTGTTGGGATTTATGAACACTGCTTTCTCCCCGACTCCTTTCAGGGCGGTTATTTGGTTCCCTCTTCCAGTCCTTCCCAAACTGAAAACTTGGTAGCTTTTCGCGGTCCAGGCAGGAGCCCTGAGCGGGACAAGAACCCAGGCAATTCTCCCAGACGCCTCTAGGGGCCGCGGGAGTGCGGCATAGAGAAGTAATGCGCATGTCCTCCCCGCTCCGGCGGCCTTGCCACCCTGGTTTCCGCCGGAAGCGCTCCCTGGGAGGAGAGGCGGCCGGAAACTCGGGCGGGGTCGGTTGCGTATATGCTTTTGAAAGGCCCTATCAGCGCAGGGAGCGCCAGGTTTGAGCTGAGCGCTGGCGTGGGCGGAATCGCGGTGGGAGAGTGAGCGGCGCTCGCCATGGACTGTGAGGGTTTGCAGGGTCGCCGGCTGCTGCAGAAACTCAAGGAAAGCCGTAGCCGCTTTCAGACGCACATGCAGCGGCTGATAGCGAAGGTGGGCTGGGCTGGCCGAGGCGGGGAGGAGGCGGCGGGCGGGGAATCCAGCGCCCTGGGGTCTGACCTGACTCTCCTTCCCCGCAGTACAACCAGCCCTTTGAGGACGACCCGCTGGTGGATCTTGCCACGCTGACCTACGAGACTCCTCAGGGTACGGAGCCCTCTTCCTGTTGGCAGTGTGCTGGAGTAGCGGGGTCTAGAATTTGCAGTGTGGCACTCGTTCCCCTCACTCGTAGGACCTTGCATCCGTGAATTGCTGATTTCCGAGTCATTTCTCTAAACGGAATGCCTGGAGACACAGATGCAGCCTGGTCTTTAAAATGCCTGTCGTGGAAGCCCGAGCTAATTGCTTAGCGGTACAGTAGAATAAGGGCGTTCTCCTTATGACAACCATGAGGATTCCCTGTGGGTGTGCTAACGGTCCCTGGAGTGCCTGTCAAGCCATTGGAACAGCCTCCAGCTCCATTCTCTCGCGCTGTGCTGCGTAACTTGGACGCATCTCTTTTTCTGCCTTCCAGTAGCCATTTTATTTAATGTTGTGGACTGCCTTTAACCTCATAGATTCTGACTGGGGTATGTTTGTATTTGATAAGATCAGTTCGTTCTCTAAGATGCATCCCTGACGCTTGTCTTCAGTTACTGATAAAATCTGATTTCAGACCACAGTCTTTGACAAATGCAGTCTTTGCCCTTGATCCTTTTTGACTGTTCAAGGCACTTGTTGGGTGGAAATTTTACACAGGCAGAAACTGAAATAATACTGCAATATGTTGCTTTTGCTCTGGGTGGGATCTGGGTGGGTCCAGTCTGTAGTCTTCTCTTCGTTCTTGTGGTTGTTCATGAAAGGGTGTCTGGAATGTTTTGGACAGCCCATCTATTTTGAATAACACTCATTTTGTCGGTAAAAACCTGTGTCTGTTTTATAAGAACAACAGTGAAATATCTGAAGAGTTTGAGACCATGGCAGGTTGTCATATGGTCGCCCTTCCTGGGAACTGGCCAGCACAGATACCTATGGTTGCATTTGTCATTTAATAGCTCTGTGTCCTGGCAAGCTGGTAGCTTGGATTCTTGCCACAAATCTCTCTCCTGTTACTGATTCTGAGTGATAGTTTTTGGCATGGCCTTTCCTCAGATGCTGCTTACCTTCCCTGGACAATAGTGTGAACTCCTGAATTCAGGCGTGGAGTAGGGCAGAGCTACTCCTGTGCCGATTGTGGTAGAGAGCAGGGAAGGAATTGCTCTGGTGTAATAACAGTTCATCTGTGCTTGCACTTGGGGGCGCTGTAGAGTTCAGTTTCAAACCTGCAGTGTAAGCGCTTTTTAAAAACCGTTGCAGTTAAGTGTAGATCCCACTGAGAGAGCCGCTCAGCCGGAGTAGCAAAGCCTTGATTTGACTCTGAGTCCATACAATCAAGCATTGCTATCTTCTGGAGAGGCTGTGTTGAACAGTGCTCAGGTGCAGTCAAACCTCCCAGAATTCACACTCTGGCTTCACTGCATGTGCAGAGCCAGGTCTGGTCATCTGAACATTCCTGATCCTTTGCGTGCATGTCGGTACAGTAAACAAGTTAAGTCTTTGTCCCATGGGCTTTTAGGGAGGTGCAGGAGTCACATGCATATGGGTTGTGAGTACTAAGTGATGTGTCCTTAGTAAGATCTGGGACACAGAGGGCGCTGTGTAAAGTTTTTTTCCTTCTGTTCTAAGGCAAATATCTCAAATCTCAAAACCCACCATTTTTTCTAAGTAACTTGTATTTTCCTGGGAGATTTAAAAGGACCGAGTATTTTGCACAAGTTCTGCTAGCTCCTGAGTGGCAGGGCTGCTGCACTTGATCTCCAGAAATGTGTACATGGACTTCTTTGTACTGTGCTACTGGACTGCCCTAGGAAAGCACTGACTCCCAGGATGAAGTGCAGATAGTGCCCTATAAAAATGCTTGCTCCGTAAATGTATGATATATATGCCCCATAAATGCATATATTATCTATATGTAAAATAGTATATATTTGTAATATAAGTTGTCCTTAGCCTTTCATGTTAGTGGTGGGACTGGGTAAGGTGCTCTGTTCTTGGTAGGAGAGATGGCCATTAATGACAAGTTTGTCCAATCTTGGTTTAAAAAAAAAATTCTCCTTCACAAAGTTGAGCAGCAGCACTGTCAAAACCTGGATTACTTTTAGTGTATGCCTTTTGTGACATTCAGTTTGGTTTTTGTCAGTACATTTTGAGTAGAAAATGAGCATTTCAGATTACTTCAATTGTCATCTTTGTTTCTTTAGGATTGAGAATTTGGGGAGGAAAGCTGATAAAGGAAAGAAACAAGGAACAAACTCAGGTATTTCCTGTCTAGTTACTGCTGTAATGCATTCCTGTGGTGTGTTGATGTGACCGAATCCCAGTGTTGGTAAGCCTTGATGCCAGTGCTCTGAGAGCTGCAGGAGGCCACCTCAGGGCCATTGATCTCCTTCTCTGCCTTTTCTCCTCCTGTTTGGAGAGTCACAGAGAAGTGTTTTTTTTCCATCACCTGGCTCTTGTATACTACATTTCTTCATCTTAGTCCTAACAACAGGCTTGTTTGTAGATGCTGGACCAGCTTAGAGACCTGCAGGCCAAAGTACTAGGGAGCTACTTTGTTTGGAGCTCATTTCCTTTGAGAAAAAGCAGTGCTTCTTCTCCTCTTCTGTAACCAGAAAGCATGAAGAGGAAGAATCACACACCCTTCTTCCTTTGCCTCTAGAAATAGGGTCTCCTGGAGCCAGGGCTTTACAGCTAGTGATCTGATACTGTTTTCCTGGATCAACACAGTTTGCCTTCTTGCTGTGAAACTGCGTGACCCTTTGCTCTGGTAATTAGTGTAAGGCTGTCTGGTCTAACTGAGTCTCAGGCAACCATGTTTCCTGGGAAACCTGTTACCCAGAGTAGAACGTCAAGATTAAGGTTATACAGCATTAGTAGCAATTCTGAAATTAAGCTTCCTTGGTTAATC
Organism: Psammomys obesus; assembly: GCF_907164565.1. Lineage (NCBI taxonomy): Eukaryota > Metazoa > Chordata > Mammalia > Rodentia > Muridae > Psammomys > Psammomys obesus. The sequence goes on from NW_026593286.1 coordinate 5,304,768, forward strand.
ATCATAGCTGTGGGAGGGCTGGAACACTTAGGCTAGCCTGACTCCTGTGCCGCGTAATCACGGGTGCCGTTTTAGTTCCTATCTGTAAATGCACCTCTGACCCCTTCTAGTTAAGACATAAGGGAACTCTTGTCTTTCCCTTCACTATTTTATAATCTATTTACCTATCTGGATTTTTGAGGCAGGGTCTCACACTGTTGCCCAAACTAACCTGGAACTCTGTGTAGCCCAGGCTGGCCTCAAACTCATGAGTACTGTTTTAGCCTCTTAGAGTGCTAGAATTACAGCCATGTTCCATAGTTGTCATTTGGGTTTTTTGTTTTGTTGTTGTTGCTGCTGCTGCTGTTTTTAAACTGCTGACAGCCCAGTGCTAGAACGGTTAGTCCTGGTAGCAAAAAATATTTATTTAAGGTTTTTTTGTTTAAAATGAAGGAGGCCCTCTGCCTGTGGTCTGTAGAAATGTTGGCGCTATTCTTAGGACTAGAAAAGTGGGCATGCATAGCCTGTAGTTACAACTGAGGACCCCCACAGTGTTACTAGGGTTTATTATTGGTGATTTCTCCCAAAGATGAGTATTTATGCTGCTCCCAAGATTGCCATTCTAAGGACTGTGGGAGACAGTAGGTGAGGATGGACTCTGTATTACCTTGGGTGGTTTGTTGTGGGCTCTTTTCAGGGGCCAAACAAACAGTAGGAGGTAGCTGGGGGCTGTCTACTTCCATGTGTGTCAAAAGTTCTGTCCTTCAGACACTGGAAGCCACAAAACTTAAGCTGAGAGCTTTGAGGTCTCAGCTTGCAGTGGCGTCCAGGAGCCAGGATTGTATTAGTTTGGTGTTGCGTGGCCCCCTCAAGTTCCTGAGCCCATGGAGCTAGCACCTGAAAGGACATTGCTCACCGTGCTGGCTTCTAAAATTGTGCAGCCAGTGTTCTGTGTCGAATACTGGCACTTTACTAATAAGAACTTGTTGGTGCCTTAGTGGAGCCTGGTGAGCACAGGCTTTAGGAAGCAGGAGTGACCTCCCTGGGAGAGGGACCCCTGGTTCCACCCAACAGGAACTGCAGAAGCCTGCTGTGGCCATAAACACTATAATGCATGTAAGTCCCAGGTCATCCCTGTGGTACTCTGAATACTGCATTCTCTCCAGGACCAGTGGAATTCTCCACTGACTTCTGGGAGTCTTGAGGCCCTTTATTAAGCATGCACAGGAAGATAATTGCAAAGCTTCCTATTGTCTTGTGTGCCCTACAAGGATTGTGAATGTTTTGATACACAGTGCATAGAAATGTGATATTATTTAATCAAGCTTGTGTGTCTTGATTTTTATACCCTAAGGACCCTTCCGTGAAGGTGATTGGCAGTTTAAATGGGCAAGCTCCAGAAGGCAGTGAGTGTTTACAGCCCTGCACACAAGTCCCGGGAGCCGGTGAGTGTTGCCATGTTAAAAAAGGAGGCTAAAGGCTAAAAAAGGGTCAAGGCTGCTTGTCCCCACCTTAGCAATGTAGAGAGGTCCTCACTGTTAATGTTTTATCTAGATTGTTAATTTTTAAAAGCATAAGTTATAAAGTGCCCTGGTATGTTCTTCCGGGTCCTTGGAAGATGGGGAGCCATGTCTTGCCCACTTATGTCAACATTTAGCCAAATTACAGAAAGGTGTTGCCCCTTGGCACCATGGTTTCCCACTGCCCACGCATTCCTAACCTGGTTCATTCTGGCCACAGCTTATCCTTGGAACTTCCTCTGGAGCCCAGCAAGGCAGTGCACATCTTTAATCTAAGCACTTGCAAGGCAAAGACAGGTGAAACTCTATCCATTCAAGGCTGACTTAGGTCTATACAGCAAGTTCTAGGCCAGCCAAAGCTACATAGTGAGTCCATGTCACAAAAAGGGGGTTGGGAGGGACAATTTTTCTTGCCCCAAGTGAAAGCAGTGAGAAGACTTACTGGTGTTAACCCAGATCCTAACTCCACAAACACTTAGGCCTGTGCCTCCCCCACTGCTTGAAGCTATCCAGAATGATTCCTTGAGCGCTGCATGTGTGTTGGGGCCATGAATTCAGTGAATTGTAGGTCAAAGGCTCGCTTAGCTCAACTAGCCACATTTCATGTCCAGTGGCCCAGCACCTGGCTGGTGAGCAGTGGGTGGAGACTCCCATTGTCCTGGGAGTTCAGTCTGCTGGGTGAGGGTCACAGTGCCTCAGATCAGAGGTCACTGAATTGGAGAATCTGTTGCTCCTGCTGCCTAGTCGGGTATCTTCCTACTCAGGGGTTCTAGGCTACTGGCAATCATAGGCACAAGGGGAGCATTTTTTCTTTTTCTGAAGATTTATTTTATTTAAATTATGTATAAGAGTCATCAGCTTCCCCTGAAGCTAGAATTACAGGTGGTTGTGAGCTAGCCAATGTGAGTGCTGCCAACTGAACTCAGGTCCTTTGGAAGAGCAGTAAACTCTCTTAACCCCTGTGCCATCTTCCAACCCCAGGAGAACATTCTTGAACCCACAGGAATCTTTATTGTAGACATATCTCAATACAAAAATACCTATGAGATGCTTCATGCATTGAAATTTTCTCTACTTCTAGATTCAGAAAGCAGCAATGCAGAGACAAGCTTAGATTTGGATATACTGCTTCAAGGTGCAGAGTATTTTAAGGTAACCTGTTTTTGTGTGTGTGTGTGTGTGTGTGTGTGTGTGTGTGTGTGTGTGTGTGTTGATAAGACTTGACCAGGCATTAAAAACAAATTGGGGTGCAGTAAGGATTCTGTGTGTGCTGTCCTCAGAGCCTGTAAGTAATTACTTCCACACTTTTCATTTGCTATCAGGCTTTTTTCTGTTCTTTAGTGAACAGCCCAGGGCCCTATGCGCAGCTGAAAAACTCAGGAGGTAGGCGTGATACTGGGGTTGACATGTTCATTGTCCCGGGCTAGCTCAAGCCCAGTGGAGCCCCAAGAGCACCTCCAGCTTTTAGCTGCACAGTTGAGGAATTAGCACCTCACACCTTCCCTGGTGGGGCCTTCTCTCCTGTCCCCAACCTGCTACACAAGGTCTGAGGTGGAAAAGAGGCAGGAGGAAGACTGCAGGGACAGCCTCTCTCCCAGCACAGGTATCCTCTCCTTCACTGCAGTGCTTTCTCAAAGCTTTTTTCTTATATAGCCCAGGACTACCCTGCAAGAGGATGTTTACCCACAGTGGTTTGGGCCCTCCTTCACCAGTTAGTAATCAAAACAGTCCCTCATAGACATGCCCACAAACCACCTGATAAAGACTGCTACTCAATTGAGACTCTGGGTGATTATGGGCTGTGTCCAGTGGATAGCTAACACTAACTTAGGACAGCTAGAGTTGGAGGGGCCTCTGAAGATGACACTGCAGGTTTCCCTGGTTCTGTCAGCCTCTTTCCTAGAAGAAAGGACATCCTAATACCCGGATGGCAAGTGCCTAAATAGTAGTGTCAGGTAACAAGCATTTCCTCCCCTCATGGTGGCTGCAAGTTTCCATGGAGTCCGTATTCACTGCACTGATGGCAAGCTGAAGCCTGTGTTTGGGGATCCCTTGATTACTGTCTTAGGAGTGCACAGCAGGGAGTGTCCTGGCCATTACTTAATCAGAGGAAAGGGTTGGAATTAGGCCCAAGTTTATCTGGCCCCACAAGTCCTCTAGACATTCTGACTAATCCCAGTGTAATGGTAGACAAGAGCCACCGATGGCTGGGCAGGGAGTAGTTGCCAAGAGGGGGCTGTGGCCTCATGGGCAGAGTTCTCAGATGTTTTAGGTCACCCCTTCTCTGTGGTTTGAAGATTGACCAGTCACTCTCTTGTTATGGTGCACACTTGTTTTGAAGTGGGAGTAACTGACATCACCCAAGGACAGTGTATTTTTAGGGAGAACCCAGCTCCAAAACTTTTATGACCACTGGCTATGATTTCAGAACGCAGAGAAGGGAGACCGAAAAGACAAAGCTGTGACTTGGAGTCTTTCCCTGACCTCACCTGTCACACCAGCTCCTGGTGAGTATGAAGGAGTAATTTTACATGAACTATGTCTTTCATCTTTGGAGACTTGGGACCCTTGGTACCACTTGTGCTTCAGTATAGTCTCAGGGTAGCCCAGGCAATCCTGAGGATTTTCTTAATGAGCTGATTTTCCTCCTGTAGTCATGATGCCCTTTGCTAGATATGTCTTAGCCCTCGCCAGTTTGAACGTGTTGATTCTAGCAGGATGGGAGTAAAGAGTGGCTATTTGTCTTGTGTGTGACAGGTAGCATCGTTCATCATTGCTCTTTCACTATAGCTCCCTGGTTCATATGTATGCACACAAGCAGTATATATTTATTTGTAGCATTCCTGAACATTTCATGTGTACTTACTAAGAACTGGGTGGTTCTCCATGTGTATAGCAAGTTTAGAATGTGCCAGAAACTTCTCATTGGCATGATACAATTTTACTAATTAACCCACAGTGTCCTTTGTAACCTTTTTTGTCCTCTCAATAGTAGACCCACCCAGGTGGCATCCTCTGCATTTAGCAGTTCCTTGAGTTGCCTTCAGTGTTATATTTCATGGAATCACCTTCTTGAGTGTTCCAGTTGGGCTTTTCCTGTTTCTGCAGGTTTGATTTTACCTTTTAAAATCCATGAACTACTCATGTGATACAGAAGTCATAGCTGCACAATGCACAGGAACATGTCTTCCCACCCACCCCTCTAGAGATCAGGGGTGTGGAGTTACTTACTGGCGTTTTCCTTGAGTGCGTGCATGTGTTTATGTGTGTGTGTTCATTACCACAGACCACTGAGGCCAGCAGAGGGTATCAGATTCCCCTGGAGCTGGCGTTAAAGCCATTTGTCAGTTGCCTAATATGGGTGCTGGGGACTGAACTCTAGTGCTCTGGAAGAGCAGCCAGTGCTCTTAAGTACTTAGTCATCTCTTCAGTCCCGTTTGTTGGCATTTCTTACTGAAATGTTAGTGTTGGTAGAATTTTTTGTTCTCATCAATTTTTTAAAGTTTTCATCTCTGTATGTATTGGTTTTTGAGCCAGCAGCCATCTTGAAACAGTGTGAGGGAGAGAAGACTCCTTTTGCAAAACTGTGGTGAAGAGTAGAAATCTAATTCTGATTGCCAAAATAAAGTCTTCCAAGAAGAGTCTACTCCTTAACATTTCTGGGGTTTTATTTTGTTTGTGCTGTTTTAATCTGTAATGCTTACAGTTCCCCCTTGAGCTCTCTGACATGGGGTTACCTGTAGATGGATTGAGTCATGCTTTACCTTGACTTTGTCTATTTTTCTCCCAGGATGCCAGGATACTATCTCCGAAAAGAGCTTTGGTGGTCCTAACGCATCAGCTTCGTCCTCCGGAGACCAGGGTTCCTCATACCCTTGCCCAGCTGACATGACTGTTGTGCCTAGAAATGACAGCTTCTTACTAGAGACTATCTCCGAAAAGAGCTTTGGTGATCCTAACACATCAGCTTCGTCCTCCGGAGACCAGGGTTCCTCATACCCTTGCCCAGCTGACATGACTGTTGTGCCTAGAAATGACAGCTTCTTACTAGGGACCAGCAGCAACAGCTTAAGCAACCAGTCCTTTGACATTGATGACCCTTACAATGTGACAATCAGTGATCTGTATGAAGGCATGATGCATTCGATGAGTAGGCTGTTGAGCTCAAAGCCATCGTGCATAATCTCCACCAAGACCCACATCAACCAGAACTGGAGCCTCGGGAGGAGGCTCTACCGTAAAGGCGAGGTGCACAAGAACAAGACATACTGTCACTGGCGCAAGCCCTTCAGGAAGAGCTCCAAGAGGAGGCCAGTGCCCTGCTCAGAGCCATGGAAAGAGGCCAGAATATTGAGAGACTGCAAGAATTTACTGCATATTGCTCCCCATAAGAAAGGCTTGAAACCGGGAAGGGTTTCTCTGGAAGGAAGCAAACTCCAAGTCCATAAATTCAGACCAGATTGGAAGGATCTCCAAGAGATGCCTCAGAAGTCTTTAGATGTAAATACAACATACCTACTTGAGCGAGAGAATAGAGTGAAAGCCTTACAGTGGCTCATTTCACCTGTTAAAATAGTTCCCAGACCAAGGATGATTCCAAGTCTAGCAGAGAAGCAGCGTAGGGAGATTGAAATCAAATTTGACCAGCTTCATCAGGAATGTTGTTTGTCTTCTAGGAAACCGCTTTGGCTGGCTGACCCCACAGAGTCCTGGGCTGTAGACATGTACAAAGGTGGTTCTGTAAGCCCAGGCATTCCCCAGGGAATAGAAACACACAGGCTGAGTTTACCTTTTAACAGAGAAAAGGCAAAGAGGTTAAGTGAGGCTTTTGAAGACCAAAGTGAAATGTCTGTCAAAGCAGATAGATGTCTCCAAAGGAGTGATCCCTTTCCAAAACTGTCAGAGGACAGCACCTCACAAAAGCCAGGCCATTGTCAACAGATGTCTGGCCTTTTTCTTCAGGAATACAAATCTGGGCCAATCAAAATGGCAGCGTCGCTCGGTACTGCAATTTCAGCACCGTGGATGGGCCCTCAGAGCTGTGGAAGGAATCGCTATGATGAGATTAAAAAAGAATTTGACATACTTTATCAGAAGTATTGCCTGATGTCACCCCAGCAGGTGAAGGTGACCTCATGTGTCAAAGTATCTCCAATGAAAGCTAGAGCAACTATTCCTAGTCAGACAGAGGACTTGAGAAAATTTAATCCAGACTCTCAATTCCAGAGTTTGCAGAAATTGTCAACATCTGGCCAGCGTATAAGAAGCCCACAGCATTCAACTGCACTGGAGGCTCACGGTTCCTTGTGGACTGTTGTGAGAGACCCTTGCTTCCCAACAAAAAGACGCAAGTTGTCATACCCCTCAGTGTGTGCATATCAGGCCAACTCTTAAGATTCTTCAAGAGCAGCAGACAAAGCCACGAAGCAGTCCAGCCCTGAGTGTCCTGACTGCTGATTGGGTGTCTGCTGTGCATGGTGTTTATGTGTAGTGAGTAGCTGCCGTGAGAGACAACATACTAGCAGCTGCTTTTTCTCTTTCTGGAGATGGGGTCCAGGTCATCACATTTGCTAAGCAGTCTCCCACTCAGCCTCTGTCCAGCTACCTCCCCTCCCCTGTCACCCCATCATCTCTGTCCTTTCATGGGATGTTAGTGCTGCCTTGGGCTTCTCCAGCCAGCTTCAGCCATTACTGTGTCTCCTGTCATATTCAGGAGATTCTCAATGACTTTTTTCCTCTTGGTTTTAATTATTTGTCTTTGCTCTTCATTCCCCCTATCTTTACCTTCCACACTTGGGTGGTGTTGAGTGCCTTTTCTCTGGGCACCCACTCATGTTTTAGGAGGACATGGTTTAAGTCCATGGATTGGGGCCTAACACAGAACCCTGTGTATACCTGTTGCCTTAGTCTTTGGGGTTCTGGATTGTTTTTTTCTTTTGGGGGGGGGGGGTTTCGTTTGTTTTTTTGAGACAGAAAGAATCTTGCATCAAAGACTTGGACTTACTTATAGTCAGGGTGGCCTTGCATTCCGGATCCTCCTGCCTCTGCTTCCCAAATGCTGAGATTATGTTTTTTTGCCACAGATGACACCACAAGGAGCAGAGCCAGATCTGCCAAATGACCTCAGACCTGGGTGCATGGTAACGGGGTCTCTGGCTGCCTGGTGTGCAGGTATCTCTGGCAGGGTGCACCCACCAGCAGGCTCCCTTGCTCTTGGTCTTAAGCTAGCTACCTAGCTACCTCAACCTCCTGAGTCCCTTTGGCTTTCCTAGACCAAAAACTGCCACCGTTGTGTGCCTCAGTGGCCTGCTGCAGACACCATGAAGCAATTGTAAGAATGTGTTCATGTTCAGGTCACCACAGGATAACCTGAGTTCCTGATGGGAAGAGGTCTCCAAAGACCTTAGTCTAGAACCCGCATCTTCATCCAGCTCCTTTGTCCTCAGCCTTATACTTTTGTCCCTGGCTGTCTCAGGAACACAGCTGTGTCCCCTGCCCTCCCATCTGGACCTTCTGTTCTAGAGCCAATAAAAATTCTGCCACCTTGTTTTTAAACCCTATCTTGCTTTGTAGCCCAAGCTGATCTTGACCTCATGATCTTCCTGCCTTGGCCTTCCTGAGTAGCTGGGGTTGTACACTTAGAACATGCACCTGCCTTTGAAATCCCACCTTCAAGGCACCCAGTGAAAGTCTTACTTTTACCTCAGCCTGGAGACCTCTCTTTCCTGATTACTGGAGGGGACTTTAATTGCAGAGTGTAGAATCGAGTTCCTTGCTAAGGCGGAGCCACAGTGCCTAGAGCTTTTTCCTTGGTACCCAGAAGACCCTCACCACTCCCCTGGAGTTTAATAGCCTATCATTAGGGCCTTTACCAGATGCCTTCTCTAATTCCAACTTAAACCTCACTATAAACAACAAATAGTTTCTGTTTCTGGTGACAGTGTGCCTCAAGTTCTTTAACAGGATGAGATTTACTGCAGTTAGGGTAAACACACGAGGGCAACAGAGGAAGATAGGCATCGAGTGCCTAGCTTTGAAGTGCTAGTGGGCTCATACTAAAATTATCATTCAGAATGGAAAGTGTATACATCTTGCCTTGCCCCTTGCCTCTAAATCTGTTTTTAGATGGGGTCTCTGTCATTGTCACCTAGACTGGCCTCAGGTGCACCTTCATCACACTGCCCCACGGCTGTTGGCTGTGCCTCTGCTTGTGTGTGGCCCTGTTTGACCTTTCTGCCCTTAATGCAGCTTCAAGGCAGTTGGGGTCATGGAAAGCGCCTTGTGAGGTTTTACAAATAAAGTTGTAGAGTTAACGTTTTCAGTGTCAGCCCTGCAGACCTGTTTGTCTCGAGTTTTTCTTTACTCATTTGGACATGCCATCTGGAGTATGCTCCACATTTTGTTTTGCTTATGAACCCTATTCTTGAGTCCCAGACAAAATGATACTTGAAGTAAATAGGACTGCCCAGTATTTAAGAGAGCTAAAACCGCCCGAGGTTTACCCTCAAGAAGTAATTCCAAGGTCTTGATGCTTTTAGAATAAGTATTTGAAACAATTCTGAATTATTTCCAAATGTTCTTGCAGCCATGCAACACCCACGAGGCCTCTTTCTACTGAGGCGGTTTCTAGTTGCGAGTGGCTACTCTCAATGAGCACTTTCAAATGTTCCATGTATGGCGACAGTACCCATGCGCCAACTACCTAGCGACAGTTGTTGGTATGCTGCTGCCCTGTGATTTTTCCTTTTTCAATGTAAAATTGAAGGACACAGTTTTCTCCTGTTGCTCTCTTGGAAAGTTTCCTGCTGTCCCCCTTTCTCATGTCTCCAGCCAGAACCACATTGACAGTACCTGTGAATCAACCCTAGCAGTTTACCATGGTCTGTGGCTTAAACAGCCAAGCTTCCAGTAGTAAACTGTTTTAAAGGTAAAAGGCTGAGATGACGGTTCATGCTTAGCCATTTCTTTTGAGGTCTTTCTTCCTGGCTATAGACACTTCCTGAGGTGGAGAGAGATCCTGTGAAAACATGGTTCTTGCCCGATGTGCCGGCTCTGAATAGAGTCTAAAGCAAGAGGATAACTAAGTGAAAGGCTAGCATGGGCTACAGAGTAAGAGCCTGTCTCAAAAAAGAAAAAGTGCCATTTCTATTGTGGGGTCCCATGTAACCTTCCTGGCCTACACCCTGCACCTCCAGACAATATTACACTAGGCTCAGGACTTCTGGTTTGAGGGACTCAAGTTGGTATAGCAATAAATCACCTGAGAATCTGGCACCCTGCTGGAGGCCTATGGTTCACTCAGAACAATTTGCCAGTGCATGCAGATGGAGGCACTTCCAGGGCAGGCGTGGCCTCTGCACCTCCAGACCCTTCTTTGCACCTGATACTTCCTGAGAACTCAGTGGTCAGGTATCACCTAGGGGAAGGAAGTGAGCTGGCCTTGGCAAGGGTGGTCGTCAAATATGTAAGATCTGCGAACGGAACAGCTAATAACTTCCGTGGCTTTAACTCACATGAATAGTACTGTATATTCTGCAGTTTTGCTTTGACAGGCACTTGCATATGTGGGTACTGTGATGTGTCTCCCAAAGGTTTATATGTGAGAAGAGTGTGGGTGTTAACAGTAGTAGAGGGCTACACCTGTGGGTTGGGGTGAGTTTCTCAGACTGATTAGGGACTTATCTCCTGGAAACTTGTTGAGTTCCCAGGTGGTTATGAAAGCCCAAGCCTGACTCTGCCTGTTTTTTGGAAGTGGTGCCAGCTCCTTTCCCATATGTTCTCATGTCTGCCACCAGGCCCTCACCAGATCTCTTGTCCACTCCATGACCTTGGGTTTCCAAAACTGAGTTAAACCTTTGTATAGATTGAGTGCCCAGCCTCGAGTGTTTTGTGATAGTGATAGGAAGCTGCTCTGACATCCAAAGTAGTTCGTTCTACTGTCCTTGTTGTCTTGAGGAGTGGACATGGGCTGTGATCAACCCTTGCATGTATATAACACTTTGTGGCACCCTCTTAGAAACCACTTTACAGTCCATGGATACACTCTGCCTTCAAACTGACGAATACACTCGTAAATGGCTGCCCACTTCAGCAATGTAAGAGCTACTCCTTCATGCCCATTGGTGCTCTTTGCTGGTGCAACAAATGTGATTTGTTTTCATCTTTGGTGATTTTTTTTTTTTTTTTGAGGTGCTAAGGATGGAACCCAAGCTTCATCCATGCTTGATGAGCACTGACACAGACCCATACCCCAGTCTGCTCTCTGACTTCAGTTTGGGCATGCTACCCTGGGTACCCTGACTTTCATGGGGCTCTCAGAGCGCTGGCTATTCTAGTCACCTCAGTTGGTTTACTCTGGGTCCACATGAACCAGTCTAGTGTTATACAAATCACAAATAACCTCTGTGATTTGTTAGTTTTCTGGTATTATACAGGGTTACATTTTACAGTAGTTAGAGAGCTTAAACCTTTTCTTACTCTTTCTGAATTCTGTTCCTTTTTAGAAGAAAATCCACATCAGAAACAGAACACTGCCCTCAGTTCTGATGGTTACCTTTTAGCCTGTAAGTGCTCTACACAGAGAGGAGGGGAGCCCCAGGCACAGCTTGGTCCAATGTGCAAGTGCATCTAGAGTTGTTACTACCAGCACTTCATGTCTACTCTGTGGAAGCCAAAGAGCTGCAAAAAATGAACCCTGAAGAGAAGCCTCAGCAAGCAAGGCCTTGCTTCGGACTGGGTGGGCATCTGTCCAGTGGAGGTGCTGCCTTCAGTATGTTTGCCTGCCCTGGCCTTAGCCTAGACCATTCTGTTGCTAGCCCAAGGATGAGAAAGTCTGTCCTTGATCTCTCCTCTTCCCCTTCCAGATTTCTAGACATGGGGCTAATTACCCTTTTGTTTCCCACCAAACTGTGTTCCAGGCCCTAATGGACTCTGTTCCAGGAGCCCATTCATTCTTTGGTAACCTTGGGTCTCTGGGAAGGGCGAGAGTAGGCTTTGTATGAACATTGCTTCCCAGGAGAAGCTCTCCAGAATGTCATGATCAGCTAAGCATGCATCTGCCTTTTGCTTTAGGAATGAGGTCCCTGGGGACAGGGGGGATGGTAGTTTCACTTCTTACTGCCTGGCACCATGCCTTGCTCTGGCATGTCCACACCCACAAAGGCTCAGCTGAGGATGAAAAGGCCTTCAGGGCTGAAGCTCCCCATTTCCCCATGATTGGCTCTGGGATGTGGTGTCCATATAGCCAGGAGCCTGCACTCCGGAGAGCAAGTGGAGATGTATTTCAGTGGGAGGGGAGGGATGGATACTCATTCTTTTACATCAGTTTTTCTACAAATGAAAAATGATTTGCCTTGCTATGGGCAGGTGGGACACTGATGAGGCAGTTCACATCTTGCATCAAGGCCACTTAGGGCAGTCCTCTGGGTGAAGCCAAGAGCCAGTGCTGATTGCAGCTGTCCAGGACTTTGAGAGTCTCCAAGGCTGCCCTCCTGACCGCAGCATCTGAGTCTAGCTGTAGGTCCTGGAGAGCTGGGTGGGGAGAAAAGGAACAGGCCTTTTGGTCAGGACCACTGCATTCAGCCCACTGCAGACTGAGGTAAGCTGACGCATGTTCCCACACTCTCCACAGACCTGTTGGGGCTCCTGACATCACCAACAGGGACAGGCCTTGGCTGTGGAATTTGGGGGCAGAGGGAGCTGAAGTATCTGAGAATGGTGTCGACATGGACTCCACCTACCAAATGGTCCTCCTGGAAATTCCTCCCTACCTTCAGTTGTCTCTCTAGGTTGAGCTACTCCCTCTTCTCCAAGTAGCCCATGGCCAAGGGTCACCAGGCCCTCCCTCAGCATGGTCTCAAAGTGTCAGTGAGCCATAGACTTCTACAACTGAGTCTGCACTACTTAACAATTCCGAAGTCCCACAAGGTCCATCTTCTTCAGATAATGGGCAGACAGCTGCTTCATGCTAATTCCTGAAATGACAGATGTACAGTGTCTCCTTACACCAGGAAGAAATCAGCAGGCCCACAGTGCTTCGTCCCTGCAAGAGGTGCAGGTTGACTTACGAAGATATTCTTCAGGCTGAAGTTGATAGTAAGCACCCTCATTCAAAATCAGGCGGACAAGAGACCCCACGGGCTAGCAGGCCTGGTGTTGCCAGGTAGACCAAAACTCTGCTCCCAGCTCAGCCACTTGTCTTCCCATTCAGGCCTGGCATTGACTAAGCGGCTTCCAGGTCCACCTTGAATCTGAACACATCCATCCACTCACCTGCCAAACCGCAGGCAGCAATCCTGATCCTCGACAAGTTACTTCTCATGAAGGTGGTTGTTTCCAGCAGGAAGCCGCAGAGAACAGCAGGCTTCTTCTGGGCCTGCAAGCAAACAAATGCCACATGGTCATGGAGGATCACATGGTTGTGGAGGGTGAGATGGGGGACAGGCTGCTCACAAAGAGCATTCCCATCCAGTGAACTGGTGCTTGGACCTGGGAGGTTTGACCAGAGAGAGCAAGGGCCCCTCCCAGCACCACACAGCAGATTAGCTGGTGTCGATAGTAGCACTCAGTCTCACTACCTGACTCTAGAGCAACCATTGACTGTGTTTCTGAACCCATACTGTCCAAAACACTAGCCTCTGGCCATACATGGCTCCTGAGCAGGGGAGCATGGCTGATTGCAGTGTCAGGGGCCTTCCTGGACTTTGAAGATTGTACCGAACAAGTGTGAAACCACCACATAACAATGTCTACCTTGATTACACAATGAAATGGCCATAACCTGGTTACTTGGGGCTAAATAAATTCTATTGTCAAAACTAACTTTGTCTCTTTATTCTCTGATTGTGGCAGCTAGAAAAGTTAACGTGGGCGCCCGTGCACTGTCCCGTTGGGCGTTTCATGGTAAAAGGTGAACATGGGGTCATAAGCTCAACTTTGTCCCCCAGCCCCTGGGCCTCCTCACCAGGATGGAGCACATGTTTGTCTGAAAAACTGTCATCTGGTCATTGATGCTGTCATTGCTGTGACCAAAGGAACTCTCCAGGGACTTCCAGCCCCAGAAATGCACACACTGAAACAAGGTAGCCACACATGCCTGAAGGGATGCAGGGCACAAGACATCAGGAGAGACATCAACATGGAGAGCGCTGGGTGGCACCTCACCTGTGGAGTGAGAGAGCAGCCCCAGAAAGGCCTCCAGAGCAAAGAAGAGTCAGGTTGGAGGCTCCGGGGAGCTCACTCGTGCATCTGTAATAAGCCCCAGGGGGGGACAGGTGCCCCTCACATACCCCTTCAGCCAACACCTTTGCCCATATAGCAAGCCTGTAGGAGATGGAATCAGAAGCCCAATTGGGATGGGCAGGCCTCCTACTGTACCTTCTCCCACCCTATTCCTCCCACCCCCAGGATCTGGGGCCTTAAAGAGATGTGACAGACCAAGCCGGGCCCTCTCCTCCACTCCTAGCAATCCTAAAGTGGGTATACCCACAGGGAGCTGTGAGGGGAGGTTTAATATCAACTTTAAATGGGACTAGGTCCAGGTACCTCAGAGTGGCCTGCAAGGTACTGAATGTTCTAGAAGGAAAAGGAAATAGACACTAGCTATAGTCACTAGCAGTGACTAGAGCAAAAGGGAGCCCTAGCATGCTTCCTCACAGAGATGATTCTCATAAGCCCGCTTTAGGAGTCACTGTCTTCAGTGACTTCAGTGACCTGTCCCAGCCTTCATAAGGGACAGGGCAGACGGAGTGAGAAGAAAAGCCGTGGCTCAGTGAGCCAGTAGAAGCAAGGTGCCTTCCCCTTTGCCCCAGATCACAGGACACGGGCGAGGGTGTGTTACCTGGGCTGCGCCGGGGCAGGGATCCTGACAGTGCAGTAGGAGGGAGACCCAGCCTCTCTTCACCTCCCCTTTGAAGAAATGCTTCTTGGAGATCCCAACCGCCTTCGAAAGCTTCCCAAAGAGGATGAAGGCCTTCAGACGCAACAGCTCACTCTCCTGATACCAAGAGGAGGTTCAAGTGGGCTAGCACCGGGAAGCCCACAAAAACCCCAGCCTTTCTCCACAGGACCATTCCAATGCCTTGGTTTCCACAGAACTTTCTGGATCCTTCCATCAGGACAGTCTCTCCTTCCTCAGGGCTCACGTAGTGTGTGTGACGCTAGCTTGGGGTCCACCCCAAAGGCGCCAGTAAAGGTTTGCATGGAATCTGAACACACCCTATTGCCTGGCTGGTTCCACAGGTGCCAGGAGAGTATGCCTGAGCAAGGAGATGCTGGGAACTCTTCTCTCCTCACAGGGTGGAAGCGCTTACGCCCTCAGATTGTGAGGTGCTGGTTCTACGGCTCTTACCATAAGATGTGGTTGATACAGGGTTCCCACAATCAGCCAAAGAATATTACCATACCATGTAAGGTCATCCCGTTCTGCTCTAGGACACATCTTTTCTTCACGCTTTGAGCAAACAGTGCTTTGGTTGAATGTGCCCCAACCTAGATTCCATGTGTTGGAAGCTTAGTGCCCCAAATCATATCTAAATGGCATTGGGAGGTGGAACTTTTAGGCAGTTAGCGTTAGATGTGGTTCTGGGGGTGGCATTCTCACAGTGACCTTAGTGGCTTTATAATAAGAAAAGGATACAGGCTAGCTCACTCACTTCATCTCACCACACAGTGCAGCAGAAGGCCCTCAACAAAAGCAAACACCGTCCTCTTGGATATCACAGACTCAGAACCATAAGCTACATAAATAGCCATGCTTCCTTGGTCTCCTCCCTCCTGCTCACAGAGTGGCATGCATCCAGTCTGGGGGGGGGGGTTGTTTGTTTTTTCAGAGAGGATTTCTCTGTGTAGCCTTGACTGTCCTAGACTCGTTTTGTAGACCAGAGATATGGTCTACAAACTCACAGAGATATGCCTGTCTCTGCCTCCAGAGTGCTGGAATTAAAGACATGCACCACCAGGCCAGGCTTCAGATGTTTTCTTAAAGCAAAAGAAAACACAGATGGGGGAGGAGGGGCTCTTATCTGGACTCACGTTGTCAAAGAAAGACCTGCACTGCTCAGAGATGGCTTCAAAGGAAGATCCTATGTCCCCCTCTCGGAGTTCAGCCAGGACTTTGATCAGAGCCTCCATGCCTTCAGCCATCACACTGGGGCTCCCCTGTCCCTGCAGAGAGCCCAGGCACTTCTCCAGCAGGAGTTTGCGATACTGCTTCACCTAGAGGAATTCAAGCCACTCAGCTACACCCCAAGCTTCCAGGAGGAGTGTACCCACATAACCTTCCGCCCCTGGGACCTTAGACCAGGCCGTTTGGTACCTTCCGGGGAGCACCAAGAGCCATGTTGCCCAAGGCACGCAGAGAGAGCACTTGTAGGGTCTCATCTTTGTCCTGCCCTGTGCCCTTCTCAAGCATGAGCACCACCGGCCTCAGTAGCTTCTCCTGGTGCAGAACTGGGTCACTCATGAACTAGAAAGGAAGCACCATAGTTACCCACAGCAGAGGCCCACGGCTCAGCAGCAAGGCAGAGGAGTAAGTGTCAGAGGAACTCTGACACTCACGCAGAACGCCACTCTGTGAGCAGGAGAGAGGAGACCAAGTGCCTCTGACTACTCATCCAGAAAATGGGATGGTACAGCTGCCCCGGGCTAGCTGTAGGATTCAATAAGGAAACGGTGAAGGAAATGCAAGTTCTGCCTATTGTAGAGCCATGCATACATTATAAATCATTTCCTCAGTTGGGATGACAGGGGAGCTGGCATGTGTAAAAAGCCTCACCTACCAATGACTGAACAGGTATGCAAGGAGTGTGAATTAAAGTCAGATGACAGAATCTTTACTGCGCTTGTACTCAGGAGTGTCAAGACTTCAGGCCACCAGGGAACCTATGAGATGCATACATACGCGCATGCTCAAGGGCACCTGAGTATGTGTGTGCGTGTGTGTGTGTGTGTGTGCGCGCGCCAGATGCATGTGTTTGCGCCTACTCGAGAACACCTGAGTGTTTTTTCAATTACATGTGTGAGTGTGTGCTCACACACTAGTGTGCAAGCATTTGCACCTGTGGAGGCCAAAGGCTAACCCTAGTGTCTTCTATTGCTTCTCACCTTGCTGTTGTTTTGTTTTGTTTTGAATCAGGGTTTCCCTATGAAGACCAGGTCAGCTCAACCAAAGAGATACACCTGCCTCTGACTCCTGAGTGCTGGGATTAAAGGCGTGTGCCGCCACACCCGGCCCTCAGGGCCTCTCACTGAACCTGGAGGTCTAGCCAGTAAGTCCCCTAGAGACATGCCATCCCAGGAATCTCATAAACAGTTACCCACTACCCTTCCCCCCCAAGGCGGATGCCTCACTTCCACACAGATGGCCGTGCTGCTGATGCAGCAGTTCAACACCTCAGAGCCCATGCCTGTGAGCACCAGCTCTGCCAGCCTCTGCATGTAGCTCTCCACGTTCTGCATGCACAGCCTAAGGAGGAAAGAAGAACAGCACGGGGAGGGCTATATCATTCTTGCCCCTGTCCTCTACTTTAGAGCCCAAAATCAGCTTGAAGGGGGACTGAGGACAGGCCTCTTAGCATCTCTAGGCCTTTCCCTATTCCTCAAGTGGTTGATGGTAGGAGCAAGAGTACCAGTTGAATGATCAGGGCTGTGATGATCAGACCAGAATGCTCAGAGACCTCCTGTGGCCTTGGGGATCCCTCCTCTTTCTGGCTTCTCATTTCCCGGCCCTACTGCCATTCTGGAATCCAGGACATCCATCAGTGTGTCAGTGACCCCCAAAATGAGACGTCTAGCTGTGAGAAGCCTCTGCAGAGCCCCTGGACCTCTTCAAGACCTGGCCCCACCTGGCCATCAGGCTCACTCCCTCTAGAAAGGTGCCTCCATTCTCCAGCAGGGACCACACAGACTGTTCCTCCAGCGCCTGCTCCAGCGGCTCTCTGTTGATCCTCTTGACCAAAAGCTGCATGGATTTAATCGTGATCCTGGAGAGAAGCAAGCAAAAACAAGGCTGCTGAAGAGGACTGATGGGATGGTCACTGAGGGGATGGGGGTAGAGATTTCCACATTCTGAAACCTACACCATGCTGGACACATGTGGGGAAAGGCTGTGGGTGAAGCCACTTCTGCCCGCTCCTGGGCGGACTTGCGGAACCCAATAAAGCCCTAAGGAAAAGCTGGAAGTCAGCTCCAGCCTGTCTTCTGTACCATGCCCCTCCCTCCAGACCCTCTGCCCTTGAGCACCTCTGTAAGGTCATCTCTTGGGGCAGCGGCCCTTTGTGGACAAGCCTCCAGGTTTTCAAGACAGGAGAGGCGGCCTCTGGCCCATGGCTGCTGCCCAGCTGCAGCAGGAAGGTGTACAGCAGGTCGGGGAACAGGTCTGGGAATTTGTCATCCTGGTCCATCTTTTCCATGAGGAGCTGGATGGTACACAGCGTCTGCAGGGAGAAGGGCTGGTGGATTCTACCCCGACTCCCCTGGGGAGTCCAGCATCTGCCTCTGCCACTCACCATCAGAGGGTCTACCGCAGCCAGGCGCCAGATGTCAGCCTTGGAGGTGGCGTTTATCCTGGCAGTGAACCTTGACTGCAGCCGGCCGAGCAAGCCCTGGAGCATGGTCCTTGCAAAGGGTACGTTCTCAGCCACAGCCAGCCACACCTCTGTCAGGTGGCTAACCAAAGAAGGAACAAGGATAGTGGGCAGCCTGCTCTGGCAGGTTAGCGCGCCCCCCCCCCCTTCCC